>NC_073302.1:298935838-299535838 GCF_027595985.1 Sorex araneus | reverse complement strand
AGTGCAGCTGAGGCAGAGAAAGTGTCTGCCGGAGGTTTAGTGGCCGGAATGTTCTGGAAGTGCTGAATGCTGACCCTCGAGGCTACCTACTTGGCCCCTTCCTTCCTACCTTCGGCCCCTCCCTGTCTGCGGCCCCTCCCTACCTGTCTCGCCCCCTTCCTGTGGCCCCTCCCTCCCTGTCTCGCTCTCTTCCTGTGGCCACTTTCTGTTGACTGTCCAGGGTCCCCTGACACCTGCTGCAGGATGGCCCTGACCTCTCACTGTGCTCACAGGCCCTAGCCAGAGACCTGCCCTCTCAGGCTTGCAGGCTCAGGCCCTCAGGGCATCCACTTCCAGGAGGGTTTTCTGGCTTCTACCTCTTCTCAGAGGAGATCGGCAAGAGGTCAGGGTGAACTTTCCTGACCATCCTGGTCTCTGGGAGGGTGGCACCGCAGGCTTCCCTTTACCATGTGAGTTCTTGTTGGATGCTGGGTTCAGCTGTAGAGCTGACCATTCTCCCTTTGATGGCGCCAGTGTTTCCCTCTGTTTGAGACAACTTGGACGGTGCACATAGTGTCTCCCCTCTCCCAGAGATGTCCCTCTGGCTTGCTGACCACGGGTAGCTCTTCCATCTGAGGCCATGCCAAGATTTCCCAGCAGTGTGAGGCCTCTCTTGCCCCTGTGTCCTGCTGCTCCTTGCCCTTTCCAGTCCCATTGTCTCAGAACAGAGCTGGTCGCGGCTTTCTCTCTCTCCACCTGTGGACAGAGGGGGCTTTAAGCCCTATCAGAAAACTAGACCCAGGAGCTTCGAATTTCCACTGCCAGGTTTGGGTGGAGAGAAATTGGTCACTGCTTCCTGTTCTGACCGAGGCCAGTCACACCCTCAGCCCCGAATTGCCGGAGTCCAGCTCTGGCATGAAGACCACCGATTCAGAGATGATGCATTGACCAGCAGCTATCGAGGCTGAAGGCCCCGTTTATTCTCAAGCAAGCCGTTTTATATTATTTACATACCTTGGCCCAGGCACGTAGCCAAGTCAAAGGATGCTCTCATGAGTTAGACATATTTTGTGTTTTTTTCAAGATGTTCTCATTAAAAATACCCTGTCAAATTATTCCCAAGTTTACTTCGAGCACGAGAAGTATGTACGTGCAGGATGTGTTCTGCTTATCTTGCTGGTAGGTTTTACCTTCAAGGCCCCTTTTCAAGAGGCCCTCTGCACAGGACTCTCCGAAGCCCCCAGTGCAGGTCATACAAAGTTCATTGTCCCACGCTGGTCTCTAGTCTCTAGTCTATGTGCTCCAAGCAATCCCACTACAGTCCCCCCTTTTTTATTTTATAAGGAACGCGCCTCATTTTCTAATTGCAGTTTCCGAATTCTTTTTGCTGAAGTTTTGGCCATAGTTAGAAGCACCCGGAGACAAACACAACTAACAGCGATTAATACAATCAAGATCAAAACAGCAGAAGCAATACCGATAAGAGAATACAGCCAATGAGAAAATGGGGGAAATCGTTGTTTAAGCGCTTGTACAAACGCCTGAGCTTCTTGGATAAATGTTTCATCTAAGGATGGGGCATCTTGAATACTTTTTATCATTTGATGCAAGGAAAGTAGATCTAAGGAAGTATTAGTATCATGCCAAATACCATATAGATGATTTTTTATCTTGTGCCATGGAAAAAGAGTGTCATTATAAATTGTAGAAGTAATACAAATTGAAGGAAACTGATAATGGCATCTTAATTTTGTATGAGTCTCTAGTTGCAAAAGTTCATCACCTAGTATATTGACAGTGTCATAAAGAGCATTCAGACGTTGCTCCACTTTAGAATCCCAATCTTCTTGGGTGGTAAAAGCAAGCGAAACATTTCTAGCTAAATTATTCACATATTCAGCAGTTTGCAAGCCTGACACTAAAGCCACGGAAGCCGCTGTGGTGCTAGCTATCATAGTAACCAAAGCTACTACTCCTGCAATCACCATACTAAAGAGCGTTTAGATCGACTTAATTCTTGTAAAGTAGATGCAAAAAGCATAGCTCCTTTCTCAGAATACCAGGGAACAGACAGATTAACAGGTAGTAACACAAAGGAGGGTTGTTTAACAATCAACATAGTAGAGTGAGGAGAAATTCCTCTAATACAGTTAGTCAAGGTACAGTTAAAACAGGATACGTTGTATACTGAATCTAAAATACTAACAGTAAGATTTCCTATAATCAAGGCATACGGCTCGGGCACACAAGCTTGAACAGTTACATTGGTACTGTCATACTGTCCTTCTACATCTGAGGTGATACCAGCACGTCCTAATGTCACAGGAGACATACATGCAACAAGCTTCCAGAGGGATGTTTGAAAAGTCTTATTATTTCCAGTCCATATTCCTCCAACCAGGTTTACAGGTTCACACCTGTCATCAAATGGTGCCCAGTCACAAACTTCCCAAGCGGTGTTGCAAACGGAGAAATTCCCTCGGCATGTCGAATGAGTCGTTCTGGGATCCAGATAGGAGAGTCAGCATCTGTTGGAAAAACACAAGCATACCCTCTTCCCCACATAAGAACAGGATCGGGGCCCTTCCAAGTTCCAGTGATTACATCCTTCCATAAAACTAAAGGATGTGTTTGTTTTGTTTTATGTACTTGCCATAGGCGTTGAGCGGCAGTGGATTGATCATCCGAAAAAATTAAGAAGTTAATTATAAAGAGTATATGAGATATAATAGTTTGAGGGGATTTATTCAGTATTCCTATTCCCCCCTTTTTTATTTTATAAAGATACTGTTTAATAGTACGGTTAGCACGTTCTACTATGCCTTGTCCTTGAGGATTATATGGAATTCCAAAACTATGTTGGATAGAAAAAGTAGCACAGAATTTTTTCATGGCTGTAGATGTATAAGCAGGAGCATTATCAGTTTTTAAATGTTTAGGATACCCCATAACAGAAAAACATTGAAATAAAAATTTCTGGACTTGTGTTACATTTTCCCCAGGCAGGGGTGCTGCCCAGACATAGCCTGAAAAGGTGTCAACTGCAACATGAACATATTTTAAACGGCCAAAGGAAGGCTCATGTGTGACATCCATTACATCCTGTAATTTTTCCATTTCAAAAACAATTACACTTTGCTTTTCTACTTTTCACTGATGATATCTCCATACATTATCTTTCTAACTTAAAACATACATCTATAGTCATCCCACAAGTTTAAACTCACTGAAATTGGTACAACATGATCTCACAAGTTTGGACACAAGTTGACAATCATCTTATTTAACATGGCAAAACTACTCTGCAGTCACTAACATTATACCGGTTCTTATAGATTTTCAAAAAGTTTTAAAGATACTCACAACTAAAGTTCTTACAACATATATTAACCTGGAGACATCTTTAGAATTCTGATTTCTAGGAAAAATTTTTAAGATTAAAACACTCATAGATTACCATGAAACAGTAAGGATTCTACACTGGTGTACAAAATTCTCTGAAGTTCAGGATTAGGTTGGTACCGTAAATCCCAGACTAAGTCCTCAGGCCAATTCAGCCTGTGCTTCCCCATTTGGGTTCTGTTTTGCAGAGTCTTCTTTAGATTTTCTTGTGACTTCCAGCTGAGATCTGCTCTAGGCTGAAGTTTGGAGTTTTGGAATCTCAGGTGGTCTGGAGACTGAGCCAGGAGGATGGATTTTACTCCAGATGAGGCCGTAGCAGGATCCAGAATGGATTAGTAGGTCTGTCATCTGTTAAAATATAAGCAGAGACCTTTCCTCCTACAAGGAGGTTTCCCACCATTTCTTTTTTTGTGTGTTCATCAGATTTTAATGCAAATATAAGGATCAGTTATTTCCCAAGCCCTTTCTCATTTACAAAGTTGCAAGAGCCAGATACCTAGAAGAGTTAACAAACTAAATTAGCAAGTCTTATCTGCTGAGCAAAAGTGTGATTAGAATTCACTGTTGAGGTTAGGGAGGGTCTGCATATCCAGTCTGACTGAGGCAGAGCTTGCTGAGCTGGGAATGCAGGGGGATGGGTGGATCCAGGGAAAATCTTTAAAAACTCCCAAAGTGACAACTGAGATTAACCCCTTATAATCCTGAGCTAAGTAGCTTTAAAAATTTTAGTTACCAGAAGTCTCAGAGATCAAATAAAACACAGGTACAATAAGTTTTTCAACCAATTTTGCAACTCTAGAAAATAATATTTTAAACTGAAGCATTATTCTTTGAACCTGTTTTCATAGATCACAATTATTTCAACTCACAAGATTCTCTAGGTCAAATAATTCTAACCTAGTGCAGATATAAATATATACATTGGTACAATAGCATAAGACTTTTGGACCATCAATTTTTGTGAAACACGGTAAAAACTTCTTTGACTTAATTTTGATAGTTTTTGTACTTTAGTTCAAATCATGAGCTTTCTAATTTTAACAATTCTACAATACAAACATGCTTTCAAACACAGAAAGAGCCCTATGGGTATATACATATATATATATATACATATATATATTTTTTAACCAAACTTTGATAATAGCATAGAAAAAAAAACATTTGGACTGTCAATGTTTATGGAAACATAAGAAAACTTTATTTATTTTGAGGGTTTCTGTACCTCTGTTGCTTGAAAAACAGCTAAATTCCTCATTAAAATTGACTGAGGCTTGCACTCTCTGAATTCTTATTCCAATTTTTAGTTTTCTGGCTCTAGTTCTGTAGCATTTTCTAGATAGTACAGATACTGGAATTCAAAAGAATTTCAACTGTTAATAACTATTAATGTTCTTCCAATAAGAAATTTAGACTAAAAATTTCAATTTTGTTGTAGGCGCCACATTCTAATTAGAAATCTTTGTTTAACCTGATCTAACAAGTTCCAAAAATACCTAGATCTTTTAAATTGCTGGGCTTCATATCACTCTGATCTCTCTTGATTTTTGTCTGCCCAGGTCTAAGAATTACTGACTTCAAACTAGCTCTAACACTCGAGTGTTCCACAGACAGACAGACAGACAGACAGACAATTAGTTCACTAAAAACACCACACGTACATGTGCACACGTCTGCAGTTGATCTTTCGATCTGACCTTTCAGAAATGGCAGGGAGAAAACGGACAGACGGAGAAAGGAAGGAGCAGTCCCCAGGGCAAAGTTAAGCCCTGTCGGCCGATTGGGAACATTGCTCGCCGTTTCCCTACCTGACCAGCCAGTTCCCTGTCTGTTAAAAATGGGTCTAGAAAGCGCTTTTGTTTATATAAGCCGGCAAAACCTTTCCAAAATTGTTGAAACCTAAGGTGGTCAGATGCTAGCATTTTTCTTTCTTGGTCAAGACTAGTTTTGAGGCAGGGAACTAGTATCTTATCACATTTGGGGATAGGCTACCTTAGTGATATACTTTTATTTCCTGATATTATTAAACACTTAACCACATGATCTTGCATTTTCCTGCCTTCTCTGCTGATAATAAGCAGAACTAAGAGAAAGATAATGAGACAAATACACACACACTAAAGGCACACGTACAAAGCACACTCCTGCACTCGATCGGACCGGTCCTTCTTTCACACGGGTGCGCACCCACTCACCACATTCACACTGAAATTCCTGAACCTGCCCTACAGATGTCCACATTATCTTTGGTCTTATCCCCCTGATAATGGGGTTGCTGGTAATCTAGAGAGCAAAAAAGCTCTCTCAAAATCAGAATTCCCTTGCAGGGGCTCTTGCATTTTTCTTACTGCATCAGCAATGTTCTGAATTTCACTTCTAAGCTGCGTCAGCAGTGGAATAGTCTGAGCTGCCCCTATAATTTCTCTATTATAAATTTCAGCTTGTTCACTGATCTGTTGCCAATCTTCCTCACTTAATTCATCAGGTAAAGCAGGGTAAAGTTTCTGGATTGCAGGTTTATTATTCTCCTCACATCCTTGCTCAGAGGTGTCATAAACATGAAGTTCTGCAGTAGCATTCTGCTCCAAGTTTTTATCAATCTGAGGGTCAGATTTTATTCTCCGAAGGCCACTACGAGATCCGTCACGGCATAATAGCCTCCACTTTTCTGCTTCACTATCAGTCACTAAACAATCTCTTACTAAAATCCAAAGACTGAACGCATCCACTGGCGTTTTCTCTGGGCCATTAGCCCTGTAATGATCTCTAATCCGATCTCCAACCTTTTTCCAGGTCTCAATATTAATAGTCCCGTCTTCTGGGAACCAAGGGCATATTTCTCTTACAAATTTTATAAATCTGGTTAGCTGTCCCTGCCCGACAGTAACTCCCCGCGCCTCCATGGACGCTCTCAGTACTTGAATAAAAAGACTGCTGCTTGAAGCTTGCCCCATTCATTCCTTCCCCCCCCCCCTCGCCCACTTACCGAGCGCTTACTTCTTTTGTTTTTTTCCGTGCCCACTTTACTGAGCACTCACTTTTTTTTTCTCCGCGCCCACTTTACCGAGCTCTTACTTCTTTTTTTTTTTCTCCGCGCCCACTTTACCGAGCACTTACTTATTTTTTTCTCCGCGCCCACTATACCGAGCGCTTACTTCTTTTTTTTTTTTTCCGCGCCCACTTTTCCGAACGCTCACTTTTTTTTTTTTCCCCGCGCGCTCACTTACTGCGCGCTCACTTCTTTTTTCTTCAAATCTTCCCCGGGGGTCTCGGGGGGTCCCTGTTCGGGGGGCCAGCTGCCAGAGTCCAGCTCCGGCATGAAGACCACCGACTCAGAGATGATGCATTGACCAGCAGCTATCGAGGCTGAAGGCCCCGTTTATTCTCATGCAAGCAGTTTTATATTATTTACATACCTTGGCCCAGGCACGTAGCCAAGTCAAAGGATGCTCTCATGAGTTAGACATATATTGTGTTTGTCTCAAGATGTTCTCATTAAAAATACCCAGGAAAATTATTCCCAAGGTTACTTAGAGCACGAGGAGTATGTACGTGCAGGATGTGTCCTGCTTATCTTGCTGGTAGGTTTTACCTTCAAGGCCCCTCTTTCAAGAGGCCCTCTGCACAGGACTCTCCCAAGCCCCCAGTGCAGGTCATACAAAGTTCATTGTCCCACGCTGGTCTCTAGTCTCTAGTCTATGTGCTCCAAGCAATCCCACTACACCGAATCACTCACGGCCTCCTACCTCCTGTGACGAAAATCAGCCTCTGCCCCAAGAGAGTCAGATACCACGGAAAGCCATGGCCTACGCGGTCCCAAGCTACGTGGGCTTCAGGCTTCTAGAGATCACTGTGCCTGTGGGTCAGGGCCCTGGGAGCATCTCCTGGCTCTGGCCTCCTCAGGATATCTACTTCAGAGGCCTCCCAGGGGATGCCAGAGCTGGGATGAGCTCTACATTTCCGCAGATTCAAGCGAACAAGAGTCTTCAGGAGAATGTCCCGATGAATCCACAGAGCTACCTGCCCCAAGGGCAACCCAAACCTGAGGAGAGGAAGGACCGAGTCTCTCCGTGTCTCTCGGAACATCCTGGAATGATCCCGAACAGGGGCAGGGCCATGTCCAGAGTGCGGGGAGTTTTCTGCAGTCCCGAGGCCTCTGCCTGCTTCTCTCTGCAGGGAAACACGCAAAAACTCGGGTTCAGCACAGCATCAGCACGGACAGCAGCTGGGAGGATTCAGAGCGGTGGTGGGTGCTGTTGGCATCGCAATATGTGTCCATCTCAGTCAGCACAAGAAACAGGGCCAGCCCCATTGGGAGAATGAGGGTGCTCTGAGGATAGCAGAGACCAAATACCAGGGACCAACAAGTCACAAGAAAGTTGTCACTAGAAAAGTCTTGCATCATTTCAGGTGGGCTGGTGCCAGATTCCATTTTGGCTACACTCAAAGGGCAGCACTCTCGTCTCCTCGGTCCTTTGTGAGTCACGGCCGATTCGTCTCCATCCAGGTCTCGCAGTGGAAACTCAAAGCTCCTGGGTCTAGTCTTCTCATAGGCCTCAAGCCCCCTCTGCCCGCAGGCGGAGAGAGAGAACCCAGAGTTTGCTCTGTCGTGGGACAATGGGAATGTGAAGGGCAAAGAGCAACAGTACACAGGGGCAAGCAGAAGCCTCACACCGCTGGGAAACCTTGGCATGACGTCCGATGGAAGAGCTTTCCTCGGTCAGCGAGCCCAGAAAGGACATCTCCGTGGGGAGGGGAGCCCCTGAGTGCACTGTCCACGTTTCCCGACCACAGTGAGAACAGTGAGGACAGTTACACACTCTGGACGGTGCACCGACCACGCAGGCCATGGCATTCCGTGGTATCCGATTATCATGGGTAGAGGCTGATTTTTGTCACACGAGGTAGGAGGCCATGAAGTGATTTGCGGCTGAGGGTGTGACTGTCCTCTGTCAGAACAGGAAGCAGTGCCCTATTTCTCTCCACCCAGACCTGGCAGTGGAAATTCAAAGCTCCTGGGTCTAGTTTTCCGATAGGGTCTAAAGCCCACTCTGTCCACATTTGGAGAGAGAGAAAGCTGCTACCAGCTCTGTCGTGAGACAATGGGATTGTGAAGGGCAAAGAGCAGCAGGACACAGGAGCAAGCAGAGGCCTCACAATACCGGGAAACCTTGGCATGGCCTTAGATGGAAGAGCTATCAGTGGTCAGCGAGCCAGAAGGACATCCCTGGGAGAGGGGAGCCTCTATTTGCACAGTCCAGGTTGTCCAAGATCTCCCAAGAGAGGGAGCCTCTTGGTGCCATCCACAGTGAGAATGGTCAGCTCTATAGCTGAACCCGGCACCCAACAAGAACTTACACCATAAAGGGAAGACCGCAGTGTCACCCTCCCAGAGACCAGGATGGTCAGGAGAGTTTACCTCGACTTCTTCCCACTCTCCCCTGTGGGGCAACAGCAGGAAAACCCTCCTGGAAGGTGACGCCCAGAGGGCCTGAGCCTGCAAGTCTGAGAGGGCAGGTCTTTGGCTAGGGACTGTGGGCACAGTGAGTGGTGAGGGCCAGTCTGTAGCAGGTGTCAGGTGACCTTGGACAATAAACATGGAGTGGACACAGGAAGCCCGTGAGACAGGTAGGGAGGGGCCGCAGGTAGGGAGGGGCCAAGGAAGTAGCCTCAGGGTTCAGTATTCAGCTCTCCCAGAATTTTCCAGCCACTAAACCCTTAGTAGACACTTTCTCTGCCTCTCGGCTTCACTATCAGGCCCAGATCATTTCAATGAAAACACTGAACTACTGTTCTTCACACACTTTCCTCTGGAATCCTTTTTTTAAAAATCAAGTTTAGTGAATTATTTTGAACAAGCAATACACAAAAAAATCTTTAGGGAGTGTTATTCAGGCAGGCAGGGGTGGTGGGTGTTCAATTTGAAATCATGTTGGTGGAAAGGGGGAATTTTGGTTGGATTGGTGTCGAAATATTGAAGGTAATAAATTATTGTGTGCAACGTCATGAAAATAAAATTATAGAAAAATATTTTAGAATGATTGACAAATGAAAGCACTTGAATCTCCATGAAGTGTCCCTTTCACTGTCCAGGGTCCCCTTCTGTCCTTCTCTCTGTACACCCCAGTGTTCTAGGTTTGGAGGACCTTCGTCATGGACACTGGTTTGGGTCTGAGCTGGGGACGCAAATGTCAGTGTGTCTAATTTGTGCTTTTCTGTCTCTTTCCTTGCAGCAGCCATGCACATCCCGGCCGGGGCTCGTCCTTGGAGGACCCGTCCAGGCACAGGAGCTGCCTCGCACCCCAGAGCCGTCCTGAGCTGAGCACCTCGGGTGGGGGAGTGCTAGTCTCTTCGCCGAGCTGCATGCCCGCTTCCAGGATCCCCTCATGGGCAGCCGCCAGCAGGCCTGGCCTGGCCCCAGGCTCCAGCCCCGGGCACTCATCCAGTTTGGAGCCCGCGGTTGCAGCAATGGAGCATTGGGCAAGAGAGCAGCCAGCACACCAACAGACCACACCCACTGTTCCCCAAAGAAATGGAGGCTCAACCCATGCCCCCCCGCCACAGGGAAGCAGTCTTGGCACAAGGCTGGGCAGCAGCCACCGACAGGACACTCTGGACCCTGGAACTGACTGCCCTGCCCACGCCCCAGTTCCTGCCCAAGCCCATGGGAGTTGCCAGCAAGACGAATGGGTGCCTGAAAGAGTCTCACGGTAGGCAGGAGGGTGTGGATTGCCCTGGGAGCCCCCTGCCCATTCTGGGGACCCCTGTGGGGGTCCAGCCTCTCACCATGGTGTTCCGGAGGCTGCAGTGGGACCACTGGAGCTGTCGGTTCCTGGCTGCCACCTTGGTCTCATGCGTGGCAGCCCCTGAGCCCCCTCTCTTCAGTCCACCCGCCCTAGACCCGACCCCGCTCCCCTTCAGTGTGCTCTATGAGGACCTCCTGGTTTCCTCATCCTCTGATGAGAGCGAGCAGGACTGAGCTGACCGGCCAATGCCCACCAGCCTGGGCCCCCTGCCGTGTGTGGCCGGAACATCTTGCTACTGTGCAGGAGAACCCCGGGACCAGACTGTCTCTGGGGGACCCCTAGTACCTAGCCCAGAGCAGGGGGGACTGTTGCCAGCTGTTGGCCGAAAACGGACTCACACTCAGGTGCCCGAGAAGTATCATCTGGAGTTTGGACTCTCACTGGAATTCCAGCTCCTGTGCCTGAGGCTGTTTCAATCCTGTCCCAACAGACTCAGCGAGAGCAGACGGTGGGAGGCACAGCAGCAGCAGCAGCATTGTGACCCTTCGTTCTCCCGTGGCCAGGGCCAGGGCGATGGCAGGTACCATGTCATGTGTGCTCACACAGCAGTGCCCTGACTCTGCTGGGGTCGTGAGTGTGTTGGGTGGGCTCTGCATGTGCCCATGTCCTGTGTGTGCAGAGCATGATGGGGCGTTGTTGGATATCATTGGTTTGTCCTTTCCTCCTTGCCACTAGGAGCTTAGGTTTATCAGTCAAACCCATCAAAGTGCTCCCGAGTCACTCCCATTCCTTTGTTTATCTGTAACCATTTCTACCAGTTTATCTGCTCCTCCCTTAATCAAACTCTGTTAATTGGTAAGGTCAGAACTTCCTAGGACACTGAATATTATAACATTGCCTTTCTCTCCTCTTTATGCCTTTTGAATAATTTACTTTAAAGCTATGTCTTTTTTGTATAGACACAAGAAGACAATATTATGTTTTTATAACTTAAGACTTAATTGGCCTCGAATAGTATTCCCTCCTGGGCATCTGCTTTCTCCACTTAAGCCTCAGTTGCCCTCAGTTCCTAGCACCCCAAAGTAGGGTCCCCGACGTGGGACGGGAAGGATCCAGGACAACCGGTGAGTTATGTGCTACCCTGGCATCGAGATGGGCCTGGCCAAAGTGCCTAATTCTTAACTATAAGTTAAGAGCTTGACCATAGACAAATGCTGTCATGATCCAATAGTAATTATGAGACTGGGACCCTGCCAGGGATAGGAAAAACTGATCTGGCCTGAGCACTGTAGTCTGAGATTGAGATGGCCCCAGGAGAGCAATTCTATAAGCTTTAATGCATCTCTTATTGTGTCCATACAAAATAATTAATATTATGTATTCTTATATGTTTGCTGGCTGAGGAGAAGAGAAACACATTCATGGGACTCTGCCCTTGGGTGGATCCTCCTGCTGAAAGAGAATTAAGTCCTAGGAGAAGCATCCCCTGAGGGAAAGGAACCTTACCCTATTGCTGACCACACCTATGTGTATGCCCCAACCCCCTCATGCTGTGGAGATTTAACTAGGCTGTAAGAGTGGGTTGGGGGCCAGATCCACGGGGGCCAGATCCACGGGGGCCAGATCCACAGATGGAGAGAGAGACCGAGAGCCGGGAGAGAGGCAGAGAGAGAGAGAATGAAGTAGGATGGGGGAGAAAGAAGCAGGAGGAGAATCAGAGGAGAATGGAGATGGACATGAAATAAACCGATGGAGCAACCAGTTTGGCCTCCTTCCTTCCTTTACCTGCCTCGCCGCCTGCGCGCCCTTTCTTTTTATTTTTGTGTTTTACACACACATAGAGGCTCCCCTCTCCCGGGGATGGCCTTTTGGCTAACTGACCACTGACAGCTCTTCCATCTGAGGCCATGCCAAGGTCTCCCAGCAGTGTGAGGCCTCTGCTTGCTCCTGTGTCCTGCTGCTCTTTTCCCTTTTGAATTCCATTGTCTCATGACAGAGCTGGCCGCGGCTTTCTCTCTCTACCTGTGGACAGAGGGGGCTTTAGGCCCTATCAGAAAACTAGACCCAGGAGTTTCAAATTTCCACTGACAGGTCCAGGTGGAGAGAAGTAAGTCACTGTTTCCTGGGCTGACAGAGGACAGTCACACCATCAGATCTTAATCACTTTATGACCACCTACCACGTGTGACAGAAATCAACCTCTACCCATGATAGTTAGTGACCCCAGAAAGCCATGGCCTCCGTGGTACAAGACTATGTGGGCTTCAGGATTTCAGAGATCAGCTGTAACTGTGGGTCAGGGTCTCTGGGGCATCTCCTGGATAAGGCCCCTCTGGATACCTACTTCAGAGACCTCCCAGGGGAAGCCAGAGCTGGGATGAGTTCTACATTGCCACAAATTAAGCCAACACAAGTTTGCAGGAGGATTTTTCGGTGAATCCACAGAGCCACTTGCCCCAACCTGCACTGTAACCTGAGGAGAGGAAGGACCTAGTCTCTCCATGTCTTCTGGAACATCCCAGAATGATCTTGAACAGGGTCAGGGCCATTTACAGAGTGGGGGGAGTTGTAATGCATTGCCAAGGCTTCTGACTGCTTCTCTCTGCAGGGAAACATACAGAAAACTCGGGCTCAGCACAGCATCAGCCTGGACGGGAGCTGGGAGGACTCTGAGAGGCGGTGTTGGCATTGCAATATGTATGACTGTCCATCTCAGTCAGTACAGGAAACAGGGTCAGCCCCATTGGGAGGATGAGGGTGCTCTGAGGATAGCAAAGAACAAATAATAGTGACCAACAAATCACAAAAAATTTGTCACAAGAAAAATCTTGCATCTTTTTAGGTGGGTTGGTGCCAGCTTCCATTTTGCCCACACTCAAAGGCCAGCACTGTTCTCCTTGGTCCTCTGTGAGTCACAGCCGATTTGCCTCCATCCAGTCCTGGCAGCGGAAACACAAAGTTCCTGGGTCTAGTCTTCTCATAGGCCTCAAGCCCACTCTGCCCACAAGCAGAGAGAGAGAATCCTGAGTTAGTTCTGTCGTGGGACAATGGGAATGTGAAGGGCAAAGAGCAGAAGGTCACAGGGTCAAGCAGAGACCTCACACCGCTGGGAAACCACAGCATGACCTCAGATGGAAGAGCTTTCCTTGGTCAGCGAGCCCAGAAAGGACATCCTTGTGGGGAGGGGATCCCCTTTGTGCACCGTCCACATTTCCCTACCACAGTTAGAATGGTCAGCTCTACGGCTGAAGTCGACCCCCAGAGAGAACTCACACAAAACAGGGTAGCCCTTGGCATCACCCTCCCAGAGCGTGGGTGGGTCAGGAGAGTGTCCCTCCGACGTCCTCTCACTCTATCCTGCGGGGCAGTAGCAGGAAAAGTCCCCTGGAAGGCAACTCCCCAAGGGCCTGAGCCTGCAGGGCTGAGAGGGCAGGTCCCTGCTAGGGCCTTTGTGCACAGTGAGAGGTGAGGGACGCCTGCAGTAGGTGTCAGGTGAACTTGGACAGTAAACAGGGAGTGGCTACAGGTAAGAAGTGATATAGGTAGGAAGAGGCCACTGGTAGGGGGTGAGACAGGTAGAGAGGGGCCACAGGTAAGGATGGCCCAAGGAAGTAGCGTCAGGGGTCATCATTCAACTCTCCCAGAATTTTCTGGCCACAAAACCCCTGGCAGACACTTTCTCTGCCTCTCAGCTGACTGCCAGGCCCAGATCATTTCACTGACAAAAGTTCTTCACACATTGACTTCTGGGCACCCTTCTTATGCTCATATTTCACAAATCTTTCATAAGAAGCAATAGAAAATAAAAAATTAGGGCCTGTTATTCGGGCAAGCTTGGGGTGGTTGTTCAATCCAATGTCACCGTGAACTCACCTCACCTCTGCCTGCCCCCAGCAGAGTGAGAGGCCCTGTGGGACTTGGAGGAGGGTGGATGCAGACCCCGTTGTCCAGGAGCTGGTGTGAAGGTGCAAAGGCCCCGGTAGTCCACAGGATGCTGCTGTGCCCACATGAGAGAGGGCCCTTGCCACCTCCTGGAGGAGCTTTGGGTTGGTGACTCCTGTAGACAGGGTGTGAGAGTTTCTGAATTTGGGGGTTGGACAAAGAAAGGGCAGGGACTCAGGGGCCCAGGGCAGTACTGGGCTGCCTCTGCAAGTTTGTGGAGGACAGCGGCAGTCTGGAGATGTGGCATGAGGTCACCTCCCTTCCAAGGACCAGAGGAGTCAAGGAATGGGACCTCAAGGGGCTTAAAGGATGCGACAGGAGGAGGGGAGCAGGCACTGCAGAGCGCACAGAATGTTTGCTAGTGACAGGCTGGGTTCTTAGTGGCGAATAGTTCCTGGGGGCTAATTCGTGGGAAATGCAGAACAGATCCTCAGAGCACAAATGCTCCTTGACTGTGGCTAAAATCAATATGGTATCCAAGTAACTGAGCCGGGGGCGACTGGGTTTGAGCCCACGACTGAGCCAATAAGCTTCAGTGCTCAGGGACCCTACACAGACGTGTGGGTGCAGGAGAGCCCTGAAACATGTGGTGACGCGCACATGAGGTCAAGAGACCAAGGGTGACCACAGTGCAGAGTCCAGCAAGAAGCCAATTCCGACTTCTGGAGGCCGAGGTTCCCTCCAGTCACAGCAGTGCCCGATCCTGGCAGTGGGGCCTGGGAACACTTCAGTCGATTCACTTCACTGATTGAGAAGTGGGGCCCGGGAGTATTTGAGTTGGCTCAGCACCTGACCTGGGCAAACTGCGTGCTGATCCACCCCTTTCAACCTTCCAGATGCTAACTCTGTGCTGGAGAGTCCTCCCTCCCTCCCTCCCTCCGGGCCCAGAGGGATGAAGCTGCTTCTTGCCTTTGCCTGTTGCTTCCTTCTGGCTCAGCTTCCAGCAGGTAAATGATGGGGACGAGCTGCTGGGGCAGATGAGCTGGAGATTCCTCCTGCCTCAGCCACATACCCCTCTCAGGGTCTCTCCCAGGACCTTCCAGGGGGTCTCTGATCCCTCCCGAAGTTGCTTAAATTAATGTCTGGTCTGACCGAGTGTTCACAGTGAATCCAGATGTGTCTCTGTGACGCTGTGTGGACACACATTCCAGGGCTAGGTGGGGACAGCTGTGGCACGGGTGTCATTGCCTGCACTACCGTTTCCCTTCTCACTGTGCTTTGGTTTGCACTTAGGGTGCCAGTAAGGTTTGAGAATAACTGTCAATTTCTGAATAGTGACTTCCTTCTCTTGTATCTGATTTTCAGTCTTAAACTCTGACAGCCCACTCCCTGGGGATGCTTAAGTGCACTGCCCATGGGTCACAGAGATGCCTGGATTTGTAGAGTTGCAGTGCCCAGTAAATACCCAGCACCTGGCACACTATTTGCCTCTCAGCCTCCGTGTAGGTGACACCCGTGGTTTCCATCCATGGGATTTCGGTGCTGCCTTTCCTTCAGATGGTAGATTGTGGGCCTGTTTGTGTGATCTCCTGTAAGCTCAGGTTCTGTCACGGGGCTCGGCTGTCTGTCTCACGCTGGTTCTATTCCCTGAAGAGAAACAGAGGTGTCACTACCCTGTGTGGAGCATCGGGCAGAGAGGGGGAGGTCCTGAGGGTGTGTTCTGTTTTAGAGTATCTCTCCCTGAGGTTGTTCGATGGGCACTGGGGCAGGTTAGACCCGACCTTTCAAAGTGGCACAGAATGGAGGCTCCGCACAAGGGAGGATCTGGGCAAAGTTGGAAAGAGCAGGGTGTCAGCACCAGTCAGCACCTCCAAGTCACATGAGCCCAAATACAGACACTATCACAAATGCTTAGAAAATCATCCTAACCACAGCATCAAGACTGAATGTGGAATGGACCTGGATAAAACAGAGTAAGAAAGGTGACAGGCCAATAATGCTAAACTTTATGTGATTGGATCTTCCTGTGAATTCAAACCCTCTATTAAATATGTGTGTATTTGGCAATGAAGTGAACAGTCACTGGCTGCTCCTGAGGTGTTTCTCCACTAGCCTATCATGCTTGGTTCATGTCTGCCCGAACCTGCTCGCAACATGATAGGGCACTGTTGGGAAAACTGTTCCGCAACATCTCTCAGCACACGGCTCAACGCTCTGAGGGGTGTGACTGGCACCCCGGGCAGCAGCATCCCTGAGCACCTGGGAGCAGCCAGGCTGCTGCCTATGCCGCAATGCACTCGAGCCCTCTGCACTGCCGGCACTGCTGTTTCACCCACACGCTCCCCCAGGTGCCACGTCAGACTGTCCCCGACCTCAAGCCTCGGGGCTGCGGGGCTGAGATGTACAGTGCTGGGGAGTGCAGTAGGGTCAGTGCGTGACTGGCTTCTGGTGCTGGCCTGGTGGGTCACTGACTTTGACCCTTTGTATGGGGATGAACCCAACCACTAGATGCCCTCAGAGCAGCTCTCAAGACCCTGATGCACACGACTACCCATGGGGCGGTGGGGAACCTCTCAGGACACAGAGGGAGAGTACGGCTTGTCCATCTCCTGTCCTGCATACAACCAACATAGGTTCACCCTTAGCTCACCAAAGGGTCATGCAAACCCCAACAACAGTGATCCTGAGGTCACAGCTTGTGCAGCCCTGAACACTGCCAGTGTGGTCCAAACACAAGCAGAATGGAAGAAATGGTCTCTTGCCATTGAGAGGCAGCATCAGCTGAAGAATTTCAATAAACATGAAGGATTCTGGAATGTCAGTTGGATAGAGAGAGAGCTCAGCTTGGGCTTTGCCTGAGATTGGTGGCCTCACTGGGCTGACATGAGGGGTCCTCGTGCTGTGACTCACAGTCTGGCATAACTCCTGCAGGGAGAGTCCTGAGCTCCCTCCAGATCTTCCTGGTGGCTCATAGGTTATGATGTCCCCTCCATTACTTCCACCCTAGCAGGGTTATAAACACATTAATAGGGTGTGCCTACATACTACTTAAGACGGAGACCCCCAGTGATTTAAGAAACGCAGGCATCTCTGAAAGCTCTGGGCCACTTCCTGAAAACCCTTTAGACTCTTAGACACACACCCTTTAGACTCTGAGACACAAACACTTTAGACTCTAGACACAAACTCTTTAAACTCTTTGATACTAACCCTTCATAATCTTAGATACACACCCTTTAAACTCTTAGATACAAATCATTTATTATCCTAGATACAAATCCTTTATTTTATTTATTTATTTATTTTTATTTTATTGAATCACCATGTGGAAAATTACAATGCTTTCAGGCTTAAGTCTTAGTCATACAGTGCTGAAAAAACCATCCCTTCACCAGTGCCTGTATCCCACCACCGAAGACAAAACAAAAAAAACACAGTACACCTCCCATCCCACCCACCCCCGCCTTGTAACTGATAAATTTCACTTTACTTTCTATTTACTTTGGTTACATTCAATATTTCAACACAAACCTCACCATTATTATTAGGAGCACCCCACTAGAGTCAGACCTGTTGTGAAGAGAAATGAGGCCCCTACTGCGGCCGCGTGGTTTTGTATTTCTGTACTTTAACAACTAAGTCCAGGGAGATTTCTTCCGGATATTTGATCATTGCAAGCTTGTAAACCCCATCTGTGGTCGTCATAATATGGCGGTCCCCACGCCCTTCATCCCCGGGAAGGGACAGGCGAGAGAGAGAAATACCTTTCCCCTCCCGGGCGGGCATGGGGTCACAGCTTAGTTCTCTGGCAGGAAACAATCTGCTAGGAGCAGTTCGTGTTGTAGTTGGTTCAGCTGGGTCTGGATTCACGCGGGTGCAGCTGTGGAGGAGCCGCACACACGTGCCCCAGATACAAACCCTTTAAACTCCTATGTACAAACCATTTACAATTCTACATACAAACCCTTTATACTCTTAGATATAAACCCTGTGGATATTCTTCCACTGTGATCTCAGAGAGATCCACAGGATGTTCACTCTGTCTGACCAGGTCCTCTTAGCACAGTGTGTTCATGGTCCATCCTCATGGTCGCAAATGGCCTGCAAGAGTCCAGCACATGGAAAGATGCCCAGCACCTCCAAATCGGGAGACTCTACATCAACACAGGTGAGTGAACACCTGTTGGCACAGGTAACTCGGACAAGAGAAAGCAGGTGGCGGGTGAGACTTGGGGACTAGATACCCTCTGGACTGGCCTCAAGGCCATGGCACTGAGTGGGCATTGCTCCCCTGACCAGGAGTCCAGTGCTGGAGGTTTGTGGGAAACAGAAGGTAATCCATGAGTGTTGTGATGTTCGCTGATTCAACACAACAGGTGCCACAGAGTAAAGGCCTGGCTACGGCGACTGAAAAGCAGCAGATTGAATGAACAAGGGTGAGAGTGTTCCTAAACACTGGGTGCCCAATTTGTAGGAGAGAGGGTCGGGAAGGGCACATGTAGAGTCCCCCTTAAAGTGCACCCACGGCCAGGCAGATACTGACCCCAGCACAGGACAGGGCAATGCTAGGCCTGCACACCTGAGGAAGTACCTGCCAGGATCTGCAGGTGATGTTCCTTGGACCCACCCAGGCTGCTAGAGAAGTGTGGGCATGACACTGAGTACCACCAGGGCCCTGCCTGAGGGCAGAGCCGGGCACTATCCCCTGTATTCCCGGGGTCCCTCCCAGCTCCCAGCTTGAAGGCACCTCAGGGCGCTGTGACGAGGAGTTTCCTCTTATGGTCTCAGACCTGGGTGTGAGTTGACCCCAGGGTTGGTTTCAGACATCTCCAGATCAGAAACGGTGTCCATTGTCAGGCTGTTTGTCCACCTAGAAACATAACTCCCCGCCCTCCAGGACCGGAGCTATCTGGGATTTGGAACATGCATGTCAGTGGGTCACCACCCTCTGCAGGTTCTTGACAGGCCTCAGGAGCCACTTCTCTGGCTTACTCCGACCACTCCCATCATCCTGGAACCACAGAGGCGGTCTGCTGGCCTTGGGCCTGGTGTCTACTCAGTTCCCTGTGCATGTCCTTGAGTTGCTCTCTGTGAGTGTGTGGCAGATGACGGGCAGGACCCAGACTGAGCAGGGCTGAGGGAGGGAAATTGGGATCCTGTCAGGTGGGACACAGGCCTGGCTGGGGAGGGGCCTGGAGGGCTCGGTGTCTTTCTCTGAAACTGAATCCCAACTCCACCCCTGATCAACCTGAAATTCCTATCCAGGGCCCATTGCATGCAGAGCTGAGGACGACCCCAACTTGGCTCGGTCAGGAGATCAAGAATCCTCTCCTGAGACCTCGGCCTTGCCCCGTCTTGATTCTGCTGGACGCAGGAACCAGGGGGAGGAGACCCCTCCCTTTCACCCTACCCCACCACCTACACTCTGAACACATGACACGGCCAGTGCTGGAGAGAATCTCTCAGTTCCCTGTTCATGTCCATGTAGGATGCCCTGGTATTGTGTCCCTGGGCCCAGAGGCCGTCCTTGGAGAGTCAGGTCCTTCCATTTTTCATTCATTCACTATAAATTTTTTTCTATAATTTAACATTTTGAAGTTGTTCACAATTTATTTCATTCAATATTCCAACACCAGTCCCACCACCATGACCCCTTCCCACCACCATTACGTCAAATTGAACAACCACCACCCTAGCCCACCTGAAGAACAAGCTCAGGATCTATTGCTTGTTATGAATAGTTTGTTAAACATGGTAAAGATAAAAGTGTTCTCAGAGGAAAGTGTGTGAAGCACAGTAGTTTACTCTTGTCAGTGAAATGATCTGGTCCCAATCATGCATCTGAGAGGCAGTGAAATTGTCGGCCAGAGGTCTAGTGGCTGGAAAGTTCTGGAAGAGCTGAATGCTGACCCCTGAGACCACTTACTTGGCCCCTCCCTACCTATGATCCCTCCCTAGCAGTCTTACCCCCTTCTGTGGCCCCTCCCTAACTATTTCACTCCCTTCCTCTGGCCACACCCTGTTTACTGTCCAAGGTCACCTGACACCTGCTGCAGGCTGGGCTTCATCTCTCACTGTGCCCACACGCCGTAGTAGAAACCTGCCTCTCAGCTCTGCAGACGAGGGCCGTTGGAGTGTCGCCTTCTGGGCGGTTTACTGCTCCTGCCCCCCAAGGGAACAATAGGAGAACACTGTGGGGGACACTCTCCTGACCTCCCAGGCTCTGGGAGGGTGATACTATGGGCTTCCCTGTGCTGTGTGAGTTCTCTCTGGGGGCCGAGTTTAATTGTAGAGCAGACTGTTCTCACTGTGGACGGTGCACACAGGGGCTCCTTCTCTCCGGGTAATGTGGACTGTGCATATAAGGGTTCCCTTCCCCCCAAGGCCGCCCTTTCACGGGCTCACTGTGAGGACATTCCTAGGTTTCCTGGCAGTGTGAAGCCTCTGCTAGCCCGTGTGTCCTGCTGCCCTTTGCCCTTCACATTCCCATCGTCCCACGACAGAGCTGGCCGGGGCTTTCTCTCTCTGCACCTGTGACAGAGGGGGCTTTAGGCCCTACCAGAAAACTGGACCCAGGAGCTTTGAGTTTCCTCTGCCAGGTCTGGATGAAGATGAATCAGTAGTGAGTCACAAGGACCAAGGAGAACAGAGCACTGGCCTTTGAGTGTGGCCAGAACGGAAGCTGGATCCGATCCACATGGAAAGATGCGAGATTTTTCTCAGTGACCACTTTTTCGTGATTTGTTGGTCACTGGTATTTGGTCAGTGCTGCCCCCCAGGGTTCGCGTGTCCTTCCAGTGGCGCTGGCCCTGTTTCCTGACAGAGATGAACAGTCACACATATTTTGACACTTAGACCACGTATCTGAGTCCTCCCAGCTCCCATCCAGCCTCATGCTGTGCTATGGCCGAGTTTTCTGCATGTTTACCTGCAGAGAGAAGCAGGCAGAGGCCTTGGCGATGCGCAACAAATTCCCCCACTGGGGGCCTGGCCCTGACCCTGTGCGGGATCGTTCTGGGAGGTTCTGGATAGACATGAAGACACTCTCTCCTTCCTCTCCTCTGGTTCTGGAGTGGTTGGGGCAGGTGATTCTGTGGATTCTTGGGGCATTCTCCTAACTGCAATTGGCTTGAGTCCACACCAAGCAGAGCTCACCCCAGCTCTGGGTCTCTCTTGGGACCTTCCCAAGGTCTCTGCTCCCTCCAGGGTTACTTCAATTAATGTCTGACCTGACTGAGTGCTCGCTGCGAATCCAGCTGTGTCTCTGTGAGACCGTGTGAACATGCTCTTTGGGGCTGGGTGGGGACAGTTATGGCACAGGTATCCTTCCCAAATGGCCGGTTCCCTTCCAAATGTGCTTTGTTTTGCATTCAGGGTGTCAGGCAGGATTTGAGAATAACCGTCAGTTTCTGACACTTGAGTTCCTTCTCTGGTGTATGATTTTCACTATTAGAACTCTGACAACCCCACCCCTGGGAACGCTTGAGACCACCTTCCCACAGGTCTCAGAGGTGCTGGGAGTCATAAAGTGGCAGTGCCCAGAAATTGCCCAGCATCCGGCATACTATTTGCCTCTCAGCCTCCATCTTGGCGACACCTGTGGTTTCCATCCACAGAGAATTCGCTGCTGCTGCCTTTCCTTCGGCCTTTAGAATGTGGGCCTGTCTTTGTGGTCTCCTGTGAGTTCAGGTTCTGACACTGGGCTGGCTCTACGTCTCACCCTGGTTCTGTTCCCTGAACAGAAACAGTTTCAGAGGTGTCACTGCCCATATGGAGAGCAGCGGGCTGGAGAGAGGGGCAGGTCCTAAGGGCGTCTCCCGTTTTAGAGTCTCTCCCTGAAGATCATTCGATGGGCACTGGAGCAGATAAACTGGACCTTGCAAAGCAGCCCAGAAGGGAAGCTCCACAGAGGGGGGAATTGGGCAAAGTTGGTAAGAACAGGGTGTCAGCACCAGGTGTCCAGCCTTCAGCCTCATCCGACCACCAAGTCACATGAGCCATAGATTCAGACACTGAATGCTTAGTAAATCATCCTAGGCACAGCATCCTGCCTTAATTTGGAATGGATTGAGGCGAAGCAGAGTAGAAAAAGTGGGAGGCCAATAATGCTAAACTTTATGTGATTGGATCTACCTGTGAAGCCGAGAACAAGTATAAAATCTGTTGGTGTTTGGCTCCTTGTTGAGCGCCGCTTCCACCAGCAAAGAAACACGCAACCCAGAGATCCTTCTTACAGCGATTTATTCAGGAACCTTCCCAAGCATGGGGAAGAAGAGGACCCTCTAGCTAGGCGGCTTCCCCCCTTTTTATCCCTCTCTCTGCTCGTTATGCCCGAGTGTCTGAAGCTGATAGGCTAGTTACACCCCGTGGGCGAGGCAGGACATCCTGTTTCCTTATTAGGAGTTGTTTATGAAGCCCAGATGCAAGAACAGGAAACAGGCGCCATCTGTGAGGTTCGGTCCAGTGGAGGGTCTCCACAGCTCCTGTCCTGTCTACAGCAAACCTGGGCTCAACCATGGTTGCCCAAAGGTCAAGCAAACCCCAACAACAGTGATCCTGAGGACACAGCACGGGCAGCCCTGAGCACTGCCAGTGTGGCCCAAACACAGGCACAATGAAAGAAATGTTCTCTTGCCATCGAGGGGCAGTATCAGCAAAAGTTTTAAAAAATCATGAAGGAATCTGGAATGTCAGTTGACAGAGGGAGAGCACAGCTCGGCATTTACCTGAGCCCAGCTGCCTCACCGGGCTGACATGAGGTGTCCTCCCGCTAGGACTCGACTCTCAGTCTAGAATAACCCCACGGTGCTCCCTCCTGCAGGGCAGAGTCCGCAGCTCAATTGGGGTCTTCCTGGTGGCTCATGGTTTGCGGTGTCCTCTCCTTACTTGCGTCCTCACAAGGTTATAAACACTGTAACAGGGTTTGTGCCTACGTGCTGCCTAAGAATGGAGACACCCACTGAATTCTGAAATGCAGGGGTGTGAAAGCTCTGGGCGAGTTCCTGAAAACTCTTTAGACTCTTAGATAGAAACCCTTTACACTATTAGATACAAATCCTTTATAATATTTTTATACAAACCCCTTTGACTCTTAGATACAAACACTTTGACTCTTAGTACAACTGTCAGTGTCACTGTCACTGCCATCGTGTTGCTCATTGATTTGCTCGAGCGGGCACCAGTAACGTCTCTATTGTGAGACTTGTTGATACTGTTTTTGGCATATTGAATATGTCACCCGTAGCTTGCCAAGCTCTGCCGTGCGAGTGAGATACTCTCGGTAGCTTGCCGGGCTCTCTGAGAGGGGCAGAGAAATCGAATCCGGGTTGGCCACGTGTAAGGCCAGCGCCCTACTCGCTGTGCTATTGGTCTTTGACAGTTTCTATCTATTGGTCTCTTAGATACAAACCTTTGTAACGTTAGATACAAACCCACCCTTTCTGTGGGCTGGGCGCCGTTGCTTGCAGAGCCTCAGGAATGTGTGTCAGCAGCTCTCTCTGTCTCACTCTCTCTGTGTCTCTGTGTCTCTCTGTCTCTGTGTCTCTCACAGGTCATTTTGCTCTGTGTGAGGACTGCAGGCTGGGCCGGGGCAAATGCAGAAGGGAGTGCCTTGCAGATGAGATTGCCATGGGGAATTGCAAGCTCAACTTCTCTTGCCAGATGAGGTTCCCTTAAGCCAGGCCAGTCTCCTGTCGCCATTTCCTTCCTTCTGGTCATGCGTCAGAGGGAGGACTTCAGCACATTATTTATACACGTACGTGTTGTCATATGATTGCTCCTGGAGCGCTACTTGGCGCCCTCCATGTCAGATAACCTACTTGTGTAGCTCGGGAACCACCCAGGATCCGATGGCTTCCCCTGCCATCTCCTCTCCGTCACTGCCTTTGCCTCTGCTTGAACCTCCCCAGTGGCTTCCTCTGACCTCCTGGGCTCACGTCCACGTTCCCCGGGGATGGCAATACTCCTCTGCCTCGTTACACTGTGGATCTTCTTAGATTCCAATCTCAGAGAGATCCCACAGGACTTTTTCTCTGTCTGACCTGGTCTACATAGCACACTGCGTCATCCTGGGGAGAGCCAGGCACCCTCCCCAGTATTCTTGAGGTTCCTCCAGCTCCCAGCTCTGAAGGCCCCTCAGGGTGCCGTGAAGGGGAGTTTCCTCTTACAGTCTCGATCTGTGTGTGAGTTTGACCCCAGGATGGGGGTCAGACATCTCTGGATCAGAAACGGTGTCTGATGTCAGGCTGCTTGTCCACTTGGAAACATACTTCCCTGCACCCTCCAGGCCTGGAGCTATCTGGGATTTGGAATGTGCAGGTCAGTGGGTCACCGCCCTCTGCAGGGTCCCGACAGGCCTCAGGAGCCCCTTCTCTGGCTTACTCTGGCCACTCCCGTAATCCTGGAACCGGAGAGACAATTCATGGCCCTGGGTCTTGTGTCCACCGTTAAGGTACTTGAGTTGCTCTGTGTGAGCATGTAGAGGGTGATGGGCGGGACCCAGACTGAGCAGGACTGAGGGAGGGAAATGGGGATCCTGTCAGGTGGACTCAGGAGGGGCTTGGGGGACTTGTGGCTGGAAAGGGGCTTGGGGGGCTCAGTGCTTTTCTCCAGAACCGACTCCCATCCCCACCCCACCCGCTGCTCAACCTGAAGTTCCTGTCCAGGCCCACTGCAGGCTCAGCTGAGAGAGACCCCAACAAGGCACAGTCAGGAGATCAAGAATTCTCCCCTGAGCCCTCAGCTTTGCCCTGTCCTGATTCTGCTGAACACAGAAAACAGGGGGAGGGGACACAGCGTGTGCGAGATTGGAGATGCCTGCCTGGGAGAGACCAGACACGGGTGCAGTTCAGACACTTTATTGGAGGAAAGTCACTGACATAGAGATTCCCAGTGACACCCCGGGGCACAGTCCCAATGACAGGCCCCCATCATGCTCTGCGCACACACAAGACATGGGCACATGCAGAGCCCACCCAATGCACTCACGACCCCAGCATAGTCAGGGCACTGCTGTGTGAGCACACATGACATGGTACCTGCCATCGCCCTGGCCCTGGCTACTGCAGAAAGAAGGGTCACAATCCTGCTGCTGCTGCTGTGCCTCCCACTGACCGCTGTTACTGAGTCTGTGGGCACAGGATTGAAACCGCCTGCGACACAGGAGCTGGAATTCTACTGAGAGTCCAAACTCCAGATGATGCTTCTCGGGCGCCTGAGTGCAAGTCCCATTTCAACCGCCACTGCCAACAGTCCCCCCTGCTCTGGGCTAGGTACTAGGGGTCCCCCAGAGACAGTCTGGGCACGGGCGTCTCCTCCACAGCATCAAGATGGTCCGGGTCACACGTGGCAGGGGGCCTAGACTGGTGAGCACTGGTGGGTCGCTCAGTCCTTCTCGCTCTCATCAGAGGACGAGGACACCAGGAGGTCCTCATAGAGCACACTGAAGGGGCGCAGGGTCGGGCCTATGGCGGGTGGGCTGCAGGCAGGGGGCTCACGTGTGTCCACGCATGGGACCAAACTGGCATCCAAGAAGCCACAGATCCAGCGGTCCCCCTGCAGCCTCCGGATCACCAGGGTGAGAGGCTGGACCCCAACAGGGGTCACCGGAGGATTTATGGGGCTCCCAGGGCAGGCCACATCCGCCTCTCCATGGGTACTGAAGGCCCAGGGCACAGTCCCCAAAACACGCCCATCCTGCTCTGCCCCTACATGGGACATGGCACATGCAGAGCACACCTAACGACCAAAGACCCCAGCAAGTCAAGGCACCGCTGGCGTGCGCACACGACATGGTACCTGCTATGGTCCTAGCCCCGGCCACAGCAGAACGAAAGGCCAGGATTCTGCTGCTGTTCATCCCACCGTCTTCTTCTGCAAAGTCTGTGGGGACAGAATTCAAACAGCCTCAGACGCAGGATCTGGAATTCTCCTGAGAGTCCTAACTTGGAACGATGCTTCTCGGGCACCTGAGTGCGAGTCCCATCTTGGCCCACAACTGCCAACAGTCCCCCCTGCTCTGGGCTAGGTACTAGGGGTCCCCCAGAGACAGTCTGGGCCCACAGGTATCCTCCAGAGTAACAGGATAGTCCGGGTCACATGCAGCCGGGGGCACAGGCTGGTGGGCATTGGCCTCAGTCTTGCTCACTCTCGTCAGAGGACGAGGACACCAGGAGGTCCTCATAGAGCACACTGAAGGGGCGCGGGGTCGGGCCTGCGGCGGGTGGGCTGCAAGCAGGGGGCTCGCTCTCGTCGGAGGACGAGGACACCAGGAGGTCCTCATAGAGCACACTGAAGGAGCTTGGGGTCGGGCCTGCGGCGGGTGGGCTGCAAGCAGGGGGCTCGCTCTCGTCGGAGGACGAGGACACCAGGAGGTCCTCATAGAGCACACTGAAGGGGCGCGGGGTCGGGCCTACGGCGGGCGGGCTGCAAGCAGGGGGCTCAGGGGCCGCTACAGATGAGTCTGAGCTGACAGGCAGGAACCCACAGCTCCAGTGGTCCCCCTGCAGCCTCCGGAACACCATGGTGAGAGGCTGGACCTCCACAGGGTTCCCCAGGTGAGGCAAAGGGCTCGCAGGGCAGGCCGCAACCTCCTGTCCGTGGCTACTAGGAGCCTGGGGCTGGGAGCCTCTTTCAAGCCCCTGTTCATCACGTTGGCCACTCTCGTGGGCTTGGGCAGGAACTGGGGTGTGGACAGGGCATTCATTTCCAGGGACCAGAGTGTCCTGTCGGTGGCCGCTGCCCAATCTTGTGCCCGGGCTGCTTCCCTGGGGGGAGGGGGAGGGACCGAGCCTCCGTTTCTTCGGGGAACTGTGGGTGGCGTCTGTGAGTGCGCTGGCCGCTCTCTTGCCTGCTGCTCTCTCGCCTGCTGCTCCATCGCTGCCACTGTGGCATCCAAACTGGATGAGTGCCCGGGGCTTGCGGCTGGGAGCCAGGGCAGGTGTACGGGCAGCTGCCCATGCGGGGCTCCTAGAAGCGGGCACACAGCTCGGCGAAAGGCCCGGTGTTTTCCCGGCAACGGGAACCAACTCAGGACTGCTCTGGGGTTGTGCGCGAGGCACCTCCTCAGGCTGGACGGGTACTTCAAGGACCAGCGCAGGCCGGGTTCTGCATGGCTGCTGCAAGGAAAGACAGAGAAAAGCACAAATTAGACACAGTGACATTTGCGTCCCCAGCTCACACCCAAACCAGTGACCATGACGAAGGTACCACAAACATTAGAACACTGGGGTGGACAGAGGAGGGACAGGTCAGGGGACCCTGAACAGTGAGAGGGACACCAGAGAGGAGACACGGTGGCGGGGGGTGGGGGGGGCGGCGCCCAGGATCATGAAGGAATGGGCTAGCTTGGCCCCTCTGTACTTACCCTCACGGAGTCCCAGGACTCCTTCCCCTCCTTCGCTGAGGCCTGGGGCTTCTGGTCCTGTGTCGTGGGGCATCCCTTCAGCAGAGATCCCCTCCCGGGAATGAGCCTGCAAACAGCACATCAGAGAGTCAGTCAGCCCAGCCCATCCTCGATCGTTCATCCCTGACCCGTCCCCCAGCCCTGTGGGAGAGAGGAGGGAGAGCTGCGGGGCCTCTGCACCAGCGTCCTCTCAGCCGGCCCGTCCCACTGCCTTCTGTCCTCCACCCCCCAGGGCCTCTCTCTGGGTGCCTCGACCCTGGCATTTGGGGCCCCAGGAGAGAGGCGCTCTCTGGGAGGGAGGAGGTGGGCTCCCTCCTTCCCCTCCTCTCTGGGATGCCCGGCCAATCATCCTATGGGAGTTGGGAGACACCAAATCTGGGACGGAGCCCCGAGCTGCCGGAAACGTGCCAGTACTCACCTGGATCCGCAGGCCTTAGGGACGCCCCTGGAGGGCGCTGGTGCACAACGGGGCGGCACGTTCTCCTTTTCCTTTGGGCGTCCCAGGGGCTGGAGAACCAGGGCCCCCTGCCAGCGTCTGATGGGGCACCTGAGGTTCCGTGCCCGGTGCCCAAAGGCGCCGCAGTCCTTGCACTTGACCTGCGGAGAGAAGGGCCAGCGTGAGGCAGGGGCTCTGCGAGCCGGTGCAGGGTCAGAGAGGGACCGGCCAGTTGGAGCCAGGAGGACGAGGACCCCATCCCCCCAGGGATCCCCTGGGAGATTCCAGCCCAGAGCCCCTGTGGCCCCAGAGGGCTGGGACACGTGGGGCCTGGAGGACTCGTCTCGGCATGGGCAGCCCATCCCACACGGGCCAACACCCCCTGGCACTAGCGGCAAAGGGCAGCTGGGGCCTGGCAGGGTCTGAGGCCAGAGCACAGGGGGCCCTGCCCATGGCCCACTGATGCCCAATGGAAAGCCCTGCCCACTTGACCCGTGATGAGCTCCAAGACCAGCTCCGAGAGACGGGACAGGGCAGAGGTGGGCACGCTCATTTCCCCTCCCGGCCTGACTCTGGGCCTGTCCACCTCCACCCTCCCACTTCCTCCCTGCACCAGCCCAACACTTACCTTGGGGTCCTCGTGCTCCGGGGCTCCTCCCGGGGACACCTTCCAGGCCTGGGCTCTCTGGGCTGCAGGGCCTCTGGGCCGAGCGGGTCGTCCCCACACAGAACTCATCTCTGGGTATTGGCGGCAGAGTCGGCCTCCTAAAGAAAGGAGAAACAAGCTTGATTCACTCACAGAGTTACACACGGCCACTCACTGCAACTCACACACATGCAAACATACATGCACAGAGACACACACACACACACATGCATGCGCACATCCATACGTCCGTGTACGCACAGACACCCACATACACATGCACACACACGCAGAAGTACATTCACACACATGCCCACAGAGACACACACACGTACACATAAACACACATGCACACAGACACACGCGTGCACACAGGAAAACACACACATGCACACATTATCCCACAGAGCCCTGCAGTGCACTTTATAAGGAATCCCACACGCCATACACACGCACCCAGGAATGCCCCCTCCTACCCTGCCTTGGCACATCCTCCTCTCCCTAGTCTAGACCCCAGCCAAACCTCCTGTTTCCAAGAGCCCCCGGACCTACATCCTGTCTGAGAGTGGATGGAGAGTCCACTCACCTGAACTCTGTGGCGGTCCTCTGCTGTGGCCTTCGACGTTGCTAAATCGGGGAGTCTGGACAAGGCTCAGAGATGCTGCATCCCCGTGGCAGGTGAAGGCCGGAAAGGATCCACTTCCTGGAAGTTCCCCTTTAGATAGGCTCCAGGACCGAGTGGGTGGGGCCCGCCGTGTCCATCAAGTGCTGGTGGGGGAGACCCAAACTTTGCAGGTGGCCCCAAACTCCTGGTCTCTGGACACTTGACTCGGCCAGTGCTGGAGAGAATCTCTCGGCTCCCTGTCCGTTTCGGGTAGGATGCCCCGGTGCTGTGTCCTGGGTCCAGAGGGCTTCGTGGGGATTTCAGTCCTTCCATTTGTCAATCGTTCTCAAACTTTTCTTTATAATTTTATTTTCATGAAGTTGCTCAAAATAATTTATTACCTTTAATATTCCGACACCAACCCACCGGCATTACCCCTTTCCACCAACATGACTTCAAATTGAACACCCACCACCGGAGCCTGCCTGAATAACAGTCCCTAAAGAATTTTTTGGTGTATTCCTTGTTACAAATAATTCTCTAAACTTGATTTAAAAAAAAAAGGGTTCCCAGAAGAAAGTGTGTGAAGAACAGTAGTTCACCCTGACGGTGAAATGATCTGGGCCGGGTAGTGCAGCTGAGGCAGAGAAAGTGTCTGCCGGAGGTTTAGTGGCCGGAATGTTCTGGAAGTGCTGAATGCTGACCCTTGAGGCTACCTACTTGGCCCCTTCCTTCCTACCTTCGGCCCCTCCCTGTCTGCGGCCCCTCCCTACCTGTCTCGCCCCCTTCCTGTGGCCCCTCCCTCCCTGTCTCGCTCTCTTCCTGTGGCCACTTTCTGTTGACTGTCCAGGGTCCCCTGACACCTGCTGCAGGATGGCCCTGACCTCTCACTGTGCTCACAGGCCCTAGCCAGAGACCTGCCCTCTCAGGCTTGCAGGCTCAGGCCCTCAGGGCATCCACTTCCAGGAGGGTTTTCTGGCTTCTACCTCTTCTCAGAGGAGATCGGCAAGAGGTCAGGGTGAACTTTCCTGACCATCCTGGTCTCTGGGAGGGTGGCACCGCAGGCTTCCCTTTACCATGTGAGTTCTTGTTGGATGCTGGGTTCAGCTGTAGAGCTGACCATTCTCCCTTTGATGGCGCCAGTGTTTCCCTCTGTTTGAGACCACTTGGACGGTGCACATAGTGTCTCCCCTCTCCCAGAGATGTCCCTCTGGCTTGCTGACCACGGATAGCTCTTCCATCTGAGGCCATGCCAAGATTTCCCAGCAGTGTGAGGCCTCTCTTGCCCCTGTGTCCTGCTGCTCTTTGCCCTTTCCAGTCCCATTGTCTCCCAACAGAGCTGGTCGCGGCTTTCTCTCTCTCCACCTGTGGACAGAAGGGGCTTTAAGCCCTATCAGAAAACTAGACGCAGGAGCTTCGAATTTCCACTGCCAGTTTTGGGGGGAGAGAAATAGGTCACTGCTTCCTGTTCTGACCGAGGACAGTCACACCCTCAGCCCCGAATCACTCACGGCCTCCTACCTCGTGTGACGAAAATCAGCCTCTGCCCCAAGAGAGTCAGATACCACGGAAAGCCATGGCCTACGCGGTCCCAAGCTACGTGGGCTTCAGGCTTCTAGAGATCGCTGTGCCTGTGGGTCAGGGCCCTGGGAGCATCTCCTGGCTCTGGCCTCCTCAGGATATCTACTTCAGAGGCCTCCCAGGGGATGCCAGAGCTGGGATGAGCTCTACATTTCCGCAGATTCAAGCGAACAAGAGTCTTCAGGAGAATGTCCCGATGAATCCACAGAGCTACCTGCCCCAAGGGCAACCCAAACCCGAGGAGAGGAAGTACCGAGTCTCCTCGTGTCTCTCGGCACATCCTGGAATGATCCCGAACAGGGGCGGGGCCATGTCCAGAGTGCGGGGAGTTTTCTGCAGTCCCGAGGCCTCTGCCTGCTTCTCTCTGCAGGGAAACACGCCAAAACTCGGGTTCAGCACAGCATCAGCACGGACAGCAGCTGGGAGGATTCAGAGCGGTGGTGGGTGGTGTTGGCATCGCAATACGTGTCCATCTCAGTCAGCACAAGAAACAGGGCCAGCCCCATGGGGAGAATGAGGGTGCTCTGAGGATAGCAGAGACCAAATTCCAGGGACCAACAAGTCACAAAAAAAGTTGTCACTAGAAAAGTCTTGCATCATCATTTCAGGTGGGGTGGTGCCAGATTCCATTTTGGCTACACTCCAAGGCAGCACTCTCGTCTCCTCCGTCCTTTGTGAGTCACGGCCGATTCGTCTCCATCCAGGTCTCGCAGTGGAAACTCAAAGCTCCTGGGTCTAGTCTTCTCATAGGCCTCAAGCCCCCTCTGCCCGCAGGCGGAGAGAGAGAACCCAGAGTTTGCTCTGTCGTGGGACAATGGGAATGTGAAGGGCAAAGAGCAACAGTACACAGGGGCAAGCAGAAGCCTCACACCGCTGGGAAACCTTGGCATGACGTCCGATGGAAGAGCTTTCCTCGGTCAGCGAGCCCAGAAAGGACATCTCCGTGGGGAGGGGAGCCCCTGAGTGCACTGTCCACGTTTCCCGACCACAGTGAGGAGAACAGTCAGCTCTATGGCTGAACCCGGCCCCCAGAGAAAACTCACACCACCCAGGGAAGCTTGTGGCATTACCCTCCCAGAGCCTGGGCAGGGTAAGGAGAGTGATCCTCCACAGTCCTTTTGCTCTGCCCAGTGGGGCAGCAGCAGGAAAAGCCCCATGAGAGGCGATGCCCCAAGGGCCTGAGCCTGCAGGTCTGAGAGGGCAGGTCCCTGCTAGGGCCTTTGTGCCCAGTGAGAGGTGAGGGCCACCTGCAGGAGGTGTCAGGTGACCTTGGACAGTCAACAGGGAGTGGCTACAGGTCAGAAGCGAGACAGGTAGGGAGAGGCCACTCATTGGGGTGAGACAGGTAGAGAGGGGCCACAGGTAGGTACGGCCCAAGGAATTAGCCTCAGGGGTCAACACGTAGCTCTTCCAGAACTTTCTGGCCACTAAACCCTTGGCAGACACTTTTCTCTACCTCTCTGCTGCACTACCACGCCCAGCTCATTTCGCCGTCAAGAGTGAACTCCTGTTCTTCACACACTGTCTTCTGGGAACACTCTTATGCTCCTATTTAGCGAATCATTCGTTAGAAGCAAGAGAAAATTGAAAAAAAATAACTAGGGACTGTTCTTCCGGCAGGCTTGGGGGTGGTTGTTCAATCGAATGTCATCGTGAAGTCGCCTCACTTCTGCTCACCCCCAGCAGAGTGAGGGGCCCTGTGGGACTTGGGGGCGGGTACGATGCGGACACCGCAGTCCAGGAGCTGGTGTGAAGGTGCCAAAGGCCCCGAGTAGCCCCCAGGAGTCTGCTGTGCCCACACGAGAGAGGGGCTCTTGCCACCTCCTGGAGGTGCATTGGGTCGGTGACTCCTGTGGACAGGGTGTGAGAGTTTCTGAATTTGGGGGTTGGACGAGGAAAGGGCAGGGGCTCAGGGGCTCAGGGCAGCACTGGACTGCTCGTGCAAGGTTGTCGAGGACAGGGGAATGTCTGGAGATGAGGCACAAGGCCCCGTACCTTACAAGGACGAGAGGAGTCAAGGAGTGGGACCTCGAGAGACCTAAAGGATGTGGCAGGAGGAGGGGAGCAGGCGGAGCTCAGAGTGGTTGCTAGTGACGGGCTGGGTTCTTAGTGACGAAGAGTTCCCGGGGGCTAATTCGTGGGAAAATCAGGACAGATCCTCAGAGCAGAAATGCTTGTTGGCAGGGGCTGGAAGCAATGTGGTATCCGAGTAGCTGAGCCGGGGGCAGCTGGGTTGGAGCCCACGACTGAGCCATAAAGCCCCAGTGCTCAGGGGATGGAGGTGCTCATACGGGGCAGGGTCGAGAGGCCCAGAGTGAGCACAGTGCAGAGTCTGGCGAGAAGCCAATCCCGGATTTCACTGGCCGAGGTTCCCTGCAGTCACAGCAGTGCCTGATCCTGGCAATGGGTCCTGGGAACGCTTCAGTCGATTCACTGCACAGACCGAGGAGTGAGACCCGGGCGTATTGGAGTTGGCTCAGCCCCTCACCTGGGCAGTCTGCGTGTGGATCCTCCCCTCTCTGCCTCCTGGATGCTGACTCTGTGCTGGAGAGTCCCGCCTCCCTCGGGGCCCAGCGGGATGAAGCTGCTTCGTGCCTTTGCCTGTTGCTTCCTTGTGGCTCAGCGTCCAGCACGTTAACAATGGGGACGAGCTGCTGGGGCAGTCGAGCTGGGGATTCCGCCTGCCGAAGCCACACATGCTTGTAGGGTCTCTCTCGGGATGTCGGGATGTTCCCGCGGGTCTCTGCTCCTCTTGGGTTCCCTTAAAGAAACGTCTGACCTGACGGAGCGCTGGCTGCGAATCCAGTTGCGTCCCTGACACGCTGTGTGGACGAGCTCTCCGGGGCTGGGCGGGGACAGCTGTGGCACGGGTGTCATTCCGCACAGCACTTTCCCTTCACACTGTGCTTTGTTTTGCATTTCGGGTGCCAGGCAGGATTGATAAAAAATATCGATCATTATCGGTCAGCCAGCAGTGGTTTTTAGCCCTATCCAGGGCACTGGAAACGAAATCCAATCAAGAACCAGAGCACAAAGAGGAGGGTCTTTAGGCACGCAAGGGAGTGTAGAGGCCGAAATAGGCTCAAGTTAGGATAGGGTGGGGGTAAGGTAGGAAAGGCTCCAAGAGGGGGAAGAGACTCATGATCATGATAATGGGCGGCCCCATTCTCCAGGGTTGGAACATCAGTGGGGGATAATTTGTCAGGAGGACTCTTTAGGGAGGGGTTTCTAAAGGGCCTTGGTCTGATGGGAATCTCTGGATTGTGTCTTATTAGCGGGAGGGCTGTCACTGTTGGGCACAGGAATCACAACCCAAGAGCAGGTGGAGGGGGGTAATGACAATGTTCTTAAGAAATCTCTCCCACGTTGGACAATCTTCCTTACTTCAGGGGAGTGATGATAAATTTTGAGAATATCACGAATGAGTTTCCAATAGGAAAGGGCTTGGACTGGAACTTTCTCAGGCCCAAAGTTTTCATAATAATCTTTTAAGCAATCTCCTCCTCTCCCCCAACGTTTCTCTTCAATAGTACCTTCCTGGGGAAACCAGGGAGACACCTCACCGATGATGATGTAAGTAAGGAATTCCTGCAGGTCTTTTTTCTTAACCCTAGTGCCCCGTGTCCTAAGGGACTCCTGAAGCCCCGGAGAAACATATACGTTTAACTCAATGACTGTCCCACAATCAAAATCAAGAGTGGATAGACAGAGAAAAGATCGCCAATCATTTCTTCAAAAGGAGTGACCAGTGGAATGCTTGGGAAGGAGTGCCTACTTGATGCATAGTTTTTCTTCTGCATGGAAGGAGAATTTACCTGGGATTCATGGCTGTGAGCCCCTAACCCTCTCACGGGAGTCTTCTAGCGCTGGAGCGCCCCAGTGACATTTATGTGCCCGACCCATCCTTGAGTTGCTCTGTGTGAGCATGTAGCGGGTGATGGGTGAGAAACAGACCAAAGCAAAGCTGAGGGAGGGAAACGGGGATCCTGATGGATGGGACCCAGGCCCAGATGAGGAGGGGCCTGGAAGGCTTGGTGCCTTTCTCTGGCACTGAATCCCACACGTACCCCTTCCAAATGCCAAATTCATGTCGAGGGCCAACTTGAGACTGAGCTGAGAGATACCTACACCCGGCCCGGTCAGGAGGACAAGACACCTCTCTGGAGCTCTTGGCTCTGACCATCCTGGATGGTTTCTGCTGGATGAGAAACCAGGGGGAGGGGACCCGGATGTGCGTGACTGGCGATGCCTCCCAGGGAGAGACCAGACATAGGTGCAATTCAGACACTTTATTGGAGGAAAGTCACTGACATGGGGAGTCCCGATGACATCCCAGGGCACAGTCCCCAAAACACGCCCATCCTGCTCTGCCCCTACATGGGACATGGGCACATGCAGAGCCCACCTAACGACCAAAGGCTCCAGCAAGTCAAGGCACCGCTGGCGTGCGCACGCGACATGGTACCTGCTATGGTCCTAGCCCCGGCCACAGCAGAACGAAAGGCCAGGATTCTGCTGCTGTTCATCCCACCGTCTTCTTCTGCAAAGTCTGTGCGGACAGAATTCCAACAGCCTCAGACGCAGGATCTGGAATTCTCCTGAGAGTCCTAATTTGGAACGATGCTTCTCGGGCACCTGAGTGCGAGTCCCATCTTGGCCCCCAACTGCCAACAGTCCCCCCTGCTCTGGGCTAGGTACTAGGGGTCCCCCAGAGACAGTCTGGGCCCACAGGTATCCTCCACAGTAACAGGATAGTCCGGGTCACATGCAGCCGGGGGCACAGGCGGGTGGGCATTGGCCTCAGTCTTGCTCGCTCTCGTCGGAGGACGAGGACACCAGGAGGTCCTCATAGAGCACACTGAAGGGGTGCGGGGTCGGGCCTGCGGCGGGCGGGCTGCAAGCAGGGGGCTCGCTCTCGTCGGAGGACGAGGACACCAGGAGGTCCTCATAGAGCACACTGAAGGAGCTTGGGGTCGGGCCTGCGGCGGGTGGGCTGCAAGCATGGGGCTCGCTCTCGTCGGAGGACGAGGACACCAGGAGGTCCTCATAGAGCACACTGAAGGGGCGCGGGGTCGGGCCTACGGCGGGCGGGCTGCAAGCAGGGGGCTCAGGGGCCGCTACAGATGAGTCTGAGCTGACAGGCAGGAACCCACAGCTCCAGTGGTCCCCCTGCAGCCTCCGGAACACCATGGTGAGAGGCTGGACCTCCACAGGGTTCCCCAGGTGAGGCAAAGGGCTCCCAGGGCAGGCCGCAACCTCCTGTCCGTGGCTACTAGGAGCCTGGGGCTGGGAGCCTCTTTCAAGCCCCTGTTCATCACGTTGGCCACTCTCGTGGGCTTGGGCAGGAACTGGGGTGTGGACAGGGCATTCATTTCCAGGGACCAGAGTGTCCTGTCGGTGGCCGCTGCCCAATCTTGTGCCCGGGCTGCTTCCCTGGGGGGAGGGGGAGGGACCGAGCCTCCGTTTCTTCGGGGAACTGTGGGTGGCGTCTGTGAGTGCGCTGGCCGCTCTCTTGCCTGCTGCTCTCTCGCCTGCTGCTCCATCGCTGCCACTGTGGCATCCAAACTGGATGAGTGCCCGGGGCTTGCGGCTGGGAGCCAGGGCAGGTGTACGGGCAGCTGCCCATGCGGGGCTCCTAGAAGCGGGCACACAGCTCGGCGAAAGGCCCGGTGTTTTCCCGGCAACGGGAACCAACTCAGGACTGCTCTGGGGTTGTCCGCGAGGCACCTCCTCAGGCTGGACGGGTACTTCAAGGACCAGCGCAGGCCGGGTTCTGCATGGCTGCTGCAAGGAAAGACAGAGAAAAGCACAAATTAGACACAGTGACATTTGCGTCCCCAGCTCACACCCAAACCAGTGACCATGACGAAGGTACCACAAACATTAGAACACTGGGGTGGACAGAGGAGGGACAGGTCAGGGGACCCTGAACAGTGAGAGGGACACCAGAGAGGAGACACGGTGGCGGGGGGTGGGGGGGGCGGCGCCCAGGATCATGAAGGAATGGGCTAGCTTAGCCCCTCTGTACTTACCCTCAGGGAGTCCCAGGACTCCTTCCCGTCCTTCGCTGAGGCCTGGGGCTTCTGGTCCTGTGTCGTGGGGCATCCCTTCGGCAGAGATCCCCTCCCGGGAATGAGCCTGCAAACAGCACATCAGAGAGTCAGTCAGCCCAGCCCATCCTCGATCGTTCATCCCTGACCCGTCCCCCAGCCCTGTGGGAGAGAGGAGGGAGAGCTGCGGGGCCTCTGCACCAGCGTCCTCTCTGCCGGCCCGTCCCACTGCCTTCCGTCCTCCACCCCCCAGGGCCTCTCTCTGGGTGCCTCGACCCTGGCATTTGGGGCCCCAGGAGAGAGGCGCTCTCTGGGAGGGAGGAGGTGGGCGCCCTCCTTCCCCTACTCTCTGGGATGCCCGGCCAATCATCCTATGGGAGTTGGGAGACACCAAATCTGGGACTGAGCCCCGAGCTGCAGGAAACGTGCCAGTACTCACCTGGATCCGCAGGCCTTAGGGACGCCCCTGGAGGGCGCTGGTGCACAACGGGGCGGCACGTTCTCCTTTTCCTTTGGGCGTCCCAGGGGCTGGAGAACCAGGGCCCCCTGCCAGCGTCTGATGGGGCACCTGAGGTTCCGTGCCCGGTGCCCAAAGGCGCCGCAGTCCTTGCACTTGACCTGCGGAGAGAAGGGCCAGCGTGAGGCAGGGGCTCTGCGAGCCGGTGCAGGTTCAGAGAGGGACTGGCCAGTTGGAGCCAGGAGGACGAGGACCCCATCCCCCCAGGGATCCCCTGGGAGATTCCAGCCCAGAGCCCCTGTGGCCCCAGAGGGCTGGGACACGTGGGGCCTGGAGGACTCGTCTCGGCATGGGCAGCCCATCCCACACGGGCCAACACCCCCTGGCACTAGCGGCAAAGGGCAGCTGGGGCCTGGCAGGGTCTGAGGCCAGAGCACAGGGGCCCTGCCCATGGCCCACTGATGCCCAATGGAAAGCCCTGCCCACTTGACCCGTGATGAGCTCCAAGACCAGCTCCGAGAGACGGGACAGGGCAGAGGTGGGCACGCTCATTTCCCCTCCCGGCCTGACTCTGGGCCTGTCCACCTCCACCTTCCCACTTCCTCCCTGCACCAGCCCAACACTTACCTTGGGGTCCTCGTGCTCCAGGGCTCCTCCCGGGGACACCTTCCAGGCCTGGGCTCTCTGGGCTGCAGGGCCTCTGGGCCGAGCGGGTCGTCCCCACACAGAACTCATCTCTGGGTATTGGCGGCAGAGTCGGCCTCCTAAAGAAAGGAGAAACAAGCTTGATTCCCTCACAGAGTTACACACGGCCACTCACTGCAACTCACACACATGCAAACATACATGCACAAAGACACACACACACACATGCATGCGCACATTCATACGCCCGTGTACGCAGACACCCACATACACATGCACACACACGCAGAAGTACATTCACACACATGCCCACAGAGACACACACACGTACACATAAACACACATGCACACAGACACACGCGTGCACACAGGAAAACACACACATGCACACATTATCCCACAGAGCCCTGCAGTGCACTTTATAAGGAATCCCACACGCCATACACACGCGCACCCAGGAATGCCCCCTCCTACCCTGCCTTGGCACATCCTCCTCTCCCTCATCTAGACCCCAGCCAAATCTCCTGTTTCCAAGAGCCCCCGGACCTACATCCTGTCTGAGAGTGGATGGAGAGTCCACTCACCTGAACTCTGTGGCGGTCCTCTGCTGTGGCCTTCGACCTTGCTAAATCGGGGAGTCTGGACAAGGCTCAGAGATGCTGCATCCCCGTGGCAGGTGAAGGCCGGAAAGGATCCACTTCCTGGAAGTTCCCCTTTAGATAGGCTCCAGGACCGAGTGGGTGGGGCCTGCCGTGTCCATCAAGTGCTGGTGGGGGAGACCCAAACTTTGCAGGTGGCCCCAAACTCCTGGTCTCTGGACACTTGACTCGGCCAGTGCTGGAGAGAATCTCTCGGCTCCCTGTCCGTTTCGGGTAGGATGCCCCGGTGCTGTGTCCTGGGTCCAGAGGGCTTCGTGGGGATTTCAGTCCTTCCATTTGTCAATCGTTCTCAAACTTTTCTTTATAATTTTATTTTCATGAAGTTGCTCAAAATAATTTATTACCTTTAATATTCCGACACCAACCTACCGGCATTACCCCTTTCCACCAACATGACTTCAAATTGAACACCCACCACCGGAGCCTGCCTGAATAACAGTCCCTAAAGAATTTTTTGGTGTATTCCTTGTTACAAATAATTCTCTAAACTTGATTCAAAAAAAAAAGGGTTCCCAGAAGAAAGTGTGTGAAGAACAGTAGTTCACCCTGACGGTGAAATGATCTGGGCCGGGTAGTGCAGCTGAGGCAGAGAAAGTGTCTGCCGGAGGTTTAGTGGCCGGAATGTTCTGGAAGTGCTGAATGCTGACCCTTGAGGCTACCTACTTGGCCCCTTCCTTCCTACCTTCGGCCCCTCCCTGTCTGCGGCCCCTCCCCACCTGTCTCGCCCCCTTCCTGTGGCCCCTCCCTCCCTGTCTCACTCTCTTCCTGTGGCCACTTTCTGTTGACTGTCCAGGGTCCCCTGACACCTGCTGCAGGATGGCCCTGACCTCTCACTGTGCTCACAGGCCCTAGCCAGAGACCTGCCCTCTCAGGCTTGCAGGCTCAGGCCCTCGGGGCATCCACTTCCAGGAGGGTTTTCTGGCTTCTACCTCTTCTCAGAGGAGATCGGCAAGAGGTCAGGGTGAACTTTCCTGACCATCCTGGTCTCTGGGAGGGTGGCACCGCAGGCTTCCCTTTACCATGTGAGTTCTTGTTGGATGCTGGGTTCAGCTGTAGAGCTGACCATTCTCCCTTTGATGGCGCCAGTGTTTCCCTCTGTTTGAGACCACTTGGACGGTGCACATAGTGTCTCCCCTCTCCCAGAGATGTCCCTCTGGCTTGCTGACCACGGATAGCTCTTCCATCTGAGGCCATGCCAAGATTTCCCAGCAGTGTGAGGCCTCTCTTGCCCCTGTGTCCTGCTGCTCTTTGCCCTTTCCAGTCCCATTGTCTCCCAACAGAGCTGGTCGCGGCTTTCTCTCTCTCCACCTGTGGACAGAGGGGGCTTTAAGCCCTATCAGAAAACTAGACGCAGGAGCTTCGAATTTCCACTGCCAGGTTTGGGGGGAGAGAAATAGGTCACTGCTTCCTGTTCTGACCGAGGACAGTCACACCCTCAGCCCCGAATCACTCACGGCCTCCTACCTCGTGTGACGAAAATCAGCCTCTGCCCCAAGAGAGTCAGATACCACGGAAAGCCATGGCCTACGCGGTCCCAAGCTACGTGGGCTTCAGGCTTCTAGAGATCGCTGTGCCTGTGGGTCAGGGCCCTGGGAGCATCTCCTGGCTCTGGCCTCCTCAGGATATCTACTTCAGAGGCCTCCCAGGGGATGCCAGAGCTGGGATGAGCTCTACATTTCCGCAGATTCAAGCGAACAAGAGTCTTCAGGAGAATGTCCCGATGAATCCACAGAGCTACCTGCCCCAAGGGCAACCCAAACCCGAGGAGAGGAAGTACCGAGTCTCCTCGTGTCTCTCGGCACATCCTGGAATGATCCCGAACAGGGGCGGGGCCATGTCCAGAGTGCGGGGAGTTTTCTGCAGTCCCGAGGCCTCTGCCTGCTTCTCTCTGCAGGGAAACACGCCAAAACTCGGGTTCAGCACAGCATCAGCACGGACAGCAGCTGGGAGGATTCAGAGCGGTGGTGGGTGGTGTTGGCATCGCAATACGTGTCCATCTCAGTCAGCACAAGAAACAGGGCCAGCCCCATGGGGAGAATGAGGGTGCTCTGAGGATAGCAGAGACCAAATTCCAGGGACCAACAAGTCACAAAAAAAGTTGTCACTAGAAAAGTCTTGCATCATCATTTCAGGTGGGGTGGTGCCAGATTCCATTTTGGCTACACTCCAAGGCCAGCACTCTCGTCTCCTCGGTCCTTTGTGAGTCACGGCCGATTCGTCTCCATCCAGGTCTCGCAGTGGAAACTCAAAGCTCCTGGGTCTAGTCTTCTCATAGGCCTCAAGCCCCCTCTGCCCGCAGGCGGAGAGAGAGAACCCAGAGTTTGCTCTGTCGTGGGACAATGGGAATGTGAAGGGCAAAGAGCAACAGTACACAGGGGCAAGCAGAAGCCTCACACCGCTGGGAAACCTTGGCATGACGTCCGATGGAAGAGCTTTCCTCGGTCAGCGAGCCCAGAAAGGACATCTCCGTGGGGAGGGGAGCCCCTGAGTGCACTGTCCACGTTTCCCGACCACAGTGAGGAGAACAGTCAGCTCTATGGCTGAACCCGGCCCCCAGAGAAAACTCACACCACCCAGGGAAGCTTGTGGCATTACCCTCCCAGAGCCTGGGCAGGGTAAGGAGAGTGATCCTCCAAAGTCCTTTTGCTCTGCCCAGTGGGGCAGCAGCAGGAAAAGCCCCATGAGAGGCGATGCCCCAAGGGCCTGAGCCTGCAGGTCTGAGAGGGCAGGTCCCTGCTAGGGCCTTTGTGCCCAGTGAGAGGTGAGGGCCACCTGCAGGAGGTGTCAGGTGACCTTGGACAGTCAACAGGGAGTGGCTACAGGTCAGAAGCGAGACAGGTAGGGAGAGGCCACTCATTGGGGTGAGACAGGTAGAGAGGGGCCACAGGTAGGTACGGCCCAAGGAATTAGCCTCAGGGGTCAACACGTAGCTCTTCCAGAACTTTCTGGCCACTAAACCCTTGGCAGACACTTTTCTCTACCTCTCTGCTGCACTACCACGCCCAGCTCATTTCGCCGTCAAGAGTGAACTCCTGTTCTTCACACACTGTCTTCTGGGAACACTCTTATGCTCCTATTTAGCGAATCATTCGTTAGAAGCAAGAGAAAATTGAAAAAAAAAACTAGGGACTGTTCTTCCGGCAGGCTTGGGGGTGGTTGTTCAATCGAATGTCATCGTGAAGTCGCCTCACTTCTGCTCACCCCCAGCAGAGTGAGGGGCCCTGTGGGACTTGGGGGCGGGTACGATGGGGACACCGCAGTCCAGGAGCTGGTGTGAAGGTGCCAAAGGCCCCGAGTAGCCCCCAGGAGGCTGCTGTGCCCACACGAGAGAGGGGCTCTTGCCACCTCCTGGAGGTGCATTGGGTCGGTGACTCCTGTGGACAGGGTGTGAGAGTTTCTGAATTTGGGGGTTGGACGAGGAAAGGGCAGGGGCTCAGGGGCTCAGGGCAGCACTGGACTGCTCGTGCAAGGTTGTCGAGGACAGGGGAATGTCTGGAGATGAGGCACAAGGCCCCGTCCCTTACAAGGACGAGAGGAGTCAAGGAGTGGGACCTTGAGAGACCTAAAGGATGTGGCAGGAGGAGGGGAGCAGGCGGAGCTCAGAGTGGTTGCTAGTGACGGGCTGGGTTCTTAGTGATGAAGAGTTCCCGGGGGCTAATTCGTGGGAAATGCAGGACAGATCCTCAGAGCAGAAATGCTTGTTGGCAGGGGCTGGAAGCAATGTGGTATCCGAGTAGCTGAGCCGGGGGCAGCTGGGTTGGAGCCCACGACTGAGCCATTAAGCCCCAGTGCTCAGGGGATGGAGGTGCTCATACGGGGCAGGGTCAAGAGGCCCAGAGTGAGCACAGTGCAGAGTCTGGCGAGAAGCCAATCCCGGATTTCACTGGCCGAGGTTCCCTGCAGTCACAGCAGTGCCTGATCCTGGCAATGGGTCCTGGGAACGCTTCAGTCGATTCACTGCACAGACCGAGGAGTGAGACCCGGGCGTATTGGAGTTGGCTCAGCCCCTCACCTGGGCAGTCTGCGTGTGGATCCTCCCCTCTCTGCCTCCTGGATGCTGACTCTGTGCTGGAGAGTCCCGCCTCCCTCGGGGCCCAGCGGGATGAAGCTGCTTCGTGCCTTTGCCTGTTGCTTCCTTGTGGCTCAGCGTCCAGCACGTTAACAATGGGGACGAGCTGCTGGGGCAGTCGAGCTGGGGATTCCGCCTGCCGAAGCCACACATGCTTCTAGGGTCTCTCTCGGGATGTTCCCATGGGTCTCTGCTCCTCTTGGGTTCCCTTAAAGAGACGTCTGACCTGACGGAGCGCTGGCTGCGAATCCAGTTGCGTCCCTGACACGCTGTGTGGACGTGCTCTCCGGGGCTGGGCGGGGACAGCTGTGGCACGGGTGTCATTCCCGCACAGCACTTTCCCTTCACACTGTGCTTTGTTTTGCATTTAGGGTGCCAGGCAGGATTGATAAAAGATATCGATCATTAGGGGTCAGCCAGCAGTGGTTTTTAGCCCTATCCAGGGCACTGGAAACGAAATCCAATCAAGAACCAGAGCACCAAGAGGAGGGTCTTTAGGCACGCAAGGGAGTGTAGAGGCCGAAATAGGCTCAAGTTAGGATAGGGTGGGGGTAAGGTAGGAAAGGCTCCAAGAGGGGGAAGAGACTCATGATCATGATAATGGGCGGCCCCATTCTCCAGGGTTGGAACATCAGTGGGGGATAATTTGTCAGGAGGACTCTTTAGGGAGGGGTTTCTAAAGGGCCTTGGTCTGATGGGAATCTCTGGATTGTGTCTTATCAGCGGGAGGGCTGTCACTGTTGGGCACAGGAATCACAACCCAAGAGCAGGTGGAGGGGGGTAATGACAATGTTCTTAAGAAATCTCTCCCACGTTGGACAATCTTCCTTACTTCAGGGGAGTGATGATAAATTTTGAGAATATCACGAATGAGTTTCCAATAGGAAAGGGCTTGGACTGGAACTTTCTCAGGCCCAAAGGTTTCATAATAATCTTTTAAGCAATCTCCTCCTCTCCCCCAACGTTTCTCTTCAATAGTACCTTCCTGGGGAAACCAGGGAGACACCTCACCGATGATGATGTAAGTAAGGAATTCCTGCAGGTCTTTTTTCTTAACCCTAGTGCCCCGTGTCCTAAGGGACTCCTGAAGCCCCGGAGAAACATATACGTTTAACTCAATGACTGTCCCACAATCAAGATCAAGAGCGGATAGACAGAGAAAAGATCGCCAATCATTTCTTCAAAAGGAGTGACCAGTGGAATGCGTGGTAAGGAGTGCCTACTTGATGCATAGTTTTTCTTCTGCATGGAAGGAGAATTTACCTGGGATTCATGGCTGTGAGCCCCTAACCCTCTCACGGGAGTCTTCTAGCGCTGGGGCGCCCTAGTGACATTTATGTGCCCGACCCGTCCTTGAGTTGCTCTGTGTGAGCGTGTAGCGGGTGATGGGTGAGAAACAGACCAAAGCAAAGCTGAGGGAGGGAAACGGGCATCCTGATGGATGGGACCCAGGCCCAGATGAGGAGGGGCCTGGAAGGCTTGGTGCCTTTCTCTGGCACTGAATCCCACACGTACCCCTTCCAAATGCCAAATTCATGTCGAGGGCCAACTTGAGACTGAGCTGAGAGATACCTCCACCTGGCCCAGTGAGGAGGACAAGACACCTCTCCTGAGCTCTTGGCTCTGACCATCCTGGATGGTTTCTGTGTGAAGAACAGAATTCTCTATGGCTGAACCCGGCCCCCAGAGAAAACTCACACCACCCAGGGAAGCTTGTGGCATTACCAGAGCCTGGGCAGGGTAAGGAGAGTGATCCTCCAAAGTCCTTTTGCTCTGCCCAGTGGGGCAGCAGCAGGAAAAGCCCCATGAGAGGCGATGCCCCAAGGGCCTGAGCCTGCAGGTCTGAGAGGGCAGGTCCCTGCTAGGGCCTTTGTGCCCAGTGAGAGGTGAGGGCCACCTGCAGTAGGTGTCAGGTGACCTTGGACAGTAAACAGGGAGTGGCTACAGGTCAGAAGCGAGACAGGTAGGGAGAGGCCACTCATTGGGGTGAGACAGGTAGAGAGGGGCCACAGGTAGGTACGGCCCAAGGAATTAGCCTCAGGGGTCAACACGTAGCTCTTCCAGAACTTTCTGGCCACTAAACCCTTGGCAGACACTTTTCTCTACCTCTCTGCTGCACTACCACGCCCAGCTCATTTCGCCGTCAAGAGTGAACTCCTGTTCTTCACACACTGTCTCCGGGAACCCTTTTATGGTCATATTTAGCGAATCATTCATAACAAGCAATACAAAATAAAAAACAACTAGGGCCTGTTCTTCGGGCAGGCTTGGGGTGGTTGTTCAATCCAATGTCATTATAAACTCGCCTCACTGTGGTTGCCCCAGCAGAGTGAGGGGCCCTGTGTACGTGTGGGCAGGTGCAATGCATTGCCCGATGTCTAGGATCTGGTGTGAAGGTGCAATAGGCCCCAGTAGCCCCAAGGAGGCTGCTGTACACACATGAGAGAGGGCCCTTGCCACCTCCTGGAGGTGCATTGAGTCGGTGACTCCTGTGGATAGGGTGTGAGACTTTCTGAATTTGAGGGTTGGACAAGGAAAGGTGATGGGTTCTTGTGTTTGGGGCTGTACTGGCCTGCCCGTTCGAGTTTGTGGAGGACAGGGGCACATCTGGACATGGGTCAGGAGGTCACCTACCTTCCAAGGACAAGAGGAGTCTTGGAGTGGGACCTCACAGGGCCTAAAGGATGTGGCAGGAGGAAGGGAGCAGGTGCTGCTGAGGGGACAAAGTGTTTGCTAAAGACGGGCTGGTTTCTTAGTGATGAATAGTTCCTGGGGGCTCATTCATAGGAAATGCAGGACAGATCCTCAGAGCGCAAATGCACATTGGCTGTGGCCGATTTGTCGGTATGCAAATTGTCAGTTATGCGATATCGGAGTAACTGAGCCGGGGCGAATAGAGTTGAGCCCACGACTGAGCCTCAGTACCCAGGGTCCCTTCACAGATGTGTGAACACAGGAGAGCCCTGAAGCAGGTGCAAGCCCTCTTACGGGGCAGGGCCAAGAGGCCAAGATTGATCACAGTCAGTGCAAACTCTTGTGAGAAGCCAATTCCGACTTCTGGAGGCCGAGGTTCCCTTCAGTCACAGCAGTGCCCGATCCTGGCAATGGGGCCTGGGAACACTTCAGTCGATTCACTTCACTGACCGAGACGTGAGGCCTGAATATTTGACTTGGCTCATCCCCTCAACTGAGCAGTCTGCATGTGGATCCTCCCCTCTCTGCCTCCTGGATGCTGACTCTGTGCTGGAGAGTCCTCCCTCCCTCCCTCCCTCCGGGCCCAGTGGGATGTACTTGCTTCTTGCCTTTGCCTGTTGCTTCCTTCTGGCTCAGTTTCCAGCAGGTAAACGATGGGGACGAGCTGCTGGGTCAGACGAGCTGGAGATTCCAACTGCCGTAGTCACATGCCCCTCTCAGAGTCTCTCCCAGGACATTCCAGGGGGTCTCTGAATCCTCACAGTGTTGCTTAAATTAATGTCTGGTCTGATCAGGTGTTCACAATGAATCCAGATGTGTCTCTGTGACGCCGTGTGACACGCTCTCCGGGGCTGGTGGGGACAGCTGTGGCACGGGTGTCATTGTGTGCACTACTGTTTCCTTCTCACTGTGCTTTATTTTGCATTTAGGGTGCCAGGCAGGTTTGAGAATAACTGTCAATTTCTGAACAGTGAATTCCTTCTCTTGTACCTGATTTTCAGTTTTAGAACTCTTACTGCCCACTCCCTGGGGACGCGTAAGGGATGCCCATGGAACAAGAGATGCCTGGAGTCGTAGAGCAGTAGAGCCCAGTTATTGCCCAGCACCCGGCACACTGTTTGCCTCTCAGCCTCCATGTCAGGGGCCACTTCTCTGGCTTACTCCAACCACTCCCATAATCCTGGAACCACAGAGGCGGTGTGCTGGCCTTGGGCCTGGTGTCTACTGTTAAGGTCCTTGAGTTGCTCTGTGTGAGTGTGTAGTGGGTGATGGGTGGGACTCAGACAGAGCAGAGCTGAGGGAGGGAAATTGGGATCCTGTCAGGTGGGACACAGGCCTGGCTGGGGAGGGTCTACAGGGCTCAGTGCCTTTCTCTGAAACAACTCCTAACCCCACCCCCTCCTCATCCTGACATTCCTCTCCAGGGCCCACTGCATGCAGAGCTGAGAGAGACCCCAACTTGGCCTGGTCAGGAGATCAAGAATCTTCTCCTGAACCTCGGTCTTACCCGGTCCTGATTCTGCTGGATGCAGGAACCAGGGGGAGGAGACTCCTTTCTTTGACCCTACCCCACCACCTCCTCTCTGGACACTCGACACGACCAGTGCTGGAGAGAATCTCTCAGTTCCCTGTTCGTGTCCAAGTAGGATGCCCTGGTGTTGTGTCCCTGGCCCAAGGGTGTCCTTGGAGAGTCAGGTCCTTCCATTTGTCAGTCATACACTCTAAATTTTTTTTAATTTAACATTTTAAAGTTGTTCACAATTTACTTCATTCAATATTCCAATACCAGTCCCACCACCATGACCCCTTACCACCACCATTACTTCAAATTGAACAACCACCATCCTAGCCCACCTGAAGAACAACTGAGAATCTACTGCTTGTTACAAATAGTTCGCTAAACATGGTAAAGATAAAAGTGTTCCCAGTGGAAAGTGTGTGAAGCACAGTAGTTCACTCTTGTCAGTGAAATGATCTGATCCTGATCATGCATCTGAGAGGCAGTGAAAGTGTCGTCCAGAGGTCTAGTGGCTGCAAAGTTCTGGAAGAGCTGAATGCTGAGCCCTGAGGCTACTTCCTTGGCCCCTCCCCTACCTGTGATCCCTCCCTACCAGTCTTACCCCCTTTTGGGTCCCCTCCCTACCTGTCTCACCCCCTTCTTCTGGCCACACCATGTTTACTGTCCAAGGTCACCTGACACATCCTGCAGGCTGGGCTTCATCTCTCACTGTGCCCACAGGCCCTACAAGGGACCTGCCTCTCAGCCCGGCAGACGAGGGCCCTGGTGGTGTCGCTTTCTGGGGTGTTTACTGCTGCTGCCCCCAGGGCACAATAGGAGAATGCTGGGGGGACACTCTCCTGACCTCTCAGGCTCTGGGAGGGTGACAGCATGGGCCTCCCTGTGCCATGTGAGTTTTCTCTGGGGGCCGAGTTTAATTGTAGAGCAGACTGTTCTCACTGTGGATGGTGCACACAGGGGCTCCCTCTGTCCGGGTAATGTGGACTGTGCACATAAGGGTTCCCTTCCCCCCCAAGGCCGCCCTTTCTGGGCTCACTGTGAGGCCATTCCTAGGTTTCCTGGCAGTGTGAGGCCTCTGCTTGCCCGTATGCCCTGCTGCTCTTTGCCCATCACATTCCCATTGTTCCATGACAGAGCTGGCCGAGGCTTTCTCTCTCTCTACCTGTGACAGAGGGGACTTTAGACCCTACCAAAAAACTAGACCCAGGAGCTTCGAGTTTCCACTGCCAGGTCTGTGTGGAGATGAATCGGTCGTGAGTCACAAGGACCAAGGGGAACAGAACACTGGCCTGAGTGTGGCCAGAATAAAAGCTGGACCCAATCCAACTGGAAAGATGCAAGATATTTCTTAGTAACCACTTTTTCGTGATTTGTTGGTCACTGGTATTTGGTCAGTGCTGTGCCCAGGTTGTGCTCGTCCTTCCAGTGGGGCTGGCCCTGCTTTCTGACACAGATGGACAGTCACACATATTTTGACACTTAGATCACGTATCTCAGTCCTCCCAGCTCCCATCCAGCCTGATGCTGTGCTGTGGCCGAGTTTTTGCATGTTTACCCGCAGAGAGAAGCAGGCAGAGGCCTCGGCGATGCGCAACAAATTTTCCCACTGGGGACATGCCCTACCCTGTGCGGGATCGTTCCGGGAGGTTCTGGATAGACATGGAGACACTCCTCCATCCACTCCTCTGGGTCGGGAGCGGGTTGGGGCAGGTGATTTTGTAGATTCCTGGGGCATTCTCCTATTGTCATTGGCTTGAGTCCACACCAATGCAGAGCTCACCCCAGCTCTGGGTCTCTCTGAGGACCTTCCCAAGGTCTCTGCTCCTCCAGGGTTACTCCAACTAATGTCTGACGTGACTGAGTGCTCACTGCGAATCAGCTGTGTCTCTGTGAGACCGTGTGGACATGCTCTCTGGGGCTGGTGGGCACAGGTGTGGCACAGGTGTCATTCCCAAATGGCCGGTTCCCTTCCAAATGTGCTTTGTTTTGCATTCAGGGTGTCAGGCAGGATTTGAGAATAACCGTCAGTTTCTGACAGGTGAGTTCCTTCTCTGGTGTATGATTTTTGACTATTAGAACTCTGACAACCTCATCCCTGGGAACCTTAGAGACCTCCTTCCCACGGGTCACACAGATGCTGGGAGTCATAAAGTGGCAGTGCCCAGCGATTGCCCAGCACCCAGCACGCTATTTGCCTCTCAGCCTCCATCTTGGCGACACCTGTGGTTTCCATCCACAGAGAATTCGCTGCTGCTGCCTTTTCTTCGGCCTTTAGAATGTGGGCCTGTCTTTGTGGTCTCCTGTGAGTTCAGGTTCTGACACTGGGCTAGGCTCCACATCTCACCCTGGTTCTGTTCCCTGAACAGAAACAGTTTCTGACGTGTCACTACCCATGTGGGGAACAGCAGGCCTGAGAGAGAGGCAGGTCCTAAGGGCGTCTCCCGTTTTAGAGTCTCTCCCTGAAGATCATTCGATGGGCACTGGAGCAGATAAACTGGACCTTGCAAAGCAGCCCAGAAGGGAAGCTCCACAGAGGGGGGAATTGGGCAAAGTTGGTAAGAACAGGGTGTCAGCACCAGGTGTCCAGCCTTCAGCCTCATCCGACCACCAAGTCACATGAGCCATAGATTCAGACACTGAATGCTTAGTAAATCATCTTAGGCACAGCATCCTGCCTTAATTTGGAATGGATTGAGGCAAAGCAGAGTAGAAAAAGTGGTAGGCCAATAATGCTAAACTTTATGTGATTGGATCTACCTGTGAAGCCGAGAACAAGTATAAAATCTGTTTGTGTTTGGCTCCTTGTTGCCGCTCTTTGTTTGGCTCCTTGTTTGCCTCTTCGACCAGCAAAGAAACACGCAACCCAAAGATTCTTCTTACAGCGATTTATTCAGGAACCTTGCCATGCATGGGGAAGAAGAGGAACCTCTAGCTAGGCGGCTTCCCCCCTTTTAATCCCTCTCGCTGCTCGTTATGCCAAAGTGTCTGCGGCTGATAGGCTAGTTACACCCCGTGGGCGTTGCAGGACATCCTGTTTCCTTATTAGGAGTTGTTTATGAAGCCCAGATGCAATAACAGGAAACAGGCGCCATCTGTGAGGCTCTGTCCCGTGGAGGCTCTCCACAGCTCCTGTCCTGTCTACGTCAATCCTGGGCTCAACCACGGCTTCCCAAAGGTCAGGCAAGCCCCAACAACAGTGATCCTGAGGACACTGCACGGGCAGCCCTGAGCACTGCCAGTGTGCCCCAAACACAAGCACAGTGAAAGAAATGGTCCCTTGCCATCGAGGGGCAGCATCAGCAAAAGTTTCAAAAAATCATGAAGGAATCTGGAATGTCAGTTGACAGAGGGAGAGCACAGCTCGGCCTTTACCTGAGCCCAGCTGCCTCACCATGCGGACACGTGCGGTCCTCCTGCAGGGACTCGACTCTCAGTCTAGCAGAACCCCACGGTGCTCCCTCCTGCAGGGCAGAGTCTAAAGCTCAATTGGGGTCAAACCCCTTTGACTATTAGATACAAACCCTTTAGACTCTTAGATACAAACCCTTTGACTCTTAGAAACAAAGCCTTTATAATGTTAGATACAAATCCACCCTTTTTTGCACTGGGCACCCTTGCTAACAGAGCCATGGAATGTGTGTCAGCAGCTCTCTCTGTCTCTATCCCTTGTCTGTCTCTGTCTTTCCCAGGTGATTTTGCTCCGTGTGAGCCCTGCAGGCTGGGCCGGGGCAAATGCAGGAAGGAGTGCCTTGAGGATGAGATTGCGATGCGGAATTGCAAGCTCAACTTTTTCTCTTGCCAGCCGAGGTCCCTATGGGCCAGGCCAGTTTCCTGTGGCCATTTCCTTCCTCCTGAGCATAACGGGTACCCACAAGGTGCCCATTGACCGTTCTGTACTGATGTTGATCCGTGCAGTGCCAGCCACAGTGTTGTGACTGGAGTTACAGATTGATGGAATACACCATACTCTGAACTCCCTCAGTTCTCGGCTACCTCAGAGCATCTCAGACTGTATTGGGCCCAGAACAATTCGTCAGATGGAGGATTTCAGCACGTTATTCTGTACACTTAAGTGTTGTCATATGATTGTTTCTGGAGTGCTACTTGGCTCCCTCCAGTCAGATATCCCTCTTAGGTAGCTCAGGAACCACCAAGGACCCTATGGCTTCCCCTGCATGTCATCTCCATCACTGCCTCTGCCTCTGCCGGAACCTCTCCAGTGGCCTCCTCTGACCTCCTGGGCTCACGTTCAAATTCCCTGGGAAAGGAAACACTCATCTGTCTCCTACACTGTGGATCTCTTTAGATTCCAATCTCAGAGAGATCCCACAGGACTTTCTCTCTGTCTGATCTGGTCCACTTAGCACACTGCGTCCATGGTCCATACTCGTGGTCTCAGATGGCCCCCACTGAGTCCAGCACATGGAAAGATGCACAGCACCTCCGAATCAGAGACTCTAAACCAACACGGCAAGTGAACACCTGTTGGCAAGGATAACCGGGAACAAGAGAAAAGAGGAGCCGAGTGAGACGGGGGACTGGAGACTCTCGGCCTGACCTCAAGGCCACAGCGCTGAGTGGGCATCGTTCCCCTGACCAGTAGTGCTGGAGCTGATGCTTTATGGGAAAGAGAAGGTAATTTGTGTGTGCTGTGACTTTCGCTGATTCAATACAACAGGTGCCACAGCGTAAAGGCCCAGGTACTCATGCCAAGTCGTGACCGACTGCAGTAGATTGAAGGAATGAAGGTGAGACCGTCCATAAACACTGGGTGCCCAGTTTGAAGGAGAGAGGTTCCGAAGGGCACATGTAGAGTCCCTCCAAAATGGCAACCACGGCCAGACAGATACTGGCCCCAGCACAGGTCAGGGCAGTGCTGGGGGGCATATTTGAGGTGGTACCTGCCAGTGTCAGAGGGTGATACTCCATGGACCGAAAGGGCAGCAGGAGGAATGTGGATGGGACCCTGGGTGCCTCCCGGGCCCTGCCTGAGGGGAGAGCCGGGCACCATCCCCTGTAACCCCGGGATACCTCCCAGCTCCCAGCACTGAAGGCACATCAGGGTGCCAAAAAGGGGAGCTTCCTCTTACAGTCTCGATCAGTGTGTGAGTTTGACCCCAGGATGGGGGTCAGACATCTCTGGATCAGAAACGGAGTCCAATGGCAGGCAGCTGGTCCACCTGGAAACATACTTCCCTGCACCCTCCAGGCCTAGAGCTATCTGGGATTTGCAATGTGCAGGTCAGTGGGTCACTTTCCTCTGCAGGGTCCCGACAGGCCTCAGGAGCCCCTTCTCTGGCTTACTCTGGCCACTCCCGTAATCCTGGAACCGCAGAGACGATTCATGGCCCTGGACCTGGTGTCCACCATTAAGGTCCTTGAGTGGCTCTGTGTGAGCATGTAGAGGGTGATGGGCGGGTCCCAGGCTGAGCAGGACTGAGGGAGGGAAATGAGGATCCTGTCTGGTGGACCCAGGTGGGGCTTGGGGGACTTGTGGCTGGAAAGGGGCTTGGAGGGCTCAGTGCTTTTCTCCAGAACCGACTCCCATCCCCACCCCCACCCCCTGCTCAACCTGAAGTTTCTGTCCAGGCCCACTGCAGACTCAGCTGAGAGAGACCCCAACAAGGCAGTCAGGAGGTCAAGAATTCTCCCCTGAGCCCTCAGCTTTGCCCTGTCCTGATTCTGCTGAACACGGAAACCAGGGGAGGGGACACAGCCTGTGCATGATTGGAGATGCCTGCCTGGGAGAGACAAGACACGGGTGCAGTTCAGACACTTTATTGGAGGAAAGTCACTGACATAGGGAGTCCCAGTGACACCCCTGGGCACAGTTTCTATGACACGCCCCATCATGCTCTGCACACACATAGGACATGGGCACATGGAGAGCCCACCCAACGCACTCACGACCCCAGCAGAGTCAGGGCACTGCTGTGTGAGCACACATGACATGGTACCTGCCATCGCCCTGGCCCTGGCCACGGGAGAACGAAGGGTCACAATGCTGCTGCTGCTGCTGTGCCTCCCACCGTCTGCTCTCGCTGAGTCTGTGGGCACAGGATTGAAACAGCCTCAGGCACAGGAGCTGGAATTCCAGTGAGAGTCCAAACTCCAGATGATACTTCTCGGGCACCTGAGTGTGAGTCCGTTTTCGGCCAACAGCTGCCAACAGTCCCCCATGCTCTGGGCTAGGTATTAGGGGTCCCCCAGAGACAGTCTGGGCCCGGGGTTCTCCTCCACAGTAGCAAGATGTTCCCGGCCACACACGGCAGGGGGCCCAGGCTGGTGGACTTTGGCGGGTCAGCTCAGTCCTGCACGCTCTCATCAGAGGATGAGGAAACCAGGAGGTCCTCATAGATCACACTGAAGGGGAGAGGCGTCGGGTCTACGGCGGGTGGACTGCAGAGAGGGGGCTCAGGGCCTGCCACACATGAGACCAAGCTGGCAGCCAGGAACCGACAGCTCCAGTGGTCCCACTGCAGCCTCCGGAACACCATGGTGAGAGGTTGGACCCCCACAGGGGTCTCCGGAATGGGCAGGGGGCTCCTAGGGCAATCCGCACCCTCCTGCCTGCCATGAGACTCTTTCAGGCACCCATTCGTCTTGCTGGCCACTCCCCTGGGCTTGGGCAGGAACTGGGGCGTGGGCAGGGCAGTCAGTTCCAGGGGTCAGAGTGTCCTGTCGGTGGCTGCTGCCCAACCTTGTGCCAAGACTGCTTCCCTGTGGCGGGGGGGCATGGGTTGAGCCTCCATTTCTTTGGAGAACTGTGGTGCGGTCTGTTGGTGTGCTGGCTGCTCTCTTGCCCGATGCTCCATTGGTGCAACTGCGGGCTCCAAACTGGATGAGTGCCCGGGGCTTGGAGCTGGGGGCCAGGCCAGGCGTGCTGGCGGCTGCCCATGAGGGGATCCTGGAAGCGGGCATGCAGCTCAGCGAAGAGACTAGCACTCCCCCACCCGCGGTGCTCAGCTCAGGACGGCTCTGGGGTGCGAGGCACCTCCTCAGCCTGGACGGGTCCTCCAAGGACGAGCCCCGGCCGGGATGTGCATGGCTGCTGCAAGGAAAGAGACAGAAAAGCACAAATTAGACACACTGACATTTGCGTCCCCAGCTCAGACCCAAAGCAGTGTCCATGAGGAAGGTCCTCCAAACCTAGAACACTGGGGTGTATAGAGAGAAGGACAGGTCAGGGGACCCTGGCAGTGAAAGGGACACTTCATGGAGATTCCAGTGCTTCCATTTGTCAATCATTCTAAAATATTTTTCTATAATTTTATTTTCATGAAGTTGCTCACAATAATTTATTACCTTCAATATTTCGACACCCATCCAACCACAATTCCCCCTTTCCACCAACATGATTTCAAATTGAACACCCACCACCCCTGCCTGCCTGAATAACACTCCCTAAAGATTTTTTTGTGTATTGCTTGTTACAAGTAATTCACTAAACTTGATTTTTTTAAAAAAAGGATTCCAGAGGAAAGTGTGTGAAGAACAGTAGTTCAGTGTTTTCATTGAAATGATCTGGGCCTGATAGTGAAGCCGAGAGGCAGAGAAAGTGTCTACTAAGGGTTTAGTGGCTGGAAAGTTCTGGGAGAGCTGAAAACTGACACCTGAGGCTACTTCCTTGGCCCCTCCCTACCTGTGGCCCCTCCCTACCTGTCTAACGGGCTTCCTGTGTCCACTCCCTGTTTATTGTCCAAGGTCACCTGACACCTGCTAGAGACTGGCCCTCACCACTCACTGTGCCCACAGTCCCTAGCCAAAGACCTGCCCTCTCAGCCTTGCAGGCTCAGGCCCTCTGGGCGTCACCTTCCAGGAGGGTGTTCCTGCTGTTGCCCCAAAGGGGAGAGCGGGAAGAGGTCGAGATAAACTCTCGTGACCATGCTGGTCTCTGGGAGGGTGACACCTCGGTCTTCCCTTAATGGTGTAAGTTCTTGTTGGGTGCCGGGTTCAGCTGTAGAGCTGACCATTCTCACTGTGGATGGCGCCAAGAGGCTCCCTCTCTTGGGAGATCTTGAACAACCTGGACTGTGCAAATAGTGGCTCCCCTCTCCAGGGGATGTCCTTCTGGCTCGCTGACCACTGATAGCTCTTCCATCTAAGGCCATGCCAAGGTTTCCCGGTGTTGTGAGGCCTCTGCTTGCTCCTGTGACCTGCTGCTCTTTGCCCTTAACAATCCCATTGTCTCACGACAGAGCTGGCCGCGGCTTTCTCTCTCTCCACCTGTGGACAGAGGTGGCTTTAGACCCTATCAGAAAACTAGACCCAGGAGCTTTGAATTTCCACTGCCAGGTCTGGGTGGAGAGAAATAGGTCACTGCTTCCTGTTCTGACAGAGGACAGTCACACCCTCAGCCCCAAATCACTTCATGGCCTCCTACCTCGTGTGACAAAAATCAGCCTATACCCCTGATAATCGGATACCACGGAATGCCATGGCCTGCTTGGTCGGTGCACCGTCCAGAGGGTGTAACTGTCCTCTATCAGAACAGAAAGCGGTGACCTATTTCTCTCCACCCAAACCTAGCAGTGGAAATTCGAAGCTCCTGGGTCTAGTTTTCTGATAGGGCTTAAAGCCCCCTCTGTCCACAGGTGGAGAGAGAGAAAGCCGCGACCAGCTCTGTTGGGAGACAATGGGACTGGAAAGGGCAAAGAGCAGCAGGACACAGGGGCAAGAGAGGCCTCACACTGCTGGGAAATCTTGGCATGGCCTCAGATGGAAGAGCTATCCGTGGTCAGCAAGCCAGAGGGACATCTCTGGGAGAGGGGAGACACTATGTGCACCGTCCAAGTGGTCTCAAACAGAGGGAAACACTGGCGCCATCAAAGGGAGAATGGTCAGCTCTACAGCTGAACCCAGCATCCAACAAGAACTCACATGGTAAAGGGAAGCCTGCGGTGCCACCCTCCCAGAGACCAGGATGGTCAGGAAAGTTCACCCTGACCTCTTGCCGATCTCCTCTGAGAAGAGGTAGAAGCCAGAAAACCCTCCTGGAAGTGGATGCCCCGAGGGCCTGAGCCTGCAAGCCTGAGAGGGCAGGTCTCTGGCTAGGGCCTGTGAGCACAGTGAGAGGTCAGGGCCATCCTGCAGCAGGTGTCAGGGGACCCTGGACAGTCAACAGAAAGTGGCCACAGGAAGAGAGCGAGACAGGGAGGGAGGGGCCACAGGAAGGGGGCGAGACAGGTAGGGAGGGGCCGCAGACAGGGAGGGGCCGAAGGTAGGAAGGAAGGGGCCAAGTAGGTAGCCTCAAGGGTCAGCATTCAGCACTTCCAGAACATTCCGGCCACTAAACCTCCGGCAGACACTTTCTCTGCCTCAGCTGCACTACCAGGCCCAGATCATTTCACCGTAAGGGTGAACTACTGTTCTTCACACACTTTCTTCTGGGAACCCTTTTTTTTTTAAATCAAGTTTAGAGAATTATTTGTAACAAGGAATACACCAAAAAATTCTTTAGGGACTGTTATTCAGGCAGGCTCCGGTGGTGGGTGTTCAATTTGAAGTCATGTTGGTGGAAAGGGGTAATGCCGGTGGGTTGGTGTCGGAATATTAAAGGTAATAAATTATTTTGAGCAACTTCATGAAAATAAAATTATAAAGAAAAGTTTGAGAACGATTGACAAATGGAAGGACTGAAATCCCCACGAAGCCCTCTGGACCCAGGACACAGCACCGGGGCATCCTACCCGAAACGGACAGGGAGCCGAGAGATTCTCTCCAGCACTGGCCGAGTCAAGTGTCCAGAGACCAGGAGTTTGGGGCCACCTGCAAAGTTTGGGTCTCCCCCACCAGCACTTGATGGACACGGCGGGCCCCACCCACTCGGTCCTGGAGCCTATCTAAAGGGGAACTTCCAGGAAGTGGATCCTTTCCGGCCTTCACCTGCCACGGGGATGCAGCATCTCTGAGCCTTGTCCAGACTCCCCGATTTAGCAACGTCGAAGGCCACAGCAGAGGACCGCCACAGAGTTCAGGTGAGTGGACTCTCCATCCACTCTCAGACAGGATGTAGGTCCGGGGGCTCTTGGAAACAGGAGGTTTGGCTGGGGTCTAGACTAGGGAGAGGAGGATGTGCCAAGGCAGGGTAGGAGGGGGCATTCCTGGGTGCGCGTGTGTATGGCGTGTGGGATTCCTTATAAAGTGCACTGCAGGGCTCTGTGGGATAATGTGTGCATGTGTGTGTTTTCCTGTGTGCACGCGTGTGTCTGTGTGCATGTGTGTTTATGTGTACGTGTGTGTGTCTCTGTGGGCATGTGTGTGAATGTACTTCTGCGTGTGTGTGCATGTGTATGTGGGTGTCTGTGCGTACACGGACGTATGGATGTGCGCATGCATGTGTGTGTGTGTGTGTCTCTGTGCATGTATGTTTGCATGTGTGTGAGTTGCAGTGAGTGGCCGTGTGTAACTCTGTGAGGGAATCAAGCTTGTTTCTCCTTTCTTTAGGAGGCCGACTCTGCCAACAATACCCAGAGATGAGTTCTGTGTGGGGACGACCCGCTCGGCCCAGAGGCCCAGCAGCCCAGAGAGCCCAGGCCTGGAAGGTGTCCCCGGGAGGAGCCCCGGAGCACGAGGACCCCAAGGTAAGTGTTGGGCTGGTGCAGGGAGGAAGTGGGAGGGTGGAGGTGGACAGGCCCAGAGTCAGGCCGGGAGGGGAAATGAGCGTGCCCGCCTCTGCCCTGTCCCGTCTCTCGGAGCTGGTCTTGGAGCTCATCACGGGTCAAGTGGGCAGGGCTTTCCATTGGGCATCCGTGGGCCATGGGCAGGGCCCCCTGTGCTCTGGCCTCAGACCCTGCCAGGCCCCAGCTGCCCTTTGCCGCTAGTGCCAGGGGGTGTTGGCCCGTGTGGGATGGGCTGCCCATGCCGAGACGAGTCCTCCAGGCCCCACGTGTCCCAGCCCTCTGGGGCCACAGGGGCTCTGGGCTGGAATCTCCCAGGGGATCCCTGGGGGGATGGGGTCCTCGTCCTCCTGGCTCCAACTGGCCAGTCCCTCTATGACCCTGCACAGGCTCGCAGAGCCCCTGCCTCACTCTGGCCCTTCTCTCCGCAGGTCAAGTGCAAGGACTGCGGCGCCTTTGGGCACCGGGCACGGAACCTCAGGTGCCCCATCAGACGCTGGCAGGGGGCCCTGGTTCTCCAGCCCCTGGGACGCCCAAAGGAAAAGGAGAACGTGCCGCCCCGTTGTGCACCAGCGCCCTCCAGGGGCGTCCCTAAGGCCTGCGGATCCAGGTGAGTACTGGCACGTTTCCCGCAGCTCGGGGCTCCGTCCCAGATTTGGTGTCTCCCAACTCCCACAGGATGATTGGCCGGGCATCCCAGAGAGGAGGGGAAGGAGGGAGCCCACCTCCTCCCTCCCAGAGAGCGCCTCTCTCCTGGGGCCCCAAATGCCAGGGTCGAGGCACCCAGAGAGAGGCCCTGGGGGGTGGAGGATGGAAGGCAGTGGGACGGGCCGGCAGAGAGGACGCTGGTGCAGAGGCCCCGCAGCTCTCCCTCCTCTCTCCCACAGGGCTGGGCGACGGGTCAGGGATGAACGATCGAGGATGGGCTGGGCTGACTGACTCTCTGATGTGCTGTTTGCAGGCTCATTCCCGGGAGGGGATCTCTGCCGAAGGGATGCCCCACGACACAGGACCAGAAGCCCCAGGCCTTAGCGAAGGACGGGAAGGAGTCCTGGGACTACGTGAGGGTAAGTACAGAGGGGCCAAGCTAGCCCATTCCTTCATGATCCTGGGCGCCGCCCGCCCCCAGACCCCCCGCCACCGTGTCTCCTCTCTGGTGTCCCTCTCACTGTTCAGGGTCCCCTGACCTGTCCCTCCTCTGTCCACCCCAGTGTTCTAATGTTTGTGGTACCTTCGTCATGGTCACTGGTTTGGGTGTGAGCTGGGGACGCAAATGTCACTGTGTCTAATTTGTGCTTTTCTCTCTCTTTCCTTGCAGCAGCCATGCAGAACCCGGCCTGCGCTGGTCCTTGAAGTACCCGTCCAGCCTGAGGAGGTGCCTCTCGGACAACCCCAGAGCAGTCCTGAGTTGGTTCCCGTTGCCGGGAAAACACCGGGCCTTTCGCCGAGCTGTGTGCCCGCTTCTAGGAGCCCCGCATGGGCAGCTGCCCGTACACCTGCCCTGGCTCCCAGCCGCAAGCCCCGGGCACTCATCCAGTTTGGATGCCACAGTGGCAGCGATGGAGCAGCAGGCGAGAGAGCAGCAGGCAAGAGAGCGGCCAGCGCACTCACAGACGCCACCCACAGTTCCCCGAAGAAACGGAGGCTCGGTCCCTCCCCCTCCCCCCAGGGAAGCAGCCCGGGCACAAGATTGGGCAGCGGCCACCGACAGGACACTCTGGTCCCTGGAAATGAATGCCCTGTCCACACCCCAGTTCCTGCCCAAGCCCACGAGAGTGGCCAACGTGATGAACAGGTGCTTGAAAGAGGCTCCCAGCCCCAGGCTCCTAGTAGCCACGGACAGGAGGTTGCGGCCTGCCGTGCGAGCCCTTTGCCTCACCTGGGGAACCCTGTGGAGGTCCAGCCTCTCACCATGGTGTTCCGGAGGCTGCAGGGGGACCACTGGAGCTGTGGGTTCCTGCCTGTCAGCTCAGACTCATCTGTAGCGGCCCCTGAGCCCCCTGCTTGCAGCCCACCCGCCGTAGGCCCGACCCCGCGCCCCTTCAGTGTGCTCTATGAGGACCTCCTGGTGTCCTCGTCCTCCGACGAGAGCGAGCCCTCTGCTTGCAGCCCACCCGCCGCAGGCCCGACCCCGCGCCCCTTCAGTGTGCTCTATGAGGACCTCCTGGTGTCCTCGTCCTCCGACGAGAGCGAGCAAGACTGAGGCCAATGCCCACCAGCCTGTGCCCCCGGCTGCATGTGACCCGGACTATCCTGTTACTCTGGAGGATACCTGTGGGCCCAGACTGTCTCTGGGGGACCCCTAGTACCTAGCCCAGAGCAGGGGGGACTGTTGGCAGTTGGGGGCCAAGATGGGACTCGCACTCAGGTGCCCGAGAAGCATCGTTCCAAGTTAGGACTCTCAGGAGAATTCCAGATCCTGCGTCTGAGGCTGTTGGAATTCTGTCCCCACAGACTTTGCAGAAGAAGACGGTGGGATGAACAGCAGCAGAATCCTGGCCTTTCGTTCTGCTGTGGCCGGGGCTAGGACCAGAGCAGGTACCATGTCGTGTGCGCACGCCAGCGGTGCCTTGACTTGCTGGGGTCTTTGGTCGTTAGGTGGGCTCTGCATGTGCCCATGTCCCATGTAGGGGCAGAGCAGGATGGGCGTGTTTTGGGGACTGTGCCCTGGGATGTCATCGGGACTCCCCATGTCAGTGACTTTCCTCCAATAAAGTGTCTGAATTGCACCTATGTCTGGTCTCTCCCTGGGAGGCATCGCCAGTCACGCACATCCGGGTCCCCTCCCCCTGGTTTCTCATCCAGCAGAAACCATCCAGGATGGTCAGAGCCAAGAGCTCGGGAGAGGTGTCTTGTCCTCCTGACCGGGCCGGGTGTAGGTATCTCTCAGCTCAGTCTCAAGTTGGCCCTCGACATGAATTTGGCATTTGGAAGGGGTACGTGTGGGATTCAGTGCCAGAGAAAGGCACCAAGCCTTCCAGGCCCCTCCTCATCTGGGCCTGGGTCCCATCCATCAGGATCCCCGTTTCCCTCCCTCAGCTTTGCTTTGGTCTGTTTCTCACCCATCACCCGCTACACGCTCACACAGAGCAACTCAAGGACGGGTCGGGCACATAAATGTCACTGGGGCGCCCCAGCGCTAGAAGACTCCCGTGAGAGGGTTAGGGGCTCACAGCCATGAATCCCAGGTAAATTCTCCTTCCATGCAGAAGAAAAACTATGCATCAAGTAGGCACTCCTTCCCAAGCATTCCACTGGTCACTCCTTTTCAAGAAATGATTGGCGATCTTTTCTCTGTCTATCCGCTCTTGATTTTGATTGTGGGACAGTCATTGAGTTAAACATATATGTTTCTCCGGGGCTTCAGGAGTCCCTTAGGACACGGGGCACTAGGGTTAAGAAAAAAGACCTGCAGGAATTCCTTACTTACATCATCATCGGTGAGGTGTCTCCCTGGTTTCCCCAGGAAGGTACTATTGAAGAGAAACGTTGGGGGAGAGGAGGAGATTGCTTAAAAGATTATTATGAAATCTTTGGGCCTGAGAAAGTTCCAGTCCAAGCCCTTTCCTATTGGAAACTCATTCGTGATATTCTCAAAATTTATCATCACTCCCCTGAAGTAAGGAAGATTGTCCAACGTGGGAGAGATTTCTTAAGAACATTGTCATTACCCCCCTCCACCTGCTCTTGGGTTGTGATTCCTGTGCCCAACAGTGACAGCCCTCCCGCTGATAAGACACAATCCAGAGATTCCCATCAGACCAAGGCCCTTTAGAAACCCCTCCCTAAAGAGTCCTCCTGACAAATTATCCCCCACTGATGTTCCAACCCTGGAGAATGGGGCCGCCCATTATCATGATCATGAGTCTCTTCCCCCTCTTGGAGCCTTTCCTACCTTACCCCCACCCTATCCTAACTTGAGCCTATTTCGGCCTCTACACTCCCTTGCGTGCCTAAAGACCCTCCTCTTGGTGCTCTGGTTCTTGATTGGATTTCGTTTCCAGTGCCCTGGATAGGGCTAAAAACCACTGCTGGCTGACCCCTAATGATCGATATCTTTTATCAATCCTGCCTGGCACCCTAAATGCAAAACAAAGCACAGTGTGAAGGGAAAGTGCTGTGCGGGAATGACACCCGTGCCACAGCTGTCCCCGCCCAGCCCCGGAGAGCACGTCCACACAGCGTGTCAGGGACGCAACTGGATTCGCAGCCAGCGCTCCGTCAGGTCAGACGTTTCTCTAAGGGAACCCAAGAGGAGCAGAGACCCGCGGGAACATCCCGAGAGAGACCCTACAAGCATGTGTGGCTTCGGCAGGCGGAATCCCCAGCTCGACTGCCCCAGCAGCTCGTCCCCATGGTTAACGTGCTGGACGCTGAGCCACAAGGAAGCAACAGGCAAAGGCACGAAGCAGCTTCATCCCGCTGGGCCCCGAGGGAGGCGGGACTCTCCAGCACAGAGTCAGCATCCAGGAGGCAGAGAGGGGAGGATCCACACGCAGACTGCCCAGGTGAGGGGCTGAGCCAACTCCAATACGCCCGGGTCTCACTCCTCGGTCTGTGAAGTGAATCGACGGAAGCGTTCCCAGGACCCATTGCCAGGGTCAGGCACTGCTGTGACTGGAGGGAACCTCGGCCAGTGAAATCCGGGATTGGCTTCTCGCCAGACCCTGCACTGTGCTCACTCTGGGCCTCTTGACCCTGCCCCGTATGAGCACCTCCATCCCCTGAGCACTGGGGCTTAATGGCTCAGTCGTGGGCTCCAACCCAGCTGCCCCCGGCTCAGCTACTCGGATACCACATTGCTTCCAGCCCCTGCCAACAAGCATTTCTGCTCTGAGGATCTGTCCTGCATTTCCCACGAATTAGCCCCCGGGAACTCTTCGTCACTAAGAACCCAGCCCGTCACTAGCCACCACTCTGAGCTCCGCCTGCTCCCCTCCTCCTGCCACATCCTTTAGGTCTCTCGAGGTCCCACTCCTTGACTCCTCTCGTCCTTGTAAGGGACGGGGCCTTGTGCCTCATCTCCAGACATTCCCCTGTCCTCGACAACCTTGCACGAGCAGTCCAGTGCTGCCCTGAGCCCCTGAGCCCCTGCCCTTTCCTTGTCCAACCCCCAAATTCAGAAACTCTCACACCCTGTCCACAGGAGTCACCGACCCAATGCACCTCCAGGAGGTGGCAAGAGCCCCTCTCTCGTGTGGGCACAGCAGCCTCCTGGGGGCTACTCGGGGCCTTTGGCACCTTCACACCAGCTCCTGGACTGCGGTGTCCGCATCGTACCCGCCCCCAAGTCCCACAGGGCCCCTCACTCTGCTGGGGGTGAGCAGAAGTGAGGCGACTTCACGATGACATTCGATTGAACAACCACCCCCAAGCCTGCCCGAAGAACAGGCCCTAGTTTTTTTTTTTTTTAATTTTCTCTTGCTTCTAACGAATGATTCGCTAAATAGGAGCATAAGAGTGTTCCCAGAAGACAGTGTGTGAAGAACAGGAGTTCACTCTTGACGGCGAAATGAGCTGGGCGTGGTAGTGCAGCAGAGAGGTAGAGAAAAGTGTCTGCCAAGGGTTTAGTGGCCAGAAAGTTCTGGAAGAGCTACGTGTTGACCCCTGAGGCTAATTCCTTGGGCCGTACCTACCTGTGGCCCCTCTCTACCTGTCTCACCCCAATGAGTGGCCTCTCCCTACCTGTCTCGCTTCTGACCTGTAGCCACTCCCTGTTGACTGTCCAAGGTCACCTGACACCTACTGCAGGTGGCCCTCACCTCTCACTGGGCACAAAGGCCCTAGCAGGGACCTGCCCTCTCAGACCTGCAGGCTCAGGCCCTTGGGGCATCGCCTCTCATGGGGCTTTTCCTGCTGCTGCCCCACTGGGCAGAGCAAAAGGACTTTGGAGGATCACTCTCCTTACCCTGCCCAGGCTCTGGGAGGGTAATGCCACAAGCTTCCCTGGGTGGTGTGAGTTTTCTCTGGGGGCCGGGTTCAGCCATAGAGCTGACTGTTCTCCTCACTGTGGTCGGGAAACGTGGACAGTGCACTCAGGGGCTCCCCTCCCCACGGAGATGTCCTTTCTGGGCTCGCTGACCGAGGAAAGCTCTTCCATCGGACGTCATGCCAAGGTTTCCCAGCGGTGTGAGGCTTCTGCTTGCCCCTGTGTACTGTTGCTCTTTGCCCTTCGCATTCCCATTGTCCCACGACAGAGCAAACTCTGGGTTCTCTCTCTCCGCCTGCGGGCAGAGGGGGCTTGAGGCCTATGAGAAGACTAGACCCAGGAGCTTTGAGTTTCCACTGCGAGACCTGGATGGAGACGAATCGGCCGTGACTCACAAAGGACCGAGGAGACGAGAGTGCTGGCCTTTGAGTGTAGCCAAAATGGAATCTGGCACCACCCCACCTGAAATGATGCAAGACTTTTCTAGTGACAACTTTTTTTGTGACTTGTTGGTCCCTGGAATGTGGTCTCTGCTATCCTCAGAGCACCCTCATTCTCCCCATGGGGCTGGCCCTGTTTCTTGTGCTGACTGAGATGGACACGTATTGCGATGCCAACACCACCCACCACCGCTCTGAATCCTCCCAGCTGCTGTCCGTGCTGATGCTGTGCTGAACCCGAGTTTTGGCGTGTTTCCCTGCAGAGAGAAGCAGGCAGAGGCCTCGGGACTGCAGAAAACTCCCCGCACTCTGGACATGGCCCCGCCCCTGTTCGGGATCATTCCAGGATGTGCCGAGAGACACGGAGAGACTCGGTCCTTCCTCTCCTCGGGTTTGGGTTGCCCTTGGGGCAGGTAGCTCTGTGGATTCATCGGGACATTCTCCTGAAGACTCTTGTTCGCTTGAATCTGCGGAAATGTAGAGCTCATCCCAGCTCTGGCATCCCCTGGGAGGCCTCTGAAGTAGATATCCTGAGGAGGCCAGAGCCAGGAGATGCTCCCAGGGCCCTGACCCACAGGCACAGCGATCTCTAGAAGCCTGAAGCCCACGTAGCTTGGGACCGCGTAGGCCATGGCTTTCCGTGGTATCTGACTCTCTTGGGGCAGAGGCTGATTTTCCTCACGCGAGGTAGGAGGCCGTGAGTGATTCGGGGCTGAGGGTGTGACTGTCCTCGGTCAGAACAGGAAGCAGTGACCTATTTCTCTCCCCTCAAACCTGGCAGTGGAAATTCGAAGATCCTGGGTCTAGTTTTCTGATAGGGCTTAAAGCCCCCTCTGTCCACAGGTGGAGAGAGAGAAAGCCGCGACCAGCTCTGTTCTGAGACAATGGGACTGGAAAGGGCAAAGAGCAGCAGGACACAGGGGCAAGAGAGGCCTCACGCCGCTGGGAAATCTTGGCATGGCCTCAGATGGAAGAGCTATCCGTGGTCAGCAAGCCAGAGGGACATCTCTGGGAGAGGGGAGACACTATGTGCACCGTCCAAGTGGTCTCAAACAGAGGGAAACACTGGCGCCATCAAAGGGAGAATGGTCAGCTCTACAGCTGAACCCAGCATCCAACAAGAACTCACATGGTAAAGGGAAGCCTGCGGTGCCACCCTCCCAGAGACCAGGATGGTCAGGAAAGTTCACCCTGACCTCTTGCCGATCTCCTCTGAGAAGAGGTAGAAGCCAGAAAACCCTCCTGGATGTGGATGCCCCGAGGGCCTGAGCCTGCAAGCCTGAGAGGGCAGGTCTCTGGCTAGGGCCTGTGAGCACAGTGAGAGTTCAGGGCCATCCTGCAGCAGGTGTCAGGGGACCCTGGACAGTCAACAGAAAGTGGCCACAGGAAGAGAGCGAGACAGGGAGGGAGGGGCCACAGGAAGGGGGCGAGACAGGTAGGGAGAGGCCGCAGATAGGGACGGGCCGAAGGTAGGAAGGGGCCAAGTAGGTAGCCTCAAGGGTCAGCATTCAGCACTTCCAGAACATTCCGGCCACTAAACCTCCGGCAGACACTTTCTCTGCCTCAGCTGCACTACCCGGCCCAGATCATTTCACCGTAAGGGTGAACTACTGTTCTTCACACACTTTCTTCTGGGAACCCTTTTATTTTTTTTAAATCAAGTTTAGAGAATTATTTGTAACAAGGAATACACCAAAAAATTCTTTAGGGACTGTTATTCAGGCAGGCTCCGGTGGTGGGTGTTCAATTTGAAGTCATGTTGGTGGAAAGGGGTAATGCCGGTGGGTTGGTGTCGGAATATTAAAGGTAATAAATTATTTTGAGCAACTTCATGAAAATAAAATTATAAAGAAAAGTTTGAGAACGATTGACAAATGGAAGGACTGAAATCCCCACGAAGCCCTCTGGACCCAGGACACAGCACCGGGGCATCCTACCCGAAATGGACAGGGAGCCGAGAGATTCTCTCCAGCACTGGCCGAGTCAAGTGTCCAGAGACCAGGAGTTTGGGGCCACCTGCAAAGTTTGGGTCTCCCCCACCAGCACTTGATGGACACGGCGGGCCCCACCCACTCGGTCCTGGAGCCTATCTAAAGGGGAACTTCCAGGAAGTGGATCCTTTCCGGCCTTCACCTGCCACGGGGATGCAGCATCTCTGAGCCTTGTCCAGACTCCCCGATTTAGCAACGTCGAAGGCCACAGCAGAGGACCGCCACAGAGTTCAGGTGAGTGGACTCTCCATCCACTCTCAGACAGGATGTAGGTCCGGGGGCTCTTGGAAACAGGAGATTTGGCTGGGGTCTAGATGAGGGAGAGGAGGATGTGCCAAGGCAGGGTAGGAGGGGGCATTCCTGGGTGCCCGTGTGTATGGCGTGTGGGATTCCTTATAAAGTGCACTGCAGGGCTCTGTGGGATAATGTGTGCATGTGTGTGTTTTCCTGTGTGCACGCGTGTGTCTGTGTGCATGTGTGTTTATGTGTACGTGTGTGTGTCTCTGTGGGCATGTGTGTGAATGTACTTCTGCGTGTGTGTGCATGTGTATGTGGGTGTCTGTGCGTACACGGGCGTATGGATGTGCGCATGCATGTGTGTGTGTGTGTGTCTCTGTGCATGTATGTTTGCATGTGTGTGAGTTGCAGTGAGTGGCCGTGTGTAACTCTGTGAGTGAATCAAGCTTGTTTCTCCTTTCTTTAGGAGGCCGACTCTGCCGCCAATACCCAGAGATGAGTTCTGTGTGGGGACGACCCGCTCGGCCCAGAGGCCCTGCAGCCCAGAGAGCCCAGGCCTGGAAGGTGTCCCCGGGAGGAGCCCCAGAGCACGAGGACCCCAAGGTAAGTGTTGGGCTGGTGCAGGGAGGAAGTGGGAGGGTGGACAGGCCCAGAGTCAGGCCGGGAGGGGAAATGAGCGTGCCCACCTCTGCCCTGTCCCGTCTCTCGGAGCTGGTCTTGGAGCTCATCACGGGTCAAGTGGGCAGGCCTTTCCATCGGGCATCAGTGGGCCATGGGCAGGGCCCCCTGTGCTCTGGCCTCAGACCCTGCCAGGCCCCAGCTGCCCTTTGCCGCTAGTGCCAGGGGGTGTTGGCCCGTGTGGGATGGGCTGCCCATGCCGAGACGAGTCCTGCAGGCCCCACGTGTCCCAGCCCTCTGGGGCCACAGGGGCTCTGGGCTGGAATCTCCCAGGGGTCCCCTGGGGGGGATGGGGTCCTCGTCCTCCTGGCTCCAACTGGCCAGTCCCTCTATGACCCTGCACAGGCTCGCAGAGCCCCTGCCTCACTCTGGCCCTTCTCTCCGCAGGTCAAGTGCAAGGACTGCGGCGCCTTTGGGCACCGGGCACGGAACCTCAGGTGCCCCATCAGACGCTGGCAGGGGGCCCTGGTTCTCCAGCCCCTGGGACGCCCAAAGGAAAAGGAGAACGTGCCGCCCCGTTGTGCACCAGCGCCCTCCAGGGGCGTCCCTAAGGCCTGCGGATCCAGGTGAGTACTGGCACGTTTCCGGCAGCTCGGGGCTCCGTCCCAGATTTGGTGTCTCCCAACTCCCATAGGATGATTGGCCGGGCATCCCAGAGAGGAGGGGAAGGAGGGAGCCCACCTCCTCCCTCCCAGAGAGCGCCTCTCTCCTGGGGCCCCAAATGCCAGGGTCGAGGCACCCAGAGAGAGGCCCTGGGGGGTGGAGGACGGAAGGCAGTGGGACGGGCCGGCAGAGAGGACGCTGGTGCAGAGGCCCCGCAGCTCTCCCTCCTCTCTCCCACAGGGCTGGGGGACGGGTCAGGGATGAACGATCGAGGATGGGCTGGGCTGACTGACTCTCTGATGTGCTGTTTGCAGGCTCATTCCCGGGAGGGGATCTCTGCCGAAGGGATGCCCCACGACACAGGACCAGAAGCCCCAGGCCTCAGCGAAGGACGGGAAGGAGTCCTGGGACTCCGTGAGGGTAAGTACAGAGGGGCCAAGCTAGCCCATTCCTTCATGATCCTGGGCGCCGCCCCCCCCCCGCCCCCCGCCACCGTGTCTCCTCTCTGGTGTCCCTCTCACTGTTCAGGGTCCCCTGACCTGTCCCTCCTCTGTCCACCCCAGTGTTCTAATGTTTGTGGTACCTTCGTCATGGTCACTGGTTTGGGTGTGAGCTGGGGACGCAAATGTCACTGTGTCTAATTTGTGCTTTTCTCTGTCTTTCCTTGCAGCAGCCATGCAGAACCCGGCCTGCGCTGGTCCTTGAAGTACCCGTCCAGCCTGAGGAGGTGCCTCGCGGACAACCCCAGAGCAGTCCTGAGTTGGTTCCCGTTGCCGGGAAAACACCGGGCCTTTCGCCGAGCTGTGTGCCCGCTTCTAGGAGCCCCGCATGGGCAGCTGCCCGTACACCTGCCCTGGCTCCCAGCCGCAAGCCCCGGGCACTCATCCAGTTTGGATGCCACAGTGGCAGCGATGGAGCAGCAGGCGAGAGAGCAGCAGGCAAGAGAGCGGCCAGCGCACTCACAGACGCCACCCACAGTTCCCCGAAGAAACGGAGGCTCGGTCCCTCCCCCTCCCCCCAGGGAAGCAGCCCGGGCACAAGATTGGGCAGCGGCCACCGACAGGACACTCTGGTCCCTGGAAATGAATGCCCTGTCCACACCCCAGTTCCTGCCCAAGCCCACGAGAGTGGCCAACGTGATGAACAGGGGCTTGAAAGAGGCTCCCAGCCCCAGGCTCCTAGTAGCCACGGACAGGAGGTTGCGGCCTGCCCTGCGAGCCCTTTGCCTCACCTGGGGAACCCTGTGGAGGTCCAGCCTCTCACCATGGTGTTCCGGAGGCTGCAGGGGGACCACTGGAGCTGTGGGTTCCTGCCTGTCAGCTCAGACTCATCTGTAGCGGCCCCTGAGCCCCCTGCTTGCAGCCCGCCCGCCGTAGGCCCGACCCCGCGCCCCTTCAGTGTGCTCTATGAGGACCTCCTGGTGTCCTCGTCCTCCGACGAGAGCGAGCCCCCTGCTTGCAGCCCACCCGCCGCAGGCCCGACCCCGCGCCCCTTCAGTGTGCTCTATGAGGACCTCCTGGTGTCCTCGTCCTCCGACGAGAGCGAGCCCCCTGCTTGCAGCCCACCCGCCGCAGGCCCGACCCCGCGCCCCTTCAGTGTGCTCTATGAGGACCTCCTGTTGTCCTCGTCCTCCGACGAGAGCGAGCCCCCTGCTTGCAGCCCACCCGCCGCAGGCCCGACCCCGCGCCCCTTCAGTGTGCTCTATGAGGACCTCCTGGTGTCCTCGTCCTCCGACGAGAGCGAGCCCCCTGCTTGCAGCCCACCCGCCGCAGGCCCGACCCCGCGCCCCTTCAGTGTGCTCTATGAGGACCTCCTGGTGTCCTCGTCCTCCGACGAGAGCGAGCAAGACTGAGGCCAATGCCCACCAGCCTGTGCCCCCGGCTGCATGTGACCCGGACTATCCTGTTACTGTGGAGGATACCTGTGGGCCCAGACTGTCTCTGGGGGACCCCTAGTACCTAGCCCAGAGCAGGGGGGACTGTTGGCAGTTGGGGTCCAAGATGGGACTCGCACTCAGGTGCCCGAGAAGCATCGTTCCAAGTTAGGACTCTCAGGAGAATTCCAGATCCTGCGTCTGAGGCTGTTGGAATTCTGTCCGCACAGACTTTGCAGAAGAAGACGGTGGGATGAACAGCAGCAGAATCCTGGCCTTTCGTTCTGCTGTGGCCGGGGCTAGGACCAGAGCAGGTACCATGTCGCGTGCGCACGCCAGCGGTGCCTTGACTTGCTGGGGTCTTTGGTCGTTAGGTGGGCTCTGCATGTGCCCATGTCCCATGTAGGGGCAGAGCAGGATGGGCGTGTTTTGGGGACTGTGCCCTGGGATGTCATCGGGACTCCCCATGTCAGTGACTTTCCTCCAATAAAGTGTCTGAATTGCACCTATGTCTGGTCTCTCCCTGGGAGGCATCGCCAGTCACGCACATCCGGGTCCCCTCCCCCTGGTTTCTCATCCAGCAGAAACCATCCAGGATGGTCAGAGCCAAGAGCTCGGGAGAGGTGTCTTGTCCTCCTGACCGGGCCGGGTGTAGGTATCTCTCAGCTCAGTCTCAAGTTGGCCCTCGACATGAATTTGGCATTTGGAAGGGGTACGTGTGGGATTCAGTGCCAGAGAAAGGCACCAAGCCTTCCAGGCCCCTCCTCATCTGGGCCTGGGTCCCATCCATCAGGATCCCCGTTTCCCTCCCTCAGCTTTGCTTTGGTCTGTTTCTCACCCATCACCCGCTACACGCTCACACAGAGCAACTCAAGGACGGGTCGGGCACATAAATGTCACTGGGGCGCCCCAGCGCTAGAAGACTCCCGTGAGAGGGTTAGGGGCTCACAGCCATGAATCCCAGGTAAATTCTCCTTCCATGCAGAAGAAAAACTATGCATCAAGTAGGCACTCCTTCCCAAGCATTCCACTGGTCACTCCTTTTCAAGAAATGATTGGCGATCTTTTCTCTGTCTATCCGCTCTTGATTTTGATTGTGGGACAGTCATTGAGTTAAACGTATATGTTTCTCCGGGGCTTCAGGAGTCCCTTAGGACACGGGGCACTAGGGTTAAGAAAAAAGACCTGCAGGAATTCCTTACTTACATCATCATCGGTGAGGTGTCTCCCTGGTTTCCCCAGGAAGGTACTATTGAAGAGAAACGTTGGGGGAGAGGAGGAGATTGCTTAAAAGATTATTATGAAACCTTTGGGCCTGAGAAAGTTCCAGTCCAAGCCCTTTCCTATTGGAAACTCATTCGTGATATTCTCAAAAGTTATCATCACTCCCCTGAAGTAAGGAAGATTGTCCAACGTGGGAGAGATTTCTTAAGAACATTGTCATTACCCCCCTCCACCTGCTCTTGGGTTGTGATTCCTGTGCCCAACAGTGACAGCCCTCCCGCTGATAAGACACAATCCAGAGATTCCCATCAGACCAAGGCCCTTTAGAAACCCCTCCCTAAAGAGTCCTCCTGACAAATTATCCCCCACTGATGTTCCAACCCTGGAGAATGGGGCCGCCCATTATCATGATCATGAGTCTCTTCCCCCTCTTGGAGCCTTTCCTACCTTACCCCCACCCTATCCTAACTTGAGCCTATTTCGGCCTCTACACTCCCTTGCGTGCCTAAAGACCCTCCTCTTGGTGCTCTGGTTCTTGATTGGATTTCGTTTCCAGTGCCCTGGATAGGGCTAAAAACCACTGCTGGCTGACCCCTAATGATCGATATCTTTTATCAATCCTGCCTGGCACCCTAAATGCAAAACAAAGCACAGTGTGAAGGGAAAGTGCTGTGCGGGAATGACACCCGTGCCACAGCTGTCCCCGCCCAGCCCCGGAGAGCACGTCCACACAGCGTGTCAGGGACGCAACTGGATTCGCAGCCAGCGCTCCGTCAGGTCAGACGTTTCTCTAAGGGAACCCAAGAGGAGCAGAGACCCGCGGGAACATCCCGAGAGAGACCCTACAAGCATGTGTGGCTTCGGCAGGCGGAATCCCCAGCTCGACTGCCCCAGCAGCTCGTCCCCATGGTTAACCTGCTGGACGCTGAGCCACAAGGAAGCAACAGGCAAAGGCACGAAGCAGCTTCATCCCGCTGGGCCCCGAGGGAGGCGGGACTCTCCAGCACAGAGTCAGCATCCAGGAGGCAGAGAGGGGAGGATCCACACGCAGACTGCCCAGGTGAGGGGCTGAGCCAACTCCAATACGCCCGGGTCTCACTCCTCGGTCTGTGAAGTGAATCGACGGAAGCGATCCCAGGACCCATTGCCAGGGTCAGGCACTGCTGTGACTGGAGGGAACCTCGGCCAGTGAAATCCGGGATTGGCTTCTCGCCAGACCCTGCACTGTGCTCACTCTGGGCCTCTTGACCCTGCCCCGTATGAGCACCTCCATCCCCTGAGCACTGGGGCTTAATGGCTCAGTCGTGGGCTCCAACCCAGCTGCCCCCGGCTCAGCTACTCGGATACCACATTGCTTCCAGCCCCTGCCAACAAGCATTTCTGCTCTGAGGATCTGTCCTGCATTTCCCACGAATTAGCCCCCGGGAACTCTTCGTCACTAAGAACCCAGCCCGTCACTAGCCACCACTCTGAGCTCCGCCTGCTCCCCTCCTCCTGCCACATCCTTTAGGTCTCTCGAGGTCCCACTCCTTGACTCCTCTCGTCCTTGTAAGGGACGGGGCCTTGTGCCTCATCTCCAGACATTCCCCTGTCCTCGACAACCTTGCACGAGCAGTCCAGTGCTGCCCTGAGCCCCTGAGCCCCTGCCCTTTCCTTGTCCAACCCCCAAATTCAGAAACTCTCACACCCTGTCCACAGGAGTCACCGACCCAATGCACCTCCAGGAGGTGGCAAGAGCCCCTCTCTCGTGTGGGCACAGCAGCCTCCTGGGGGCTACTCGGGGCCTTTGGCACCTTCACACCAGCTCCTGGACTGCGGTGTCCGCATCGTACCCGCCCCCAAGTCCCACAGGGCCCCTCACTCTGCTGGGGGTGAGCAGAAGTGAGGCGACTTCACGATGACATTCGATTGAACAACCACCCCCAAGCCTGCCCGAAGAACAGGCCCTAGTTTTTTTTTTTTTAATTTTCTCTTGCTTCTAACGAATGATTCGCTAAATAGGAGCATAAGAGTGTTCCCAGAAGACAGTGTGTGAAGAACAGGAGTTCACTCTTGACGGCGAAATGAGCTGGGCGTGGTAGTGCAGCAGAGAGGTAGAGAAAAGTGTCTGCCAAGGGTTTAGTGGCCAGAAAGTTCTGAAAGAGCTACGTGTTGACCCCTGAGGCTAATTCCTTGGGCCGTACCTACCTGTGGCCCCTCTCTACCTGTCTCACCCCAATGAGTGGCCTCTCCCTACCTGTCTCGCTTCTGACCTGTAGCCACTCCCTGTTGACTGTCCAAGGTCACCTGACACCTACTGCAGGTGGCCCTCACCTCTCACTGGGCACAAAGGCCCTAGCAGGGACCTGCCCTCTCAGACCTGCAGGCTCAGGCCCTTGGGGCATCGCCTCTCATGGGGCTTTTCCTGCTGCTGCCCCACTGGGCAGAGCAAAAGGACTTTGGAGGATCACTCTCCTTACCCTGCCCAGGCTCTGGGAGGGTAATGCCACAAGCTTCCCTGGGTGGTGTGAGTTTTCTCTGGGGGCCGGGTTCAGCCATAGAGCTGACTGTTCTCCTCACTGTGGTCGGGAAACGTGGACAGTGCACTCAGGGGCTCCCCTCCCCACGGAGATGTCCTTTCTGGGCTCGCTGACCGAGGAAAGCTCTTCCATCGGACGTCATGCCAAGGTTTCCCAGCGGTGTGAGGCTTCTGCTTGCCCCTGTGTACTGTTGCTCTTTGCCCTTCGCATTCCCATTGTCCCACGACAGAGCAAACTCTGGGTTCTCTCTCTCCGCCTGCGGGCAGAGGGGGCTTGAGGCCTATGAGAAGACTAGACCCAGGAGCTTTGAGTTTCCACTGCGAGACCTGGATGGAGACGAATCGGCCGTGACTCACAAAGGACCGAGGAGACGAGAGTGCTGGCCTTTGAGTGTAGCCAAAATGGAATCTGGCACCACCCCACCTGAAATGATGCAAGACTTTTCTAGTGACAACTTTTTTTGTGACTTGTTGGTCCCTGGAATGTGGTCTCTGCTATCCTCAGAGCACCCTCATTCTCCCCATGGGGCTGGCCCTGTTTCTTGTGCTGACTGAGATGGACACGTATTGCGATGCCAACACCACCCACCACCGCTCTGAATCCTCCCAGCTGCTGTCCGTGCTGATGCTGTGCTGAACCCGAGTTTTGGCGTGTTTCCCTGCAGAGAGAAGCAGGCAGAGGCCTCGGGACTGCAGAAAACTCCCCGCACTCTGGACATGGCCCCGCCCCTGTTCGGGATCATTCCAGGATGTGCCGAGAGACACGGAGAGACTCGGTCCTTCCTCTCCTCGGGTTTGGGTTGCCCTTGGGGCAGGTAGCTCTGTGGATTCATCGGGACATTCTCCTGAAGACTCTTGTTCGCTTGAATCTGCGGAAATGTAGAGCTCATCCCAGCTCTGGCATCCCCTGGGAGGCCTCTGAAGTAGATATCCTGAGGAGGCCAGAGCCAGGAGATGCTCCCAGGGCCCTGACCCACAGGCACAGCGATCTCTAGAAGCCTGAAGCCCACGTAGCTTGGGACCGCGTAGGCCATGGCTTTCCGTGGTATCTGACTCTCTTGGGGCAGAGGCTGATTTTCCTCACGCGAGGTAGGAGGCCGTGAGTGATTCGGGGCTGAGGGTGTGACTGTCCTCGGTCAGAACAGGAAGCAGTGACCTATTTCTCTCCCCTCAAACCTGGCAGTGGAAATTCGAAGATCCTGGGTCTAGTTTTCTGATAGGGCTTAAAGCCCCCTCTGTCCACAGGTGGAGAGAGAGAAAGCCGCGACCAGCTCTGTTCTGAGACAATGGGACTGGAAAGGGCAAAGAGCAGCAGGACACAGGGGCAAGAGAGGCCTCACGCCGCTGGGAAATCTTGGCATGGCCTCAGATGGAAGAGCTATCCGTGGTCAGCAAGCCAGAGGGACATCTCTGGGAGAGGGGAGACACTATGTGCACCGTCCAAGTTGTCTCAAACAGAGGGAAACACTGGCGCCATCAAAGGGAGAATGGTCAGCTCTACAGCTGAACCCAGCATCCAACAAGAACTCACATGGTAAAGGGAAGCCTGCGGTGCCACCCTCCCAGAGACCAGGATGGTCAGGAAAGTTCACCCTGACCTCTTGCCAATCTCCTCTGAGAAGAGGTAGAAGCCAGAAAACCCTCCTGGATGTGGATGCCCCGAGGGCCTGAGCCTGCAAGCCTGAGAGGGCAGGTCTCTGGCTAGGGCCTGTGAGCACAGTGAGAGTTCAGGGCCATCCTGCAGCAGGTGTCAGGGGACCCTGGACAGTCAACAGAAAGTGGCCACAGGAAGAGAGCGAGACAGGGAGGGAGGGGCCACAGGAAGGGGGCGAGACAGGTAGGGAGGGGCCGCAGACAGGGAGGGGCTGAAGGTAGGAAGGAAGGGGCCAAGTAGGTAGCCTCAAGGGTCAGCATTCAGCACTTCCAGAACATTCCGGCCACTAAACCTCCGGCAGACACTTTCTCTGCCTCAGCTGCACTACCCGGCCCAGATCATTTCACCGTCAGGGTGAACTACTGTTCTTCACACACTTTCTTCTGGGAACCCTTTTTTTTTTAAATCAAGTTTAGAGAATTATTTGTAACAAGGAATACACCAAAAAATTCTTTAGGGACTGTTATTCAGGCAGGCTCCGGTGGTGGGTGTTCAATTTGAAGTCATGTTGGTGGAAAGGGGTAATGCCGGTGGGTTGGTGTTGGAATATTAAAGGTAATAAATTATTTTGAGCAACTTCATGAAAATAAAATTATAAAGAAAAGTTTGAGAACGATTGACAAATGGAAGGACTGAAATCCCCACGAAGCCCTCTGGACCCAGGACACAGCACCGGGGCATCCTACCCGAAACGGACAGGGAGCCGAGAGATTCTCTCCAGCACTGGCCGAGTCAAGTGTCCAGAGACCAGGAGTTTGGGGCCACCTGCAAAGTTTGGGTCTCCCCCACCAGCACTTGATGGACACGGCGGGCCCCACCCACTCGGTCCTGGAGCCTATCTAAAGGGGAACTTCCAGGAAGTGGATCCTTTCCGGCCTTCACCTGCCACGGGGATGCAGCATCTCTGAGCCTTGTCCAGACTCCCCGATTTAGCAAGGTCGAAGGCCACAGCAGAGGACCGCCACAGAGTTCAGGTGAGTGGACTCTCCATCCACTCTCAGACAGGATGTAGGTCCGGGGGCTCTTGGAAACAGGAGATTTGGCTGGGGTCTAGATGAGGGAGAGGAGGATGTGCCAAGGCAGGGTAGGAGGGGGCATTCCTGGGTGCGCGTGTGTATGGCGTGTGGGATTCCTTATAAAGTGCACTGCAGGGCTCTGTGGGATAATGTGTGCATGTGTGTGTTTTCCTGTGTGCACGCGTGTGTCTGTGTGCATGTGTGTTTATGTGTACGTGTGTGTGTCTCTGTGGGCATGTGTGTGAATGTACTTCTGCGTGTGTGTGCATGTGTATGTGGGTGTCTGTGCGTACACGGGCATATGGATGTGCGCATGCATGTGTGTGTGTGTGTGTTTGTGCATGTATGTTTGCATGTGTGTGAGTTGCAGTGAGTGGCCGTGTGTAACTCTGTGAGTGAATCAAGCTTGTTTCTCCTTTCTATAGGAGGCCGAATCTGCCGCCAATACCCAGAGATGAGTTCTGTGTGGGGACGACCTGCTCGGCCCAGAGGCCCTGCAGCCCAGAGAGCCCAGGCCTGGAAGGTGTTCCCGGGAGGAGCCCCGGAGCACGAGGACCCCAAGGTAAGTGTTGGGCTGGTGCAGGGAGGAAGTGGGAGGGTGGAGGTGGACAGGCCCAGAGTCAGGCCGGGAGGGGAAATGAGCGTGCCCACCTCTGCCCTGTCCCGTCCCGTCTCTCGGAGCTGGTCTTGGAGCTCATCACGGGTCAAGTGGGCAGGGCTTTCCATCGGGCATCAGTGGGCCATGGGCAGGGCCCCCTGTGCTCTGGCCTCAGACCCTGCCAGGCCCCAGCTGCACTTTGCCGCTAGTGCCAGGGGGTGTTGGCCCGTGTGGAACCAACGGCTGCCCATGCCGAGACGAGTCCTCCAGGCCCCACGTGTCCCAGCCCTCTGGGGCCACAGGGGCTCTGGGCTGGAATCTCCCAGGGGATCCCTGGGGGGATGGGGTCCTTGTCCTCCTGGCTCCAACTGGCCAGTCCCTCTCTGAACCTGCACCGGCTCGCAGAGCCCCTGCCTCACTCTGGCCCTTCTCTCCGCAGGTCAAGTGCAAGGACTGCGGCGCCTTTGGGCACCGGGCACGGAACCTCAGGTGCCCCATCAGACGCTGGCAGGGGGCCCTGGTTCTCCAGCCCCTGGGACGCCCAAAGGAAAAGGAGAACGTGCCGCCCCGTTGTGCACCAGCGCCCTCCAGGGGCGTCCCTAAGGCCTGCGGATCCAGGTGAGTACTGGCACGTTGCCGGCAGCTCGGGGCTCCGTCCCAGATTTGGTGTCTCCCAACTCCCATAGGATGATTGGCCGGGCATCCCAGAGAGTAGGGGAAGGAGGGAGCCCACCTCCTCCCTCCCAGAGAGCGCCTCTCTCCTGGGGCCCCAAATGCCAGGGTCGAGGCACCCAGAGAGAGGCCCTGGGGGGTGGAGGACGGAAGGCAGTGGGACGGGCCGGCAGAGAGGACGCTGGTGCAGAGGCCCCGCAGCTCTCCCTCCTCTCTCCCACAGGGCTGGGGGACGGGTCAGGGATGAACGATCGAGGATGGGCTGGGCTGACTGACTCTCTGATGTGCTGTTTGCAGGCTCATTCCCGGGAGGGGATCTCTGCCGAAGGGATGCCCCGCGACACAGGACCAGAAGCCCCAGGCCTCAGCGAAGGACGGGAAGGAGTCCTGGGACTCCGTGAGGGTAAGTACAGAGGGGCCAAGCTAGCCCATTCCTTCATGATCCTGGCGCCGCCCCCCCCACCCCCCGCCACCGTGTCTCCTCTCTGGTGTCCCTCTCACTGTTCAGGGTCCCCTGACCTGTCCCTCCTCTGTCCACCCCAGTGTTCTAATGTTTGTGGTACCTTCGTCATGGTCACTGGTGTGGGTGTGAGCTGGGGACGCAAATGTCACTGTGTCTAATTTGTGCTTTTCTCTGTCTTTCCTTGCAGCAGCCATGCAGAACCCGGCCTGCGCTGGTCCTTGAAGTACCCGTCCAGCCTGAGGAGGTGCCTCGCGGACAACCCCAGAGCAGTCCTGAGTTGGTTCCCGTTGCCGGGAAAACACCGGGCCTTTCGCCGAGCTGTGTGCCCGCTTCTAGGAGCCCCGCATGGGCAGCTGCCCGTATACCTGCCCTGGCTCCCAGCTGCAAGCCCCGGGCACTCATCCAGTTTGGATGCCACAGTGGCAGCGATGGAGCAGCAGGCGAGAGAGCAGCAGGCAAGAGAGCGGCCAGCGCACTCACAGACGCCACCCACAGTTCCCCGAAGAAACGGAGGCTCGGTCCCTCCCCCTCCCCCCAGGGAAGCAGCCCGGGCACAAGATTGGGCAGCGGCCACCGACAGGACACTCTGGTCCCTGGAAATGAATGCCCTGTCCACACCCCAGTTCCTGCCCAAGCCCACGAGAGTGGCCAACGTGATGAACAGGGGCTTGAAAGAGGCTCCCAGCCCCAGGCTCCTAGTAGCCACGGACAGGAGGTTGTGGCCTGCCCTGGGAGCCCTTTGCCTCACCTGGGGAACCCTGTGGAGGTCCAGCCTCTCACCATGGTGTTCCGGAGGCTGCAGGGGGACCACTGGAGCTGTGGGTTCCTGCCTGTCAGCTCAGACTCATCTGTAGCGGCCCCTGAGCCCCCTGCTTGCAGCCCACCGGCCGCAGGCCCGACCCCGCGCCCCTTCAGTGTGCTCTATGAGGACCTCCTGGTGTCCTCGTCCTGCGACGAGAGCGAGCCCTCTGCTTGCAGCCCACCCGCCGCAGGCCCGACCCCAAGCTCCTTCAGTGTGCTCTATGAGGACCTCCTGGTGTCCTCGTCCTCCGACGAGAGCGAGCCCCCTGCTTGCAGCCCACCCGCCCCAGGCCCGACCCCAAGCTCCTTCAGTGTGCTCTATGAGGACCTCCTGGTGTCCTCGTCCTCCGACGAGAGCGAGCCCCCTGCTTGCAGCCCACCCGCCGCAGGCCCGACCCCGCGCCCCTTCAGTGTGCTCTATGAGGACCTCCTGGTGTCCTCGTCCTCCGACGAGAGCGAGCAAGACTGAGGCCAATGCCCACCAGCCTGTGCCCCCGGCTGCATGTGACCCGGACTATCCTGTTACTGTGGAGGATACCTGTGCGCCCTGACTGTCTCTGGGGGACCCCTAGTACCTAGCCCAGAGCAGGGGGGACTGTTGGCAGTTGGGGGCCAAGATGGGACTCGCACTCAGGTGCCCGAGAAGCATCGTTCCAAGTTAGGACTCTCAGGAGAATTCCAGATCCTGCGTCTGAGGCTGTTGGAATTCTGTCCCCACAGACTTTGCAGAAGAAGACGGTGGGATGAACAGCAGCAGAATCCTGGCCTTTCGTTCTGCTGTGGCCGGGGCTAGGACCAGAGCAGGTACCATGTCGCGTGCGCACGCCAGCGGTGCCTTGACTTGCTGGGGCCTTTGGTCGTTAGGTGGGCTCTGCATGTGCCCATGTCCCATGTAGGGGCAGAGCAGGATGGGCGTGTTTTGGGGACTGTGCCCTGGGATGTCATCGGGACTCCCCATGGCAGTGACTTTCCTCCAATAAAGTGTCTGAATTGCACCTATGTCTGGTCTCTCCCTGGGAGGCATCGCCAGTCACGCACATCCGGGTCCCCTCCCCCTGGTTTCTCATCCAGCAGAAACCATCCAGGATGGTCAGAGCCAAGAGCTCAGGAGAGGTGTCTTGTCCTCCTCACTGGGCCGGGTGTAGGTATCTCTCAGCTCAGTCTCAAGTTGGCCCTCGACATGAATTTGGCATTTGGAAGGGGTACGTGTGGGATTCAGTGCCAGAGAAAGGCACCAAGCCTTCCAGGCCCCTCCTCATCTGGGCCTGGGTCCCATCCATCAGGATCCCCGTTTCCCTCCCTCAGCTTTGCTTTGGTCTGTTTCTCACCCATCACCCGCTACACGCTCACACAGAGCAACTCAAGGACGGGTCGGGCACATAAATGTCACTAGGGCGCCCCAGCGCTAGAAGACTCCCGTGAGAGGGTTAGGGGCTCACAGCCATGAATCCCAGGTAAATTCTCCTTCCATGCAGAAGAAAAATTATGCATCAAGTAGGCACTCCTTGCCAAGCATTCCACTGGTCACTCCTTTTGAAGAAATGATTGGCGATCTTTTCTCTGTCTATCTGCTCTTGATTTTGATTGTGGGACAGTCATTGAGTTAAACGTATATGTTTCTCCGGGGCTTCAGGAGTCCCTTAGGACACGGGGCACTAGGGTTAAGAAAAAAGACCTGCAGGAATTCCTTACTTACATCATCATCGGTGAGGTGTCTCCCTGGTTTCCCCAGGAAGGTACTATTGAAGAGAAACGTTGGGGGAGAGTAGGAGATTGCTTAAAAGATTATTATGAAACCTTTGGGCCTGAGAAAGTTCCAGTCCAAGCCCTTTCCTATTGGAAACTCATTCGTGATATTCTCAAAATTTATCATCACTCCCCTGAAGTAAGGAAGATTGTCCAACGTGGGAGAGATTTCTTAAGAACATTGTCATTACCCCCCTCCACCTGCTCTTGGGTTGTTATTCCTGTGCCCAACAGTGACAGCCCTCCTGCTTATAAGACACAATCCAGAGATTCCCATCAGACCAAGGCCCTTTAGAAACCCCTCCCTAAAGAGTCCTCCTGACAAATTATCCCCCACTGATGTCTCAGCAGACTTGGGGCCAAGGATGATGGGTGCACTGAGAAACGCCCTTGGGAGCAGCCAGTGACTGTTCACTTCATTGCCAAACACACACAGATTTTATAGAGGGTCTCGGCTTCACAGGAAGATCCAATCACATAAAATTTAGCATTATTGGCCTATCACCTTTCCTACTCTGCTTTGCCCTGGTCCATTCCACATTAAGGTTAGATGCTGTGCCTAGGATGACTTACTAAGCGTACATGACAGTGTCTGTATCTAGGGCTCATGTGGCTAGGAGGTCGGATGAGGCTCAAGGCTGGACACCTGGTGCTGACACCCTGTTCTTGCCAACTTTGCCCAGATCCTCCCTTCTGTGGAGCCTCCCTTCGGGGCCGCTTTGCAAAGTTGGGTCTTGTCAGCTCCAGTGCCCATCGAATGCTCCTCAGGGATAGACTCTAAAACAGAAGACAGGCTTCTCCTGAAGCCCCTGCCTGGCACCTTGCCGCCGCCGCCGTCGGATCCTGACCAATCTCCATCCTGCAGGTAAACAGGCAATCCCTTGGAGAGCCTGCCTCAGCGCGGAGAAGCCCCCCTCCCCACCCCCTGCCCGCCGCGGCTCGGGGCTTCTCCTGAAGCCCCTGCCTGGCACCTTGCCGCCGCCGCCGTCGGATCCTGACCAATCTCCATCCTGCAGGTAAACAGGCAATCCCTTGGAGAGCCTGCCTCAGCGCGGAGAAGCCCCCCTCCCCACCCCCTGCCCGCCGCGGCTCGGGGCTTCTCCTGAAGCCCCTGCCTGGCACCTTGCCGCCGCCGCCGTCGGATCCTGACCAATCTCCATCCTGCAGGTAAACAGGCAATCCCTTGGAGAGCCTGCCTCAGCGCGGAGAAGCCCCCCTCCCCACCCCCTGCCCGCCGCGGCTCGGGGCTTCTCCTGAAGCCCCTGCCTGGCACCTTGCCGCCGCCGCCGTCGGATCCTGACCAATCTCCATCCTGCAGGTAAACAGGCAATCCCTTGGAGAGCCTGCCTCAGCGCGGAGAAGCCCCCCTCCCCACCCCCTGCCCGCCGCGGCTCGGGGCTTCTCCTGAAGCCCCTGCCTGGCACCTTGCCGCCGCCGCCGTCGGATCCTGACCAATCTCCATCCTGCAGGTAAACAGGCAATCCCTTGGAGAGCCTGCCTCAGCGCGGAGAAGCCCCCCTCCCCACCCCCTGCCCGCCGCGGCTCGGGGCTTCTCCTGAAGCCCCTGCCTGGCACCTTGCCGCCGCCGCCGTCGGATCCTGACCAATCTCCATCCTGCAGGTAAACAGGCAATCCCTTGGAGAGCCTGCCTCAGCGCGGAGAAGCCCCCCTCCCCACCCCCTGCCCGCCGCGGCTCGGGGCTTCTCCTGAAGCCCCTGCCTGGCACCTTGCCGCCGCCGCCGTCGGATCCTGACCAATCTCCATCCTGCAGGTAAACAGGCAATCCCTTGGAGAGCCTGCCTCAGCGCGGAGAAGCCCCCCTCCCCACCCCCTGCCCGCCGCGGCTCGGGGCTTCTCCTGAAGCCCCTGCCTGGCACCTTGCCGCCGCCGCCGTCCAATCCTGACCAATCCCCACTCTGCTGCTTAGGGGCGTGTCCTCATCTCAGGGGGCGTGGCCTAAAAAGTGGGCGTGGCCTCTTTCCAGAGCGGCAGCGGCCGCAGTTATTCTTTGCTACCTCAGCTCAATCCGTACTGTGGATTCCTTTGAAAACTCACTTTTGCGATCTCAAACATTTACGCAAAATAGCCATTAGCTTAGGCTGACAGTATAAAAGCTATCAGTGAATAAGGGAAGTTTAGCACAATCGGAGCCCCTTCTTCCCACAAAAACGAAGAGGAATAAAGAACTACAAGGTTCCAACTCTGCACTTCCGTGACAATATGAAGAAACAGCGAAAATCCCCTCCACCAAGAGAGGGAGAAGAAAAGATACTAGAAACCTCAAAAGAGTCTCCCAACATCTACGACCTCTCAGATAAACAATTCAGAGAGGAAATATGGAGGAGAGTCGACCTACTCCAAGCAACTATGGAACAGACATCCAATAAATTAAGGGAGGAGATGAATCAAGCGCTGGAACGGTCTACCAAGAAAATACACGAAGAAATGAGAGCAGAAATGAGAGCAGAAATTTCAAACCTTCGAACCGAAGTCTCACAAATAAAGCAATCGGTAGATGAAATAAAAATATCACTAGATGCCCTCAACAGCAGAATGACTACAGCCGAAGACAGAATCAGCGAGCTTGAGGATGAGCTGCAGAAAGCTTACAGACAGCAACAAATCATGGCCAAAGACCTCAAAATGGCTATAGAGCGAATCAGAGCCCTGGGGGATGACTTCAAGAGGAACAACATAAGAATCATTGGAGTACCAGAACCACAGGGAAGTAACCCCAATGAAAAAAACATAGTCAAAGACATCATCACTAAGAAATTCCCAGAGCTGGAGAAGGCAGGCGTCCAGATACAAGAAGTCCGAAGAGTGCCAGCAAAAAGAGACCCAAATAAAAAGACTCCAAGGCATATCATAGTCAGAATGGCGGATGCTGTAGATAGAGACACAATTCTACAAGTAGCAAGGTCAAAGAGGGAAATCACATACAAAGGAGCACCCCTCAGATTTACGGCCGATCTGTCAGAAGAAACCCTCCGAGCCCGAAGACAATGGTGGGACATAGTGAAAAAACTCAACGAAATGAATGCCTCACCAAGAATACTTTATCCAGCTAAACTCTCACTCAAACTCGAAGGAACCATACACTATTTCTCGGATAAACAACAGCTCAGGAACTTCATAGACTCAAAACCAATCTTGAAAGAAGGTCTAAAGGGGCTACTGTAAGACAAGGAGGAGCCCCATAAGAACAACAAATCCCACAGAAAGATGACACAAAACCACATCACAAAAATCTCTCTCAATGTCAATGGCCTAAATGCACCTATCAAAAGACACAGAGTGGCTAAATGGATCCGGAAATTAAACCCAACATTCTGTTGCCTGCAAGAAACACACCTGAACAAACAGAGTAAACATAGACTCAAAGTCAAAGGATGGAAAACAATCCTCCAAGCAAACAACCCCCTTAAAAAAGCTGGAGTGGCCATCCTGGTATCCGACAACATAGATTTCAGGATGAAAAAGATCAAAAGGGACAGCGAAGGTCATTTTCTGTTTATCAAGGGATATGTACAACAGGAAGAAATCACACTCTTAAACGTATATGCTCCTAACAAACGACCGGCTAAATATTTAAAACGACTCCTAACAGACTTCAAAGAGGACATCACTAACAGCACAATTGTAGTCGGAGACTTCAATATGGCCTTATCGCCTCTAGATAGATCCACAAGAACAAAACTCAACAAGGAAACACTGACTCTGAATGAAGAAATTGAAGAGAGAGGCCTAATAGACCTATACAGGGCCTTACACCCCAAAAAGAAAGAATACACATTCTTTTCCAGTGCACATGGAACATTTTCAAAAATAGACCATGTACTGGGCCCCAGAACATACCTCAATAGAATCGGAAAAATAGAAATTGTATCAACCATCTTTTCAGACCACGATGCGCTGAAGATAGAAGCTAACCACCCACAAATACGGAAAATCAAATCAAACACCTGGAAATTAAACAATTCCATGTTGAACAATGAGTGGGTCAAGAAGGAAATCAAGGAAGAAATCAAAAGATACTTAGAAACAAATGAGAATGAAGACACGAGCTACCAAAACCTATGGGACGCAGCTAAAGCCGTGTTAAGGGGAAAATTTATAGCTCTCCAAGCATTCCTCAGGAAGGAAGAAAGGATCCACATAGATAGCTTGACTTCACGACTCAAGACCCTAGAAAAGGACCAGAGAAAGGACCCCAAACCAGACCGAAGGAAAGAAATAATAAAAATTAGAGCAGAAATTAATGACATCGAAACCAAAAAAACAATCCGAAAGATCAATGAAACAAAGAGTTGGTTCTTTGAGAAAATAAATAAGATTGATAAACCGCTAGCAAGTCTCACAAAGAAAGAAAGAGAGAAAACTCTAATAAATCGAATCAGAAATGAAAAGGGGGACATCATAACAGAAACCAGTGAGATTCAAAAGATCATTAGAGACTACTTTGAAAGTCTTTACGCCACAAAAAAGGAGAACCTAAAAGAAATGGATGGATTCCTTGATTCCTATAATCTCCCAACACTGAAGAAAGAAGACCTGGAATACCTGAATAGACCCATCAATGTTAAGGAAATTGAAACGGTAATCAAAAACCTCCCCAAAAACAAAAGCCCAGGCCCAGATGGTTTCACTGGCGAATTCTTCCAAACATTTAAAGAAGACCTATTGCCTGTTTTCCTCAAACTTTTCCAGGAAATTGAAAAAACAGGAACTCTCCCAAACAGTTTCTATGAAGCACATATCTCCCTAATACCCAAAGCAAACAAAGACACCACTAAGAAAGAAAATTATAGACCAATTTCCCTGATGAACACCGATGCGAAGATCCTCAACAAAATACTAGCAAATAGGATCCAACAACTCATCAAAAAGATCATACATCACGACCAAGTGGGATTCATCCCAGGGATGCAAGGATGGTTTAACATTCGGAAATCAATCAATATAATCCAGCATATCAACAAAAGTAAAGATAAAAACCATATGATCATATCAATAGATGCAGAGAAAGCATTTGACAAGATCCAACATCCTTTCATGATGAAAACCCTCGCCAAAATGGGGTTTGGAGGAACTTTCCTCAAGATAATCGAAGCCATCTATCACAAGCCTACGGCAAGCATTATCCTCAACGGGGAAAAACTAAGGGCCTTTCCTCTGAGATCAGGCACAAGACAAGGATGCCCACTCTCACCACTGCTCTTCAATATAGTACTGGAAGTACTTGCGATAGCTATTAGACAAGAAAAAGAGATTAAGGGCATCCAGATAGGAAGGGAAGAAATCAAACTCTCACTATTTGCAGACGACATGATACTATATCTAGAGAAGCCTAAAACCTCTACTAAGAAACTCTTAGAAACAATAGACTTATACAGTAAAGTTGCAGGCTACAAAATCAATACCCAAAAATCCATGGCCTTCATATATGCAAACAATGAGGCAGAGGAAAGGGACATGAAAAAAGCAATCCCATTCACAATCGTGCCCCAGAAAATCAGGTACCTCGGAATCAGCTTAACCAAGGAAGTAAAAGACCTTTACAAAGAAAACTACATAACGCTACTCCATGAAATCAAAGAGGACATGAGGAAATGGAAACATATACCCTGCTCGTGGATAGGGAGAATCAATGTTGTCAAAATGGCAATACTCCCTAAAGCATTATACAGATTCAATGCGATCCCTATAAGTATACCCATGACATTCTTCAAAGAAATGGATCAAGCAATCCTAAAATTCATATGGAATAACAAACGTCCAAGGATAGCTAAAACAATTCTTGGGAAAAAGATGATGGGAGGCATCACCATCCCCAACCTCAAACTTTACTACAAAGCAGTAACAATTAAAACAGCATGGTACTGGAACAAAGGCAGAGCCGTAGACCAATGGAACAGGGTGGAATATCCCTACACACAACCCCAAATGTATGACCATCTAATCTTTGATAAGGGAGCAAGAGATGTGAAGTGGAGCAAGGAAAGCCTCTTTAACAAATGGTGCTGGCACAACTGGACAACCACATGCAAAAAAATGGGTTTAGACCTTGACCTGACACCATGCACAAAAGTCAGATCAAAATGGATTAAAGACCTCAACATTAGACCACAAACCATAAGGTACATTGAAGACAAGGTCGGCGAAACCCTCCACGATATTGAAGATAAAGGTATCTTCAAACGTGACACGGAACTAAGCAATCTAGTAAAAACAGAGATCAACAAATGGGACTACATTAAACTTAAAAGCTTCTGCACCGCAAGAGATACAGTGACCAGAATACAAAGACTATCCACAGAATGGGAAAGGATATTTACACAATACCCATCAGATAAGGGGTTGATATCAATGGTATATAAAGCACTGGTTGAACTCTACAAGAAGAAAACATCCAACCCCATCAAAAAATGGGGCGAAGAAATGAACAGAAACTTTACCAAGGAAGAAATACGAATGGCCAAAAGGCACATGAAAAAGTGCTCTGCATCACTAATCATCAGAGAGATGCAGATCAAAACAACTTTGAGATACCACCTCACACCACAGAGACTAGCACACATCCAAAAGAACAAAAGCAACCGCTGTTGGAGAGGATGTGGGGAGAAAGGGACCCTTCTTCACTGCTGGTGGGAATGCCGACTGGTTCAGCCCTTCTGGAAAACAATATGGACGACTCTCAAAAAATTAGATATTGAATTCCCATTTGACCCAGCAATACCACTGCTGGGAATATATCCCAGAGAGGCAAAAAAGTACAATCGAAATGGCATCTGCACATGTATGTTCATCGCAGCACTGTTTACAATAGCCAGAATCTGGAAAAAACCCGAATGCCCCAGAACGGATGACTGGTTGAGGAAACTTTGGTACATCTATACAATGGAATACTATGCAGCTGTTAGAAAAAAGGAGGTCAAGAATTTTGTAGTCAAGTGGATGGGCATGAAAAGTTTCATGCTGAGTGAAATGAGTCAGAAGGAGAGAGACAGACATAGAAAGATTGCACTCATCTATGGTATATAGAATAACAGAGTGGGAGACTAACACCCAAGAACTGTAGAAATAAGTACCAGGAGGTTGACTCCATGGCTTCGAGGCTGGCCTCACGTTCCGGGGAAAGGTCAACTCAGAGAAGCTATCACCAACTACATTGTAGTCGAAGGCCATGTGGGGGAAGGGAGTTGCGGGCTGAATGAGGGCTAGAGACTGAGCACAGCGGCCACTCAACACCTTTATTGCAAACCACAACAGCTAATTAGAGAGAGAAAACAGAAGGGAATGCCTTGCCACAGTGGCAGGGTGGGGTGGGGGGGAGATGGGATTGGGGAGGGTGGGAGGGACACTGGGTTTACGGGTGGTGGAGAACGGGCACTGGTGAAGGGATGGGTTCCAAACTTTGTATGAGGGAAGTATAAGCACAAAAGTGTATAAATCTGTAACTGTACCCTCACGGTGATTCTCTAATTAAAAATAAATAAATTAAAAAAAAAAAAAAAAAAAACAGAAGACACCCTCAGGACCTGCGTCTCTCTCCAGCCCGCTTCTCCCCATATGGGCAGTGACACCTCTGAAACTGTTTCTGTTCAGGGAACAGAACCAGGGTGAGATGTGGAGCCAAGCCCTGTGTCAGAACCTGAGCTCACGGGAGACCACAAAGACAGGCCCACATTCTAAAGGCCGAAGGAAAGGCAGCAGTAGGGATTTCTCTGTGGATGCAAACCACGGTGTCACTGAGCTGGAGGCTGAGAGGCAAATAGTGTGCCGGGTGCTGGGAAATTGGTGGGCACTGCCACTTTATTGACTCCCAGCATCTCTGTGACCCTTGGGAGGGAGGGATGCTGTTGTCATAATTCTAATAGTGAAAATCATACACCAGAGAAGGAACTCACCTGTCAGAAACTGACGACTATCCTGAAATTTTGCCTGACGCCCTAAATGCAAAACAAAGCACATTGGGAAAGGAACCGGCCATGTGAGAATGACACCTGTGCCAAAGCTGTCCCTGCCCAGCCCCAGAGATCATGTCCACATGGCATCACAAGACACAGCTGTATTTGCAGCGAGCACTCAGTCAGGTCAGACATTACTTTAAGTAACCCCGGGAGTGAACAGAGACCCTGGGAAGGTCCCAAGAGAGACCCAGAGCTGGGGTGAGCTCTACATTGTGGTGGACTCAAGCCAAGGGCAGTTTGCAGGAGAATGTTCCCATAAATCCACAGAATCACCTGCCTCAACCCGCACCCAAACCAGAGGAGAGGAAGGAACAAGTGTCTCCGTGTCTATCCAGAACATCCCGGAACAATCCTGTACAGGGTCAGGGCCATGTCCCCAGTGGGGGGAGTTGTCCTGCATCACTGAGGCCTCTGCCTGCTTCTCTCTGCCGGGAAACATGCAGAAAACTCAGCCTCAGCACAGCATCAGCCGAGACAGGAGCTGGGAGGACTCTGAGAGGTGGCCTCTGTGTCGAAATATATATGACTGTCCATCTCTGTCAGGAAACAGGGCCAGCCCCATTGAAAGGATGACCGTGCCCTGGGGGGCAGCACTGACCAAATACCAGTGACCAACAAATCATGAAAAAGTAGTCACTGAGAAAAATCTCACGTCTTTTCAGATAGATTTGGTACAACTTCGTTCCAGTCACACTCAAAGGCCAGTGCTTTGTTCTCCTTGGTCCTTGTGACTCATGACCGATTCATCTCCACTCAGACCAGGCAGTGGAAATTAGAAGCTCCTGGGTCTAGTTTTCTGGTAGGACCTAAAGGCCCTCTGTCCACAGGCAGAGGGAGAGAAATCACGGCCAGCTCTGTCTTTGGATGGCGGGAATGTGAAGGGCAAAGAGCAGCAGGACACATGGGCAAGCAGAAGCCTCACACCATCTAGAAACCTAGGCATGGCTTCACAGTGAGCCCAGAAAGGGTGGCCCCGGGGGAGAGGAACCCTTAGGTGCACCATCCACATTACCCAGGCAGAGGGAGCCCCTATATGCACCATCCACAGTGAGAAAATCTGCTCTACAATTAAACTCAGCCCCCAGAGAAAATTCACGCAGCACAGGGAGCCCATGGTGTCACCCTCCCAGAGCCTGGGAGGTCAGAAGATTGTCCCCCCAGCATCCTCCCACTCTGCCCTATGGGGCAGCAGCTGGAAAACCCCCTGGAAGGCGATGCCCTGAGGGCCTGAGCCTGCAGGGATGAGAGGGCAGGTCCCTGGTTAGGGCCTGTGGGCACAGTGACCAGCCTGCAGCAGGTGTCAGGTGACCTTGGACAGTAAACAGGGAGTGGCCAGAGGAAGGGAGTGAGACAGGTAGGGAGGGGCCCCAGAAGGGGGCAAGACTGGTAGGGAGGGATCACAGGTAGGGAGGGGCCAAGGAAGTAGCCTCAGGGGTCAGCATTCAGCTCTTCCAGAACTTTCCAGCCTCTAAACCCCTGGCTGATAGTTTCTCTGCCTCTCAGATGCACGATTGGGACCAGATCATTTCACTGACAAGAGTGAACTACTGTGCTTCACACACTTTCCTCTGAGAACACTTTTTTAAAATCATGTTTAAAGAATTATTCATAACAAGCAGTACAAAATAAATTCTCAGAGCCTGTTATCGGGCAGGCTAGGGTGGTGGTTGTTCATTTTGAAGTAATGGTGGTGGGAAGGGGTCACGGTGGTGGGATTAGTGTTGGAATATTGGATGAAATAAATTATTGTGAACAACTTCAAAGAAATTAAATTATAGAAAACAATTAGAGTGAATGACTGACAAATGGAAGTACCTGACTCTCCGAGGATGCCCTCTGGGTCCATGGACACAGCCCATGGGCATCCTACCCAGACATGGACAGGGATCTGAGAGATTCTCTCCAGCCCTGGCCATCTTGTGTGTCCAGAGAGCAGGTGGTGTGGGTATCGGCAAAGGGAGGGTCTCCCCCGACCTGGCTTGATGGACACAATGGCCCATCCACTCCCACCTGAGCCTATCTAAAGGGGAACTTCCAGGAGTGGATCCTTTCCAGCCTTCACCTGCCACGGGGACGCAGCATCTCTGATTGCTTTGTCCAGTCTTTCTGACTTACAGCATTGAAGACCACAGCAGAGGACGGCCACCGTGATCAGGTAAGTGGACTTTCCTTCAGCTCTCAGGCAGGGTGCAAGGCTGGGGGCTTTTAGAAACAGGAGGTTGTGCTAGGGGCTCCGTCAGGGAGAGGAGGATGTGCCAAGGGAGGGTGGGAGGGAGAATGGCCATGCTGGGTGCATCTGAGTGAGTGATTGGGGATTTGTGCAAAGCGCAAGCAGGGCTCTGTGTGTGTATATGTGTGCGTGTGTGTGTGTGTGTGTGTCTGAGCATTTGAGTGTATCTATGTGCATGTGTGCATCTGTGTGTGAGCATTTTTATGAATGTGTGTGGATGTCTGTGTGTGCATGTGTGTGTGCATTTCTATGTGTGTACATGTGTGTGCATGTGTGCATATGTGTGTGTCTGTGTGCATGTGCATGCATGTGTGTTTCACTGTGTGACCATGTTTGGCTCTGTGAGTGACTCAAGCTTCTTTCTCGTTTCTTTAGGAGGCCAACTCTAGTGCCAAGCCACAGAGATTAGTTCTGTGTGGGGACGACCCTTTCGACCTGAGGGCCCCGGAGTCCAGAAAGCCCATGCCTGGAAGGTACCCCCAGGAGGAGCCCCGGAGTGCGAGGACCCCAGGGTAAGTGGTGGTGTAGGAGAAGGGGTAGGGTGGACGGCCCGGGGTCAGGGCCGGAAGGGGAAAGGAGTGTGCCCGTCTCCGCCTTCTCCCAGCTCTCAGAGCTGAGCTGACCCTCCCAGGTCAGGCAGGCAGGGCATCAGTGGGCCGTGGGTAGGGCTGCCTTTGCTCTGGCTTCAGAACCTGCCAGGTCCCGGCTTCTGTTTGTCATTATGCCAGGGAGTGTTGGCCTGTGTGGAATCAGGCTGCCCCTGCCAAGATAAGTCCTCTGGGCCCTCCCTGTCCCAGCCTGCTGCAGCCACAGGGGCTCACGCTGGCATTTCCCCAGGGATCTCCAGGGGGGACTGGGACCTTGTCCTCCCTGTCTCCCATTGGCCAGCCCCCCTCTTCTCCCTGTGCAGGCTTGCAGAGCCCCTGCCTCACTCTGGCCCTTCTCTCCGCAGGTGAAGTGCAAGGACTGCAGCGCCTTTGGGCACCGGACAGGGAACCTCAGGTGCCCCATCAGGCGCTGGCAGGGGGCCCTGGTCCTCCTACGCCTGGGATGCCCTAAAGGAAAAGAAAACAGGATGCCCCGCGGTGCGCCAGCAAGCTCCAGGGGACCCGATGTCCAGAAGGCCTGTGAACCCGGGAGAGTACTGGGCCGGTTCCAGCAGCTCGATGCTGCATCCCAGATTCTGTCTCCCTACTCCCATGAGGATGCTTGCCCAGGCAGCTTGCAAGAGTGGGGGAAGGAGAGAGCTGACCTCCTCCCTCCCAGAGGGTGCCTCTCTGGGTGTCCAGAGACCAGGATCGTGGCATCTGGAGAGAGGCCCTGGGGGTGCAGGAGAGAGGGCCGGGGGACAGTCCAGCAAGAGATGACGCTAGTGCAGAGACCTCGTAGCTCTCCCTTCGCTCTCCCACAAGGCTGCAGGACAGGTTGAGCACCAACGATGGGGTGGACGATCCGGGGATGCGCTGGGATGACTGATTCTGTGATGTGCTGTTTGCAGGCTCATTCCCGGGAGGGGGGTCTCTTTTTAACAACTCAATATAATGCAGATACAAACAAAAATTATAATATAAATATTTAGAGAGAAAAAATGTACTAGCATGACAAAACCTGTACCATTTTTACAAAGCATGAGGAAAACATCTTTTTAATTAATTTTAATAGTTCTTATACCTTAGATATTTCAAATCATGAACCTTTTACACCAATCTTTAACAATTTTCACCTTAGTTTCATGCTCTAATTTTACAATTCTTAATAAGCTCCAAAAACACCCAAACTTTTAAAATTTTTTGGAGTACATATTACTAACCTTTGTGATGGGGTTGTTTGCCCAGTTACAAGGATTTCCACTTCTGATTCAATCTGACTTCAATATTTAAACACTTAACACAGACAGACATACAGAAACACAACAAAAAATCACATGCACATGTGCATTCATACATACCTGATCAATCGATCTGACCCCCCAAGAACCAGGAAAAAAACCAGATAGACAGAGAAAGGAAGGGCAGTCCCTAGGGTTAAAATTACCTGTCAGTCTATTGGGTTATCCCTTGTTTCTCAGTCTAACTAGCTTGTCTCCTGCTTGTTAAAATTGGGTCAAAAAAGAAGCGCTTCTATTTTTATAAAGCTGGCAAAAATTTATAAGAGGAATCCATACTGCAGTTGTTTTCATTTGCTATCCCTTATTCACTGAGAAGCTTCAGTCTTTTTGTAGAACACCAAAAATGGTTTGGTCCACTTCCAGGAAGTGGATCCTTTCCGGCCTTCACCTGTCACGGGGATGCAGCATCTCTGAGCCTTGTCCAGCCTCCCCGACTTAGCGCCGTTGAAGGCCACAGCAGAGGACGGCCACCGTGATCAGGTAAGTGGACTTTCCATGTGCTCTCTGGCAGGGGTGCAGGGCTGAGGGCTCTTGGAGCTGAGGGCTCTTGTTAGAGGTTGTGCTAGGTGCTCCATCAGGGAGAGGAGGGTGTGGCGAGGCAGTGCAGGAGGGAACATAGCCATCCCATGTACTGGGTACATCTGAGTGGGCGTGTGGGATTCCCTAAAGTGCACAGTACGGATCTGTGTGTGTGTGCATGTGTGTGCATGTACCTGTGTGTGTTTGCATTTGTGTATCTCTGTGCATGTGTTTGTGTGCCTGTGTGTTTCTGTGTGCGTGTGTGTCTGTGTGTGTGTAAATGTGCATGAGTGTGAATATGCGTGTGGGTGTTTGTGTTTGAATGTGCGTGTGGGTGTCTGTGTGTGCATGTGTGTGTGCACTTGTGTATGTGTGTGCATGTGTGTGAATGTGCGTGTGTTTGTGTGTGAATGTCGTGTGGATGTCTGTGTGAATGTGCATGTGGGTGTCTGTGTGTGCATGTGTGTGTGCATGTGTGCATGTGTGTCTGCGTGTGTGTCTGCGTGTGTGTCTGTGTGCGTGTGTGTGATTGTGCATGTGGGTGTCTGTATGTGCATGTGTGTGTTCGTGTGTGTGAGTTGCAGTGTGTGGCCGTGTGTGGTCTGTGAGTCACTCAAGCTTCTTTCTCATTTCCTTAGGAGGCCAACTCTGCTGCCAATCCATAGATATGAGTTCCATGTGGGTACGACCTGTTTGGCCCAGGGGCCCTGGAGCCCAGAAAGCCCACACCTGGAAGGCACCCCCGGGAGGAGCCCGGGAAAGTGAGGACCCCAGAGTAAGTGGTGGGCTGGTGCGGGGAGGAAGCGGGAGGGTGGACAGGCCCAGGGTCAGGCCAGGAGGGGAAATGAGCGTGCCCATCTCTGCCTTGTCCCAGCTCTTGGAGCTGGTCTGCGAGCCCATCCCACGTCAGGCGGGCAGGGCTTTCCTTCGGGCATCAGTGGGCTATGGGCAGTCCCCTGTGCTCTGGCCTCAGACCCTGCCAGGCCCCAGCTGCCGTTTGCCGTTATGCCAGGGCGTGTTGGCCCGAGTGGAACAGGCTCGCCTTCCAAGACGAGTCCTCGAGGCCCTCCCTGTCCTGCCCCGTTGCAGCCATGGTGCCTCTGGGGTGGCATCTCCCAGGGCATACCTGGGGGGATGGGGTCCTTTTCCTCCTTGGCTCCCACTGCCAGCCCCTCTCTGACCCTGCACAGGCTCGCAGAGCCCCTGAGATGCCTGAAGAGAAAGGAGAACATGCCACCCCGCTGTGAGCCAGTGCCCTCCAGGGGGCCCGACACCCCGAAGGTCAGTGGACCTGGGTGAGTACTGGGCCCATTCCATCATCTCTGGGCTGCGTCCCAGATTCTGTGTCTCCCTCTTCCCATGAGGACATTTGACTGGGAAGCCCGGAGAGTGAGGGAAGGAGGGAGCCCACCTCCTACCTTCCATTGGGCCCCTCTCTCCTGGGGCCACAAGCCAGGGTCGTGGCACCCAGAGAGAGGCCCTGGGGGTGGAGGGGGAAGGGCAGCAGGACAGTCCAGCAGGAGAGGACGCTGGTGCAGAGACCCCGCAGCTCTCCCTCCGCTCTCCCACAGGGATGCGGGACAGGTCAGGCACGAAGGACAGGGGTGGACGATCAAGGGATGGGCAGGGATGACTGACTCTCTGATGTGCTGTTTGCAGGCTCATTCCCGGGAGGGGGTCTCTGCTGCAGAGATGCCCCACGACACAGGACCAGAAGGTCCAGGCCATCGAGAAGGAGGGGAAGGAGTCCTGGGACTATGTGAGGGTGAGTAGAGGGGCCAAGCCTCACCCATTCCTTCTGACCCTGGCTCTCCCCCAAACACCCCCTCCCATGTCCCTCTCATGGTCCAGGGTCACCTACGTGTCCCTCTCTCTGTCCACCTCAGTATTTTCTTGTGCTGAGGACTGTCAGCATAGACACTGGTGTGGGTCTGAGCTGGGGATGCAAATGTCACTGTGTCTAATTTGTGCTTTTCTCTCTCTCTCTCCTTGTAGCAGCCATGCAGAGCCCAGACTGGGCACGTTCTTGAAAGACCCGTCCAGGCAGAGGAGTTGCCTCGCAGGCCACACCAGGGCCGTCCGGAGCTGAGCCCCATGGCTGGGAGAGCGCCTGGCCTTCCACAGAGCTGCGTGCCCACGTCCAGGAGCCCCACATTGGAAGCCGCCCGCACACCTGGCCTGGCTCCCAGTCCCAAGCCACGGGCACTCATCCAGTTTAGAGCCCTCGGTTGTAGTGATGGAGCAACGGACCACTCTGAAGAAATGGAGGCTCGGCCCCCACCCCCTACCTCAGAGAAGCAGCCCAGACATAAGGCTGGGCAGGGACCAAGGACAAGACACGCTGGCCCCTGGAACTAAACGCCCTGCCCAGGTCCCAGTTCCTGTCCGCACCCAGGAGAGCAGCCAGCAAGACACGCAGGCACCCGAAGGAGGCTCCCAGCCCTAGGCCTGCAGTCACAGCAGGCAGGAGGCCTGGCCTGCCCCGGGAGCCCCCCACCTCCGGTTGGGATCCTGCAGGGGGCCGGCCCCTCACCATGGTGTTCCGGAGGCTGCACAGGGACCAGTGGAGCTGTGGGTTCCTGGCCACCCCTGAGCTCCCTGCCCACAGCCCACCCGCAATAGGCCTGACCCCGCGCCCCTTCAGTGTGCTCTATGAGGACCTCCTGGTGTCCTTGTCCTCCGACGAGAGCGAGCAGGACTGAGCTGACCCACCGATGCCCACCAGCCTATGCCTGCTGCTGCCTGTGACCTGGACTATACTGCTGCTGTGGAGGAGACCTCCCAGGCCCAGACTCTCCCTGGGGGACTGCTAGGACCTGGCCCAGAGCAGCAGGGGGACTGTTGACAGTTGGGGGCTGTGATGGGACTCGCACTCAGGTGCCCGAGAAGTATTGTCCGGAGTTTGGACTCTCAGTAGAATTCCAGATCCTGTGTCTGAGGCTGTTTCAATCCTGTCCCCACAGACTCAGTGAGAGTGGACCGAGGGAGGAACGAGCAGCAGCAGATTGTGGCCCTTCGTTCTATTGGGGCCTGGACCATGGCAGGTACCATGTGGTGTGTGCACGCCCAGCGGTGCCCTGACTGTGCTGGGGTCGTCATTGCGGTGGGTGGGCTCTGCATGTGCCCGTGTCCTGTGTGTGTTCAGAGCATGATGGGCGTGTCATTGGGACAGTGCCCTGGGGTGTCATTGGGACTCCTCTACACGAAAGTCGCTGACACAGTGACTTTCCTGCAATAAAGTGTCTCAGTTGCACCCGTGTGTCTGGTCTCTCCCTGGCAGACGTCTCTGATCACACACACTCCATGTCCCCTCCCCCTGGTTCCTGCAAGGCTGAGGGCTCAGGAGAGGATTTTTGATTTCCTGACCGGGCCGGGTTTGGGTCTCTCTCAGCTCTGTTGCAGTGGGCCCTGAACAGGAATTTCAGGTTGATCAGGGGGTGGGGGTGGGAGTCGGTTCCAGAGAAAGTCACCAAGCCCTCCGGGCCCCTCCCAGCTGGGCCTGTGTCCCACCTGACAGGATCCCCATTTTCCTCCCTCAGCTCTGCTCAGTCTGGGTCCCGCCGGTCACCCGCTACACACTCACACAGAGCAACTCAAGGACCTTAATGGTGGACACCAGGACCCAGGGCCAGCAGACCGTCTCTATGATTTTAGGATGATGGGAGTGGCTGGAGTGAGCCAGAGAAGGGGCTCCTGAGGCCTGTTGAGACCTTGCAGAGGGCGGTGACCCGCTGACCTGCACGTTCCAATCCCAGAGTGCTCCGGGCCTGGAGGGTGCAGGGAGGTGTGTTTCCAGGTGGACCAGCAGCCTGACATCGGACCCTGTTTCTGATCCAGAGATGTCTGACCCCCACCCTGGGGTCAAACTCATACACAGGTCGAGACCGTAAGAAGAAACTCCCCTTCATAGCTCCCTGAGGGGCCTTCAGAGCTGCAAGCTGGGAGGGACCCCAGGAATGTGGGGGATGGTGCACAGCTTTCCCCTCAGGCAGGGTCCAGGTGGTACCCAGCATTGCACCCACTCTCCTCCGGCAGCCTGGGAGGGTCCAAGGAACCTCACCCCTGGACTCTGGCAGGTGCCATCTCGAATGTGCATGCCTAGCACTGCCCTGACCTGTGCTGGGGTCAGTATCTTCCTGGCTGTGGGTGGCCTTTGGGGGTAACTCTACATGTGCCCTTCCCGACCCTCTCTTCTTCAAACTGAGCCCCCAATTTCAGGAATGGCCTCACCCTCATTCCTTCAATCTGTTTCTGGTCAGTCGCCGTGGGCACCAGTTGCTGGGCCTTCACGCTGTGGCACCTGTTGTATTGAATCAGTGAAGGACACAGCACTTACGAATTACCTTCTGTTTCCCACAAACCTCCAGCACTGGCACTACTGATCAGGGGAGCAATGCCCACTAAGGGCTGTGGCCTGGAGGCCAGGCCAGAGGGTCTCCAGTCCCCACGTCCCGCCCGGCACTTGCTTTCTCTTGTTCTCGGTTACCCTTGCCAACAGGTGTTCACTTGCCTGTGTTGGTTTAGCGTCTCTGATTCGGAGGTGCTGGGCATCTTTCCATGTGCTGGACTCAGTGGAGGCCGTTTGCGACCACAAGGATGGACCATGGACGCAGTGTGCTAAGTGGACCAGGTCAGACAGAGAGAAAGTCCTGTGGGCTCTCTCTGAGATGGACTCTAAGAAGACTCACAGTGTAACAAGGAGATGAAAGCGGCTGCCCCCGGGGAATGTGGACGTGAGCCCAGGAGGTCAGAGGAGGCCACTGGGGAGGGTCCCAGGCAGAGGCAGAGATGGAGACGCCCTGGCAGGTGAAGCCATTAGGTCCTCGGCGGCTACTGAGCTACGGAAGGGGGTTATCTAACATGGAGGGCACCAGTAGCGCTCCAGACGCCATCATATGACAACATACAAGCATTATGAAATAGCGTGCTGAAGTCCTCCATCTGACGCATTGTTCTAGGCCCAATACAGTCGGAGATGCTATGAGGACACCCCAGAGGTAGCTGAGAACTGAGGACATGCAGAGTATTGTGTATTCCATCAATTTGTAACTCCACTCACAACACTGTGGGTGACACTGCACGGATCAATATCAATACAGAACAGGACATGGGCACCTTGTGGGTTCCTGTTATACTCAGGAGGAAGGAAACGGCGACAGGAGTCTGGCCCAGCTTAACGGAACCTCGGCTGGCAACAGAATAAGTTGAGCTTGCAATTCCCCATGGCAATCTCATCCTCAAGGCACTCCTTTCTGCATTTGCCTCGGCCCAGCCTGCAGGGCTCACACGGAGCAAAATCACCTGGGAAAGACAGAGACAGAGACAGAGAGACAGTGAGACACAGAGAGCTGCTGACACATATTCCTGAGGCTCTGTAAGCAAGGATTCCAGAAAGGGTAACTTTGTATCTAAGAGTCTAAAGGGTTTGTATCTAAGAGTCAGAGGGTTTGTATTTAAAAGCCTGAAGGGTTTGTATCTAAGTCTAAAGGGTTTGTATCTAAGAGTTTAAAGGGTTTGTATCTGAGTCTAAAGCGTTTTCAGGACGTGGCCCAGAACTTTCAGAGACGCCTGCATTTCAGAATGCAGTGGGTGTTTCCATTCTTAAGCAGCTTGTAGGCATAAACCCTGTTTATAACCTTGTGAGGGTGGAAGTAAGGGAGGGAACACCACAATCCTTGAGCCACGAGGAAGATCCCGAGCTGAGGATTCTGCCTTGCAGGAGGGAGCACTAGACTGAGGGGTTCTACTAGACTGAGAGTCGAGTCCCAGCAGGAGGACCCCTCATGTCAGCCCAGTGAGGCAGGTGGGCTCAGGTAAAGCCAAGCTGTGCTCTCCCTCTGTCCAACTGACATTCCAGATTCCTTCACGATTTTTTGAAACTTTTGCTGATGCTGCCCCTCGATGGCAAGGGAACATTTCTTTCATTGTGCCTGTGTTTGGGCCACACTGGCAGTGCTCAGGCTGCCCGTGCTGTGTCCTCAGGATCACTGTTGTTGGGGTTTGCCTGACCTTTGGGGAGCCGAGGCTGAACCCAGGTTGACCATAGACAGGACAGGAATTGGACTGCCATACTGTCCCTCGGTCCCCATGAGAGGGTCTTCCCGCCCCATGGGTGGTCTCGGGCATCAGGGCCTTGAAAGCTGCTCTGAGGACATCAGCTGGCTGGGCTCACCCCCTGAGTCAGGGTCACAGGGAGTGACTGGCCGGGTCAGTGCCGGAAAGCACTCGCGCACTGACCCTTCTTCACTCCCTAACACTGTGAGTCTCAACCCGGTGGCCCCAAGGCTCCGGGTGGAGGAGAGTTGATGCGGCCCCTGGGGGCAGGTGCGGATGAAACACCAGAGACGGCAGGGCTGAGGCCTCTAGTGTGTCTTGGCAGCGGCAGCAGCCCAGCCCCCCTCAGGTACTCCGGGACACTGCTGCCCAGGGCACCCGTCACAGCCCTCAGAGCACTGGGCTGTGCACTGGGAGATCTTGGGGAATAGTTTTTCCCAACGGTGCCCTATCACGTTGCACAGTGGGTCTGGGCATACATGGGGCCAAGGATGATTGGTACTCAGAGAAGCACCCTTGGGAACAGCCAGAGACTGTTCACTTCATTGCCAAACACACACAGATTTTACAGAGGGTCTCAGCTTCACAGGAAGATCCAATCAGATAAAGTTTAGCATCATTGGCCTATCACCTTTCCTACTCTGCTTCGCCCTGATCCATTCCACATGAAGGCTAGATGCTGTGCCTAGGATGATTTACTAAGCGTACACGACAGTGTCTGTATCTGGGGCTCATGTGGCTAGGAGGTCGGATGAGGCTCAAGGCTGGACACCTGGTGCTGACACCCTGTTCTTGCCAACTTTGCCCAGATCCTCTCTTCTGCAGAGCCTCCCTTCTGGGCCACTTTGCAAGGTCGGGTCTTGTTTGCTCCAGCACCCATCAAATGATCCTCAGGGAGACACTCTCTGAAACGGGAGACACCCTCAGGACCTGCCTCTCTCTCCAGCCTCCTGCTCCCCACCGGGGGAGTGACACCTCTGACACCCTTTCTGTTCAGGGAACAGAACCAGGGTGAGTTGGAGAGCTGAGCCCAATCCCAGAACCTGAGTTTACGGGAGACCACACCAGGCCCACGTGCCGACAGCTGAGGGAAAGGCAACAGCAGAAATTTCTCTGTGGATGGAAGCCATGGATGCCGCTGACCCCGAGGCTGATGGGCAAATACTGTGCCAGGCGCCTACAATTGCCGGGCACTGCCGTTCTATGACTCCCAGCGTCTCTTTGATCCATGGGGCTGGTGGGCTCAAGAGTCCCCAGAGAGTGGGCGAGCCAAGAGTTCTGAGAATGAAAATCATACACAAGAGGAGAAACTCACCTGTCAGAAACTGACGCCTATTCTCGAATCCTGCCTGGCAGCCTAAATGCAAAAGAAAGCACAGTGAGAAGGGAAACAGCGGTCCAGGGAATGACACCCGTGTCCCCGCCCAGCCCCGGAGAGCGCGTCCACACGGCATCACAGAGATGCAGCTGGACTTGCAGCCAGCGCTCTGTCAGGTCAGACGTTTTTTTAAGGGACCCCAGGAGGGAGCAAAGACCCCCTGGGACAGTCCCAAGTGAGACCTGAGAGGCGCGTGTGGCTGAGGCAGGAGGAATCTCCAGCTTGTCTGCCCCAGCAGCTTGTCCCCCTCGTTTACCTGCTGGAAGCTGAGCCAGAAGGAAGCAACAGGCAAAGGCAAGAAGCAGCTTCATCCCGCTGGGCCCGGAGGGAGGGAGGGAGGGAGGACTCTCCAGCACAGAGCCAGGGACCGGCTGGTACACGGCTCCCATGGCTGACAGGGGAGGGGCCACACGCAGACTGTCCAGGTCAGGGACTGAGCCAACGCAAATACTCCCGGGCCCCAGTTCTCAGTCAGTGAAGTGAATGGACTGAAGTGTTCCCAGGCCCCACTGCCAGGATCGGGCACTGCTGTGACTGGAGGGAACCTCGGCCTCCAGAAGTCGGAATTGGCTTCTTGCTGGACTCTGCACTGTGGTCACTCTTGGCCTCTTGACCCTGCCCCGCATGAGTGCCACCACCTGCTTCCAGGCCTTCCTGCGCCCACACGTCTATGAAGGTGCCCCTGAGCACTGGGGCTTATTGGCTCAGTCGTGGGCTCAAACCCAACCGCCCCCGGCTCAGTCACCTCGTTGCTTTTAGCCACAGCCAACGAGCGGTTCCACTCTGAGGATCTGTCCTGCATTTCCCACGAATTAGCCCCCAGAAACTATTCATCACGAAGAACCCAGCCCGTATCAAGCAAACACTCTGTCCCTGGGCTCCTGCCTTTTCCTTGCCCAATGCCCAGTTTAAGGAACTCTCACGCCCCATCCACAGGAGCCACCGATCCAATGCACCTCCCGGAGATGGCACAGGGCCCCTCACTCATGTGGGCGCCGGCAGTCTCCTGGGGGCTACTCGGGGCCCTGTGCACCCTCAGGCCAGGTCCTGGATGGCAGAGTCTGCAGCTCGCCCACCCCCAATCCCGCTGGGCCCCTCACTCAGCTGTGGGGGGTGTATAGGAGAGGTTGGGCAGTGGTTGGTTTGGGGTCCTGCTCCAGAGAGCACTCCTCCGGCAGTTGTCCACCCATGGGCGTTTAGGAGGACGAGTGTCAGGGGAGGGACACGAGGGTGCTTTTCAGTTTCTGTTTTCACCTCTTGGATGACAGCTGGAAGCAGGACGCTGCGCCACTGGCAGCATTTCTCTGTCCTGAAGGAGAGTCACAGTTTTCAATCAAGACGTGAGATTCCCTCAAGTGATCACAGGGGCTCACAGCTGAGACGGCTCGGGGCCGGGATCCAGACTCCATCCAGCCAGTGTACCAGCCTGGCACACTAGAGTGTCCACCCCACAGTGCTCACGAGCAGTGGCTCGCTCCCGGGGCCGACTAAGGGACAGGAGCACAACATGTGGGTCCCAGGACCCCTGTTCCCACCTCTCTGATCCGGCCTGCCCTGTCTCTGCGGCTACATTAGCGGAACCAGACCAGCAGGGGCTGGGGCTGAGGGACACTCTGGGCTGTGTGGGCTGCAGCTGCACGGCACGAAATGCCTCCCTCCCACCGTAGCTCAGCGGTCAAGATGCTATCGGCCAGGAAGGAGTGGGTGTCCTCAGAGGGCTGAGCACCACCGAGCCCGCCAGCATGAGGACGCTGCTGCTTCTCCTGGCTCTCCTCTCCCGGGTGGCCCCAGGTAAGGCTCCTGGCCGGGGACCCTGTGCCGTGATTGTCCGTGTGACCCGCCATGGGAGGCCCCGGCCCTGGTGTCGGGCCCTGCAGGGCACTGGCTGTCGGGGACGACCCCCCTAGTGTCGCTTCTGCTCGGCCCCGCTCCTGCCACTGTTATTAGGGAGTGCCACGGCGTCTCGGAAACAGACACGGCAGGAGAAGGGCCCGGGGCTGGCCTCATGCCCAGGCTGTGGACGGAAGGCCAGGACAGCAGTGAGGCCTGAGCGATGGGGAGGGGGAGAGTGTGTCCAGGGGCACCGTGTTGGCCCTGAACGGGACACTAGGTACAGCAGGAGAGCAGGAAGCGCTGTTCCTCAGGCGAGTGGTGTTAGATGGACGGTCCCCAAAGCCTCGCAAACTGGACAGCGCTTCCGGCTCCACACCAGCGTCTCCCGGGGCCCTCTGTCCTGCCCGAGCTGAGTGACCCTGAGCTGGCAGGGCAGGAATGGGGGCTGGGTGCCCTGTGGCCAGGCTCCGTCCAGGGCTGCCGCGTGCGGAGCTCAGTGCCTCGGAAGGCGCAGCTGGTCTGTTCCCGGGGAGGAGATCAGGGGTGACGAGCACCCAGCTTGTCGGGGTGTCCAGAGCCAGGCGGGGGTTGAGCCTGTCCTCTGGCTCAGTGAACAGAACATCCTTCCCATCAGGACTCGCTCCCCCGGGGCTGCACCTGGGTCTTCCCCCCACGGACCCTGAGCCTGGGCTCTGCGGGCCTGGCCAGCAAGGCAGGAAGGCAGCGTTCAGGCCCCCGGCTCTCTCCTGTGCCCTCACCCCTGATGGATGGAGCCGGACCTCGTTCTCCTGCTGGGGAAGGGATCTGCATGCACTTGGAACCAACGTCTGCGAGCTTCTGGCCTTTGCTCCTGGTGGCCAGTGGTGGCCCTGCTGCTGCCCCCAGGCAGCCTGATGTCCCGAGGGTCAGCCATGTCCAGAATCAACAGAGCCTGGGCAGTGAGGGGGGTCCTGGTGTCACCTCTGTCGGAGGGCTGAACACGCCCAGGGAGACCCCAGAGCCACCCCGCTGTCCCCCATCACAGGCAGTGTGAGGCCGGAATCCCTCTCTCCACCCTTCCCTCCCCTAGGCAGGAGTGGGATTTTTGACGAGAGGTGCTCCCGGATGAAGGGCCACTGTGTGGAGCACTGTCAGAAGAGCGAAGAGCTCGTGGGCCTGTGCCACCGCTCCCTGCACTGCTGTCTGCTGCTGCAGCCGTGCGAGAATCGGGAGCCTCTGAACCCCACCGTGCCCCATGTCTGAAACCCACGCAGTTCACCCCGGCCCCCAGCCCTGCAGTCTCCGCAATAAAGGTCAGGGGCCGTGTTCTCCGCCGGCCACAGGCTTCTCTCACCTGTGACAGGCCCGTGTCTCTGTTGGTGGTGTGGGCTGTCACCTGGGGACCCGAGAGTGCCTCCAACGGGGCCCAGCGAGCTCTGCCCAGCCCCAGCCGCCTGCTGCCCCAGACGGGGCCGGAGGCGCCAGGGTGAGGCTGACGTGGTGCCAGGTGGCTCTCCGTGTGCTTGTCATTCGTCAGGCTCAGCCTCCCCGCGCCCAGAGCCTGCCCTGCCTTTCCTGAGCCTTTCACTTAGAACCTGAGGCCAGTGGGCAGAGGACATGGCCCCGCGGGGACACAGAACCTGTGATAGGTGACAGACATGTGGGGTGACCTATGGCACCCGCTCGGCAGTGGGACTCACCGTCCACACCAGCCGCTCTGCAGGCATGGCCCGCAGCAGAGACAGAGACAGTGGTTTGGTTGTGGTTGGTCAAGCTGACCGGGTTCTTGCTGTGTCCGAGGACCCCTCTCCGTGGTGGGGACGGTCAGGCCGAGCCCAGCACAGACGTCTCGGCCTCATGGGTGACTCGTCTCTGTAACCTCCCGTTTGCTCCTCAGGAAATGATCCTGTTGGGGCCGGAGAGACGTTAAGGCACTTGGGCGGTGCCTGGTATGTCCCCAACATCACACAGGGCCCCTCATGCACCACACAGGAATAGCCCCTGGAATCCCACCAGCTGTGGCCCCCAAAAATAAGGGAAGGAAATGATCAGGAAAAAGTCAGTCTCCAAGTTTCTCATCAGAGGACAGTGGTCTAGCAGTACCAGCGCTGACCAGCAGAGGGGAGCCTTGGCTCTGCTCAAAGATCCATCGGGGCAGGCGGTGGGTGGTGAGTGGTGGGCATAAAGGCCGCCCATGGTGGGTCTCTCTCACCCAGTGGCAAGGGCTGCAACGATAAAGGGACTTGAGGGTCGAAGCCGGAGCACAGAGGGCTGGGCACTTGTGATGGTCTCACCCCAGAAGGCCCCTGAGGCGGCCAGGAGTGACCCCAGAGCACCCCCAATGAACACTGACTCCTACACCAGGAGTGGACACCAGCGCAGGCCAGCAGGAGCTGGCAGGGGGGCACTCGTAGGCATCTCCCCTTGCCCAGAGAGGGGACTTCTCCTTCCGGCTGGACCCTTCCGGGTGAGGTGACCACAACCAGAGCAGGGTCTTGGGCCACTCCCCTGGGGCTGGGGGTGGGGGGCACCCATGAGGCTCCCTGCTGTCCCCCAGGGTCAGCACGTGCTCAGCGTGGGTGCTGGAGGGGCCCAGCCCACCTCTCAGGCGGCAGTGGACAGGGACTGTCTCCGCTCAGCCCAGGGGAGGCGAAAGCCGGCTCGGACAGCCCAGGAGTCTGTGCAGGACGCGGGCAGCTGGGGGCACACGCCTAGCCCTGCGGCCCCCCACAGCCCACTTGCACGAGGCCCAGCTGGCCCAACCCTCAGAGCTGGTGTGGAGCCTCGGGTACAAGGATGTAGGTGCCGGCCGGCAGGACCCCAGGCCGGGGTGAGACTTGAGCTTCGTGCCCTCACCCAAGAATCTGGGCACAGGGCAGCCTGCTGGGGGCTTGTCTGGGACCCCACGGGCCCCTCCTCTGTCTGAGTGTCCTGAGTACTGCTTCCACCTCCACAAACTGTGAGCCTCTGCAGCAGGAGGGAGGGGAGGAAGCAGAGGAGGAGGGAGGGAGGGAGAGGAGGGGGCGGGGGGAGGGATACAAAGAAGGGAAGGGAGGGGGGAGGGAGGAAGCAGAGAAGAAGGGAGAGAGGCTCATGGGGCACCAGAGGAAGGCGGGTGAGAGCCCTCCCCACCCAAGGGACCCAGCCCCGCAGCTGAAAATCTCCAGAACTCAACTGCCACCAGGCTCACAGCCGCTCTCCAGACGCTTGGGCCGAGCCTCACCCACGAGTAAATCTATTCCTGGACACTTTATACCACACCCCCTCCCCGTACTCTAAGGGAACCACACCACAATTAATGGGGTTCAAAGTAGTAGGCAACCAATATTAGCGGGAAGTATTTTTTTTTACATATATATGTATCTATATAAAGCACACAGGGCTCAACCTTCAACACCATGTAAGTGATCTCTTATAGAAGGGCTTGATGTTCCCTGGGTGAAATGCAACAATCTTCACCCTCTTTCCTCTAAGGGTACTTATTGGTAGCATTCTCAGTGGCTTTTCATAACAAACAATACAAAATATATTATTTTGGTTCTGCCTTGGGACAGGGATTGCGGCTCCGGATGGAAACATCCTAAATATGGTGGTGGGGAAGGTGTCGTGATGGCAGGATGGGTGTTTGAACATTAACTGTAATCAAATATTGTTTGCTACTTTATAAAATTAAAAAAAAACTAAGAAGGGAGAGAGGGGAGAAAGGGAGAAGGAGGGAGGGGAGGATACAAAGAAGGGAAGGGAGCAGAGCAGGAGGGAGGGGAGGGGGGAGGCTCAGAAGCGTCCAGCCAGGCGGCCCTGGGGGAGCCCAGAGAGGGGAGAGGAGGCCTGGCCAGTGTCTTGTCCTCCTGCCTCGGGGAGCCCTGCAGCTCTGTTCCAGATCTGCCCGTGGTGCCGGGCGCACAGTGACAGGCCCGACAGCCCCAGGGACACGGTAGGGCCTTTCCGGAAGGCCGTGAGGGCCCCGGAATCCAGCCCAGCCAGTGACGCAGGGCTGAGCCCGGTGCTCGGGCAGGGGCCTCCCTTCTCCGGGGCTGTGGTCCTGGGCAGCAGGGATGGGCCACCAGCAGTGCTGAGTGGTGCAGGCACCCGCCTTGGACACGGCATGGCTGGGGGTGGGGGGAGCCCGGCCATGTCCCCCTCCCCAGAAGCACCCAGGGAAGTTGCCACAGCCACGAGCCCCAAAGCTGGCACCCCCGGGCCCTCGGGACAAGCAGGGGTCCACAGGGCTGCAGCTTTGTCGGGGCCTTGGCCAGTGGCTGCCTTCGTGGGCATCCCCCGGGGCTCCGGGAGGGCTCTCCTGCCCAGCCCCCCGGGGTCAGGCTGACACTGCAGCAAGCCACCCCCTGCCCGGTGCAGTCTGGAAGGACCCCCGAGCCCTCCCGGGGTCCACACCCCAGCTGCCCCCTCACTAACACTCTCCCGCGCGGGGGGGGGGGGAGAGGGGTGAGGTGGGAGGAGGGACTGAGAGCAGCTGTGGGTGGTTCCGGCTCCACCCTGCCGGAAGGAGGGTTGGGTTCTAGAATCTTCTATAAAGGCTTCCCTTCTGTGGCTCAGTCTTTCTTCCTGGAGCGGGGATGTGTGGCAGGGGACCCTCCAAAGAGGAAGGGGGAAGGGAAGCAAGGGGCTCTTCTCTGTCTGCTGAGAAATAAAGAGGGCGGGGGGAGAGACAGACACACAGAGAGACAGAGAAGGTCATACAGAGAGAGAGAGAGAGAGAGTGAGAGAGAGAGAGAGAGAGAGAGAGAGAGAGAGAGAGAGAGAGAGAGAGAGAGAGAGAGAGAGAGGGCACCCGCCCTGTTGGTGGTCAGGACTGAGGGAGCCGCTTGTCCCCCCTACGGGCCCCCTTGTCCTTGCTTGTCCCCGCTCTGGGCCTCCACAGTGAAGCAGCAGGAGCACAGGCACCTGGGACACGGGATCACATTGTCGTCTCCATAGAAGCGGCCGGAATCTGAGGGTAGATCCTTGGCGATGGACTGGACCCAGAGCAGGGGACGCTGGCACGGGTCCCACAGCGTCGAGTTCACAGGTTTCTAGGTCCTGTGAACCGAGAGCTAGGCCTGTCCCTCTCCCGATGGACACCAGTACAGCCGGGCCTGTGCCCCTCCCTCTCCCCCCCGCCCCGCCCCGATGGACACCAGCAGAAAAGAATTTCAGGAGTAGACGAGTGGTGAAGTAAAAGCAGATTTGGAGGTTTTTGGAGGGAAGCAGGGAGAGAAAGTGAGAGGGTTGACCAACGCTCAGGAGAGAGCACGGGCTTCTCTCCACACACACACCCCAGCATTAGACACAGAAGCATGAAAGTCCACAGCTCAAGTGGGGAGATGTGGGCGACACATGTGCCCGGTCACGTGGGCCAAGCAGCAAACAGCCCGGGCAGCATCCGCGCCCTCCCTTTGTTCAAGGTGGCTTTATGGGGTTCCTCCAACCTGCCCCCACTTGCGGCTTCTACCTAGGTCAAAGTCTGTTGCTACGGAGGTTCCCAGGGGGGTGGGGCTGGGAGTTGCTCCGGGGAGCGAGTCCTTTTCTCTCCGGCTCACACACATCGGCACAGCGTCTGAAGGTCCCCTGAGCTGCCTTCGAGACTGACCGGGAAAACAGCAGAAAGGCACAGCTCACCCCGTAGCAGCGTTGATCGATGCTGTGGGAAAGTGTGTGCCCGACAGAGGGAGGCAGGACCCTCTCCCCCTCCCCCTGCTAGGGTACCCTAGACGTAGCGCACCCGTGTTCTGGACCCCTCGCTGTAGCAGTTGCCCATGGCTGTGTAGCAAATCACCCCAACTTTTAGTGTTTGGGGAGAGGGTGCCTGCGTGATCTCCTCCTGGGCTGCGGGACCTGTGGCTTGGCCGGTGCCTCTGGGCCAGGGCGGGCACGGAGCTGGGCCACAGGGTCGCCCGAGCACCCCTCAGCCCGCCATCTCTCCGAGCTCACTCGTGACTGCCAGGGCGTCGCTTCCTTGCGGGCTGCTGGGCTCATGGTCTCAGTGGCCGTCACCTGGGGCTTCTCCGGGTTCTGTTGGGGAACAAGACAATCCTCCCCTCCTTCCCCTAAGAGGCTGAGGACGGGGGAACTGAATGCCAGGAGGCACATCAGCTAGAGCAAAGGCCAGTTTACTGCACTCAACACGGAAAAGGGAGACCCGGGCCCCCACATCCACATCCGGAACCCCCCAAACCAGGCGCCTTTCCTGTTGGCCTCTAGGGAATCAGTCAAAGCGATAGTTGTGAGTCTCAATTGCCTCCACTCGAGGTAATCCCCAAGATAATCTTGCCTTCACTCGAGATCATTGGGCCCACCCCAGCCCCCGGGCAGCCTGACAGGGCTTCTGGGCTCCTGGCCAGGAGATTCCATGGGCAGCTCAGAGCAGGGCAGGTGGTCTCTCCAGAGCCAGCAGGCAAGGGCGAGAGTTGCCTGAGCCCCCCACGTGTGTCGGGACGAGCAGAGAGGTGAGCGCGGGCAGGAGAGCGGGGACGGCCAAGTGGCCTTCCTGCCCATGCGCTGGCTGGGGAATGTCGCTGGGTCCAGGGGCCCCAGGCTCCAGCTCTGGTGGCCTGCATTGGAGAGGAAACGTCCCTGGGACCGTGTCACGGGCCTGTTGGTCCACATGTCTGTGACGGGAGAGTTGAAGAGTCGCATCAGAGACCGAGTGTCCAGAGAAGCCCCCCAAATATTTACAGGCAGCAATCACGAAGACTTTTGATGCAGGCACCCAGGCCTTTCCGAGGGAAGCCAGGGACAGCTCCCAGAGGCGTCAGCATCACTGGACTGAAATTCTCTCGCTGCGTGTAAACCACCCGGTGCTAAGCCCAGGGTCAGCAGGTGGAGCGGGCCAGGTGGGCTTCCTCGCTGTCCACGGGAAACCCACACCAAGCCCAGGGACACAGGAGGGTGTAAAGGGCAGCCTTACAGCCTCTTCCAGGGGGATTCGGGCAGCCGTGAGCCCCTGGGGCTGAGACCCCACCTGACTTTGGTATAAACTGACATTGGTATAAACAATGATTCCCTCTTCGATACTCCGCATCCTAACCTAGCCAGACTAGAAGACTGGCCCGAGTCCTCCTACCACCCCCCGACCCCGCTGACTTGGACCCCAAAGAGGCTACGACCGGCCACGTGGACACTACAGGCTGAGCGCCAAACCCCAGATGGTTTCTGTGCGGGGGTGTCTGTCACATCCACCCGGTCCTGGACGTGTCCCCACCGCCCCTGCTGTTTCCATCATGGCCTCAGGCTCACCGCTATTCTCTGTTGCCTACGATTTCTGGTTTTATTTCCTTTTACCACTGTTTTCCTTTCTGCTCCTAACTCTGGAATGTTTTAGTTTCCAAGCATTCTGGTTATTCCAAGCGTGAAAGCACTGCAGGCCGGGCAGGCGGGTTTCTCGTCAACGCGGAGGGGAAGACGCCATCTAGGAAAGGCAGCCAGAGATTCAGGATGGAGTTTGGCGCGTGCCCGGCCGCAGCGACAAAGGTGCCCTCCATAGTCACCGACTGGAGTGGCACCACGCAGAGCACCCCGGGCCTGAGGTGGACAGTGTGCCAGCCTGTGCAGAGGCCACTGGCTGGACAGGGTGAGTGACTGCATTTGAGCAATTAGGGAAAGGGACGCATCAGAAGGAAAAATTCCAGCTCCTGGGCTCTGTCCCAAAGCCGTGGCAGGAGCTTCTAGAAAGAAGGAAGGTGTGATTGCTGGCTGAGGTGGAGGGAAAGTGCCTGGCATCCTAAATGCAAAATAAAGCACAGTGAGAAGCAGATAAACTGGACCTTGCAAAGCGGCCCAGAAGGGAAGCTCCACAGAGGGGGGAATTGGGCAAAGTTGGTAAGAACAGGGTGTCCGCACCAGGTGTCCAGCCTTCAGCCTCATCCGACCACCAAGTCACATGAGCCATAGATTCAGACACTGAATGCTTAGTAAATCATCCTAGGCACAGCATCCTGCCTTAATTTGGAATGGATTGAGGCGAAGCAGAGTAGAAAAAGTGGTAGGCCAATAATGCTAAACTTTATGTGATTGGATCTACCTGTGAAGCCGAGACCCCCTATAAGATCTGTGTGTGTTTGGCTCCTTGTTGAGTGCCGCTTCCACCAGCAAAGAAACACGCAACCCAGAGATCCTTCTTACAGGGATTTATTCAGGAACCTTCCCAAGCATGGGGAAGAAGAGGAACCTCTAGCTAGGCGGCTTCCCCCCTTTTTATCCCTCTCGCTGCTGGTTATGCCCGAGTGTCTGCAGCTGATAGGCTAGTTACACCCTGTGGGCATTGCAGGACATCCTGTTTCATTATTAGGAGTTGTTTATGAAGCCCAGATGCAGTAACAGGAAACAGGCGCCATCTGTGAGGTTCGGTCCCGTGGAGTCTCTCCACAGCTCCTGTCCTGTCTACAGCAAACCTGGGCTCAACCATGGCTCCCCAAAGGTCAGGCAAACCCCAACAACAGTGATCCTGAGGACACAGCACGGGCAGCCTGAGCACTGCCAGTGTGCCCCAAACACAGGCACAATGAAAGAAATGTTCCCTTGCCATCGAGGGGCAGCATCAGCAAAAGTTAAAAAATCATGAAGGAATCTGGAATGTCAGTTGACAGAGGGAGAGCACAGCTCGGCCTTTACCTGAGCCCAGCTGCCTCACTGGGCTCACATGTTGTGTCCCTGGCCCAAGGTTGTCCTTGGAGAGTCAGGTCCTAACATTTGTCAGTCATACACTCTAAATTTTTTTTTATAATTTAACATTTTGAAGTTATTCACAATTTACTTCATTCAATATTCCAACACCAGTCCCACCACCATGACCCCTTCCCACCACCATTACTTCAAATTGAACAACCACCATCCTAGCCCACCTGAAGAACAAGCTGATAATCTAATGCTTGTTATGAATAGTTCGCTAAACATGATAAAGATAAAAGTGTTCCCAGTGGAAAGTGTGTGAAGCACAGTAGTTCACTCTTGTCAGTGAAATGATCTGATCCTGATCATGCATCTGAGAGGCAGTGAAAGTGTCGGCCAGAGGTCTAGTGGCTGGAAAGTTCTGGAAGAGCTGAATGCTGAGCCCTGAGGCTACTTCCTTGGCCCCTCCCCTACCTGTGATCCCTCCCTACCAGTCTTACCCCCTTTTGGGGCCCCTCCCTACCTGTCTCACCCCCTTCTTCTGGCCACACCCTGTTTACTGTCCAAGATCACCTGACACCTGCTGCAGGCTGGGCTTCATCTCTCACTGTGCCCACACGCCCTACAAGGGACCTGCCTCTCAGCCCTGCAGTCGAGGGCCCTGGGGGTGTCCCCTTCTGGGGCTGCCCCCCAGGGAACAATAGGAGAACGCTGGGGGACACTCTCCTGACCTCCCAGGCTCTGGGAGGGTGACAGCATGGGCCTCCCTGTGCCGTGTGAGTTCTCTCTGGGGGCCGAGTTTAATTGTAGAGCAGACCGTTCTCACTGTGGACGGTGCACACAGGGACTCCCTCTGTCCGGGTAACGTGGACTGTGCACATAAGGGTTCCCTTCCCCCACGGCCGCCCTCTCTGGGCTCACTGTGAGGACATTCCTAGGTTTCCTGAAGGTGTGAGGCCTCTGCTTGCCAGTGTGTCCTGCTGCTCTTTGCCCTTTATATTCCCGTTGTCCCAAAACAGAGCTTGCCAAGGCTTTCTCTCTCTGCCTATGGACAGAAGGGGCTTTTGGCCCTACCAAAAAACTAGACCCAGGAGCTTCGAGTTTCCACTGCCAGGTATGTGTGGAGATGAATCTGTTGTGAGTCAGAAGGATCAAGGAGAACAGAGCACTGGCCTTTGAGTGTGGCCAGAATGGAAGCTGGACCCGATTCACCTGGAAAGACGCGAGATTTTTCTCAGTGACTTGTTGGTCACTGGTATTTGGTCAGTGCTGCCCCCCAGGGTGCGCTTGTCCTTCTAGTGGCCCTGGCCCTGTTTCCTGACAGACATGGACAGTCACACATATTTTGACATTTAGACAACCTATCTGAGTCCTCCCCGCTCCCATCCAGCTTGATGCTGTGCTGTGGCCGTGTTTTCTGCATGTTTTCCTGCAGAGAGAAGCAGGCAGAGTCCTCAGCAAAGCGGAACAAATTCCCCCACTGGGGGCCTGGCCCTGACCCTGTGCGGGATCGTTCTGGGAGGTTCTGGATAGACATGAAGACACTCTTTCCTTCCTCTCCTCTGGTTCTGGAGCGGTTGGGGCAGGAGATTCTGGGGATACTTGGGGGATTCTCCTAACTGCAATTGGCTTGAGTCCACATCAAGCAGAGCTCACCCCAGCTCTGGGTCTCTCTCAGGACCTTCCCAAGGTCTGTGCTCCCTCCAGGGTTTCTTCAATTAATGTCTGACCTGACTGAATGCTCGCTGCAAATCAGCTGTGTCTCTGTGAGACAGTGTGGACATGCTCTCTGGGGCTGGTGGGGACAGGTGTGGCACAGGTATCATTCCCAATGGCCGGTTCCCTTCCAAATGTGCTTTGTTTTGCATTTAGGGTGTCAGGCAGGATTTGAGAATAACCGTCAGTTTCTGATAGGTGAGTTCCTTCTCTGGTGCAGAGCAGAGTCTGATGCTCAATTGGGGTCTTCCTGGTGGCTCATAGAATGTGGTGTCCTCTCCTTCTTCCACCCTCACAAGTTTATAAACACTTTAACAGGGTTTGTGCCTACGTGCTGCCTAAGAATGGAGACACCCTCTGAATTCTGAAATGCAGGGGTGTGAAAGCTCTGATTCCGTACCTGAAAACCCTTTAGACTCTTAGATACAAACCCTTTGAATTTTAGATACAAACCTTTTGACTCTTAGAAACAAAGCCTTTATAATGTGAGATACAAATCCACCCTTTCTTTGCGCTGGACACCCTTGTTTACAGAGCCATGGAATGTGTGTCAGCAGCTCTCTCTGTCTCTATCCCTTGTCTGTCTCTGTCTTTCACGGGCGATTTTGCTCCGTGTGAGCCCTGCAGGCCGGGCCTGGGCAAATGCAGGAAGGAGTGCCTTGAGGATGAGATTGACATGCGGAATTGCAAGCTCAACTTTTTCAGCTTGCAATTGTGCGTCTGTGGCTCAGCTGCGTCTGTGGGTCAGGGCCCCTGGGCATCTCCTGGCTCTGGCCTCCTCAGGATACCTAGTTCAGAGGCCTCCCAGGGGAAGCCAGAGCTGGGATGAGCTCTACATTGCCACACATTCAATTTAACAGCAGTTTTCAGGAGAATATACTGGTGAATCCACAGAGCCACCTGCCCCAACCGCAACCTGAACCTGAGCAGAGGAAGGACCGAGTCTCTCCATGTCTCTCTGGAACATCCCGGAATGATCCCGAAGAGGGTCAGGGCCATGTCCAGAATGGAGGGAGTTCTCCTGCATTGCTAAGGCCTCTGCCTGCTTCTCTCTGTGGGGATACGTGTAGAATACTTGGGCTCAGCACAGCATCGACCTGGACGGGAGCTGGGAGGACTCCAAGAGGTGGTGCTGGCATCGCAATATGTGTGACTGTCCATCTCAGTCAACACAGGAAACAGGGCCAACCCCATTGGGAGGATGAGGGTGATCTTAGCAGAGACCAAATACCAGTGACCAACAAATCACAAAAAAGTTGTCACGAGAAAAATCCTGCTTCTTTCCAGGTGGGTTTGTGCCAGATTCCATTTCGGCTACACTCAAAGGCCAGCATTCTGTTCTCCTTGGTTCATTGTGAGTCACGGCGATTCACCTCCATCCAGGCCTGGCAGTGGAAACTCAAAGCTCCTGGGTCTAGTCTCCTCATAGACCTTAAGCCCCCTCTGTCTGCAGGTGGAGAGAGAGAACCGTGAATCAGCTATGTCGTGGGACCATGGGAATGTGAAGGACAAAGTGCAGCAGGACACAGGGGCAAGAAGAGGCCTCACACGGCAGGGAAACCTTGGCATGACCTCAGATGGAAGAGGCATCCTTGGTCAGTGAGTTCACAAAGGACTTCCCCGGGGGGAGGGGAGAACCTGTGCCCTCCATCCTGGTTCCAGTCCTGTGCACTGAGAAGACTCAGCTCTACAGCTGAACCCGTCCCTCAGAGAGAACTCACACCCCACAGGGAAGCCCATGGCATCACCCTCCCAGAGCCTGGGCAGATCAGGAGAGTGTCCTTCCACCGTCCTGCGGTCTGCCCTGTGGGGGGAGCATCAGGAAAATACCCCGGAGGGGTGACGCCCCTGAGCCTGCAAGATTGAGAAGGCAGGTCCCTGGCTTTGGCCTGTGGGCACAGTGAGAGGTGAGGGGCGCCTGCACTAGGTGTCAGGTGACCTTGGACAGTAAACAGGGAGTGGCTACATGTAGGAAGTGAGACAGGTAGGGAGAGGCCACTCATTGGGGTGAGACAGGTAGAGAGGGGCCACAGGTAGGTAAGGCCCAAGGAATTAGCCTCAGGGGTCAACACGTAGCTCTTCCAGAAATTTCTGGCCACTAAACCCTTGGCAGACACTTTTCTCTACCTCTCTGCTGCACTACCACGCCCAGCTCATGTCGCCGTCAAGAGTGAACTCCTGTTCTTCACACACTGTCTTCTGGGAACACTCTTATGCTCCTATTTAGCGAATCATTCGTTAGAAGCAAGAGAAAATTGAAAAAAAAAAAAACTAGGGCCTGTTCTTCGGGCAGGCTTGGGGGTGGTTGTTCAATCGAATGTCATCGTGAAGTCGCCTCACTTCTGCTCACCCCCAGCAGAGTGAGGGGCCCTGTGGGACTTGGGGGCGGGTACGATGCGGACACCGCAGTCCAGGAGCTGGTGTGAAGGTGCCAAAGGCCCCGAGTAGCCCCCAGGAGGCTGCTGTGCCCACACGAGAGAGGGGCTCTTGCCACCTCCTGGAGGTGCATTGGGTCGGTGACTCCTGTGGACAGGGTGTGAGAGTTTCTGAATTTGGGGGTTGGACAAGGAAAGGGCAGGGGCTCAGGGGCTCAGGGCAGCACTGGACTGCTCGTGCAAGGTTGTCGAGGACAGGGGAATGTCTGGAGATGAGGCACAAGGCCCCGTCCCTTACAAGGACGAGAGGAGTCAAGGAGTGGGACCTTGAGAGACCTAAAGGATGTGGCAGGAGGAGGGGAGCAGGCGGAGCTCAGAGTGGTGGCCAGTGACAGGCTGGGTTCTTAGTGACGAAGAGTTCCCGGGGGCTAATTCGTGGGAAATGCAGGACAGATCCTCAGAGCTGAAATGCTTGTTGGCAGGGGCTGGAAGCAATGTGGTATCCGAGTAGCTGAGCCGGGGGCAGCTGGGTTGGAGCCCACGACTGAGCCATTAAGCCCCAGTGCTCAGGGGATGGAGGTGCTCATACGGGGCAGGGTCAAGAGGCCCAGAGTGAGCACAGTGCAGGGTCTGGCGAGAAGCCAATCCCGGATTTCACTGGCCGAGGTTCCCTGCAGTCACAGCAGTGCCTGATCCTGGCAATGGGTCCTGGGAACGCTTCAGTCGATTCACTGCACAGACCGAGGAGTGAGACCCGGGCGTATTGGAGTTGGCTCAGCCCCTCACCTGGGCAGTCTGCGTGTGGATCCTCCCCTCTCTGCCTCCTGGATGCTGACTCTGTGCTGGAGAGTCCCGCCTCCCTCGGGGCCCAGCGGGATGAAGCTGCTTCGTGCCTTTGCCTGTTGCTTCCTTGTGGCTCAGCGTCCAGCAGGTTAACAATGGGCACGAGCTGCTGGGGCAGTCGAGCTGGGGATTCCGCCTGCCGAAGCCACACATGCTTGTAGGGTCTCTCTCGGGATGTTCCCGCGGGTCTCTGCTCCTCTTGGGTTCCCTTAAAGAAACGTCTGACCTGACGGAGGGCTGGCTGCGAATCCAGTTGCGTCCCTGACACGCTGTGTGGACGTGCTCTCCGGGGCTGGGCGGGGACAGCTGTGGCACGGGTGTCATTCCCGCACAGCAGTTTCCCTTCACACTGTGCTTTGTTTTGCATTTCGGGTGCCAGGCAGGATTGATAAAAAATATCGATCCTTAGGGGTCAGCCAGCAGTGGTTTTTAGCCCTATCCAGGGCACTGGAAACGAAATCCAATCAAGAACCAGAGCACCAAGAGGAGGGTCTTTAGGCACGCAAGGGAGTGTAGAGGCCGAAATAGGCTCAAGTTAGGATAGGGTGGGGGTAAGGTAGGAAAGGCTCCAAGAGGGGGAAGAGACTCATGATCATGATAATGGGCGGCCCCATTCTCCAGGGTTGGAACATCAGTGGGGGATAATTTGTCAGGAGGACTCTTTAGGGAGGGGTTTCTAAAGGGCCTTGGTCTGATGGGAATCTCTGGATTGTGTCTTATCAGCGGGAGGGCTGTCACTGTTGGGCACAGGAATAACAACCCAAGAGCAGGTGGAGGGGGGTAATGACAATGTTCTTAAGAAATCTCTCCCACGTTGGACAATCTTCCTTACTTCAGGGGAGTGATGATAAATTTTGAGAATATCACGAATGAGTTTCCAATAGGAAAGGGCTTGGACTGGAACTTTCTCAGGCCCAAAGGTTTCATAATAATCTTTTAAGCAATCTCCTCCTCTCCCCCAACGTTTCTCTTCAATAGTACCTTCCTGGGGAAACCAGGGAGACACCTCACCGATGATGATGTAAGTAAGGAATTCCTGCAGGTCTTTTTTCTTAACCCTAGTGCCCCGTGTCCTAAGGGACTCCTGAAGCCCCGGAGAAACATATACGTTTAACTCAATGACCGTCCCACAATCAAAATCAAGAGCGGATAGACAGAGAAAAGATCGCCAATCATTTCTTCAAAAGGAGTGACCAGTGGAATGCTTGGGAAGGAGTGCCTCCTTGATGCATAGTTTTTCTTCTGCATGGAAGGAGAATTTACCTGGGATTCATGGCTGTGAGCCCCTAACCCTCTCACGGGAGTCTTGTAGCGCTGGGGCGCCCTAGTGACATTTATGTGCCCGACCCGTCCTTGAGTTGCTCTGTGTGAGCGTGGAGCGGGTGATGGGTGAGAAACAGACCAAAGCAAAGCTGAGGGAGGGAAACGGGGATCCTGATGGATGGGACCCAGGCCCAGATGAGGAGGGGCCTGGAAGGCTTGGTGCCTTTCTCTGGCACTGAATCCCACACGTACCCCTTCCAAATCCCAAATTCATGTCGAGGGCCAACTTGAGACTGAGCTGAGAGATACCTCCACCCGGCCCAGTCAGGAGGACAAGACACCTCTCCTGAGCTCTTGGCTCTGACCATCCTGGATGGTTTCTGCTGGATGAGAAACCAGGGGGAGGGGACCCGGATGTGCGTGACTGGCGATGCCTCCCAGGGAGAGACCAGACATAGGTGCAATTCAGACACTTTATTGGAGGAAAGTCACTGCCATGGGGAGTCCCGATGACATCCCAGGGCACAGTCCCCAAAACACGCCCATCCTGCTCTGCCCCTACATGGGACATGGGCACATGCAGAGCCCACCTAACGACCAAAGGCCCCAGCAAGTCAAGGCACCGCTGGCGTGCGCACGCGACATGGTACCTGCTCTGGTCCTAGCCCCGGCCACAGCAGAACGAAAGGCCAGGATTCTGCTGCTGTTCATCCCACCGTCTTCTTCTGCAAAGTCTGTGGGGACAGAATTCCAACAGCCTCAGACGCAGGATCTGGAATTCTCCTGAGAGTCCTAACTTGGAACGATGCTTCTCGGGCACCTGAGTGCGAGTCCCATCTTGGCCCCCAACTGCCAACAGTCCCCCCTGCTCTGGGCTAGGTACTAGGGGTCCCCCAGAGACAGTCTGGGCCCACAGGTATCCTCCAGAGTAACAGGATAGTCCGGGTCACATGCAGCCGGGGGCACAGGCTGGTGGGCATTGGCCTCAGTCTTGCTCGCTCTCGTCGGAGGACGAGGACACCAGGAGGTCCTCATAGAGCACACTGAAGGGGCGCGGGGTCGGGCCTACGGAGGGTGGGCTGCAAGCAGGGGGCTCAGGGGCCGCTACAGATGAGTCTGAGCTGACAGGCAGGAACCCACAGCTCCAGTGGTCCCCCTGCAGCCTCCGGAACACCATGGTGAGAGGCCGGACCTCCACAGGGTTCCCCAGGTGAGGCAAAGGGCTCGCACGGCAGGCCGCAACCTCATGTCCGTGGCTACTAGGAGCCTGGGGCTGGGAGCCTCTTTCAAGCACCTGTTCATCACGTTGGCCACTCTCGTGGGCTTGGGCAGGAACTGGGGTGTGGACAGGGCATTCATTTCCAGGGACCAGAGTGTCCTGTCGGTGGCCGCTGCCCAATCTTGTGCCCGGGCTGCTTCCCTGGGGGGAGGGGGAGGGACCGAGCCTCCGTTTCTTCGGGGAACTGTGGGTGGCGTCTGTGAGTGCGCTGGCCGCTCTCTTGCCTGCTGCTCTCTCGCCTGCTGCTCCATCGCTGCCACTGTGGCATCCAAACTGGATGAGTGCCCGGGGCTTGCGGCTGGGAGCCAGGGCAGGTGTACGGGCAGCTGCCCATGCGGGGCTCCTAGAAGCGGGCACACAGCTCGGCGAAAGGCCCGGTGTTTTCCCGGCAACGGGAACCAACTCAGGACTGCTCTGGGGTTGTCCGAGAGGCACCTCCTCAGGCTGGACGGGTACTTCAAGGACCAGCGCAGGCCGGGTTCTGCATGGCTGCTGCAAGGAAAGAGAGAGAAAAGCACAAATTAGACACAGTGACATTTGCGTCCCCAGCTCACACCCAAACCAGTGACCATGACGAAGGTACCACAAACATTAGAACACTGGGGTGGACAGAGGAGGGACAGGTCAGGGGACCCTGAACAGTGAGAGGGACACCAGAGAGGAGACACGGTGGCGGGGGGTCTGGGGGGGGGCGCGCCCAGGATCATGAAGGAATGGGCTAGCTTGGCCCCTCTGTACTTACCCTCACGGAGTCCCAGGACTCCTTCCCGTCCTTCGCTAAGGCCTGGGGCTTCTGGTCCTGTGTCGTGGGGCATCCCTTCGGCAGAGATCCCCTCCCGGGAATGAGCCTGCAAACAGCACATCAGAGAGTCAGTCAGCCCAGCCCATCCTCGATCGTTCATCCCTGACCCGTCCCCCAGCCCTGTGGGAGAGAGGAGGGAGAGCTGCGGGGCCTCTGCACCAGCGTCCTCTCTGCCGGCCCGTCCCACTGCCTTCCGTCCTCCACCCCCCAGGGCCTCTCTCTGGGTGCCTCGACCCTGGCATTTGGGGCCCCAGGAGAGAGGCACTCTCTGGGAGGGAGGAGGTGGGCTCCCTCCTTCCCCTCCTCTCTGGGATGCCCGGCCAATCATCCTGTGGGAGTTGGGAGACACCAAATCTGGGACGGAGCCCCGAGCTGCGGGAAACGTGCCAGTACTCACCTGGATCCGCAGGCCTTAGGGATGCCCCTGGAGGGCGCTGGTGCACAACGGGGCGGCACGTTCTCCTTTTCCTTTGGGCGTCCCAGGGGCTGGAGAACCAGGGCCCCCTGCCAGCGTCTGATGGGGCACCTGAGGTTCCGTGCCCGGTGCCCAAAGGCGCCGCAGTCCTTGCACTTGACCTGCGGAGAGAAGGGCCAGAGTGAGGCAGGGGCTCTGCGAGCCTGTGCAGGGTCATAGAGGGACTGGCCAGTTGGAGCCAGGAGGACGAGGACCCCATCCCCCCCAGGGGACCCCTGGGAGATTCCAGCCCAGAGCCCCTGTGGCCCCAGAGGGCTGGGACACGTGGGGCCTGCAGGACTCGTCTCGGCATGGGCAGCCCATCCCACACGGGCCAACACCCCCTGGCACTAGCGGCAAAGGGCAGCTGGGGCCTGGCAGGGTCTGAGGCCAGAGCACAGGGGGCCCTGCCCATGGCCCACTGATGCCCGATGGAAAGGCCTGCCCACTTGACCCGTGATGAGCTCCAAGACCAGCTCCGAGAGACGGGACAGGGCAGAGGTGGGCACGCTCATTTCCCCTCCCGGCCTGACTCTGGGCCTGTCCACCTCCACCCTCCCACTTCCTCCCTGCACCAGCCCAACACTTACCTTGGGGTCCTCGTGCTCCGGGGCTCCTCCCGGGGACACCTTCCAGGCCTGGGCTCTCTGGGCTGCAGGGCCTCTGGGCCGAGCGGGTCGTCCCCACACAGAACTCATCTCTGGGTATTGGCGGCAGAGTCGGCCTCCTAAAGAAAGGAGAAACAAGCTTGATTCACTCACAGAGTTACACACGGCCACTCACTGCAACTCACACACATGCAAACATACATGCACAGAGACACACACACACACACATGCATGCGCACATCCATACGCCCGTGTACGCAGACACCCACATACACATGCACACACACGCAGAAGTACATTCACACACATGCCCACAGAGACACACACACGTACACATAAACACACATGCACACAGACACACGCGTGCACACAGGAAAACACACACATGCACACATTATTCCACAGAGCCCTGCAGTGCACTTTATAACGAATCCCACACGCCATACACACGCGCACCCAGGAATGCCCCCTCCTACCCTGCCTTGGCACATCCTCCTCTTCCTAGTCTAGACCCCAGCCAAACCTCCTGTTTCCAAGAGCCCCCGGACCTACATCCTGTCTGAGAGTGGATGGAGAGTCCACTCACCTGAACTCTGTGGCGGTCCTCTGCTGTGGCCTTCGACGTTGCTAAATCGGGGAGTCTGGACAAGGCTCAGAGATGCTGCATCCCCGTGGCAGGTGAAGGCCGGAAAGGATCCACTTCCTGGAAGTTCCCCTTTAGATAGGCTCCAGGACCGAGTGGGTGGGGCCCGCCGTGTCCATCAAGTGCTGGTGGGGGAGACCCAAACTTTGCAGGTGGCCCCAAACTCCTGGTCTCTGGACACTTGACTCGGCCAGTGCTGGAGAGAATCTCTCGGCTCCCTGTCCGTTTCGGGTAGGATGCCCCGGTGCTGTGTCCTGGGTCCAGAGGGCTTCGTGGGGATTTCAGTCCTTCCATTTGTCAATCGTTCTCAAACTTTTCTTTATAATTTTATTTTCATGAAGTTGCTCAAAATAATTTATTACCTTTAATATTCCAAAACCAACCCACCGGCATTACCCCTTTCCACTAACATGACTTCAACTTGAACACCCACCACCGGAGCCTGCCTGAATAACAGTCCCTAAAGAATTTTTGGTGTATTCCTTGTTACAAATAATGCTCTAAACTTGATTTTAAAAAAAAAAGGGTTCCCAGAAGAAAGTGTGTGAAGAACAGTAGTTCACCCTTACGGTGAAATGATCTGGGCCTGGTAGTGCAGCTGAGGCAGAGAAAGTGTCTGCCGGAGGTTTAGTGGCCGGAATGTTCTGGAAGTGCTGAATGCTGACCCTTGAGGCTACCTACTTGGCCCCTTCCTACCTTCGGCCCTTCCTTTTTTCTGCGGCTCCTCCCTACCTGTCTCGCACCCTTCCTGTGGCCCCTCCCTCCCTGTCTCGCTCTCTTCCTGTGGCCACTTTCTGTTGACTGTCCAGGGTCCCCTGACACCTGCTGCAGGATGGCCCTGACCTCTCACTGTGCTCACAGGCCCTAGCCAGAGACCTGCCCTCTCAGGCTTGCAGGCTCAGGCCCTCAGGGCATCCACTTCCAGGAGGGTTTTCTGGCTTCTACCTCTTCTCAGAGGAGATCGGCAAGAGGTCAGGGTGAACTTTCCTGACCATCCTGGTCTCTGGGAGGGTGGCACCGCAGGCTTCCCTTTACCATGTGAGTTCTTGTTGGATGCTGGGTTCAGCTGTAGAGCTGACCATTCTCCCTTTGATGGCGCCAGTGTTTCCCTCTGTTTGAGACCACTTGGACGGTGCACATAGTGTCTCCCCTCTCCCAGAGATGTCCCTCTGGCTTGCTGACCACGGATAGCTCTTCCATCTGAGGCCATGCCAAGATTTCCCAGCAGTGTGAGGCCTCTCTTGCCCCTGTGTCCTGCTGCTCTTTGCCCTTTCCAGTCCCATTGTCTCCCAACAGAGCTGGTCGCGGCTTTCTCTCTCTCCACCTGTGGACAGAGGGGGCTTTAAGCCCTATCAGAAAACTAGACCCAGGAGCTTCGAATTTCCACTGCTAGGTTTGGGTGGAGAGAAATAGGTCACCGCTTTCTGTTCTGATAGAGGACAGTTACACCCTCTGGACGGTGCACCGACCAAGCAGGCCATGGCATTCCGTGGTATCCGATTATCAGGGGTATAGGCTGATTTTTGTCACACGAGGTAGGAGGCCATGAAGTGATTTGGGGCTGAGGGTGTGACTGTCCTCTGTCAGAACAGGAAGCAGTGACCTATTTCTCTCCACCCAGACCTGGCAGTGGAAATTCAAAGCTCCTGGGTCTAGTTTTCTGATAGGGTCTAAAGCCACCTCTGTCCACAGGTGGAGAGAGAGAAAGCCGCGGCCAGCTCTGTCGTGAGACAATGGGATTGTTAAGGGCAAAGAGCAGCAGGTCACAGGAGCAAGCAGAGGCCTCACAACACCGGGAAACCTTGGCATGGCCTTAGATGGAAGAGCTATCAGTGGTCAGCGAGCCAGAAGGACATCCCCGGGAGAGGGGAGCCACTATTTGCACAGTCCAGGTTGTTCAAGATCTCCCAAGAGAGGGAGCCTCTTGGCGCCATCCACAGTGAGAATGGTCAGCTCTACAGCTGAACCCGGCACCCAACAAGAACTTACACCATTAAGGGAAGACCGAGGTGTCACCCTCCCAGAGACCAGCATGGTCACGAGAGTTTATCTCGACCTCTTCCCGCTCTCCCCTTTGGGGCAACAGCAGGAACACCCTCCTGGAAGGTGACGCCCAGAGGGCCTGAGCCTGCAAGGCTGAGAGGGCAGGTCTTTGGCTAGGGACTGTGGGCACAGTGAGTGGTGAGGGCCAGTCTCTAGCAGGTGTCAGGTGACCTTGGACAATAAACAGGGAGTGGACACAGGAAGCCCGTTAGACAGGTAGGGAGGGGCCACAGGTAGGGAGGGGCCAAGGAAGTAGCCTCAGGTGTCAGTTTTCAGCTCTCCCAGAACTTTCCAGCCACTAAACCCTTAGTAGACACTTTCTCTGCCTCTCGGCTTCACTATCAGGCCCAGATCATTTCAATGAAAACACTGAACTACTGTTCTTCACACACTTTCCTCTGGAATCCTTTTTTTAAAAAAATCAAGTTTAGTGAATTACTTGTAACAAGCAATACACAAAAAAATCTTTAGGGAGTGTTATTCAGGCAGGCAGGGGTGGTGGGTGTTCAATTTGAAATCATGTTGGTGGAAAGGGGGAATTGTGGTTGGATGGGTGTCGAAATATTGAAGGTAATAAATTATTGTGAGCAACTTCATGAAAATAAAATTATAGAAAAATATTTTAGAATGATTGACAAATGGAAGCACTGGAATCTCCATGAAGTGTCCCTTTCACTGCCAGGGTCCCCTGACCTGTCCTTCTCTCTATACACCCCAGTGTTCTAGGTTTGGAGGACCTTCCTCATGGACACTGCTTTGGGTCTGAGCTGGGGACGCAAATGTCAGTGTGTCTAATTTGTGCTTTTCTGTCTCTTTCCTTGCAGCAGCCATGCACATCCCGGCCGGGGCTCGTCCTTGGAGGACCCGTCCAGGCTGAGGAGGTGCCTCGCACCCCAGAGCCGTCCTGAGCTGAGCACCGCGGGTGGGGGAGTGCTAGTCTCTTCGCTGAGCTGCATGCCCGCTTCCAGGATCCCCTCATGGGCAGCCGCCAGCACGCCTGGCCTGGCCCCCAGCTCCAAGCCCCGGGCACTCATCCAGTTTGGAGCCCGCAGTTGCACCAATGGAGCATCGGGCAAGAGAGCAGCCAGCACACCAACAGACCGCACCACAGTTCTCCAAAGAAATGGAGGCTCAACCCATGCCCCCCCGCCACAGGGAAGCAGTCTTGGCACAAGGTTGGGCAGCAGCCACCGACAGGACACTCTGACCCCTGGAACTGACTGCCCTGCCCACGCCCCAGTTCCTGCCCAAGCCCAGGGGAGTGGCCAGCAAGACGAATGGGTGCCTGAAAGAGTCTCATGGCAGGCAGGAGGGTGCGGATTGCCCTAGGAGCCCCCTGCCCATTCCGGAGACCCCTGTGGGGGTCCAACCTCTCACCATGGTGTTCCGGAGGCTGCAGTGGGACCACTGGAGCTGTCGGTTCCTGGCTGCCAGCTTGGTCTCATGTGTGGCAGGCCCTGAGCCCCCTCTCTGCAGTCCACCCGCCGTAGACCCGACGCCTCTCCCCTTCAGTGTGATCTATGAGGACCTCCTGGTTTCCTCATCCTCTGATGAGAGCGTGCAGGACTGAGCTGACCCGCCAAAGTCCACCAGCCTGGGCCCCCTGCCGTGTGTGGCCGGGAACATCTTGCTACTGTGGAGGAGAACCCCGGGCCCAGACTGTCTCTGGGGGACCCCTAATACCTAGCCCAGAGCATGGGGGACTGTTGGCAGCTGTTGGCCGAAAACGGACTCACACTCAGGTGCCCGAGAAGTATCATCTGGAGTTTGGACTCTCACTGGAATTCCAGCTCCTGTGCCTGAGGCTGTTTCAATCCTGTGCCCACAGACTCAGCGAGAGCAGACGGTGGGAGGCACAGCAGCAGCAGCAGCATTGTGACCCTTCTTTCTCCCGTGGCCAGGGCCAGGGTCATGGCAGGTACCATGTCATGTGTGCTCACACAGCAGTGCCCTGACTCTGCTGGGGTCGTGAGTGTGTTGGGTGGGCTCTCCATGTGCCCATGTCCTATGTGTGTGCAGAGCATGATGGGGCGTGTCATTGGGACTGTGCCCCGGGGTGTCACTGGGACTCCCTATGTCAGTGACTTTCCTCCAATAAAGTGTCTGAACTGCACCCGTGTCTTGTCTCTCCCAGTCACATGTCTCCAATCATGCACAGGCTGTGTCCCCTCCCCTGGTTTCCGTGTTCAGCAGAATCAGGACAGGGCAAAGCTGAGGGCTCAGGACCTCCTGATTGTGCCTTGTTGGGGTCTCTCTCCGCTGAGCCTGCAGTGGGCCTGGACAGAAACTTCAGGTTGAGCAGGGGGTGGGGGTGGGCATGGGAGTCGGTTCTGGAGAAAAGCACTGAGCCCTCCAAGCCCCTTTCCAGCCACAAGTCCCCCAAGCCCCACCTGGGTCCACCAGACAGGATCCTCATTTCCCTCCCTCAGTCCTGCTCAGTCTGGGACCCGCCCATCACCCTCTACATGCTCACACAGAGCAACTCAAGGACCTTAACGGTGGACAACAGGTCCAGGGCCATGAATCGTCTCTGCGGTTCCAGGATTACGGGAGTGGCCAGAGAAAGCCAGAGAAGGGGCTCCTGAGGCCTGTCGGGACCCTGCAGAGGAAGGTGACCCACTGACCTGCACGTTGCAAATCCCAGATAGCTCTAGGCCTGGAGGGAGCAGGGAAGTATGTTTCCAAGTGGACCAGCCGCCTGCCATTGGACTCCGTTTCTGATCCAGAGATGTCTGATACCCATCTTGGGGTCAAACTCACACACTGATCGAGACTGTAAGAGGAAGCTCCCCTTTTTGGGAGCACCCTGATGTGCCTTCAGAGCTGGGAGCTGGGAGGTATCCCGGGGTTACAGGGGATGGTGCCCGGCTCTCACCTAAGGCAGGGCCCGGGAGGGACCAAGGGTCACATCCACATTCCTCCTGCTGCCCGTTCGGTCCATGGAGTATCACCCTCTGACACTGGCAGGTACCACCTCAAATATGCCCCCCAGCACTGCCCTGACCTGTGCTGGGGCCAGTATCTGTCTGGCCGTGGTTGCCATTTTGGAGGGACTCTACATGTGCCCTTCCGGAACCTCTCTCCTTCAAACTGGGCATACAGTGTTTATGGACGGTCTCACCTTCATTCCTTCAATCTACTGCAGTCGGTCACGACTTGGCATGAGTACCTGGGCCTTTACGCTGTGGCACCTGTTGTATTGAATCAGCGAAAGTCACAGCACACACAAATTACCTTCTCTTTCCCATAAATCATCAGCTCCAGCACTACTGGTCAGGGGAACGATGCCCACTCAGCGCTGTGGCCTTGAGGTCAGGCCGAGAGTCTCCAGTCCCCCGTCTCACTCGGCTCCTCTTTTCTCTTGTTCCCGGTTATCCTTGCCAACAGGTGTTCACTTGCCGTGTTGGTTTAGAGTCTCTGATTCGGAGGTGCTGTGCATCTTTCCATGTGCTGGACTCAGTGGGGGCCATCTGAGACCACGAGGATGGACCATGGACGCAGTGTGCTAAGTGGACCAGATCAGACAGAGAGAAAGTCCTGTGGGATCTCTCTGAGATTGGAATCTAAAGAGATCCACAGTGTAGGAGACAGATGAGTGTTTCCTTTCCCAGGGAACTTGAACGTGAGCCCAGGAGGTCAGAGGAGGCCACTGGAGAGGTTCCGGCACAGGCAGAAGCAGTGATGGAGATGACATGCAGGGGAAGCCATAGGGTCCTTGGTGGTTCCTGAGCTACCTAAGAGGGATATCTGACTGGAGGGAGCCAAGTAGCACTCCGGAAACAATCATATGACAACACTTAAGTGTACGGAATAACGTGCGGAAATCCTCCATCTGACGAATTGTTCTGGGCCCAATACAGTCTGAGATGCTCTGAGGTAGCCGAGAACTGAGGGAGTTCAGAGTATGGTGTATTCCATCAATCTGTAACTCCACTCACAACACTGTGGCTGGCACTGCACGGATCAACATCAGTACAGAACGGTCAATGGGCACCTTGTGGGTACCCGTTATGCTCAGGAGGAAGGAAATGGCCACAGGAAACTGGCCTGGCCCATAGGGACCTCGGCTGGCAAGAGAAAAAGTTGAGCTTGCAATTCCGCATCGCAATCTCATCCTCAAGGCACTCCTTCCTGCATTTGCCCCGGCCCAGCCTGCAGGGCTCACACGGAGCAAAATCACCTGGGAAAGACAGAGACAGACAAGGGATAGAGACAGAGAGAGCTGCTGACACACATTCCATGGCTCTGTTAGCAAGGGTGCCCAGTGCAAAAAAGGGTGGATTTGTATCTAACATTATAAAGGCTTTGTTTCTAAGAGTCAAAGGGTTTGTATCTAAGAGTCTAAAGGGTTTGTATCTAATAGTCAAAGGGGTTTGACCCCCAATTGAGCTTCAGACTCTGCTCTGCAGAAGGGAGCACCGTGGGGTTCTGCTAGACTGAGAGTCGAGTCCCTGCAGGAGGACCGCACGAGTCAGCCCGGTGAGGCAGCTGGTCTCAGGTAAAGGCCGAGCTGTGCTCTCCGTCTGTCAACTGACATTCCAGATTCCTTCATGATTTTTTGAAAGTTTTGCTGATGCTGCCCCTCGATGGCAAGAGACCATTTCTTTCATTGTGCTTGTGTGTGGGGCACACTGGCAGTGCTCAGGGCTGCCCATGCAGTGTCCTCAGGATCACTGTTGTTGGGGTTTGCATGACCCTTTGGGAAGCCGTGGTTGAGCCCAGGATTGACGTAGACAGGACAGGAGCTGTGGAGAGCCTCCACGGGACAGAGCCTCACAGATGGCGCCTGTTTCCTGTTATTGCATCTGGGCTTCATAAACAACTCCTAATAAGGAAACAGGATGTCCTGCCACACCCACGGGGTGTAACTAGCCTATCAGCCTCAGACACTTTGGCATAACGAGCAGCGAGAGGGATTAAAAGGGGGGAAGCCGCCTAGCTAGAGGTTCCTCTTCTTCCCCATGCATGGGAAGGTTCCTGAATAAATCGCTGTAAGAAGAATCTTTGGGTTGCGTGTTTCTTTGCTGGTCGAAGCGGCAAACAAGGAGCCAAACAAAGAGCGGCAACAAGGAGCCAAACACAAACAGATTTTATACTTGTTCTCGGCTTCACAGGTAGATCCAATCACATAAAGTTTAGCATTATTGGCCTACCACTTTTTCTACTCTGCTTTGCCTCAATCCATTCCAAATTAAGGCAGGATGCTGTGCCTAGGATGATTTACTAAGCATTCAGTGTCTGAATCTATGGCTCATGTGACTTGGTGGTCGGATGAGGCTGAAGGCTGGACACCTGGTGCTGACACCCTGTTCTTACCAACTTTGCCCAATTCCCCCCTCTGTGGAGCTTCCCTTCTGGGCTGCTTTGCAAGGTCCAGTTTATCTGCTCCAGTGCCCATCGAATGATATTCAGGGAGAGACTCTAAAACGGGAGACGCCCTTAGGACCTGCCTCTCTCTCCGGCTCGATGCTCCCCATATGGGCAGTGACACCTCTGAAACTGTTTCTGTTCAGGGAACAGAACCAGGGTGAGATGTGGAGCCAAGCCCAGTGTCAGAACCTGAACTCACAGGACACCACAAAGACAGGCCCACATTCTAAAGGCCGAAGAAAAGGCAGCAGCAGCGAATTCTCTGTGGATGGAAACCACAGGTGTCGCCAAGATGGAGGCTGAGAGGCAAATAGCGTGCTGGGTGCTGGGCAATCGCTGGGCACTGCCACTTTATGACTCCCAGCATCTGTGAGACCCGTGGGAAGGAGGTCTCTAAGGTTCCCAGGGATGAGGTTGTCAGAGTTCTAATAGTCAAAAATCATACACCAGAGAAGGAACTCACCTGTCAGAAACTGACAGTTATTCTCAAATCCTGCCTGACACCCTGAATGCAAAACAAAGCACATTTGGAAGGGAACCGGCCATTTGGGAATGACACCTGTGCCACACCTGTGCCCACCAGCCCCAGAGAGCATGTCCACACGGTCTCACAGAGACACAGCTGATTCGCAGTGAGCACTCAGTCAGGTCAGACATTAGTTGGAATAACCCTGGAGGAGCAGAGACCTTGGGAAGGTCCTCAGAGAGACCCAGAGCTGGGGTGAGCTCTGCATTGGTGTGGACTCAAGCCAATGGCATTAGTAGAATGCCCCAGGAATCTACAAAATCACCTGCCCCAACCCGCTCCCGACCCAGAGGAGTGGATGGAGGAGTGTCTCCATGTCTATCCAGAACCTCCCGGAATGATCCCGCACAGGGTAGGGCATGTCCCCAGTGGGAAAATTTGTTGCGCATCGCCGAGGCCTCTGCCTGCTTCTCTCTGCGGGTAAACATGCAAAAACTCGGCCACAGCACAGCATGAGGCTGGATGGGAGCTGGGAGGACTGAGATACGTGATCTAAGTGTCAAAATATGTGTGACTGTCCATCTGTGTCAGAAAGCAGGGCCATCCCCACTGGAAGGACGAGCACAACCTGGGCATAGCACTGACCAAATACCAGTGACCAACAAATCACGAAAAAGTGGTTACTAAGAAATATCTTGCATCTTTCCAGTTGGATTGGGTCCAGCTTTTATTCTGGCCACACTCAGGCCAGTGTTCTGTTCCCCTTGGTCCTTGTGACTCACGACCGATTCATCTCCACACAGACCTGGCAGTGGAAACTCGAAGCTCCTGGGTCTAGTTTTTTGGTAGGGTCTAAAGGCCCCTCTGTCACAGGTAGAGAGAGAGAAAGCCTCGGCCAGCTCTGTCATGGAACAATGGGAATGTGATGGGCAAAGAGCAGCAGGGCACACGGGCAAGCAGAGGCCTCACACTGCCAGGAAACCTAGGAATGGCCTCACAGTGAGCCCAGAAAGGGCGGCCTTGGGGGAAGGGAACCCTTATGTGCACAGTCCACATTACCCGGACAGAGGGAGCCCCTGTGTGCACCATCCACAGTGAGAACAGTCTGCTCTACAATTAAACTCGGCCCCCAGAGAGAACTCACACAGCACAGGGAAGCCCATAGTGTCACCCTCCCAGAGGCTGAGCGGTCAGGAGAGTGTCCCCCCAGCATTCTCCTATTGTGCCCTGGGGGCAGCAGCAGTAAACACCCCAGAAAGCGACACCACCAGGGCCCTCGTCTGCCGGGCTGAGAGGCAGGTCCCTTGTAGGGCCTGTGGGCACAGTGAGAGATGAAGCCCAGCCTGCAGGATGTGTCAGGTGACCTTGGACAGTAAACATGGTGTGGCCAGAAGAAGGGGGTGAGACAGGTAGGGAGGGGACCCAAAAGGGGGTAAGACTGGTAGGGAGGGATCACAGGTAGGGGAGGGGCCAAGGAAGTAGCCTCAGGGCTCAGCATTCACCTCTTCCAGAACTTTGCAGCCACTAGACCTCTGGACGACACTTTCACTGCCTCTCAGATGCATGATCAGGATCAGATCATTTCACTGACAAGAGTGAACTACTGTGCTTCACACACTTTCCACTGGGAACACTTTTATCTTTACCATGTTTAGCGAACTATTTGTAACAAGCAGTAGATTCTCAGTTGTTCTTCAGGTGGGCTAGGATGGTGGTTGTTCAATTTGAAGTAATGGTGGTGGTAAGGGGTCATGGTGGTGGGACTGGTATTGGAATATTGAATGAAGTAAATTGTGAACAACTTTAAAATGTTAAATTAAAAAAAATTTAGAGTGTATGACTGACAAATGGAAGGACCTGACCCTCCAAGGACACCCTTGGGCCAGGGACACAACACCAGGGCATCCTACTTGGACACGAACAGGGAACTGAGAGATTCTCTCCAGCACTGGTCGTGTCGAGTGTCCAGAGAGGAGGTGGTGGGGTAGGGTCAAAGAAAGGAGTCTCCTCCCCCTGGTTCCTGCATCCAGCAGAATCAGGACCAGGTAAGACCGAGGTTCAGGAGAAGATTCTTGATCTCCTGACCAGGCCAAGTTGGGGTCTCTCTCAGCTCTGCATGCAGTGGGCCCTGGAGAGGAATGTCAGGATGAGGAGGGGGTGGGGTTAGGAGTTGTTTCAGAGAAAGGCACTGAGCCCTGTAGACCCTCCCCAGCCAGGCCTGTGTCCCACCTGACATGATCCCAATTTCCCTCCCTCAGCTCTGCTCTGTCTGAGTCCCACCCATCACCCGCTACACACTCACACAGAGCAACTCAAGGACCTTAACAGTAGACACCAGGCCCAAGGCCAGCACACAGCCTCTGTGGTTCCAGGATTATGGGAGTGGCTGGAGTAAGCCAGAGAAGTGGCCCCTGACATGGAGGCTGAGAGGCAAATAGTGTGCCGGGTGCTGGGCAATTACTGGGCACTACTGCTCTACGACTCCAGGCATCTCTTGTTCCATGGGCATCCCTTACGCGTCCCCAGGGAGTGGGCAGTAAGAGTTCTAAAACTGAAAATCAGGTACAAGAGAAGGAAGTCACTGTTCAGAAATTGACAGTTATTCTCAAACCTGCCTGGCACCCTAAATGCAAAATAAAGCACAGTGAGAAGGAAACAGTAGTGCACGCAATGACACCCGTGCCACAGCTGTCCCCACCAGCCCCGGAGAGCGTGTCACACGGCATCACAGAGACACATCTGGATTCATTGTGAACACCTGATCAGACCAGACATTAATTTAAGCAACACTGTGAGGATTCAGAGACCCCCTGGAATGTCCTGGGAGAGACTCTGAGAGGGGCATGTGACTAAGGCAGTTGGAATCTCCAGCTCGTCTGACCCAGCAGCTCGTCCCCATCGTTTACCTGCTGGAAGCTGAGCCAGAAGGAAGCAACAGGCAAAGGCAAGAAGCAAGTACATCCCACTGGGCCCGGAGGGAGGGAGGGAGGGAGGGAGGACTCTCCAGTACAGAGTCAGCATCCAGGAGGCAGAGAGGGAGGATCCACATGCAGACTGCTCAGTTGAGGGGATGAGCCAAGTCAAATATTCAGGCCTCACGTCTCGGTCAGTGAAGTGAATCGACTGAAGTGTTCCCAGGCCCCATTGCCAGGATCGGGCACTGCTGTGACTGGAGGGAACCTCGGCCTCCAGAAATCGGAATTGGCTTCTCACAAGAGTTTGCACTGACTGTGATCACTCTTGGCCTCTTGGCCCTGCCCCGTAAGAGGGCTTGCACCTGCTTCAGGGCTCTCCTGTGTTCACACATCTGTGAAGGGACCCTGGGTACTGAGGCTCAGTCGTGGGCTCAACTCTATTCGCCCCGGCTCAGTTATTCCGATACCGCATAACTGACAATTTGCATACCGACAAATCGGCCACAGCCAATGTGCACTTGCGCTCTGAGGATCTGTCCTGCATTTCCTATGAATTAGCCCCCAGGAATTATTCATCACTAAGAAACCAGCCCGTCTTTAGCAAACACTTTGTCCCCTCAGCTGCACCTGCTCCCTTCCTCCTGCCACATCCTTTAGGCCCTGTGAGGTCCCACTCCATGACTCCTCTTGTCCTTGGAAGGTAGGTGACCTCCTGACCCATGTCCAGATGTGCCCCTGTCCTCCACAAACTCGAACGGGCAGGCCAGTACAGCCCCAAACACAAGAACCCATCACCTTTCCTTATCCAACCCTCAAATTCAGAAAGTCTCACACCCTATCCACAGGAGTCACCGACTCAATGCACCTCCAGGAGGTGGCAAGGGCCCTCTCTCATGTGTGCACAGCAGCCTCCTTGGGGCTACTGGGCCCTATTGCACCTTCACACCAGATCCTAGACATCGGGCAATGCATTGTACCTGCCCAGACGTACACAGGGCCCCTCACTCTGCTGGGGCAACCACAGTGAGGCGAGTTTACAATGACATTGGATTGAACAACCACCCCAAGCCTGCCCGAAGAACAGGCCCTAGTTGTTTTTTATTTTGTATTGCTTGTTACGAATGATTCGCTAAATATGACCATAAAAGGGTTCCCGGAGACAGTGTGTGAAGAACAGGAGTTCACTCTTGACGGCGACATGAGCTGGGCGTGGTAGTGCAGCAGAGAGGTAGAGAAAAGTGTCTGCCAAGGGTTTAGTGGCCAGAAAGTTCTGGAAGAGCGACGTGTTGACCCCTGAGGCTAATTCCTTGGGCCGTACCTACCTGTGGCCCCTCTCTACCTGTCTCACCCCAATGAGTGGCCTCTCCCTACCTGTCTCGCTTCTGACCTGTAGCCACTCCCTGTTGACTGTCCAAGGTCACCTGACACCTACTGCAGGTGGCCCTCACCTCTCACTGGGCACAAAGGCCCTAGCAGGGACCTGCCCTCTCAGACCTGCAGGCTCAGGCCCTTGGGGCATCGCCTCTCATGGGGCTTTTCCTGCTGCTGCCCCACTGGGCAGAGCAAAAGGACTTTGGAGGATCACTCTCCTTACCCTGCCCAGGCTCTGGGAGGGTAATGCCACAAGCTTCCGTGGGTGGTGTGAGTTTTCTCTGGGGGCCGGGTTCAGCCATAGAGCTGACTGTTCTCCTCACTGTGGTCGGGAAACGTGGACAGTGCACTCAGGGGCTCCCCTCCCCACGGAGATGTCCTTTCTGGGCTCGCTGACCGAGGAAAGCTCTTCCATCGGACGTCATGCCAAGGTTTCCCAGCGGTGTGAGGCTTCTGCTTGCCCCTGTGTACTGTTGCTCTTTGCCCTTCACATTCCCATTGTCCCAGGACAGAGCAAACTCTGGGTTCTCTCTCTCCGCCTGCGGGCAGAGGGGGCTTGAGGCCTATGAGAAGACTAGACCCAGGAGCTTTGAGTTTCCACTGCGAGACCTGGATGGAGACGAATCGGCCGTGACTCACAAAGGACCGAGGAGACGAGAGTGCTGGCCTTTGAGTGTAGCCAAAATGGAATCTGGCACCACCCCACCTGAAATGATGCAAGACTTTTCTAGTGACAACTTTTTTTGTGACTTGTTGGTCCCTGGAATTTGGTCTCTGCTATCCTCAGAGCACCCTCATTCTCCCCATGGGGCTGGCCCTGTTTCTTGTGCTGACTGAGATGGACACGTATTGCGATGCCAACACCACCCACCACCGCTCTGAATCCTCCCAGCTGCTGTCCGTGCTGATGCTGTGCTGAACCCGAGTTTTTGCGTGTTTCCCTGCAGAGAGAAGCAGGCAGAGGCCTCGGGACTGCAGAAAACTCCCCGCACTCTGGACATGGCCCCGCCCCTGTTCGGGATCATTCCAGGATGTTCCGAGAGACACGGAGAGACTCGGTCCTTCCTCCCCTCGGGTTTGGGTTGCCCTTGGGGCAGGTAGCTCTGTGGATTCATCGGGACATTCTCCTGAAGACTCTTGTTCGCTTGAATCTGCGGAAATGAAATGTAGAGCTCATCCCAGCTCTGGCATCCCCTGGGAGGCCTCTGAAGTAGATATCCTGAGGAGGCCAGAGCCAGGAGATGCTCCCAGGGCCCTGACCCACAGGCACAGTGATCTCTAGAAGCCTGAAGCCCACGTAGCTTGGGACCGCGTAGGCCATGGCTTTCCGTGGTATCTGACTCTCTTGGGGCAGAGGCTGATTTTCGTCACACGAGGTAGGAGGCCGTGAGTGATTCGGGGCTGAGGGTGTGACTGTCCTCGGTCAGAACAGGAAGCAGTGACCTATTTCTCTCCCCCCAAACCTGGCAGTGGAAATTCGAAGCTCCTGGGTCTAGTTTTCTGATAGGGCTTAAAGCTCCCTCTGTCCACAGGTGGAGAGAGAGAAAGCCGCGACCAGCTCTGTTGGGAGACAATGGGACTGGAAAGGGCAAAGAGCAGCAGGACACAGGGGCAAGAGAGGCCTCACACTGCTGGGAAATCTTGGCATGGCCTCAGATGGAAGAGCTATCTGTGGTCAGCAAGCCAGAGGGACATCTCTGGGAGAGGGGAGACACTATGTGCACCGTCCAAGTGGTCTCAAACAGAGGGAAACACTGGCGCCATCAAAGGGAGAATGGTCAGCTCTACAGCTGAACCCAGCATCCAACAAGAACTCACATGGTAAAGGGAAGCCTGCGGTGCCACCCTCCCAGAGACCAGGATGGTCAGGAAAGTTCACCCTGACCTCTTGCCGATCTCCTCTGAGAAGAGGTAGAAGCCAGAAAACCCTCCTGGAAGTGGATGCCCCGAGGTCCTGAGCCTGCAAGCCTGAGAGGGCAGGTCTCTGGCTAGGGCCTGTGAGCACAGTGAGAGGTCAGGGCCATCCTGCAGCAGGTGTCAGGGGACCCTGGACAGTCAACAGAAAGTGGCCACAGGAAGAGAGCGAGACAGGGAGGGAGGGGCCACAGGAAGGGGGCGAGACAGGTAGGGAGGGGCCGCAGACAGGGAGGGGCCGAAGGTAGGAAGGAAGGGGCCAAGTAGGTAGCCTCAAGGGTCAGCATTCAGCACTTCCAGAACATTCCGGCCACTAAACCTCCGGCAGACACTTTCTCTGCCTCAGCTGCACTACCCGGCCCAGATCATTTCACCGTAAGGGTGAACTACTGTTCTTCACACACTTTCTTCTGGGAACCCTTTTTTTTAAAATCAAGTTTAGAGAATTATTTGTAACAAGGAATACACCAAAAATTATTTAGGGACTGTTATTCAGGCAGGCTCCGGTGGTGGTGGGTGTTCAATTTGAAGTCATGTTGGTGGAAAGGGGTAATGCCGGTGGGTTGGTTTTGGAATATTAAAGGTAATAAATTATTTTGAGCAACTTCATGAAAATAAAATTATAAAGAAAAGTTTGAGAACGATTGACAAATGGAAGGACTGAAATCCCCACGAAGCCCTCTGGACCCAGGACACAGCACCGGGGCATCCTACCCGAAACGGACAGGGAGCCGAGAGATTCTCTCCAGCACTGGCCGAGTCAAGTGTCCAGAGACCAGGAGTTTGGGGCCACCTGCAAAGTTTGGGTCTCCCCCACCAGCACTTGATGGACACGGCGGGCCCCACCCACTCGGTCCTGGAGCCTATCTAAAGGGGAACTTCCAGGAAGTGGATCCTTTCCGGCCTTCACCTGCCACGGGGATGCAGCATCTCTGAGCCTTGTCCAGACTCCCCGATTTAGCAACGTCGAAGGCCACAGCAGAGGACCGCCACAGAGTTCAGGTGAGTGGACTCTCCATCCACTCTCAGACAGGATGTAGGTCCGGGGGCTCTTGGAAACAGGAGATTTGGCTGGGGTCTAGATGAGGGAGAGGAGGATGTGCCAAGGCAGGGTAGGAGGGGGCATTCCTGGGTGCCCGTGTGTATGGCGTGTGGGATTCGTTATAAAGTGCACTGCAGGGCTCTGTGGGATAATGTGTGCATGTGTGTGTTTTCCTGTGTGCACGCGTGTGTCTGTGTGCATGTGTGTTTATGTGTACGTGTGTGTGTCTCTGTGGGCATGTGTGTGAATGTACTTCTGCGTGTGTGTGCATGTGTATGTGGGTGTCTGCGTACACGGGCGTATGGATGTGCGCATGCATGTGTGTGTGTGTGTGTCTCTGTGCATGTATGTTTGCATGTGTGTGAGTTGCAGTGAGTGGCCGTGTGTAACTCTGTGAGTGAATCAAGCTTGTTTCTCCTTTCTTTAGGAGGCCGACTCTGCCGCCAATACCCAGAGATGAGTTCTGTGTGGGGACGACCCGCTCGGCCCAGAGGCCCTGCAGCCCAGAGAGCCCAGGCCTGGAAGGTGTCCCCGGGAGGAGCCCCAGAGCACGAGGACCCCAAGGTAAGTGTTGGGCTGGTGCAGGGAGGAAGTGGGAGGGTGGACAGGCCCAGAGTCAGGCCGGGAGGGGAAATGAGCGTGCCCACCTCTGCCCTGTCCCGTCTCTCGGAGCTGGTCTTGGAGCTCATCACGGGTCAAGTGGGCAGGCCTTTCCATCGGGCATCAGTGGGCCATGGGCAGGGCCCCCTGTGCTCTGGCCTCAGACCCTGCCAGGCCCCAGCTGCCCTTTGCCGCTAGTGCCAGGGGGTGTTGGCCCGTGTGGGATGGGCTGCCCATGCCGAGACGAGTCCTGCAGGCCCCACGTGTCCCAGCCCTCTGGGGCCACAGGGGCTCTGGGCTGGAATCTCCCAGGGGTCCCCTGGGGGGGATGGGGTCCTCGTCCTCCTGGCTCCAACTGGCCAGTCCCTCTATGACCCTGCACAGGCTCGCAGAGCCCCTGCCTCACTCTGGCCCTTCTCTCCGCAGGTCAAGTGCAAGGACTGCGGCGCCTTTGGGCACCGGGCACGGAACCTCAGGTGCCCCATCAGACGCTGGCAGGGGGCCCTGGTTCTCCAGCCCCTGGGACGCCCAAAGGAAAAGGAGAACGTGCCGCCCCGTTGTGCACCAGCGCCCTCCAGGGGCGTCCCTAAGGCCTGCGGATCCAGGTGAGTACTGGCACGTTTCCCGCAGCTCGGGGCTCCGTCCCAGATTTGGTGTCTCCCAACTCCCACAGGATGATTGGCCGGGCATCCCAGAGAGGAGGGGAAGGAGGGAGCCCACCTCCTCCCTCCCAGAGAGTGCCTCTCTCCTGGGGCCCCAAATGCCAGGGTCGAGGCACCCAGAGAGAGGCCCTGGGGGGTGGAGGACGGAAGGCAGTGGGACGGGCCGGCAGAGAGGACGCTGGTGCAGAGGCCCCGCAGCTCTCCCTCCTCTCTCCCACAGGGCTGGGGGACGGGTCAGGGATGAACGATCGAGGATGGGCTGGGCTGACTGACTCTCTGATGTGCTGTTTGCAGGCTCATTCCCGGGAGGGGATCTCTGCCGAAGGGATGCCCCACGACACAGGACCAGAAGCCCCAGGCCTTAGCGAAGGACGGGAAGGAGTCCTGGGACTCCGTGAGGGTAAGTACAGAGGGGCCAAGCTAGCCCATTCCTTCATGATCCTGGGCGCGCCCCCCCCCAGACCCCCCGCCACCGTGTCTCCTCTCTGGTGTCCCTCTCACTGTTCAGGGTCCCCTGACCTGTCCCTCCTCTGTCCACCCCAGTGTTCTAATGTTTGTGGTACCTTCGTCATGGTCACTGGTTTGGGTGTGAGCTGGGGACGCAAATGTCACTGTGTCTAATTTGTGCTTTTCTCTCTCTTTCCTTGCAGCAGCCATGCAGAACCCGGCCTGCGCTGGTCCTTGAAGTACCCGTCCAGCCTGAGGAGGTGCCTCTCGGACAACCCCAGAGCAGTCCTGAGTTGGTTCCCGTTGCCGGGAAAACACCGGGCCTTTCGCCGAGCTGTGTGCCCGCTTCTAGGAGCCCCGCATGGGCAGCTGCCCGTACACCTGCCCTGGCTCCCAGCCGCAAGCCCCGGGCACTCATCCAGTTTGGATGCCACAGTGGCAGCGATGGAGCAGCAGGCGAGAGAGCAGCAGGCAAGAGAGCGGCCAGCGCACTCACAGACGCCACCCACAGTTCCCCGAAGAAACGGAGGCTCGGTCCCTCCCCCTCCCCCCAGGGAAGCAGCCCGGGCACAAGATTGGGCAGCGGCCACCGACAGGACACTCTGGTCCCTGGAAATGAATGCCCTGTCCACACCCCAGTTCCTGCCCAAGCCCACGAGAGTGGCCAACGTGATGAACAGGGGCTTGAAAGAGGCTCCCAGCCCCAGGCTCCTAGTAGCCACGGACATGAGGTTGCGGCCTGCCGTGCGAGCCCTTTGCCTCACCTGGGGAACCCTGTGGAGGTCCGGCCTCTCACCATGGTGTTCCGGAGGCTGCAGGGGGACCACTGGAGCTGTGGGTTCCTGCCTGTCAGCTCAGACTCATCTGTAGCGGCCCCTGAGCCCCCTGCTTGCAGCCCACCCGCCGTAGGCCCGACCCCGCGCCCCTTCAGTGTGCTCTATGAGGACCTCCTGGTGTCCTCGTCCTCCGACGAGAGCGAGCAAGACTGAGGCCAATGCCCACCAGCCTGTGCCCCCGGCTGCATGTGACCCGGACTATCCTGTTACTCTGGAGGATACCTGTGGGCCCAGACTGTCTCTGGGGGACCCCTAGTACCTAGCCCAGAGCAGGGGGGACTGTTGGCAGTTGGGGGCCAAGATGGGACTCGCACTCAGGTGCCCGAGAAGCATCGTTCCAAGTTAGGACTCTCAGGAGAATTCCAGATCCTGCGTCTGAGGCTGTTGGAATTCTGTCCCCACAGACTTTGCAGAAGAAGACGGTGGGATGAACAGCAGCAGAATCCTGGCCTTTCGTTCTGCTGTGGCCGGGGCTAGGACCAGAGCAGGTACCATGTCGTGTGCGCACGCCAGCGGTGCCTTGACTTGCTGGGGCCTTTGGTCGTTAGGTGGGCTCTGCATGTGCCCATGTCCCATGTAGGGGCAGAGCAGGATGGGCGTGTTTTGGGGACTGTGCCCTGGGATGTCATCGGGACTCCCCATGGCAGTGACTTTCCTCCAATAAAGTGTCTGAATTGCACCTATGTCTGGTCTCTCCCTGGGAGGCATCGCCAGTCACGCACATCCGGGTCCCCTCCCCCTGGTTTCTCATCCAGCAGAAACCATCCAGGATGGTCAGAGCCAAGAGCTCAGGAGAGGTGTCTTGTCCTCCTCACTGGGCCGGGTGTAGGTATCTCTCAGCTCAGTCTCAAGTTGGCCCTCGACATGAATTTGGCATTTGGAAGGGGTACGTGTGGGATTCAGTGCCAGAGAAAGGCACCAAGCCTTCCAGGCCCCTCCTCATCTGGGCCTGGGTCCCATCCATCAGGATCCCCGTTTCCCTCCCTCAGCTTTGCTTTGGTCTGTTTCTCACCCATCACCCGCTACACGCTCACACAGAGCAACTCAAGGACGGGTCGGGCACATAAATGTCACTAGGGCGCCCCAGCGCTACAAGACTCCCGTGAGAGGGTTAGGGGCTCACAGCCATGAATCCCAGGTAAATTCTCCTTCCATGCAGAAGAAAAACTATGCATCAAGGAGGCACTCCTTCCCAAGCATTCCACTGGTCACTCCTTTTGAAGAAATGATTGGCGATCTTTTCTCTGTCTATCCGCTCTTGATCTTGATTGTGGGACAGTCATTGAGTTAAACGTATATGTTTCTCCGGGGCTACAGGAGTCCCTTAGGACACGGGGCACTAGGGTTAAGAAAAAAGACCTGCAGGAATTCCTTACTTACATCATCATCGGTGAGGTGTCTCCCTGGTTTCCCCAGGAAGGTACTATTGAAGAGAAACGTTGGGGGAGAGTAGGAGATTGCTTAAAAGATTACTATGAAACCTTTGGGCCTGAGAAAGTTCCAGTCCAAGCCCTTTCCTATTGGAAACTCATTCGTGATATTCTCAAAATTTATCATCACTCCCCTGAAGTAAGGAAGATTGTCCAACGAGGGAGAGATTTCTTAAGAACATTGTCATTACCCCCCTCAACCTGCTCTTGGGTTGTTATTCCTGTGCCCAACAGTGACAGCCCTCCCGCTGATAAGACACAATCCAGAGATTCCCATCAGACCAAGGCCCTTTAGAAACCCCTCCCTAAAGAGTCCTCCTGACAAATTATCCCCCACTGATGTTCCAACCCTGGAGAATGGGGCCGCCCATTATCATGATCATGAGTCTCTTCCCCCTCTTGGAGCCTTTCCTACCTTACCCCCACCCTATCCTAACTTGAGCCTATTTCGGCCTCTACACTCCCTTGCGTGCCTAAAGACCCTCCTCTTTGTGCTCTGGTTCTTGATTGGATTTCGTTTCCAGTGCCCTGGATAGGGCTAAAAACCACTGCTGGCTGACCCCTAATGATCGATATTTTTTATCAATCCTGCCTGACACCCTAAATACAAAACAAAGCACAGTGTGAAGGGAAACTGCTGTGCGGGAATGACACCCGTGCCACAGCTGTCCCCGCCCAGACCCGGAGAGCACGTCCACACAGCGTGTCAGGGACGCAACTGGATTCGCAGCCAGCGCTCCGTCAGGTCAGACGTGTCTTTAAGGGAACCCAAGAGGAGCAGAGACCCGCGGGAACATCCCGAGAGAGACCCTACAAGCATGTGTGGCTTCGGCAGGCGGAATCCCCAGCTCGACTGCCCCAGCAGCTCGTGCCCATTGTTAACGTGCTGGACGCTGAGCCACAAGGAAGCAACAGGCAAAGGCACGAAGCAGCTTCATCCCGCTGGGCCCCGAGGGAGGCGGGACTCTCCAGCACAGAGTCAGCATCCAGGAGGCAGAGAGGGGAGGATCCACACGCAGACTGCCCAGGTGAGGGGCTGAGCCAACTCCAATACGCCCGGGTCTCACTCCTCGGTCTGTGCAGTGAATCGACTGAAGCGTTCCCAGGACCCATTGCCAGGATCAGGCACTGCTGTGACTGCAGGGAACCTCGGCCAGTGAAATCCGGGATTGGCTTCTCGCCAGACCCTGCACTGTGCTCACTCTGGGCCTCTTGACCCTGCCCCGTATGAGCACCTCCATCCCCTGAGCACTGGGGCTTAATGGCTCAGTCGTGGGCTCCAACCCAGCTGCCCCCGGCTCAGCTACTCGGATACCACATTGCTTCCAGCCCCTGCCAACAAGCATTTCAGCTCTGAGGATCTGTCCTGCATTTCCCACGAATTAGCCCCCGGGAACTCTTCGTCACTAAGAACCCAGCCTGTCACTGGCCACCACTCTGAGCTCCGCCTGCTCCCCTCCTCCTGCCACATCCTTTAGGTCTCTCGAGGTCCCACTCCTTGACTCCTCTCGTCCTTGTAAGGGACGGGGCCTTGTGCCTCATCTCCAGACATTCCCCTGTCCTCGACAACCTTGCACGAGCAGTCCAGTGCTGCCCTGAGCCCCTGAGCCCCTGCCCTTTCCTTGTCCAACCCCCAAATTCAGAAACTCTCACACCCTGTCCACAGGAGTCACCGACCCAATGCACCTCCAGGAGGTGGCAAGAGCCCCTCTCTCGTGTGGGCACAGCAGCCTCCTGGGGGCTACTCGGGGCCTTTGGCACCTTCACACCAGCTCCTGGACTGCGGTGTCCGCATCGTACCCGCCCCCAAGTCCCACAGGGCCCCTCACTCTGCTGGGGGTGAGCAGAAGTGAGGCGACTTCACGATGACATTCGATTGAACAACCACCCCCAAGCCTGCCCGAAGAACAGGCCCTAGTTTTTTTTTTTTTCAATTTTCTCTTGCTTCTAACGAATGATTCGCTAAATAGGAGCATAAGAGTGTTCCCAGAAGACAGTGTGTGAAGAACAGGAGTTCACTCTTGACGGCGACATGAGCTGGGCGTGGTAGTGCAGCAGAGAGGTAGAGAAAAGTGTCTGCCAAGGGTTTAGTGGCCAGAAATTTCTGGAAGAGCTACGTGTTGACCCCTGAGGCTAATTCCTTGGGCCTTACCTACCTGTGGCCCCTCTCTACCTGTCTCACCCCAATGAGTGGCCTCTCCCTACCTGTCTCACTTCCTACATGTAGCCACTCCCTGTTTACTGTCCAAGGTCACCTGACACCTAGTGCAGGCGCCCCTCACCTCTCACTGTGCCCACAGGCCAAAGCCAGGGACCTGCCTTCTCAATCTTGCAGGCTCAGGGGCGTCACCCCTCCGGGGTATTTTCCTGATGCTCCCCCCACAGGGCAGACCGCAGGACGGTGGAAGGACACTCTCCTGATCTGCCCAGGCTCTGGGAGGGTGATGCCATGGGCTTCCCTGTGGGGTGTGAGTTCTCTCTGAGGGACGGGTTCAGCTGTAGAGCTGAGTCTTCTCAGTGCACAGGACTGGAACCAGGATGGAGGGCACAGGTTCTCCCCTCCCCCCGGGGAAGTCCTTTGTGAACTCACTGACCAAGGATGCCTCTTCCATCTGAGGTCATGCCAAGGTTTCCCTGCCGTGTGAGGCCTCTTCTTGCCCCTGTGTCCTGCTGCACTTTGTCCTTCACATTCCCATGGTCCCACGACATAGCTGATTCACGGTTCTCTCTCTCCACCTGCAGACAGAGGGGGCTTAAGGTCTATGAGGAGACTAGACCCAGGAGCTTTGAGTTTCCACTGCCAGGCCTGGATGGAGGTGAATCGCCGTGACTCACAATGAACCAAGGAGAACAGAATGCTGGCCTTTGAGTGTAGCCGAAATGGAATCTGGCACAAACCCACCTGGAAAGAAGCAGGATTTTTCTCGTGACAACTTTTTTGTGATTTGTTGGTCACTGGTATTTGGTCTCTGCTAAGATCACCCTCATCCTCCCAATGGGGTTGGCCCTGTTTCCTGTGTTGACTGAGATGGACAGTCACACATATTGCGATGCCAGCACCACCTCTTGGAGTCCTCCCAGCTCCCGTCCAGGTCGATGCTGTGCTGAGCCCAAGTATTCTACACGTATCCCCACAGAGAGAAGCAGGCAGAGGCCTTAGCAATGCAGGAGAACTCCCTCCATTCTGGACATGGCCCTGACCCTCTTCGGGATCATTCCGGGATGTTCCAGAGAGACATGGAGAGACTCGGTCCTTCCTCTGCTCAGGTTCAGGTTGCGGTTGGGGCAGGTGGCTCTGTGGATTCACCAGTATATTCTCCTGAAAACTGCTGTTAAATTGAATGTGTGGCAATGTAGAGCTCATCCCAGCTCTGGCTTCCCCTGGGAGGCCTCTGAACTAGGTATCCTGAGGAGGCCAGAGCCAGGAGATGCCCAGGGGCCCTGACCCACAGACGCAGCTGAGCCACAGACGCACAATTGCAAGCTGAAAAAGTTGAGCTTGCAATTCCGCATGTCAATCTCATCCTCAAGGCACTCCTTCCTGCATTTGCCCAGGCCCGGCCTGCAGGGCTCACACGGAGCAAAATCGCCCGTGAAAGACAGAGACAGACAAGGGATAGAGACAGAGAGAGCTGCTGACACACATTCCATGGCTCTGTAAACAAGGGTGTCCAGCGCAAAGAAAGGGTGGATTTGTATCTCACATTATAAAGGCTTTGTTTCTAAGAGTCAAAAGGTTTGTATCTAAAATTCAAAGGGTTTGTATCTAAGAGTCTAAAGGGTTTTCAGGTACGGAATCAGAGCTTTCACACCCCTGCATTTCAGAATTCAGAGGGTGTCTCCATTCTTAGGCAGCACGTAGGCACAAACCCTGTTAAAGTGTTTATAAACTTGTGAGGGTGGAAGAAGGAGAGGACACCACATTCTATGAGCCACCAGGAAGACCCCAATTGAGCATCAGACTCTGCTCTGCACCAGAGAAGGAACTCACCTATCAGAAACTGACGGTTATTCTCAAATCCTGCCTGACACCCTAAATGCAAAACAAAGCACATTTGGAAGGGAACCGGCCATTGGGAATGATACCTGTGCCACACCTGTCCCCACCAGCCCCAGAGAGCATGTCCACACTGTCTCACAGAGACACAGCTGATTTGCAGCGAGCATTCAGTCAGGTCAGACATTAATTGAAGAAACCCTGGAGGGAGCACAGACCTTGGGAAGGTCCTGAGAGAGACCCAGAGCTGGGGTGAGCTCTGCTTGATGTGGACTCAAGCCAATTGCAGTTAGGAGAATCCCCCAAGTATCCCCAGAATCTCCTGCCCCAACCGCTCCAGAACCAGAGGAGAGGAAGGAAAGAGTGTCTTCATGTCTATCCAGAACCTCCCAGAACGATCCCGCACAGGGTCAGGGCCAGGCCCCCAGTGGGGGAATTTGTTCCGCTTTGCTGAGGACTCTGCCTGCTTCTCTCTGCAGGAAAACATGCAGAAAACACGGCCACAGCACAGCATCAAGCTGGATGGGAGCGGGGAGGACTCAGATAGGTTGTCTAAATGTCAAAATATGTGTGACTGTCCATGTCTGTCAGGAAACAGGGCCAGGGCCACTAGAAGGACAAGCGCACCCTGGGGGGCAGCACTGACCAAATACCAGTGACCAACAAGTCACTGAGAAAAATCTCGCGTCTTTCCAGGTGAATCGGGTCCAGCTTCCATTCTGGCCACACTCAAAGGCCAGTGCTCTGTTCTCCTTGATCCTTCTGACTCACAACAGATTCATCTCCACACATACCTGGCAGTGGAAACTCGAAGCTCCTGGGTCTAGTTTTTTGGTAGGGCCAAAAGCCCCTTCTGTCCATAGGCAGAGAGAGAAAGCCTTGGCAAGCTCTGTTTTGGGACAACGGGAATATAAAGGGCAAAGAGCAGCAGGACACACTGGCAAGCAGAGGCCTCACACCTTCAGGAAACCTAGGAATGTCCTCACAGTGAGCCCAGAGAGGGCGGCCGTGGGGGAAGGGAACCCTTATGTGCACAGTCCACGTTACCCGGACAGAGGGAGTCCCTGTGTGCACCGTCCACAGTGAGAACGGTCTGCTCTACAATTAAACTCGGCCCCCAGAGAGAACTCACACGGCACAGGGAGGCCCATGCTGTCACCCTCCCAGAGCCTGGGAGGTCAGGAGAGTGTCCCCCAGCGTTCTCCTATTGTTCCCTGGGGGGCAGCCCCAGAAGGGGACACCCCCAGGGCCCTCGACTGCAGGGCTGAGAGGCAGGTCCCTTGTAGGGCGTGTGGGCACAGTGAGAGATGAAGCCCAGCCTGCAGCAGGTGTCAGGTGATCTTGGACAGTAAACAGGGTGTGGCCAGAAGAAGGGGGTGAGACAGGTAGGGAGGGGCCCCAAAAGGGGGTAAGACTGGTAGGGAGGGATCACAGGTAGGGGAGGGGCCAAGGAAGTAGCCTCAGGGCTCAGCATTCAGCTCTTCCAGAACTTTCCAGCCACTAGACCTCTGGCCGACACTTTCACTGCCTCTCAGATGCATGATCAGGATCAGATCATTTCACTGACAAGAGTGAACTACTGTGCTTCACACACTTTCCACTGGGAACACTTTTATCTTTATCATGTTTAGCGAACTATTCATAACAAGCATTAGATTATCAGCTTGTTCTTCAGGTGGGCTAGGATGGTGGTTGTTCAATTTGAAGTAATGGTGGTGGGAAGGGGTCATGGTGGTGGGACTGGTGTTGGAATATTGAATGAAGTAAATTGTGAATAACTTCAAAATGTTAAATTATAAAAAAAAATTTAGAGTGTATGACTGACAAATGTTAGGACCTGACTCTCCAAGGACAACCTTGGGCCAGGGACACAACATGTGAGCCCAGTGAGGCAGCTGGGCTCAGGTAAAGGCCGAGCTGTGCTCTCCCTCTGTCAACTGACATTCCAGATTCCTTCATGATTTTTTAACTTTTGCTGATGCTGCCCCTCGATGGCAAGGGAACATTTCTTTCATTGTGCCTGTGTTTGGGGCACACTGGCAGTGCTCAGGCTGCCCGTGCTGTGTCCTCAGGATCACTGTTGTTGGGGTTTGCCTGACCTTTGGGGAGCCATGGTTGAGCCCAGGTTTGCTGTAGACAGGACAGGAGCTGTGGAGAGACTCCACGGGACCGAACCTCACAGATGGCGCCTGTTTCCTGTTACTGCATCTGGGCTTCATAAACAACTCCTAATAATGAAACAGGATGTCCTGCAATGCCCACAGGGTGTAACTAGCCTATCAGCTGCAGACACTCGGGCATAACCAGCAGCGAGAGGGATAAAAAGGGGGGAAGCCGCCTAGCTAGAGGTTCCTCTTCTTCCCCATGCTTGGGAAGGTTCCTGAATAAATCCCTGTAAGAAGGATCTCTGGGTTGCGTGTTTCTTTGCTGGTGGAAGCGGCACTCAACAAGGAGCCAAACACACACAGATCTTATAGGGGGTCTCGGCTTCACAGGTAGATCCAATCACATAAAGTTTAGCATTATTGGCCTACCACTTTTTCTACTCTGCTTCGCCTCAATCCATTCCAAATTAAGGCAGGATGCTGTGCCTAGGATGATTTACTAAGCATTCAGTGTCTGAATCTATGGCTCATGTGACTTGGTGGTCGGATGAGGCTGAAGGCTGGACACCTGGTGCGGACACCCTGTTCTTACCAACTTTGCCCAATTCCCCCCTCTGTGGAGCTTCCCTTCTGGGCCGCTTTGCAAGGTCCAGTTTATCTGCTTCTCACTGTGCTTTATTTTGCATTTAGGATGCCAGGCACTTTCCCTCCACCTCAGCCAGCAATCACACCTTCCTTCTTTCTAGAAGCTCCTGCCACGGCTTTGGGACAGAGCCCAGGAGCTGGAATTTTTCCTTCTGATGCGTCCCTTTCCCTAATTGCTCAAATGCAGTCACTCACCCTGTCCAGCCAGTGGCCTCTGCACAGGCTGGCACACTGTCCACCTCAGGCCCGGGGTGCTCTGCGTGGTGCCACTCCAGTCGGTGACTATGGAGGGCACCTTTGTCGCTGCGGCCGGGCACGCGCCAAACTCCATCCTGAATCTCTGGCTGCCTTTCCTAGATGGCGTCTTCCCCTCCGCGTTGACGAGAAACCCGCCTGCCCGGCCTGCAGTGCTTTCACGCTTGGAATAACCAGAATGCTTGGAAACTAAAACATTCCAGAGTTAGGAGCAGAAAGGAAAACAGTGGTAAAAGGAAATAAAACCAGAAATCGTAGGCAACAGAGAATAGCGGTGAGCCTGAGGCCATGATGGAAACAGCAGGGGCGGTGGGGACACGTCCAGGACCGGGTGGATGTGACAGACACCCCCGCACAGAAACCATCTGGGGTTTGGCGCTCAGCCTGTAGTGTCCACGTGGCCGGTCGTAGCCTCTTTGGGGTCCAAGTCAGCGGGGTCGGGGGGTGGTAGGAGGACTCGGGCCAGTCTTCTAGTCTGGCTAGGTTAGGATGCGGAGTATCGAAGAGGGAATCATTGTTTATACCAATGTCAGTTTATACCAAAGTCAGGTGGGGTCTCAGCCCCAGGGGCTCACGGCTGCCCGAATCCCCCTGGAAGAGGCTGTAAGGCTGCCCTTTACACCCTCCTGTGTCCCTGGGCTTGGTGTGGGTTTCCCGTGGACAGCGAGGAAGCCCACCTGGCCCGCTCCACCTGCTGACCCTGGGCTTAGCACCGGGTGGTTTACACGCAGCGAGAGAATTTCAGTCCAGTGATGCTGACGCCTCTGGGAGCTGTCCCTGGCTTCCCTCGGAAAGGCCTGGGTGCCTGCATCAAAAGTCTTCGTGATTGCTGCCTGTAAATATTTGGGGGGCTTCTCTGGACACTCGGTCTCTGATGCGACTCTTCAACTCTCCCGTCACAGACATGTGGACCAACAGGCCCGTGACACGGTCCCAGGGACGTTTCCTCTCCAATGCAGGCCACCAGAGCTGGAGCCTGGGGCCCCTGGACCCAGCGACATTCCCCAGCCAGCGCATGGGCAGGAAGGCCACTTGGCCGTCCCCGCTCTCCTGCCCGCGCTCACCTCTCTGCTCGTCCCGACACACGTGGGGGGCTCAGGCAACTCTCGCCCTTGCCTGCTGGCTCTGGAGAGACCACCTGCCCTGCTCTGAGCTGCCCATGGAATCTCCTGGCCAGGAGCCCAGAAGCCCTGTCAGGCTGCCCGGGGGCTGGGGTGGGCCCAATGATCTCGAGTGAAGGCAAGATTATCTTGGGGATTACCTCGAGTGGAGGCAATTGAGACTCACAACTATCGCTTTGACTGATTCCCTAGAGGCCAACAGGAAAGGCGCCTGGTTTGGGGGGTTCCGGATGTGGATGTGGGGGCCCGGGTCTCCCTTTTCCGTGTTGAGTGCAGTAAACTGGCCTTTGCTCTAGCTGATGTGCCTCCTGGCATTCAGTTCCCCCGTCCTCAGCCTCTTAGGGGAAGGAGGGGAGGATCGTCTTGTTCCCCAACAGAACCCGGAGAAGCCCCAGGTGACGGCCACTGAGACCATGAGCCCAGCAGCCCGCAAGGAAGCGACGCCCTGGCAGTCACGAGTGAGCTCGGAGAGATGGCGGGCTGAGGGGTGCTCGGGCGACCCTGTGGCCCAGCTCCGTGCCCGCCCTGGCCCAGAGGCACCGGCCAAGCCACAGGTCCCGCAGCCCAGGAGGAGATCACGCAGGCACCCTCTCCCCAAACACTAAAAGTTGGGGTGATTTGCTACACAGCCATGGGCAACTGCTACAGCGAGGGGTCCAGAACACGGGTGCGCTACGTCTAGGGTACCCTAGCAGGGGGAGGGGGAGAGGGTCCTGCCTCCCTCTGTCGGGCACACACTTTCCCACAGCATCGATCAACGCTGCTACGGGGTGAGCTGTGCCTTTCTGCTGTTTTCCCGGTCAGTCTCGAAGGCAGCTCAGGGGACCTTCAGACGCTGTGCCGATGTGTGTGAGCCGGAGAGAAAAGGACTCGCTCCCCGGAGCAACTCCCAGCCCCACCCCCCTGGGAACCTCCGTAGCAACAGACTTTGACCTAGGTAGAAGCCGCAAGTGGGGGCAGGTTGGAGGAACCCCATAAAGCCACCTTGAACAAAGGGAGGGCGCGGATGCTGCCCGGGCTGTTTGCTGCTTGGCCCACGTGACCGGGCACATGTGTCGCCCACATCTCCCCACTTGAGCTGTGGACTTTCATGCTTCTGTGTCTAATGCTGGGGTGTGTGTGTGGAGAGAAGCCCGTGCTCTCTCCTGAGCGTTGGTCAACCCTCTCACTTTCTCTCCCTGCTTCCCTCCAAAAACCTCCAAATCTGCTTTTACTTCACCACTCGTCTACTCCTGAAATTCTTTTCTGCTGGTGTCCATCGGGGCGGGGCGGGGGGGAGAGGGAGGGGCACAGGCCCGGCTGTACTGGTGTCCATCGGGAGAGGGACAGGCCTAGCTCTCGGTTCACAGGACCTAGAAACCTGTGAACTCGACGCTGTGGGACCCGTGCCAGCGTCCCCTGCTCTGGGTCCAGTCCATCGCCAAGGATCTACCCTCAGATTCCGGCCGCTTCTATGGAGACGACAATGTGATCCCGTGTCCCAGGTGCCTGTGCTCCTGCTGCTTCACTGTGGAGGCCCAGAGCGGGGACAAGCAAGGACAAGGGGGCCCGTAGGGGGGACAAGCGGCTCCCTCAGTCCTGACCACCAACAGGGCGGGTGCCCTCTCTCTCTCTCTCTCTCTCTCTCTCTCTCTCTCTCTCTCTCTCTCTCTCTCTCTCTCTCTCTCTCACTCTCTCTCTCTCTCTCTCTGTATGACCTTCTCTGTCTCTCTGTGTGTCTGTCTCTCCCCCCGCCCTCTTTATTTCTCAGCAGACAGAGAAGAGCCCCTTGCTTCCCTTCCCCCTTCCTCTTTGGAGGGTCCCCTGCCACACATCCCCGCTCCAGGAAGAAAGACTGAGCCACAGAAGGGAAGCCTTTATAGAAGATTCTAGAACCCAACCCTCCTTCCGGCAGGGTGGAGCCGGAACCACCCACAGCTGCTCTCAGTCCCTCCTCCCACCTCACCCCTCTCCCCCCCCCCCGCGCGGGAGAGTGTTAGTGAGGGGGCAGCTGGGGTGTGGACCCCGGGAGGGCTCGGGGGTCCTTCCAGACTGCACCGGGCAGGGGGTGGCTTGCTGCAGTGTCAGCCTGACCCCGGGGGGCTGGGCAGGAGAGCCCTCCCGGAGCCCCGGGGGATGCCCACGAAGGCAGCCACTGGCCAAGGCCCCGACAAAGCTGCAGCCCTGTGGACCCCTGCTTGTCCCGAGGGCCCGGGGGTGCCAGCTTTGGGGCTCGTGGCTGTGGCAACTTCCCTGGGTGCTTCTGGGGAGGGGGACATGGCCGGGCTCCCCCCACCCCCAGCCATGCCGTGTCCAAGGCGGGTGCCTGCACCACTGAGCACTGCTGGTGGCCCATCCCTGCTGCCCAGGACCACAGCCCCGGAGAAGGGAGGCCCCTGCCCGAGCACCGGGCTCAGCCCTGCGTCACTGGCTGGGCTGGATTCCGGGGCCCTCACGGCCTTCCGGAAAGGCCCTACCGTGTCCCTGGGGCTGTCGGGCCTGTCACTGTGCGCCCGGCACCACGGGCAGATCTGGAACAGAGCTGCAGGGCTCCCCGAGGCAGGAGGACAAGACACTGGCCAGGCCTCCTCTCCCCTCTCTGGGCTCCCCCAGGGCCGCCTGGCTGGACGCTTCTGAGCCTCCCCCCTCCCCTCCCTCCTGCTCTGCTCCCTTCCCTTCTTTGTATCCTCCCCTCCCTCCTTCTCCCTTTCTCCCCTCTCTCCCTTCTTAGTTTTTTTTTAATTTTATAAAGTAGCAAACAATATTTGATTACAGTTAATGTTCAAACACCCATCCTGCCATCACGACACCTTCCCCACCACCATATTTAGGATGTTTCCATCCGGAGCCGCAATCCCTGTCCCAAGGCAGAACCAAAATAATATATTTTGTATTGTTTGTTATGAAAAGCCACTGAGAATGCTACCAATAAGTACCCTTAGAGGAAAGAGGGTGAAGATTGTTGCATTTCACCCAGGGAACATCAAGCCCTTCTATAAGAGATCACTTACATGGTGTTGAAGGTTGAGCCCTGTGTGCTTTATATAGATACATATATATGTAAAAAAAAATACTTCCCGCTAATATTGGTTGCCTACTACTTTGAACCCCATTAATTGTGGTGTGGTTCCCTTAGAGTACGGGGAGGGGGTGTGGTATAAAGTGTCCAGGAATAGATTTACTCGTGGGTGAGGCTCGGCCCAAGCGTCTGGAGAGCGGCTGTGAGCCTGGTGGCAGTTGAGTTCTGGAGATTTTCAGCTGCGGGGCTGGGTCCCTTGGGTGGGGAGGGCTCTCACCCGCCTTCCTCTGGTGCCCCATGAGCCTCTCTCCCTTCTTCTCTGCTTCCTCCCTCCCCCCTCCCTTCCCTTCTTTGTATCCCTCCCCCCGCCCCCTCCTCTCCCTCCCTCCCTCCTCCTCTGCTTCCTCCCCTCCCTCCTGCTGCAGAGGCTCACAGTTTGTGGAGGTGGAAGCAGTACTCAGGACACTCAGACAGAGGAGGGGCCCGTGGGGTCCCAGACAAGCCCCCAGCAGGCTGCCCTGTGCCCAGATTCTTGGGTGAGGGCACGAAGCTCAAGTCTCACCCCGGCCTGGGGTCCTGCCGGCCGGCACCTACATCCTTGTACCCGAGGCTCCACACCAGCTCTGAGGGTTGGGCCAGCTGGGCCTCGTGCAAGTGGGCTGTGGGGGGCCGCAGGGCTAGGCGTGTGCCCCCAGCTGCCCGCGTCCTGCACAGACTCCTGGGCTGTCCGAGCCGGCTTTCGCCTCCCCTGGGCTGAGCGGAGACAGTCCCTGTCCACTGCCGCCTGAGAGGTGGGCTGGGCCCCTCCAGCACCCACGCTGAGCACGTGCTGACCCTGGGGGACAGCAGGGAGCCTCATGGGTGCCCCCCACCCCCAGCCCCAGGGGAGTGGCCCAAGACCCTGCTCTGGTTGTGGTCACCTCACCCGGAAGGGTCCAGCCGGAAGGAGAAGTCCCCTCTCTGGGCAAGGGGAGATGCCTACGAGTGCCCCCCTGCCAGCTCCTGCTGGCCTGCGCTGGTGTCCACTCCTGGTGTAGGAGTCAGTGTTCATTGGGGGTGCTCTGGGGTCACTCCTGGCCGCCTCAGGGGCCTTCTGGGGTGAGACCATCACAAGTGCCCAGCCCTCTGTGCTCCGGCTTCGACCCTCAAGTCCCTTTATCGTTGCAGCCCTTGCCGCTGGGTGAGAGAGACCCACCATGGGCGGCCTTTATGCCCACCACTCACCACCCACCGCCTGCCCCGATGGATCTTTGAGCAGAGCCAAGGCTCCCCTCTGCTGGTCAGCGCTGGTACTGCTAGACCACTGTCCTCTGATGAGAAACTTGGAGACTGACTTTTTCCTGATCATTTCCTTCCCTTATTTTTGGGGGCCACAGCTGGTGGGATTCCAGGGGCTATTCCTGTGTGGTGCATGAGGGGCCCTGTGTGATGTTGGGGACATACCAGGCACCGCCCAAGTGCCTTAACGTCTCTCCGGCCCCAACAGGATCATTTCCTGAGGAGCAAACGGGAGGTTACAGAGACGAGTCACCCATGAGGCCGAGACGTCTGTGCTGGGCTCGGCCTGACCGTCCCCACCACGGAGAGGGGTCCTCGGACACAGCAAGAACCCGGTCAGCTTGACCAACCACAACCAAACCACTGTCTCTGTCTCTGCTGCGGGCCATGCCTGCAGAGCGGCTGGTGTGGACGGTGAGTCCCACTGCCGAGCGGGTGCCATAGGTCACCCCACATGTCTGTCACCTATCACAGGTTCTGTGTCCCCGCGGGGCCATGTCCTCTGCCCACTGGCCTCAGGTTCTAAGTGAAAGGCTCAGGAAAGGCAGGGCAGGCTCTGGGCGCGGGGAGGCTGAGCCTGACGAATGACAAGCACACGGAGAGCCACCTGGCACCACGTCAGCCTCACCCTGGCGCCTCCGGCCCCGTCTGGGGCAGCAGGCGGCTGGGGCTGGGCAGAGCTCGCTGGGCCCCGTTGGAGGCACTCTCGGGTCCCCAGGTGACAGCCCACACCACCAACAGAGACACGGGCCTGTCACAGGTGAGAGAAGCCTGTGGCCGGCGGAGAACACGGCCCCTGACCTTTATTGCGGAGACTGCAGGGCTGGGGGCCGGGGTGAACTGCGTGGGTTTCAGACATGGGGCACGGTGGGGTTCAGAGGCTCCCGATTCTCGCACGGCTGCAGCAGCAGACAGCAGTGCAGGGAGCGGTGGCACAGGCCCAAGAGCTCTTCGCTCTTCTGACAGTGCTCCACACAGTGGCCCTTCATCCGGGAGCACCTCTCGTCAAAAATCCCACTCCTGCCTAGGGGAGGGAAGGGTGGAGAGAGGGATTCCGGCCTCACACTGCCTGTGATGGGGGACAGCGGGGTGGCTCTGGGGTCTCCCTGGGCGTGTTCAGCCCTCCGACAGAGGTGACACCAGGACCCCCCTCACTGCCCAGGCTCTGTTGATTCTGGACATGGCTGACCCTCGGGACATCAGGCTGCCTGGGGGCAGCAGCAGGGCCACCACTGGCCACCAGGAGCAAAGGCCAGAAGCTCGCAGACGTTGGTTCCAAGTGCATGCAGATCCCTTCCCCAGCAGGAGAACGAGGTCCGGCTCCATCCATCAGGGGTGAGGGCACAGGAGAGAGCCGGGGGCCTGAACGCTGCCTTCCTGCCTTGCTGGCCAGGCCCGCAGAGCCCAGGCTCAGGGTCCGTGGGGGGAAGACCCAGGTGCAGCCCCGGGGGAGCGAGTCCTGATGGGAAGGATGTTCTGTTCACTGAGCCAGAGGACAGGCTCAACCCCCGCCTGGCTCTGGACACCCCGACAAGCTGGGTGCTCGTCACCCCTGATCTCCTCCCCGGGAACAGACCAGCTGCGCCTTCCGAGGCACTGAGCTCCGCACGCGGCAGCCCTGGACGGAGCCTGGCCACAGGGCACCCAGCCCCCATTCCTGCCCTGCCAGCTCAGGGTCACTCAGCTCGGGCAGGACAGAGGGCCCCGGGAGACGCTGGTGTGGAGCCGGAAGCGCTGTCCAGTTTGCGAGGCTTTGGGGACCGTCCATCTAACACCACTCGCCTGAGGAACAGCGCTTCCTGCTCTCCTGCTGTACCTAGTGTCCCGTTCAGGGCCAACACGGTGCCCCTGGACACACTCTCCCCCTCCCCATCGCTCAGGCCTCACTGCTGTCCTGGCCTTCCGTCCACAGCCTGGGCATGAGGCCAGCCCCGGGCCCTTCTCCTGCCGTGTCTGTTTCCGAGACGCCGTGGCACTCCCTAATAACAGTGGCAGGAGCGGGGCCGAGCAGAAGCGACACTAGGGGGGTCGTCCCCGACAGCCAGTGCCCTGCAGGGCCCGACACCAGGGCCGGGGCCTCCCATGGCGGGTCACACGGACAATCACGGCACAGGGTCCCCGGCCAGGAGCCTTACCTGGGGCCACCCGGGAGAGGAGAGCCAGGAGAAGCAGCAGCGTCCTCATGCTGGCGGGCTCGGTGGTGCTCAGCCCTCTGAGGACACCCACTCCTTCCTGGCCGATAGCATCTTGACCGCTGAGCTACGGTGGGAGGGAGGCATTTCGTGCCGTGCAGCTGCAGCCCACACAGCCCAGAGTGTCCCTCAGCCCCAGCCCCTGCTGGTCTGGTTCCGCTAATGTAGCCGCAGAGACAGGGCAGGCCGGATCAGAGAGGTGGGAACAGGGGTCCTGGGACCCACATGTTGTGCTCCTGTCCCTTAGTCGGCCCCGGGAGCGAGCCACTGCTCGTGAGCACTGTGGGGTGGACACTCTAGTGTGCCAGGCTGGTACACTGGCTGGATGGAGTCTGGATCCCGGCCCCGAGCCGTCTCAGCTGTGAGCCCCTGTGATCACTTGAGGGAATCTCACGTCTTGATTGAAAACTGTGACTCTCCTTCAGGACAGAGAAATGCTGCCAGTGGCGCAGCGTCCTGCTTCCAGCTGTCATCCAAGAGGTGAAAACAGAAACTGAAAAGCACCCTCGTGTCCCTCCCCTGACACTCGTCCTCCTAAACGCCCATGGGTGGACAACTGCCGGAGGAGTGCTCTCTGGAGCAGGACCCCAAACCAACCACTGCCCAACCTCTCCTATACACCCCCCACAGCTGAGTGAGGGGCCCAGCGGGATTGGGGGTGGGCGAGCTGCAGACTCTGCCATCCAGGACCTGGCCTGAGGGTGCACAGGGCCCCGAGTAGCCCCCAGGAGACTGCCGGCGCCCACATGAGTGAGGGGCCCTGTGCCATCTCCGGGAGGTGCATTGGATCGGTGGCTCCTGTGGATGGGGCGTGAGAGTTCCTTAAACTGGGCATTGGGCAAGGAAAAGGCAGGAGCCCAGGGACAGAGTGTTTGCTTGATACGGGCTGGGTTCTTCGTGATGAATAGTTTCTGGGGGCTAATTCGTGGGAAATGCAGGACAGATCCTCAGAGTGGAACCGCTCGTTGGCTGTGGCTAAAAGCAACGAGGTGACTGAGCCGGGGGCGGTTGGGTTTGAGCCCACGACTGAGCCAATAAGCCCCAGTGCTCAGGGGCACCTTCATAGACGTGTGGGCGCAGGAAGGCCTGGAAGCAGGTGGTGGCACTCATGCGGGGCAGGGTCAAGAGGCCAAGAGTGACCACAGTGCAGAGTCCAGCAAGAAGCCAATTCCGACTTCTGGAGGCCGAGGTTCCCTCCAGTCACAGCAGTGCCCGATCCTGGCAGTGGGGCCTGGGAACACTTCAGTCCATTCACTTCACTGACTGAGAACTGGGGCCCGGGAGTATTTGCGTTGGCTCAGTCCCTGACCTGGACAGTCTGCGTGTGGCCCCTCCCCTGTCAGCCATGGGAGCCGTGTACCAGCCGGTCCCTGGCTCTGTGCTGGAGAGTCCTCCCTCCCTCCCTCCCTCCGGGCCCAGCGGGATGAAGCTGCTTCTTGCCTTTGCCTGTTGCTTCCTTCTGGCTCAGCTTCCAGCAGGTAAACGAGGGGGACAAGCTGCTGGGGCAGACAAGCTGGAGATTCCTCCTGCCTCAGCCACACGCACCTCTCAGGTCTCACTTGGGACTGTCCCAGGGGGTCTTTGCTCCCTCCTGGGGTCCCTTAAAAAAACGTCTGACCTGACAGAGCGCTGGCTGCAAGTCCAGCTGCATCTCTGTGATGCCGTGTGGACGCGCTCTCCGGGGCTGGGCGGGGACACGGGTGTCATTCCCTGGACCGCTGTTTCCCTTCTCACTGTGCTTTCTTTTGCATTTAGGCTGCCAGGCAGGATTCGAGAATAGGCGTCAGTTTCTGACAGGTGAGTTTCTCCTCTTGTGTATGATTTTCATTCTCAGAACTCTTGGCTCGCCCACTCTCTGGGGACTCTTGAGCCCACCAGCCCCATGGATCAAAGAGACGCTGGGAGTCATAGAACGGCAGTGCCCGGCAATTGTAGGCGCCTGGCACAGTATTTGCCCATCAGCCTCGGGGTCAGCGGCATCCATGGCTTCCATCCACAGAGAAATTTCTGCTGTTGCCTTTCCCTCAGCTGTCGGCACGTGGGCCTGGTGTGGTCTCCCGTAAACTCAGGTTCTGGGATTGGGCTCAGCTCTCCAACTCACCCTGGTTCTGTTCCCTGAACAGAAAGGGTGTCAGAGGTGTCACTCCCCCGGTGGGGAGCAGGAGGCTGGAGAGAGAGGCAGGTCCTGAGGGTGTCTCCCGTTTCAGAGAGTGTCTCCCTGAGGATCATTTGATGGGTGCTGGAGCAAACAAGACCCGACCTTGCAAAGTGGCCCAGAAGGGAGGCTCTGCAGAAGAGAGGATCTGGGCAAAGTTGGCAAGAACAGGGTGTCAGCACCAGGTGTCCAGCCTTGAGCCTCATCCGACCTCCTAGCCACATGAGCCCCAGATACAGACACTGTCGTGTACGCTTAGTAAATCATCCTAGGCACAGCATCTAGCCTTCATGTGGAATGGATCAGGGCGAAGCAGAGTAGGAAAGGTGATAGGCCAATGATGCTAAACTTTATCTGATTGGATCTTCCTGTGAAGCTGAGACCCTCTGTAAAATCTGTGTGTGTTTGGCAATGAAGTGAACAGTCTCTGGCTGTTCCCAAGGGTGCTTCTCTGAGTACCAATCATCCTTGGCCCCATGTATGCCCAGACCCACTGTGCAACGTGATAGGGCACCGTTGGGAAAAACTATTCCCCAAGATCTCCCAGTGCACAGCCCAGTGCTCTGAGGGCTGTGACGGGTGCCCTGGGCAGCAGTGTCCCGGAGTACCTGAGGGGGGCTGGGCTGCTGCCGCTGCCAAGACACACTAGAGGCCTCAGCCCTGCCGTCTCTGGTGTTTCATCCGCACCTGCCCCCAGGGGCCGCATCAACTCTCCTCCACCCGGAGCCTTGGGGCCACCGGGTTGAGACTCACAGTGTTAGGGAGTGAAGAAGGGTCAGTGCGCGAGTGCTTTCCGGCACTGACCCGGCCAGTCACTCCCTGTGACCCTGACTCAGGGGGTGAGCCCAGCCAGCTGATGCCCTCAGAGCAGCTTTCAAGGCCCTGATGCCCGAGACCACCCATGGGGCGGGAAGACCCTCTCATGGGGACCGAGGGACAGTATGGCAGTCCAATTCCTGTCCTGTCTATGGTCAACCTGGGTTCAGCCTCGGCTCCCCAAAGGTCAGGCAAACCCCAACAACAGTGATCCTGAGGACACAGCACGGGCAGCCTGAGCACTGCCAGTGTGGCCCAAACACAGGCACAATGAAAGAAATGTTCCCTTGCCATCGAGGGGCAGCATCAGCAAAAGTTTCAAAAAATCGTGAAGGAATCTGGAATGTCAGTTGGACAGAGGGAGAGCACAGCTTGGCTTTACCTGAGCCCACCTGCCTCACTGGGCTGACATGAGGGGTCCTCCTGCTGGGACTCGACTCTCAGTCTAGTAGAACCCCTCAGTCTAGTGCTCCCTCCTGCAAGGCAGAATCCTCAGCTCGGGATCTTCCTCGTGGCTCAAGGATTGTGGTGTTCCCTCCCTTACTTCCACCCTCACAAGGTTATAAACAGGGTTTATGCCTACAAGCTGCTTAAGAATGGAAACACCCACTGCATTCTGAAATGCAGGCGTCTCTGAAAGTTCTGGGCCACGTCCTGAAAACGCTTTAGACTCAGATACAAACCCTTTAAACTCTTAGATACAAACCCTTTAGACTTAGATACAAACCCTTCAGGCTTTTAAATACAAACCCTCTGACTCTTAGATACAAACCCTTTAGACTCTTAGATACAAAGTTACCCTTTCTGGAATCCTTGCTTACAGAGCCTCAGGAATATGTGTCAGCAGCTCTCTGTGTCTCACTGTCTCTCTGTCTCTGTCTCTGTCTTTCCCAGGTGATTTTGCTCCGTGTGAGCCCTGCAGGCTGGGCCGAGGCAAATGCAGAAAGGAGTGCCTTGAGGATGAGATTGCCATGGGGAATTGCAAGCTCAACTTATTCTGTTGCCAGCCGAGGTTCCGTTAAGCTGGGCCAGACTCCTGTCGCCGTTTCCTTCCTCCTGAGTATAACAGGAACCCACAAGGTGCCCATGTCCTGTTCTGTATTGATATTGATCCGTGCAGTGTCACCCACAGTGTTGTGAGTGGAGTTACAAATTGATGGAATACACAATACTCTGCATGTCCTCAGTTCTCAGCTACCTCTGGGGTGTCCTCATAGCATCTCCGACTGTATTGGGCCTAGAACAATGCGTCAGATGGAGGACTTCAGCACGCTATTTCATAATGCTTGTATGTTGTCATATGATGGCGTCTGGAGCGCTACTGGTGCCCTCCATGTTAGATAACCCCCTTCCGTAGCTCAGTAGCCGCCGAGGACCTAATGGCTTCACCTGCCAGGGCGTCTCCATCTCTGCCTCTGCCTGGGACCCTCCCCAGTGGCCTCCTCTGACCTCCTGGGCTCACGTCCACATTCCCCGGGGGCAGCCGCTTTCATCTCCTTGTTACACTGTGAGTCTTCTTAGAGTCCATCTCAGAGAGAGCCCACAGGACTTTCTCTCTGTCTGACCTGGTCCACTTAGCACACTGCGTCCATGGTCCATCCTTGTGGTCGCAAACGGCCTCCACTGAGTCCAGCACATGGAAAGATGCCCAGCACCTCCGAATCAGAGACGCTAAACCAACACGGGCAAGTGAACACCTGTTGGCAAGGGTAACCGAGAACAAGAGAAAGCAAGTGCCGGGCGGGACGTGGGGACTGGAGACCCTCTGGCCTGGCCTCCAGGCCACAGCCCTTAGTGGGCATTGCTCCCCTGATCAGTAGTGCCAGTGCTGGAGGTTTGTGGGAAACAGAAGGTAATTCGTAAGTGCTGTGTCCTTCACTGATTCAATACAACAGGTGCCACAGCGTGAAGGCCCAGCAACTGGTGCCCACGGCGACTGACCAGAAACAGATTGAAGGAATGAGGGTGAGGCCATTCCTGAAATTGGGGGCTCAGTTTGAAGAAGAGAGGGTCGGGAAGGGCACATGTAGAGTTACCCCCAAAGGCCACCCACAGCCAGGAAGATACTGACCCCAGCACAGGTCAGGGCAGTGCTAGGCATGCACATTCGAGATGGCACCTGCCAGAGTCCAGGGGTGAGGTTCCTTGGACCCTCCCAGGCTGCCGGAGGAGAGTGGGTGCAATGCTGGGTACCACCTGGACCCTGCCTGAGGGGAAAGCTGTGCACCATCCCCCACATTCCTGGGGTCCCTCCCAGCTTGCAGCTCTGAAGGCCCCTCAGGGAGCTATGAAGGGGAGTTTCTTCTTACGGTCTCGACCTGTGTATGAGTTTGACCCCAGGGTGGGGGTCAGACATCTCTGGATCAGAAACAGGGTCCGATGTCAGGCTGCTGGTCCACCTGGAAACACACCTCCCTGCACCCTCCAGGCCCGGAGCACTCTGGGATTGGAACGTGCAGGTCAGCGGGTCACCGCCCTCTGCAAGGTCTCAACAGGCCTCAGGAGCCCCTTCTCTGGCTCACTCCAGCCACTCCCATCATCCTAAAATCATAGAGACGGTCTGCTGGCCCTGGGTCCTGGTGTCCACCATTAAGGTCCTTGAGTTGCTCTGTGTGAGTGTGTAGCGGGTGACCGGCGGGACCCAGACTGAGCAGAGCTGAGGGAGGAAAATGGGGATCCTGTCAGGTGGGACACAGGCCCAGCTGGGAGGGGCCCGGAGGGCTTGGTGACTTTCTCTGGAACCGACTCCCACCCCCACCCCCTGATCAACCTGAAATTCCTGTTCAGGGCCCACTGCAACAGAGCTGAGAGAGACCCAAACCCGGCCCGGTCAGGAAATCAAAAATCCTCTCCTGAGCCCTCAGCCTTGCAGGAACCAGGGGGAGGGGACATGGAGTGTGTGTGATCAGAGACGTCTGCCAGGGAGAGACCAGACACACGGGTGCAACTGAGACACTTTATTGCAGGAAAGTCACTGTGTCAGCGACTTTCGTGTAGAGGAGTCCCAATGACACCCCAGGGCACTGTCCCAATGACACGCCCATCATGCTCTGAACACACACAGGACACGGGCACATGCAGAGCCCACCCACCGCAATGACGACCCCAGCACAGTCAGGGCACCGCTGGGCGTGCACACACCACATGGTACCTGCCATGGTCCAGGCCCCAATAGAACGAAGGGCCACAATCTGCTGCTGCTCGTTCCTCCCTCGGTCCACTCTCACTGAGTCTGTGGGGACAGGATTGAAACAGCCTCAGACACAGGATCTGGAATTCTACTGAGAGTCCAAACTCCGGACAATACTTCTCGGGCACCTGAGTGCGAGTCCCATCACAGCCCCCAACTGTCAACAGTCCCCCTGCTGCTCTGGGCCAGGTCCTAGCAGTCCCCCAGGGAGAGTCTGGGCCTGGGAGGTCTCCTCCACAGCAGCAGTATAGTCCAGGTCACAGGCAGCAGCAGGCATAGGCTGGTGGGCATCGGTGGGTCAGCTCAGTCCTGCTCGCTCTCGTCGGAGGACAAGGACACCAGGAGGTCCTCATAGAGCACACTGAAGGGGCGCGGGGTCAGGCCTATTGCGGGTGGGCTGTGGGCAGGGAGCTCAGGGGTGGCCAGGAACCCACAGCTCCACTGGTCCCTGTGCAGCCTCCGGAACACCATGGTGAGGGGCCGGCCCCCTGCAGGATCCCAACCGGAGGTGGGGGGCTCCCGGGGCAGGCCAGGCCTCCTGCCTGCTGTGACTGCACTCCTTCGGGTGCCTGCGTGTCTTGCTGGCTGCTCTCCTGGGTGCGGACAGGAACTGGGACCTGGGCAGGGCGTTTAGTTCCAGGGGCCAGCGTGTCTTGTCCTTGGTCCCTGCCCAGCCTTATGTCTGGGCTGCTTCTCTGAGGTAGGGGGTGGGGGCCGAGCCTCCATTTCTTCAGAGTGGTCCGTTGCTCCATCACTACAACCGAGGGCTCTAAACTGGATGAGTGCCCGTGGCTTGGGACTGGGAGCCAGGCCAGGTGTGCGGGCGGCTTCCAATGTGGGGCTCCTGGACGTGGGCACGCAGCTCTGTGGAAGGCCAGGCGCTCTCCCAGCCATGGGGCTCAGCTCCGGACGGCCCTGGTGTGGCCTGCGAGGCAACTCCTCTGCCTGGACGGGTCTTTCAAGAACGTGCCCAGTCTGGGCTCTGCATGGCTGCTACAAGGAGAGAGAGAGAGAAAAGCACAAATTAGACACAGTGACATTTGCATCCCCAGCTCAGACCCACACCAGTGTCTATGCTGACAGTCCTCAGCACAAGAAAATACTGAGGTGGACAGAGAGAGGGACACGTAGGTGACCCTGGACCATGAGAGGGACATGGGAGGGGGTGTTTGGGGGAGAGCCAGGGTCAGAAGGAATGGGTGAGGCTTGGCCCCTCTACTCACCCTCACATAGTCCCAGGACTCCTTCCCCTCCTTCTCGATGGCCTGGACCTTCTGGTCCTGTGTCGTGGGGCATCTCTGCAGCAGAGACCCCCTCCCGGGAATGAGCCTGCAAATAGCACATCAGAGAGTCAGTCATCCCTGCCCATCCCTTGATCGTCCACCCCTGTCCTTCGTGCCTGACCTGTCCCACATCCCTGTGGGAGAGCGGAGGGAGAGCTGCGGGGTCTCTGCACCAGCGTCCTCTCCTGCTGGACTGTCCTGCTGCCCTTCCCCCTCCACCCCCAGGGCCTCTCTCTGGGTGCCACGACCCTGGCTTGTGGCCCCAGGAGAGAGGGGCCCAATGGAAGGTAGGAGGTGGGCTCCCTCCTTCCCTCACTCTCCGGGCTTCCCAGTCAAATGTCCTCATGGGAAGAGGGAGACACAGAAACTGGGACGCAGCCCAGAGATGATGGAATGGGCCCAGTACTCACCCAGGTCCACTGACCTTCGGGGTGTCGGGCCCCCTGGAGGGCACTGGCTCACAGCGGGGTGGCATGTTCTCCTTTCCCTTCAGGCATCTCAGGGGCTCTGCGAGCCTGTGCAGGGTCAGAGATGGGCTGGCAGTGGGAGCCAAGGAGGAAAAGGACCCCATCCCCCCAGGTATGCCCTGGGAGATGCCACCCCAGAGGCACCATGGCTGCAACGGGGCAGGACAGGGAGGGCCTCGAGGACTCGTCTTGGAAGGCGAGCCTGTTCCACTCGGGCCAACACGCCCTGGCATAACGGCAAACGGCAGCTGGGGCCTGGCAGGGTCTGAGGCCAGAGCACAGGGGACTGCCCATAGCCCACTGATGCCCGAAGGAAAGCCCTGCCCGCCTGACGTGGGATGGGCTCGCAGACCAGCTCCAAGAGCTGGGACAAGGCAGAGATGGGCACGCTCATTTCCCCTCCTGGCCTGACCCTGGGCCTGTCCACCCTCCCGCTTCCTCCCCGCACCAGCCCACCACTTACTCTGGGGTCCTCACTTTCCCGGGCTCCTCCCGGGGGTGCCTTCCAGGTGTGGGCTTTCTGGGCTCCAGGGCCCCTGGGCCAAACAGGTCGTACCCACATGGAACTCATATCTATGGATTGGCAGCAGAGTTGGCCTCCTAAGGAAATGAGAAAGAAGCTTGAGTGACTCACAGACCACACACGGCCACACACTGCAACTCACACACACGAACACACACATGCACATACAGACACCCACATGCACAATCACACACACGCACACAGACACACACGCAGACACACATGCAGACACACATGCACACATGCACACACACATGCACACACAGACACCCACATGCACATTCACACAGACATCCACACGACATTCACACACAAACACACGCACATTCACACACATGCACACACATACACAAGTGCACACACACATGCACACACAGACACCCACACGCACATTCAAACACAAACACCCACACGCATATTCACACTCATGCACATTTACACACACACAGACACACACGCACACAGAAACACACAGGCACACAAACACATGCACAGAGATACACAAATGCAAACACACACAGGTACATGCACACACATGCACACACACACAGATCCGTACTGTGCACTTTAGGGAATCCCACACGCCCACTCAGATGTACCCAGTACATGGGATGGCTATGTTCCCTCCTGCACTGCCTCGCCACACCCTCCTCTCCCTGATGGAGCACCTAGCACAACCTCTAACAAGAGCCCTCAGCTCCAAGAGCCCTCAGCCCTGCACCCCTGCCAGAGAGCACATGGAAAGTCCACTTACCTGATCACGGTGGCCGTCCTCTGCTGTGGCCTTCAACGGCGCTAAGTCGGGGAGGCTGGACAAGGCTCAGAGATGCTGCATCCCCGTGACAGGTGAAGGCCGGAAAGGATCCACTTCCTGGAAGTGGACCAAACCATTTTTGGTGTCCTACAAAAAGACTGAAGCTTCTCAGTGAATAAGGGATAGCAAATGAAAACAACTGCAGTATGGATTCCTCTTATAAATTTTTGCCAGCTTTATAAAAATAGAAGCGCTTCTTTTTTGACCCAATTTTAACAAGCAGGAGACAAGCTAGTTAGACTGAGAAACAAGGGATAACCCAATAGACTGACAGGTAATTTTAACCCTAGGGACTGCCCTTCCTTTCTCTGTCTTTCTGGTTTTTTTCCTGGTTCTTGGGGGGTCAGATCGATTGATCAGGTATGTATGAATGCACATGTGCATGTGATTTTTTGTTGTGTTTCTGTATGTCTGTCTGTGTTAAGTGTTTAAATATTGAAGTCAGATTGAATCAGAAGTGGAAATCCTTGTAACTGGGCAAACAACCCCATCACAAAGGTTAGTAATATGTACTCCAAAAAATTTTAAAAGTTTGGGTGTTTTTGGAGCTTATTAAGAATTGTAAAATTAGAGCATGAAACTAAGGTGAAAATTGTTAAAGATTGGTGTAAAAGGTTCATGATTTGAAATATCTAAGGTATAAGAACTATTAAAATTAATTAAAAAGATGTTTTCCTCATGCTTTGTAAAAATGGTACAGGTTTTGTTATGCTAGTACATTTTTTCTCTCTAAATATTTATATTACAATTTTTGTTTGTATCTGCATTATATTGAGTTGTTAAAAAGAGACCCCCCTCCCAGGAATGAGCCTGCAAATAGCACATCACAGAATCAGTCATCCCAGCGCATCCCCGGATAGTCCACCCCATCGTTGGTGCTCAACCTGTCCTGCAGCCCTGTGGGAGAGCGAAGGGAGAGCTACGAGGTCTCTGCACTAGCGTCATCTCCTGGTGGACTGTCCCCCGGCCCTCTCTCCTGCACCCCCAGGGCCTCTCTCCAGATGCCACGATCCTGGTCTCTGGACACCCAGAGAGGCACCCTCTGGGAGGGAGGAGGTCAGCTCTCTCCTTCCCCCACTCTTGCAAGCTGCCTGGGCAAGCATCCTCATGGGAGTAGGGAGACAGAATCTGGGATGCAGCATCGAGCTGCTGGAACCGGCCCAGTACTCTCCCGGGTTCACAGGCCTTCTGGACGTCGGGTCCCCTGGAGCTTGCTGGCGCACCGCGGGGCATCCTGTTTTCTTTTCCTTTAGGGCATCCCAGGCGTAGGAGGACCAGGGCCCCCTGCCAGCGCCTGATGGGGCACCTGAGGTTCCCTGTCCGGTGCCCAAAGGCGCTGCAGTCCTTGCACTTCACCTGCGGAGAGAAGGGCCAGAGTGAGGCAGGGGCTCTGTGAGCCTGCACAGGGAGAAGAGGGGGGCTGGCCAGTGGGAGACAGGGAGGACAAGGTCCCAGTCCCCCCTGGAGATCCCTGGGAAAATGCCAGCGTGAGCCCCTGTGGCTGCAGCAGGCTGGGACAGGGAGGGCCCAGAGGACTCATCTTGGCAGGGGCAGCCTGATTCCACACAGGCCAACACTCCCTGGCATAATGACAACAGAAGCCGGGACCTGGCAGGTTCTGAAGCCAGAGCAAAGGCAGCCCTACCCACGGCCCACTGATGCCCTGCCTGCCTGACCTGGGAGGGTCAGCTCAGCTCTGAGAGCTGGGAGAAGGCGGAGACGGGCACACTCCTTTCCCCTTCCGGCCCTGACCCCGGGCCGTCCACCCTACCCCTTCTCCTACACCACCACTTACCCTGGGGTCCTCGCACTCCGGGGCTCCTCCTGGGGGTACCTTCCAGGCATGGGCTTTCTGGACTCCGGGGCCCTCAGGTCGAAAGGGTCGTCCCCACACAGAACTAATCTCTGTGGCTTGGCACTAGAGTTGGCCTCCTAAAGAAACGAGAAAGAAGCTTGAGTCACTCACAGAGCCAAACATGGTCACACAGTGAAACACACATGCATGCACATGCACACAGACACACACATATGCACACATGCACACACATGTACACACATAGAAATGCACACACACATGCACACACAGACATCCACAAACACTCATAAAAACGCTCACACACAGACGCAAACATGCACATAGATACACTCAAATGCTCAGACACACACACACACACATGCACACACATGCACACATATACACACACAGAGCCCTGCTTGCGCTTTGCACAAATCCCCAATCACTCACTCAGATGCACCCAGGATGGCCATTCTCCCTCCCGCCCTCCCTTGGCACATCCTCCTCTCCCTGACGGAGCCCCTAGCACAACCTCCTGTTTCTAAAAGCCCCCAGCCTTGCACCCTGCCTGAGAGCTGAAGGAAAGTCCACTTACCTGATCACGGTGGCCATCCTCTGCTGTGGTCTTCAATGCTGTAAGTCAGAAAGACTGGACAAAGCAATCAGAGATGCTGCGTCCCCGTGGCAGGTGAAGGCTGGAAAGGATCCACTCCTGGAAGTTCCCCTTTATATAGGCTCAGGTGGGAGTGGATGGGCCATTGTGTCCATCAAGCCAGGTCGGGGGAGACCCTCCCTTTGCCGATACCCCCACCACCTGCTCTCTGGACACACAAGATGGCCAGTGCTGGAGAGAATCTCTCAGATCCCTGTCCATGTCTGGGTAGGATGCCCATGGGCTGTGTCCATGGACCCAGAGGGCGTCCTCGGAGAGTCAGGTACTTCCATTTGTCAGTCATTCACTCTAATTTTTTTCTATAATTTAATATCTTTGAAGTTGTTCACAATAATTTATTTCATCCAATATTCCAACACCAATCCCACCACCGTGACCCCTTCCCACCACCATTACTTCAAAATGAACAACCACCACCCTCGCCTGCCCGATAACAGGCTCTGAGAATTTATTTTGTACTTCTTGTTATGAATAATTCTCTAAACATGATTTTAAAAAAGTGTTCTCAGAGGAAAGTGTGTGAAGCACAGTAGTTCACTCTTGTCAGTGAAATGATCTGGTCCCAATCGTGCATCTGAGAGGCAGAGAAACTATCAGCCAGGGGTTTAGAGGCTGGAAAGTTCTGGAAGAGCTGAATGCTGACCCCTGAGGCTACTTCCTTGGCCCCTCCCTACCTGTGATCCCTCCCTATCAGTCTTGCCCCCTTCTGGGGCCCCTCCTTACCTGTCTCACTCCCTTCCTCTGCCACTCCCTGTTTACTGTCCAAGGTCACCTGACACCTGCTGCAGGCTGGTCACTGTGCCCACAGGCCCTAACCAGGGACCTGCCCTCTCATCCCTGCAGGCTCAGGCCCTCAGGGCATCGCCTTCCAGGGGGTTTTCCAGCTGCTGCCCCATAGGGCAGAGAGGGAGGATGCTGGGGGGACAATCTTCTGACCTCCCAGGCTCTGGGAGGGTGACGCCATGGGCTCCCTGTGCTGAGTGAATTTTCTCTGGGGGCTGAGTTTAATTGTAGAGCAGATTTTCTCACTGTGGATGGTGCATATAGGGGCTCCCTCTGCCTGGGTAATGTGGACGGTGCACCTAAGGGTTCCTCTCCCCCGGGGCCACCCTTTCTGTGCTCACTGTGAAGCCATGCCTAGGTTTCTAGATGGTGTGAGGCTTCTGCTTGCCCATGTGTCCTGCTGCTCTTTGCCCTTCACATTCCCGCCATCCAAAGACAGAGCTGGCCGTGATTTCTCTCCCTCTGCCTGTGGACAGAGGGCCTTTAGGTCCTACCAGAAAATTAGACCCAGGAGCTTCTAATTTCCACTGCCTGGTCTGAGTGGAGATGAATCGGTCATGAGTCACAAGGACCAAGGGGAACAGAGCACTGGCCTTTGAGTGTGACTGGAACGAAGTTGCACCCAATCTATCTGAAAAGACGTGAGATTTTTCTCAGTGACTACTTTTTCATGATTTGTTGGTCACTGGTATTTGGTCAGTGCTGCCCCCCAGGGCAGGTCATCCTTTCAATGGGGCTGGCCCTGTTTCCTGACAGAGATGGACAGTCATATATATTTCGACACAGAGGCCACCTCTCAGAGTCCTCCCAGCTCCTGTCTCGGCTGATGCTGTGCTGAGGCTGAGTTTTCTGCATGTTTCCCGGCAGAGAGAAGCAGGCAGAGGCCTCAGTGATGCAGGACAACTCCCCCCACTGGGGACATGGCCCTGAGCCTGTACAGGATTGTTCCGGGATGTTCTGGATAGACACGGAGACACTTGTTCCTTCCTCTCCTCTGGTTTGGGTGCGGGTTGAGGCAGGTGATTCTGTGGATTTATGGGAACATTCTCCTGCAAACTGCCCTTGGCTTGAGTCCACCACAATGTAGAGCTCACCCCAGCTCTGGGTCTCTCTTGGGACCTTCCCAGGGTCTCTGTTCACTCCCGGGTTACTTAAAGTAATGTCTGACCTGACTGAGTGCTCGCTGCAAATACAGCTGTGTCTTGTGATGCCATGTGGACATGATCTCTGGGGCTGGGCAGGGACAGCTTTGGCACAGGTGTCATTCTCACATGGCCGGTTCCTTTCCCAATGTGCTTTGTTTTGCATTTAGGGTGTCAGGCAAAATTTCAGGATAGTCGTCAGTTTCTGACAGGTGAGTTCCTTCTCTGGTGTATGATTTTCACTATTAGAATTATGACAACAGCATCCCTCCCTCCCAAGGGTCACAGAGATGCTGGGAGTCAATAAAGTGGCAGTGCCCACCAATTTCCCAGCACCCGGCACACTATTTGCCTCTCAGCCTCCAGCTCAGTGACACCGTGGTTTGCATCCACAGAGAAATCCCTACTGCTGCCTTTCCTTCGGCCTTTAGAATGTGGGCCTGTCTTTGTGGTCTCCCGTGAGCTCAGGTTCTGACACAGGGCTTGGCTCCACATCTCACCCTGGTTCTGTTCCCTGAACAGAAACAGTTTCAGAGGTGTCACTGCCTATATGGGGAGAAGCGGGCTGGAGAGAGACGCAGGTCCTGAGGGTGTCTTCTGTTTTTTTTTTTTTTAATTTATTTATTTTTAATTAGAGAATCACCGTGAGGGTACAGTTACAGATTTATACACTTTTGTGCTTATACTTCCCTCATACAAAGTTTGGAACCCATCCCTTCACCAGTGCCCGTTCTCCACCACCCGTAAACCCAGTGTCCCTCCCACCCTCCCCAATCCCATCTCCCCCCCACCCCACCCTGCCACTGTGGCAAGGCATTCCCTTCTGTTTTCTCTCTCTAATTAGCTGTTGTGGTTTGCAATAAAGGTGTTGAGTGGCCGCTGTGCTCAGTCTCTAGCCCTCATTCAGCCCGCAACTCCCTTCCCCCACATGGCCTTCGACTACAATGTAGTTGGTGATAGCTTCTCTGAGTTGACCTTTCCCCGGAACGTGAGGCCAGCCTCGAAGCCATGGAGTCAACCTCCTGGTACTTATTTCTACAGTTCTTGGGTGTTAGTCTCCCACTCTGTTATTCTATATACCATAGATGAGTGCAATCTTTCTATGTCTGTCTCTCTCCTTCTGACTCATTTCACTCAGCATGAAACTTTTCATGCCCATCCACTTGACTACAAAATTCTTGACCTCCTTTTTTCTAACAGCTGCATAGTATTCCATTGTATAGATGTACCAAAGTTTCCTCAACCAGTCATCCGTTCTGGGGCATTCGGGTTTTTTCCAGATTCTGGCTATTGTAAACAGTGCTGCGATGAACATACATGTGCAGATGCCATTTCGATTGTACTTTTTTGCCTCTCTGGGATATATTCCCAGCAGTGGTATTGCTGGGTCAAATGGGAATTCAATATCTAATTTTTTGAGAGTCGTCCATATTGTTTTCCAGAAGGGCTGAACCAGTCGGCATTCCCACCAGCAGTGAAGAAGGGTCCCTTTCTCCCCACATCCTCTCCAACAGCGGTTGCTTTTGTTCTTTTGGATGTGTGCTAGTCTCTGTGGTGTGAGGTGGTATCTCAAAGTTGTTTTGATCTGCATCTCTCTGATGATTAGTGATGCAGAGCACTTTTTCATGTGCCTTTTGGCCATTCGTATTTCTTCCTTGGTAAAGTTTCTGTTCATTTCTTCGCCCCATTTTTTGATGGGGTTGGATGTTTTCTTCTTGTAGAGTTCAACCAGTGCTTTATATACCATTGATATCAACCCCTTATCTGATGGGTATTGTGTAAATATCCTTTCCCATTCTGTGGATAGTCTTTGTATTCTGGTCACTGTATCTCTTGCGGTGCAGAAGCTTTTAAGTTTAATGTAGTCCCATTTGTTGATCTCTGTTTTTACTAGATTGCTTAGTTCCGTGTCACGTTTGAAGATACCTTTATCTTCAATATCGTGGAGGGTTTCGCCGACCTTGTCTTCAATGTACCTTATGGTTTGTGGTCTAATGTTGAGGTCTTTAATCCATTTTGATCTGACTTTTGTGCATGGTGTCAGGTCAAGGTCTAAACCCATTTTTTTGCATGTGGTTGTCCAGTTGTGCCAGCACCATTTGTTAAAGAGGCTTTCCTTGCTCCACTTCACATCTCTTGCTCCCTTATCAAAGATTAGATGGTCATACATTTGGGGTTGTGTGTAGGGATATTCCACCCTGTTCCATTGGTCTACGGCTCTGCCTTTGTTCCAGTACCATGCTGTTTTAATTGTTACTGCTTTGTAGTAAAGTTTGAGGTTGGGGATGGTGATGCCTCCCATCATCTTTTTCCCAAGAATTGTTTTAGCTATCCTTGGACGTTTGTTATTCCATATGAATTTTAGGATTGCTTGATCCATTTCTTTGAAGAATGTCATGGGTATACTTATAGGGATCGCATTGAATCTGTATAATGCTTTAGGGAGTATTGCCATTTTGACAACATTGATTCTCCCTATCCACGAGCAGGGTATATGTTTCCATTTCCTCATGTCCTCTTTGATTTCATGGAGTAGCGTTATGTAGTTTTCTTTGTAAAGGTCTTTTACTTCCTTGGTTAAGCTGATTCCGAGGTACCTGATTTTCTGGGGCACGATTGTGAATGGGATTGCTTTTTTCATGTCCCTTTCCTCTGCCTCATTGTTTGCATATATGAAGGCCATGGATTTTTGGGTATTGATTTTGTAGCCTGCAACTTTACTGTATAAGTCTATTGTTTCTAAGAGTTTCTTAGTAGAGGTTTTAGGCTTCTCTAGATATAGTATCATGTCGTCTGCAAATAGTGAGAGTTTGATTTCTTCCCTTCCTATCTGGATGCCCTTAATCTCTTTTTCTTGTCTAATAGCTATCGCAAGTACTTCCAGTACTATATTGAAGAGCAGTGGTGAGAGTGGGCATCCTTGTCTTGTGCCTGATCTCAGAGGAAAGGCCCTTAGTTTTTCCCCGTTGAGGATAATGCTTGCCGTAGGCTTGTGATAGATGGCTTCGACTATCTTGAGGAAAGTTCCTCCAAACCCCATTTTGGCGAGGGTTTTCATCATGAAAGGATGTTGGATCTTGTCAAATGCTTTCTCTGCATCTATTGATATGATCATATGGTTTTTATCTTTACTTTTGTTGATATGCTGGATTATATTGATTGATTTCCGAATGTTAAACCATCCTTGCATCCCTGGGATGAATCCCACTTGGTCGTGATGTATGATCTTTTTGATGAGTTGTTGGATCCTATTTGCTAGTATTTTGTTGAGGATCTTCGCATCGGTGTTCATCAGGGAAATTGGTCTATAATTTTCTTTCTTAGTGGTGTCTTTGTTTGCTTTGGGTATTAGGGAGATATGTGCTTCATAGAAACTGTTTGGGAGAGTTCCTGTTTTTTCAATTTCCTGGAAAAGTTTGAGGAAAACAGGCAATAGGTCTTCTTTAAATGTTTGGAAGAATTCGCCAGTGAAACCATCTGGGCCTGGGCTTTTGTTTTTGGGGAGGTTTTTGATTACCGTTTCAATTTCCTTAACATTGATGGGTCTATTCAGGTATTCCAGGTCTTCTTTCTTCAGTGTTGGGAGATTATAGGAATCAAGGAATCCATCCATTTCTTTTAGGTTCTCCTTTTTTGTGGCGTAAAGACTTTCAAAGTAGTCTCTAATGATCTTTTGAATCTCACTGGTTTCTGTTATGATGTCCCCCTTTTCATTTCTGATTCGATTTATTAGAGTTTTCTCTCTTTCTTTCTTTGTGAGACTTGCTAGCGGTTTATCAATCTTATTTATTTTCTCAAAGAACCAACTCTTTGTTTCATTGATCTTTCGGATTGTTTTTTTGGTTTCGATGTCATTAATTTCTGCTCTAATTTTTATTATTTCTTTCCTTCGGTCTGGTTTGGGGTCCTTTCTCTGGTCCTTTTCTAGGGTCTTGAGTCGTGAAGTCAAGCTATCTATGTGGATCCTTTCTTCCTTCCTGAGGAATGCTTGGAGAGCTATAAATTTTCCCCTTAACACGGCTTTAGCTGCGTCCCATAGGTTTTGGTAGCTCGTGTCTTCATTCTCATTTGTTTCTAAGTATCTTTTGATTTCTTCCTTGATTTCCTTCTTGACCCACTCATTGTTCAACATGGAATTGTTTAATTTCCAGGTGTTTGATTTGATTTTCCGTATTTGTGGGTGGTTAGCTTCTATCTTCAGCGCATCGTGGTCTGAAAAGATGGTTGATACAATTTCTATTTTTCCGATTCTATTGAGGTATGTTCTGGGGCCCAGTACATGGTCTATTTTTGAAAATGTTCCATGTGCACTGGAAAAGAATGTGTATTCTTTCTTTTTGGGGTGTAAGGCCCTGTATAGGTCTATTAGGCCTCTCTCTTCAATTTCTTCATTCAGAGTCAGTGTTTCCTTGTTGAGTTTTGTTCTTGTGGATCTATCTAGAGGCGATAAGGCCATATTGAAGTCTCCGACTACAATTGTGCTGTTAGTGATGTCCTCTTTGAAGTCTGTTAGGAGTCGTTTTAAATATTTAGCCGGTCGTTTGTTAGGAGCATATACGTTTAAGAGTGTGATTTCTTCCTGTTGTACATATCCCTTGATAAACAGAAAATGACCTTCGCTGTCCCTTTTGATCTTTTTCATCCTGAAATCTATGTTGTCGGATACCAGGATGGCCACTCCAGCTTTTTTAAGGGGGTTGTTTGCTTGGAGGATTGTTTTCCATCCTTTGACTTTGAGTCTATGTTTACTCTGTTTGTTCAGGTGTGTTTCTTGCAGGCAACAGAATGTTGGGTTTAATTTCCGGATCCATTTAGCCACTCTGTGTCTTTTGATAGGTGCATTTAGGCCATTGACATTGAGAGAGATTTTTGTGATGTGGTTTTGTGTCATCTTTCTGTGGGATTTGTTGTTCTTATGGGGCTCCTCCTTGTCTTACAGTAGCCCCTTTAGACCTTCTTTCAAGATTGGTTTTGAGTCTATGAAGTTCCTGAGCTGTTGTTTATCCGAGAAATAGTGTATGGTTCCTTCGAGTTTGAGTGAGAGTTTAGCTGGATAAAGTATTCTTGGTGAGGCATTCATTTCGTTGAGTTTTTTCACTATGTCCCACCATTGTCTTCGGGCTCGGAGGGTTTCTTCTGACAGATCGGCCGTAAATCTGAGGGGTGCTCCTTTGTATGTGATTTCCCTCTTTGACCTTGCTACTTGTAGAATTGTGTCTCTATCTACAGCATCCGCCATTCTGACTATGATATGCCTTGGAGTCTTTTTATTTGGGTCTCTTTTTGCTGGCACTCTTCGGACTTCTTGTATCTGGACGCCTGCCTTCTCCAGCTCTGGGAATTTCTTAGTGATGATGTCTTTGACTATGTTTTTTTCATTGGGGTTACTTCCCTGTGGTTCTGGTACTCCAATGATTCTTATGTTGTTCCTCTTGAAGTCATCCCCCAGGGCTCTGATTCGCTCTATAGCCATTTTGAGGTCTTTGGCCATGATTTGTTGCTGTCTGTAAGCTTTCTGCAGCTCATCCTCAAGCTCGCTGATTCTGTCTTCGGCTGTAGTCATTCTGCTGTTGAGGGCATCTAGTGATATTTTTATTTCATCTACCGATTGCTTTATTTGTGAGACTTCGGTTCGAAGGTTTGAAATTTCTGCTCTCATTTCTGCTCTCATTTCTTCGTGTATTTTCTTGGTAGACCGTTCCAGCGCTTGATTCATCTCCTCCCTTAATTTATTGGATGTCTGTTCCATAGTTGCTTGGAGTAGGTCGACTCTCCTCCATATTTCCTCTCTGAATTGTTTATCTGAGAGGTCGTAGATGTTGGGAGACTCTTTTGAGGTTTCTAGTATCTTTTCTTCTCCCTCTCTTGGTGGAGGGGATTTTCGCTGTTTCTTCATATTGTCACGGAAGTGCAGAGTTGGAACCTTGTAGTTCTTTATTCCTCTTCGTTTTTGTGGGAAGAAGGGGCTCCGATTGTGCTAAACTTCCCTTATTCACTGATAGCTTTTATACTGTCAGCCTAAGCTAATGGCTATTTTGCGTAAATGTTTGAGATCGCAAAAGTGAGTTTTCAAAGGAATCCACAGTACGGATTGAGCTGAGGTAGCAAAGAATAACTGCGGCCGCTGCCGCTCTGGAAAGAGGCCACGCCCACTTTTTAGGCCACGCCCCCTGAGATGAGGACACGCCCCTAAGCAGCAGAGTGGGGATTGGTCAGGATTGGACGGCGGCGGCGGCAAGGTGCCAGGCAGGGGCTTCAGGAGAAGCCCCGAGCCGCGGCGGGCAGGGGGTGGGGAGGGGGGCTTCTCCGCGCTGAGGCAGGCTCTCCAAGGGATTGCCTGTTTACCTGCAGGATGGAGATTGGTCAGGATCCGACGGCGGCGGCGGCAAGGTGCCAGGCAGGGGCTTCAGGAGAAGCCCCGAGCCGCGGCGGGCAGGGGGTGGGGAGGGGGGCTTCTCCGCGCTGAGGCAGGCTCTCCAAGGGATTGCCTGTTTACCTGCAGGATGGAGATTGGTCAGGATCCGACGGCGACGGCGGCAAGGTGCCAGGCAGGGGCTTCAGGAGAAGCCCCGAGCCGCGGCGGGCAGGGGGTGGGGAGGGGGGCTTCTCCGCGCTGAGGCAGGCTCTCCAAGGGATTGCCTGTTTACCTGCAGGATGGAGATTGGTCAGGATCCGACGGCGGCGGCGGCAAGGTGCCAGGCAGGGGCTTCAGGAGAAGCCCCGAGCCGCGGCGGGCAGGGGGTGGGGAGGGGGGCTTCTCCGCGCTGAGGCAGGCTCTCCAAGGGATTGCCTGTTTACCTGCAGGATGGAGATTGGTCAGGATCCGACGGCGGCGGCGGCAAGGTGCCAGGCAGGGGCTTCAGGAGAAGCCCCGAGCCGCGGCGGGCAGGGGGTGGGGAGGGGGGCTTCTCCGCGCTGAGGCAGGCTCTCCAAGGGATTGCCTGTTTACCTGCAGGATGGAGATTGGTCAGGATCCGACGGCGGCGGCGGCAAGGTGCCAGGCAGGGGCTTCAGGAGAAGCCTGTCTTCTGTTTTAGAGTCTATCCCTGAGGAGCATTCGATGGGCACTGGAGCTGACAAGACCCAACTTTGCAAAGCGGCCCCGAAGGGAGGCTCCACAGAAGGGAGGATCTGGGCAAAGTTGGCAAGAACAGGGTGTCAGCACCAGGTGTCCAGCCTTGAGCCTCATCCGACCTCCTAGCCACATGAGCCCTAGATACAGACACTGTCATGTACGCTTAGTAAGTCATCCTAGGCACAGCATCTAACCTTAATGTGGAATGGACCAGGGCAAAGCAGAGTAGGAAAGGTGATAGGCCAATAATGCTAAATTTTATGTGATTGGATCTTCCTGTGAAGCCGAGACCCTCTATAAAATCTGTGTGTGTTTGGCAATGAAGTGAACAGTCACTGGCTGCTCCCAAGGGCGTTTCTCAGTGCACCCATCATCCTTGGCCCCAAGTCTGCTGAGACATCAGTGGGGGATAATTTGTCAGGAGGACTCTTTAGGGAGGGGTTTCTAAAGGGCCTTGGTCTGATGGGAATCTCTGGATTGTGTCTTATAAGCAGGAGGGCTGTCACTGTTGGGCACAGGAGTAACAACCCAAGAGCAGGTGGAGGGGGGTAATGACAATGTTCTTAAGAAATCTCTCCCACGTTGGACAATCTTCCTTACTTCAGGGGAGTGATGATAAATTTTGAGAATATCACGAATGAGTTTCCAATAGGAAAGGGCTTGGACTGGAACTTTCTCAGGCCCAAAGGTTTCATAATAATCTTTTAAGCAATCTCCTACTCTCCCCCAACGTTTCTCTTCAATAGTACCTTCCTGGGGAAACCAGGGAGACACCTCACCGATGATGATGTAAGTAAGGAATTCCTGCAGGTCTTTTTTCTTAACCCTAGTGCCCCGTGTCCTAAGGGACTCCTGAAGCCCCGGAGAAACATATACGTTTAACTCAATGACTGTCCCACAATCAAAATCAAGAGCAGATAGACAGAGAAAAGATCGCCAATCATTTCTTCAAAAGGAGTGACCAGTGGAATGCTTGGCAAGGAGTGCCTACTTGATGCATAATTTTTCTTCTGCATGGAAGGAGAATTTACCTGGGATTCATGGCTGTGAGCCCCTAACCCTCTCACGGGAGTCTTCTAGCGCTGGGGCGCCCTAGTGACATTTATGTGCCCGACCCGTCCTTGAGTTGCTCTGTGTGAGCGTGTAGCGGGTGATGGGTGAGAAACAGACCAAAGCAAAGCTGAGGGAGGGAAACGGGGATCCTGATGGATGGGACCCAGGCCCAGATGAGGAGGGGCCTGGAAGGCTTGGTGCCTTTCTCTGGCACTGAATCCCACACGTACCCCTTCCAAATGCCAAATTCATGTCGAGGGCCAACTTGAGACTGAGCTGAGAGATACCTACACCCGGCCCAGTGAGGAGGACAAGACACCTCTCCTGAGCTCTTGGCTCTGACCATCCTGGATGGTTTCTGCTGGATGAGAAACCAGGGGGAGGGGACCCGGATGTGCGTGACTGGCGATGCCTCCCAGGGAGAGACCAGACATAGGTGCAATTCAGACACTTTATTGGAGGAAAGTCACTGCCATGGGGAGTCCCGATGACATCCCAGGGCACAGTCCCCAAAACACGCCCATCCTGCTCTGCCCCTACATGGGACATGGGCACATGCAGAGCCCACCTAACGACCAAAGGCCCCAGCAAGTCAAGGCACCGCTGGCGTGCGCACACGACATGGTACCTGCTCTGGTCCTAGCCCCGGCCACAGCAGAACGAAAGGCCAGGATTCTGCTGCTGTTCATCCCACCGTCTTCTTCTGCAAAGTCTGTGGGGACAGAATTCCAACAGCCTCAGACGCAGGATCTGGAATTCTCCTGAGAGTCCTAACTTGGAACTATGCTTCTCGGGCACCTGAGTGCGAGTCCCATCTTGGCCCCCAACTGCCAACAGTCCCCCCTGCTCTGGGCTAGGTACTAGGGGTCCCCCAGAGACAGTCAGGGCGCACAGGTATCCTCCACAGTAACAGGATAGTCCGGGTCACATGCAGCCGGGGGCACAGGCTGGTGGGCATTGGCCTCAGTCTTGCTCGCTCTCCTCGGAGGACGAGGACACCAGGAGGTCCTCATAGAGCACACTGAAGGGGCGCGGGGTCGGGCCTGCGGCGGGTGGGCTGCAAGCAGGGGGCTCGCTCTCGTCGGAGGACGAGGACACCAGGAGGTCCTCATAGAGCACACTGAAGGAGCTTGGGGTCGGGCCTGGGGCGGGTGGGCTGCAAGCAGGGGGCTCGCTCTCGTCGGAGGACGAGGACACCAGGAGGTCCTCATAGAGCACACTGAAGGAGCTTGGGGTCGGGCCTGCGGCGGGTGGGCTGCAAGCAGAGGGCTCGCTCTCGTCGCAGGACGAGGACACCAGGAGGTCCTCATAGAGCACACTGAAGGGGCGCGGGGTCGGGCCTGCGGCCGGTGGGCTGCAAGCAGGGGGCTCAGGGGCCGCTACAGATGAGTCTGAGCTGACAGGCAGGAACCCACAGCTCCAGTGGTCCCCCTGCAGCCTCCGGAACACCATGGTGAGAGGCTGGACCTCCACAGGGTTCCCCAGGTGAGGCAAAGGGCTCCCAGGGCAGGCCACAACCTCCTGTCCGTGGCTACTAGGAGCCTGGGGCTGGGAGCCTCTTTCAAGCCCCTGTTCATCACGTTGGCCACTCTCGTGGGCTTGGGCAGGAACTGGGGTGTGGACAGGGCATTCATTTCCAGGGACCAGAGTGTCCTGTCGGTGGCCGCTGCCCAATCTTGTGCCCGGGCTGCTTCCCTGGGGGGAGGGGGAGGGACCGAGCCTCCGTTTCTTCGGGGAACTGTGGGTGGCGTCTGTGAGTGCGCTGGCCGCTCTCTTGCCTGCTGCTCTCTCGCCTGCTGCTCCATCGCTGCCACTGTGGCATCCAAACTGGATGAGTGCCCGGGGCTTGCAGCTGGGAGCCAGGGCAGGTATACGGGCAGCTGCCCATGCGGGGCTCCTAGAAGCGGGCACACAGCTCGGCGAAAGGCCCGGTGTTTTCCCGGCAACGGGAACCAACTCAGGACTGCTCTGGGGTTGTGCGCGAGGCACCTCCTCAGGCTGGACGGGTACTTCAAGGACCAGCGCAGGCCGGGTTCTGCATGGCTGCTGCAAGGAAAGAGAGAGAAAAGCACAAATTAGACACAGTGACATTTGCGTCACCAGCTCACACCCACACCAGTGACCATGACGAAGGTACCACAAACATTAGAACACTGGGGTGGACAGAGGAGGGACAGGTCAGGGGACCCTGAACAGTGAGAGGGACACCAGAGAGGAGACACGGTGGCGGGGGGTGGGGGGGGCGGCGCCAGGATCATGAAGGAATGGGCTAGCTTGGCCCCTCTGTACTTACCCTCACGGAGTCCCAGGACTCCTTCCCGTCCTTCGCTGAGGCCTGGGGCTTCTGGTCCTGTGTCGCGGGGCATCCCTTCGGCAGAGATCCCCTCCCGGGAATGAGCCTGCAAACAGCACATCAGAGAGTCAGTCAGCCCAGCCCATCCTCGATCGTTCATCCCTGACCCGTCCCCCAGCCCTGTGGGAGAGAGGAGGGAGAGCTGCGGGGCCTCTGCACCAGCGTCCTCTCTGCCGGCCCGTCCCACTGCCTTCCGTCCTCCACCCCCCAGGGCCTCTCTCTGGGTGCCTCGACCCTGGCATTTGGGGCCCCAGGAGAGAGGCGCTCTCTGGGAGGGAGGAGGTGGGCTCCCTCCTTCCCCTACTCTCTGGGATGCCCGGCCAATCATCCTATGGGAGTTGGGAGACACCAAATCTGGGACGGAGCCCCGAGCTGCCGGCAACGTGCCAGTACTCACCTGGATCCGCAGGCCTTAGGGACGCCCCTGGAGGGCGCTGGTGCACAACGGGGCGGCACGTTCTCCTTTTCCTTTGGGCGTCCCAGGGGCTGGAGAACCAGGGCCCCCTGCCAGCGTCTGATGGGGCACCTGAGGTTCCGTGCCCGGTGCCCAAAGGCGCCGCAGTCCTTGCACTTGACCTGCGGAGAGAAGGGCCAGAGTGAGGCAGGGGCTCTGCGAGCCGGTGCAGGTTCAGAGAGGGACTGGCCAGTTGGAGCCAGGAGGACAAGGACCCCATCCCCCCAGGGATCCCCTGGGAGATTCCAGCCCAGAGCCCCTGTGGCCCCAGAGGGCTGGGACACGTGGGGCCTGGAGGACTCGTCTCGGCATGGGCAGCCGTTGGTTCCACACGGGCCAACACCCCCTGGCACTAGCGGCAAAGTGCAGCTGGGGCCTGGCAGGGTCTGAGGCCAGAGCACAGGGGGCCCTGCCCATGGCCCACTGATGCCCGATGGAAAGCCCTGCCCACTTGACCCGTGATGAGCTCCAAGACCAGCTCCGAGAGACGGGACGGGACAGGGCAGAGGTGGGCACGCTCATTTCCCCTCCCGGCCTGACTCTGGGCCTGTCCACCTCCACCCTCCCACTTCCTCCCTGCACCAGCCCAACACTTACCTTGGGGTCCTCGTGCTCCGGGGCTCCTCCCGGGAACACCTTCCAGGCCTGGGCTCTCTGGGCTGCAGGGCCTCTGGGCCGAGCAGGTCGTCCCCACACAGAACTCATCTCTGGGTATTGGCGGCAGATTCGGCCTCCTATAGAAAGGAGAAACAAGCTTGATTCACTCACAGAGTTACACACGGCCACTCACTGCAACTCACACACATGCAAACATACATGCACAAACACACACACACACATGCATGCGCACATCCATATGCCCGTGTACGCACAGACACCCACATACACATGCACACACACGCAGAAGTACATTCACACACATGCCCACAGAGACACACACACGTACACATAAACACACATGCACACAGACACACGCGTGCACACAGGAAAACACACACATGCACACATTATCCCACAGAGCCCTGCAGTGCACTTTATAAGGAATCCCACACGCCATACACACGCGCACCCAGGAATGCCCCCTCCTACCCTGCCTTGGCACATCCTCCTCTCCCTCATCTAGACCCCAGCCAAATCTCCTGTTTCCAAGAGCCCCCGGACCTACATCCTGTCTGAGAGTGGATGGAGAGTCCACTCACCTGAACTCTGTGGCGGTCCTCTGCTGTGGCCTTCGACGTTGCTAAATCGGGGAGTCTGGACAAGGCTCAGAGATGCTGCATCCCCGTGGCAGGTGAAGGCCGGAAAGGATCCACTTCCTGGAAGTTCCCCTTTAGATAGGCTCCAGGACCGAGTGGGTGGGGCCCGCCGTGTCCATCAAGTGCTGGTGGGGGAGACCCAAACTTTGCAGGTGGCCCCAAACTCCTGGTCTCTGGACACTTGACTCGGCCAGTGCTGGAGAGAATCTCTCGGCTCCCTGTCCGTTTCGGGTAGGATGCCCCGGTGCTGTGTCCTGGGTCCAGAGGGCTTCGTGGGGATTTCAGTCCTTCCATTTGTCAATCGTTCTCAAACTTTTCTTTATAATTTTATTTTCATGAAGTTGCTCAAAATAATTTATTACCTTTAATATTCCGACACCAACCCACCGGCATTACCCCTTTCCACCAACATGACTTCAAATTGAACACCCACCACCGGAGCCTGCCTGAATAACAGTCCCTAAAGAATTTTTTGGTGTATTCCTTGTTACAAATAATTCTCTAAACTTGATTTAAAAAAAAAAGGGTTCCCAGAAGAAAGTGTGTGAAGAACAGTAGTTCACCCTGACGGTGAAATGATCTGGGCCGGGTAGTGCAGCTGAGGCAGAGAAAGTGTCTGCCGGAGGTTTAGTGGCCGGAATGTTCTGGAAGTGCTGAATGCTGACCCTTGAGGCTACCTACTTGGCCCCTTCCTTCCTACCTTCAGCCCCTCCCTGTCTGCGGCCCCTCCCTACCTGTCTCGCCCCCTTCCTGTGGCCCCTCCCTCCCTGTCTCGCTCTCTTCCTGTGGCCACTTTCTGTTGACTGTCCAGGGTCCCCTGACACCTGCTGCAGGATGGCCCTGAACTCTCACTGTGCTCACAGGCCCTAGCCAGAGACCTTCCCTCTCAGGCTTGCAGGCTCAGGCCCTCGGGGCATCCACATCCAGGAGGGTTTTCTGGCTTCTACCTCTTCTCAGAGGAGATCGGCAAGAGGTCAGGGTGAACTTTCCTGACCATCCTGGTCTCTGGGAGGGTGGCACCGCAGGCTTCCCTTTACCATGTGAGTTCTTGTTGGATGCTGGGTTCAGCTGTAGAGCTGACCATTCTCCCTTTGATGGCGCCAGTGTTTCCCTCTGTTTGAGACAACTTGGACGGTGCACATAGTGTCTCCCCTCTCCCAGAGATGTCCCTCTGGCTTGCTGACCACGGATAGCTCTTCCATCTGAGGCCATGCCAAGATTTCCCAGCGGCGTGAGGCCTCTCTTGCCCCTGTGTCCTGCTGCTCTTTGCCCTTTCCAGTCCCATTGTCTCAGAACAGAGCTGGTCGCGGCTTTCTCTCTCTCCACCTGTGGACAGAGGGGGCTTTAAGCCCTATCAGAAAACTAGACCCAGGAGCTTCGAATTTCCACTGCCAGGTTTGAGGGGAGAGAAATAGGTCACTGCTTCCTGTTCTGACCGAGGACAGTCACACCCTCAGCCCCGAATCACTCACGGCCTCCTACCTCGCGTGAGGAAAATCAGCCTCTGCCCCAAGAGAGTCAGATACCACGGAAAGCCATGGCCTACGCGGTCCCAAGCTACGTGGGCTTCAGGCTTCTAGAGATCGCTGTGCCTGTGGGTCAGGGCCCTGGGAGCATCTCCTGGCTCTGGCCTCCTCAGGATATCTACTTCAGAGGCCTCCCAGGGGATGCCAGAGCTGGGATGAGCTCTACATTTCCGCAGATTCAAGCGAACAAGAGTCTTCAGGAGAATGTCCCGATGAATCCACAGAGCTACCTGCCCCAAGGGCAACCCAAACCCGAGGAGAGGAAGGACCGAGTCTCTCCGTGTCTCTCGGCACATCCTGGAATGATCCCGAACAGGGGCGGGGCCATGTCCAGAGTGCGGGGAGTTTTCTGCAGTCCCGAGGCCTCTGCCTGCTTCTCTCTGCAGGGAAACACGCCAAAACTCGGGTTCAGCACAGCATCAGCACGGACAGCAGCTGGGAGGATTCAGAGCGGTGGTGGGTGGTGTTGGCATCGCAATACGTGTCCATCTCAGTCAGCACAAGAAACAGGGCCAGCCCCATGGGGAGAATGAGGGTGCTCTGAGGATAGCAGAGACCACATTCCAGGGACCAACAAGTCACAAAAAAAGTTGTCACTAGAAAAGTCTTGCATCATTTCAGGTGGGGTGGTGCCAGATTCCATTTTGGCTACACTCAAAGGCCAGCACTCTCGTCTCCTCGGTCCTTTGTGAGTCACGGCCGATTCGTCTCCATCCAGGTCTCGCAGTGGAAACTCAAAGCTCCTGGGTCTAGTCTTCTCATAGGCCTCAAGCCCCCTCTGCCCGCAGGCGGAGAGAGAGAACCCAGAGTTTGCTCTGTCGTGGGACAATGGGAATGCGAAGGGCAAAGAGCAACAGTACACAGGGGCAAGCAGAAGCCTCACACCGCTGGGAAACCTTGGCATGACGTCCGATGGAAGAGCTTTCCTCGGTCAGCGAGCCCAGAAAGGACATCTCCGTGGGGAGGGGAGCCCCTGAGTGCACTGTCCACGTTTCCCGACCACAGTGAGGAGAACAGTCAGCTCTATGGCTGAACCCGGCCCCCAGAGAAAACTCACACCACCCAGGGAAGCTTGTGGCATTACCCTCCCAGAGCCTGGGCAGGGTAAGGAGAGTGATCCTCCAAAGTCCTTTTGCTCTGCCCAGTGGGGCAGCAGCAGGAAAAGCCCCATGAGAGGCGATGCCCCAAGGGCCTGAGCCTGCAGGTCTGAGAGGGCAGGTCCCTGCTAGGGCCTTTGTGCCCAGTGAGAGGTGAGGGCCACCTGCAGTAGGTGTCAGGTGACCTTGGACAGTCAACAGGGAGTGGCTACAGGTCAGAAGCGAGACAGGTAGGGAGAGGCCACTCATTGGGGTGAGACAGGTAGAGAGGGGCCACAGGTAGGTACGGCCCAAGGAATTAGCCTCAGGGGTCAACACGTAGCTCTTCCAGAACTTTCTGGCCACTAAACCCTTGGCAGACACTTTTCTCTACCTCTCTGCTGCACTACCACGCCCAGCTCATTTCGCCGTCAAGAGTGAACTCCTGTTCTTCACACACTGTCTTCTGGGAACACTCTTATGCTCCTATTTAGCGAATCATTCGTTAGAAGCAAGAGAAAATTAAAAAAAAAAAAAACTAGGGCCTGTTCTTCGGGCAGGCTTGGGGGTGGTTGTTCAATCGAATGTCATCGTGAAGTCGCCTCACTTCTGCTCACCCCCAGCAGAGTGAGGGGCCCTGTGGGACTTGGGGGCGGGTACGATGCGGACACCGCAGTCCAGGAGCTGGTGTGAAGGTGCCAAAGGCCCCGAGTAGCCCCCAGGAGGCTGCTGTGCCCACACGAGAGAGGGGCTCTTGCCACCTCCTGGAGGTGCATTGGGTCGGTGACTCCTGTGGACAGGGTGTGAGAGTTTCTGAATTTGGGGGTTGGACAAGGAAAGGGCAGGGGCTCAGGGGCTCAGGGCAGCACTGGACTGCTCGTGCAAGGTTGTCGAGGACAGGGGAATGTCTGGAGATGAGGCACAAGGCCCCGTCCCTTACAAGGACGAGAGGAGTCAAGGAGTGGGACCTCGAGAGACCTAAAGGATGTGGCAGGAGGAGGGGAGCAGGCGGAGCTCAGAGTGGTGGCTAGTGACGGGCTGGGTTCTTAGTGACGAAGAGTTCCCGGGGGCTAATTCGTGGGAAATGCAGGACAGATCCTCAGAGCAGAAATGCTTGTTGGCAGGGGCTGGAAGCAATGTGGTATCCGAGTAGCTGAGCCGGGGGCAGCTGGGTTGGAGCCCACGACTGAGCCATTAAGCCCCAGTGCTCAGGGGATGGAGGTGCTCATACGGGGCAGGGTCAAGAGGCCCAGAGTGAGCACAGTGCAGGGTCTGGCGAGAAGCCAATCCCGGATTTCACTGGCCGAGGTTCCCTCCAGTCACAGCAGTGCCTGATCCTGGCAATGGGTCCTGGGAACGCTTCCGTCGATTCACTTCACAGACCGAGGAGTGAGACCCGGGCGTATTGGAGTTGGCTCAGCCCCTCACCTGGGCAGTCTGCGTGTGGATCCTCCCCTCTCTGCCTCCTGGATGCTGACTCTGTGCTGGAGAGTCCCGCCTCCCTCGGGGCCCAGCGGGATGAAGCTGCTTCGTGCCTTTGCCTGTTGCTTCCTTGTGGCTCAGCGTCCAGCACGTTAACAATGGGGACGAGCTGCTGGGGCAGTCGAGCTGGGGATTCCGCCTGCCGAAGCCACACATGCTTGTAGGGTCTCTCTCGGGATGTTCCCGCGGGTCTCTGCTCCTCTTGGGTTCCCTTAGAGAAACGTCTGACCTGACGGAGCGCTGGCTGCGAATCCAGTTGCGTCCCTGACACGCTGTGTGGACGTGTTCTCCGGGGCTGGGCGGGGACAGCTGTGGCACGGGTGTCATTCCCGCACAGCAGTTTCCCTTCACACTGTGCTTTGTTTTGCATTTAGGGTGCCAGGCAGGATTGATAAAAGATATCGATCATTAGGGGTCAGCCAGCAGTGGTTTTTAGCCCTATCCAGGGCACTGGAAACGAAATCCAATCAAGAACCAGAGCACCAAGAGGAGGGTCTTTAGGCACGCAAGGGAGTGTAGAGGCCGAAATAGGCTCAAGTTAGGATAGGGTGGGGGTAAGGTAGGAAAGGCTCCAAGAGGGGGAAGAGACTCATGATCATGATAATGGGCGGCCCCATTCTCCAGGGTTGGAACATCAGTGGGGGATAATTTGTCAGGAGGACTCTTTAGGGAGGGGTTTCTAAAGGGCCTTGGTCTGATGGGAATCTCTGGATTGTGTCTTATCAGCGGGAGGGCTGTCACTGTTGGGCACAGGAATCACAACCCAAGAGCAGGTGGAGGGGGGTAATGACAATGTTCTTAAGAAATCTCTCCCACGTTGGACAATCTTCCTTACTTCAGGGGAGTGATGATAAATTTTGAGAATATCACGAATGAGTTTCCAATAGGAAAGGGCTTGGACTGGAACTTTCTCAGGCCCAAAGGTTTCATAATAATCTTTTAAGCAATCTCCTCCTCTCCCCCAACGTTTCTCTTCAATAGTACCTTCCTGGGGAAACCAGGGAGACACCTCACCGATGATGATGTAAGTAAGGAATTCCTGCAGGTCTTTTTTCTTAACCCTAGTGCCCCGTGTCCTAAGGGACTCCTGAAGCCCCGGAGAAACATATACGTTTAACTCAATGACTGTCCCACAATCAAAATCAAGAGTGGATAGACAGAGAAAAGATCGCCAATCATTTCTTCAAAAGGAGTGACCAGTGGAATGCTTGGGAAGGAGTGCCTACTTGATGCATAGTTTTTCTTCTGCATGGAAGGAGAATTTACCTGGGATTCATGGCTGTGAGCCCCTAACCCTCTCACGGGAGTCTTGTAGCGCTGGGGCGCCCCAGTGACATTTATGTGCCCGACCCATCCTTGAGTTGCTCTGTGTGAGCGTGTAGCGGGTGATGGGTGAGAAACAGACCAAAGCAAAGCTGAGGGAGGGAAACGGGGATCCTGATGGATGGGACCCAGGCCCAGATGAGGAGGGGCCTGGAAGGCTTGGTGCCTTTCTCTGGCACTGAATCCCACACGTACCCCTTCCAAATGCCAAATTCATGTCGAGGGCCAACTTGAGACTGAGCTGAGAGATACCTACACCCGGCCCGGTCAGGAGGACAAGACACCTCTCTGGAGCTCTTGGCTCTGACCATCCTGGATGGTTTCTGCTGGATGAGAAACCAGGGGGAGGGGACCCGGATGTGCGTGACTGGCGATGCCTCCCAGGGAGAGACCAGACATAGGTGCAATTCAGACACTTTATTGGAGGAAAGTCACTGCCATGGGGAGTCCCGATGACATCCCAGGGCACAGTCCCCAAAACACGCCCATCCTGCTCTGCCCCTACATGGGACATGGGCACATGCAGAGCCCACCTAACGACCAAAGACCCCAGCAAGTCAAGGCACCGCTGGCGTGCGCACGCGACATGGTACCTGCTCTGGTCCTAGCCCCGGCCACAGCAGAACGAAAGGCCAGGATTCTGCTGCTGTTCATCCCACCGTCTTCTTCTGCAAAGTCTGTGCGGACAGAATTCCAAGAGCCTCAGACGCAGGATCTGGAATTCTCCTGAGAGTCCTAACTTGGAACGATGCTTCTCGGGCACCTGAGTGCGAGTCCCATCTTGGCCCCCAACTGCCAACAGTCCCCCCTGCTCTGGGCTAGGTACTAGGGGTCCCCCAGAGACAGTCTGGGCCCACAGGTATCCTCCACAGTAACAGGATAGTCCGGGTCACATGCAGCCGGGGGCACAGGCTGGTGGGCATTGGCCTCAGTCTTGCTCGCTCTCGTCGGAGGACGAGGACACCAGGAGGTCCTCATAGAGCACACTGAAGGGGCGCGGGGTCGGGCCTGTGGCGGGTGGGCTGCAAGCAGGGGGCTCGCTCTCGTCGGAGGACGAGGACACCAGGAGGTCCTCATAGAGCACACTGAAGGAGCTTGGGGTCGGGCCTGCGGCGGGTGGGCTGCAAGCAGGGGGCTCGCTCTCGTCGGAGGACGAGGACACCAGGAGGTCCTCATAGAGCACACTGAAGGGGCGCGGGGTCGGGCCTACGGCGGGCGGGCTGCAAGCAGGGGGCTCAGGGGCCGCTACAGATGAGTCTAAGCTGACAGGCAGGAACCCACAGCTCCAGTGGTCCCCCTGCAGCCTCCGGAACACCATGGTGAGAGGCTGGACCTCCACAGGGTTCCCCAGGTGAGGCAAAGGGCTCCCAGGGCAGGCCGCAACCTCCTGTCCGTGGCTACTAGGAGCCTGGGGCTGGGAGCCTCTTTCAAGCCCCTGTTCATCACGTTGGCCACTCTCGTGGGCTTGGGCAGGAACTGGGGTGTGGACAGGGCATTCATTTCCAGGGACCAGAGTGTCCTGTCGGTGGCCGCTGCCCAATCTTGTGCCCGGGCTGCTTCCCTGGGGGGAGGGGGAGGGACCGAGCCTCCGTTTCTTCGGGGAACTGTGGGTGGCGTCTGTGAGTGCGCTGGCCGCTCTCTTGCCTGCTGCTCTCTCGCCTGCTGCTCCATCGCTGCCACTGTGGCATCCAAACTGGATGAGTGCCCGGGGCTTGCAGCTGGGAGCCAGGGCAGGTGTACGGGCAGCTGCCCATGCGGGGCTCCTAGAAGCGGGCACACAGCTCGGCGAAAGGCCCGGTGTTTTCCCGGCAACGGGAACCAACTCAGGACTGCTCTGGGGTTGTGCGCGAGGCACCTCCTCAGGCTGGACGGGTACTTCAAGGACCAGCGCAGGCCGTGTTCTGCATGGCTGCTGCAAGGAAAGACAGAGAAAAGCACAAATTAGACACAGTGACATTTGCGTCCCCAGCTCACACCCACACCAGTGACCATGACGAAGGTACCACAAACATTAGAACACTGGGGTGGACAGAGGAGGGACAGGTCAGGGGACCCTGAACAGTGAGAGGGACACCAGAGAGGAGACAGGGTGGCGGGGGGTGGGGTGGGCGGCGCCCAGGATCATGAAGGAATGGGCTAGCTTGGCCCCTCTGTACTTACCCTCACGGAGTCCCAGGACTCCTTCCCGTCCTTCGCTGAGGCCTGGGGCTTCTGGTCCTGTGTCGCGGGGCATCCCTTCGGCAGAGATCCCCTCCCGGGAATGAGCCTGCAAACAGCACATCAGAGAGTCAGTCAGCCCAGCCCATCCTCGATCGTTCATCCCTGACCCGTCCCCCAGCCCTGTGGGAGAGAGGAGGGAGAGCTGCGGGGCCTCTGCACCAGCGTCCTCTCTGCCGGCCCGTCCCACTGCCTTCCGTCCTCCACCCCCCAGGGCCTCTCTCTGGGTGCCTCGACCCTGGCATTTGGGGCCCCAGGAGAGAGGCGCTCTCTGGGAGGGAGGAGGTGGGCGCCCTCCTTCCCCTACTCTCTGGGATGCCCGGCCAATCATCCTATGGGAGTTGGGAGACACCAAATCTGGGACTGAGCCCCGAGCTGCGGGAAACGTGCCAGTACTCACCTGGATCCGCAGGCCTTAGGGACGCCCCTGGAGGGCGCTGGTGCACAACGGGGCGGCACGTTCTCCTTTTCCTTTGGGCGTCCCAGGGGCTGGAGAACCAGGGCCCCCTGCCAGCGTCTGATGGGGCACCTGAGGTTCCGTGCCCGGTGCCCAAAGGCGCCGCAGTCCTTGCACTTGACCTGCGGAGAGAAGGGCCAGAGTGAGGCAGGGGCTCTGCGAGCCGGTGCAGGTTCAGAGAGGGACTGGCCAGTTGGAGCCAGGAGGACAAGGACCCCATCCCCCCAGGGATCCCCTGGGAGATTCCAGCCCAGAGCCCCTGTGGCCCCAGAGGGCTGGGACACGTGGGGCCTGGAGGACTCGTCTCGGCATGGGCAGCCGTTGGTTCCACACGGGCCAACACCCCCTGGCACTAGCGGCAAAGGGCAGCTGGGGCCTGGCAGGGTCTGAGGCCAGAGCACAGGGGGCCCTGCCCATGGCCCACGGATGCCCGATGGAAAGCCCTGCCCACTTGACCCGTGATGAGCTCCAAGACCAGCTCCGAGAGACGGGACGGGACGGGACAGGGCAGAGGTGGGCACGCTCATTTCCCCTCCCGGCCTGACTCTGGGCCTGTCCACCTCCACCCTCCCACTTCCTCCCTGCACCAGCCCAACACTTACCTTGGGGTCCTCGTGCTCCGGGGCTCCTCCCGGGGACACCTTCCAGGCCTGGGCTCTCTGGGCTGCAGGGCCTCTGGGCCGAGCGGGTCGTCCCCACACAGAACTCATCTCTGGGTATTGGCGGCAGAGTCGGCCTCCTAAAGAAAGGAGAAACAAGCTTGATTCACTCACAGAGTTACACACGGCCACTCACTGCAACTCACACACATGCAAACATACATGCACAAAGACACACACACACACACATGCATGCGCACATCCATACGCCCGTGTACGCACAGACACCCACATACACATGCACACACACGCAGAAGTACATTCACACACATGCCCACAGAGACACACACACGTACACATAAACACACATGCACACAGACACACGCGTGCACACAGGAAAACACACACATGCACACATTATCCCACAGAGACCTGCAGTGCACTTTATAAGGAATCCCACACGCCATACACACGCGCACCCAGGAATGCCCCCTCCTACCCTGCCTTGGCACATCCTCCTCTCCCTCATCTAGACCCCAGCCAAATCTCCTGTTTCCAAGAGCCCCCGGACCTACATCCTGTCTGAGAGTGGATGGAGAGTCCACTCACCTGAACTCTGTGGCGGTCCTCTGCTGTGGCCTTCGACCTTGCTAAATCGGGGAGTCTGGACAAGGCTCAGAGATGCTGCATCCCCGTGGCAGGTGAAGGCCGGAAAGGATCCACTTCCTGGAAGTTCCCCTTTAGATAGGCTCCAGGACCGAGTGGGTGGGGCCCGCCGTGTCCATCAAGTGCTGGTGGGGGAGACCCAAACTTTGCAGGTGGCCCCAAACTCCTGGTCTCTGGACACTTGACTCGGCCAGTGCTGGAGAGAATCTCTCGGCTCCCTGTCCGTTTCGGGTAGGATGCCCCGGTGCTGTGTCCTGGGTCCAGAGGGCTTCGTGGGGATTTCAGTCCTTCCATTTGTCAATCGTTCTCAAACTTTTCTTTATAATTTTATTTTCATGAAGTTGCTCAAAATAATTTATTACCTTTAATATTCCGACACCAACCCACCGGCATTACCCCTTTCCACCAACATGACTTCAAATTGAACACCCACCACCGGAGCCTGCCTGAATAACAGTCCCTAAAGAATTTTTTGGTGTATTCCTTGTTACAAATAATTCTCTAAACTTGATTTTAAAAAAAAAGGGTTCCCAGAAGAAAGTGTGTGAAGAACAGTAGTTCACCCTGACGGTGAAATGATCTGGGCCGGGTAGTGCAGCTGAGGCAGAGAAAGTGTCTGCCGGAGGTTTAGTGGCCGGAATGTTCTGGAAGTGCTGAATGCTGACCCTTGAGGCTACCTACTTGGCCCCTTCCTTCCTACCTTCGGCCCCTCCCTGTCTGCGGCCCCTCCCTACCTGTCTCGCCCCCTTCCTGTGGCCCCTCCCTCCCTGTCTCGCTCTCTTCCTGTGGCCACTTTCTGTTGACTGTCCAGGGTCCCCTGACACCTGCTGCAGGATGGCCCTGACCTCTCACTGTGCTCACAGGCCCTAGCCAGAGACCTGCCCTCTCAGGCTTGCAGGCTCAGGCCCTCAGGGCATCCACTTCCAGGAGGGTTTTCTGGCTTCTACCTCTTCTCAGAGGAGATCGGCAAGAGGTCAGGGTGAACTTTCCTGACCATCCTGGTCTCTGGGAGGGTGGCACCGCAGGCTTCCCTTTACCATGTGAGTTCTTGTTGGATGCTGGGTTCAGCTGTAGAGCTGACCATTCTCCCTTTGATGGCGCCAGTGTTTCCCTCTGTTTGAGACCACTTGGACGGTGCACATAGTGTCTCCCCTCTCCCAGAGATGTCCCTCTGGCTTGCTGACCACGGATAGCTCTTCCATCTGAGGCCATGCCAAGATTTCCCAGCAGTGTGAGGCCTCTCTTGCCCCTGTGTCCTGCTGCTCTTTGCCCTTTCCAGTCCCATTGTCTCAGAACAGAGCTGGTCGCGGCTTTCTCTCTCTCCACCTGTGGACAGAGGGGGCTTTAAGCCCTATCAGAAAACTAGACCCAGGAGCTTCGAATTTCCACTGCCAGGTTTGGGTGGAGAGAAATAGGTCACCGCTTTCTGTTCTGATAGAGGACAGTTACACCCTCTGGACGGTGCACCGACCAAGCAGGCCATGGCATTTCGTGGTATCCGATTATCAGGGGCAGAGGCTGATTTTCGTCACACGAGGTAGGAGGCCATGAAGTGATTCGGGGCTGAGGGTGTGACTGTCCTCTGTCAGAACAGGAAGCAGTGCCCTATTTCTCTCCACCCAGACCTGGCAGTGGAAATTCAAAGCTCCTGGGTCTAGTTTTCTGATAGGGTCTAAAGCCCCCTCTGTCCACACGTGGAGAGAGAGAAAGCCGCGGCCAGCTCTGTCGTGAGACAATGGGATTGTTAAGATCAAAGAGCAGCAGGTCACAGGAGCAAGCAGAGGCCTCACAACACCGGAAAACCTTGGCATGGCCTTAGATGGAAGAGCTATCAGTGGTCAGCGAGCCAGAAGGACATCCCCGGGAGAGTGGAGCCACTATTTGCACAGTCCAGGTTGTTCAAGATCTCCCAAGAGAGGGAGCCTCTTGGCGCTATCCACAGTGAGAATGGTCAGCTCTATAGCTGAACCCGGCACCCAACAAGAACTTACACCATTAAGGGAGGACCGCGTTGTCACCCTCCCAGAGACCAGCATGGTCAGGAGAGTTTACCTCGACCTCTTCCCGCTCTCCCCTGTGGGGCAACAGCAGGAAAACCCTCCTGGAAGGTGACGCCCAGAGGGCCTGAGCCTGCAAGTCTGAGAGGGCAGGTCTCTGGCTAGGGACTGTGGGCACAGTGAGAGGTGAGGGCCAGTCTCTAGCAGGTGTCAGGTGACCTTGGACAATAATCAGAGAGTGGCCACAGGAAGCCCGTGAGACAGGTAGGGAGGGGCCGCAGTTAGAGAGGGGCCAAGGAAGTAGCCTCAGGGGTCAGTATTCAGCTCTCCCAGAACTTTCCAGCCACTAAACCCTTAGTAGACACTTTCTCTGCCTCTTGGCTTCACTATCAGGCCCAGATCATTTCAATGAAAACACTGAACTACTGTTCTTCACACACTTTCCTCTGGAATCCTGTTTTATAAAAAATCAAGTTTAGTGAATTATTTGTAACAAGCAATACACAAAAAAATCTTTAGGGAGTGTTATTCAGGCAGGCAGGGGTGGTGGGTGTTCAATTTGAAATCATGTTGGTGGAAAGGGGGAATTGTGGTTGGATGGGTGTCGAAATATTGAAGGTAATAAATTATTGTGAGCAACTTCATGAAAATAAAATTTTAGAAAAATATTTTAGAATGATTGACAAATGGAAGCACTGGAATCTCCATGAAGTGTCCCTTTCACTGCCAGTGTCCCCTGACCTGTCCTTCTCTCTGTACACCCCAGTGTTCTAGGTTTGGAGGACCTTCCTCATGGACACTGGTTTGGGTCTGAGCTGGGGACGCAAATGTCAGTGTGTCTAATTTGTGCTTTTCTGTCTCTTTCCTTGCAGCAGCCATGCACATCCCGGCCGGGGCTCGTCCTTGGAGGACCCGTCCAGGCTGAGGAGGTGCCTCGCACCCCAGAGCCGTCCTGAGCTGAGCACCGCGGGTGGGAGAGTGCCAGGCTCTTCGCCGAGCTGCATGCCCGCTTCCAGGATCCCCTCATGGGCAGCCACCAGCACGAGTAGCCTGGCCCCCAGCTCCAAGCCCCGGGCACTCATCCAGTTTGGAGCCCTCGGTTGCAGCAATGGAGCATCGGGCAAGAGAGCAGCCAGCACACCAACAGACCGCACCACAGTTCCCCAAAGAAATGGAGGCTCAACCCATGCCCCCCCCCCGCCACAGGGAAGCAGTCTTGGCACAAGGCTGGGCAGCAGCCACCGACAGGACACTCTGACCCCTGGAACTGACTGCCCTGCCCACGCCCCAGTTCTTGCCCAAGCCCAGGGGAGTGGCCAGCAAGACGAATGGGTGCCTGAAAGAGTCTCACGGCAGGCAGGAGGGTACGGATTGCCCTGGGAGCCCCCTGCCTATTCTGGGGACCCCTGTGGGGGTCCAACCTCTCACCATGGTGTTCCGGAGGCTGCAGTGGGACCACTGGAGCTGTCGGTTCCTGGCTGCCACCTTGGTCTCATGCGTGGCAGCCCCTGAGCCCCCTCTCTTCAGTCCACCCGCCGTAGACCCGACGCCTCTCCCCTTCAGTGTGCTCTATGAGGACCTCCTGGTTTCCTCATCCTCTGATGAGAGCGAGCAGGACTGAGCTGACCCGCCAAAGTCCACCAGCCTGGGACCCCTGCCGTGTGTGGCCGGGAACATCTTGCTACTGTGGAGGAGAACCCCGGGCCCAGACTGTCTCTGGGGGACCCCTAATACCTAGCCCAGAGCATGGGGGACTGTTGGCAGCTGTTGGCCGAAAACGGACTCACACTCAGGTGCCTGAGAAGTATCATCTGGAGTTTGGACTCTCACTGGAATTCCAGCTCCTGTGCCTGAGGCTGTTTCAATCCTGTGCCCACAGACTCAGCGAGAGCAGACGGTGGGAGGCACAGCAGCAGCAGCAGCATTGTGACCCTTCTTTCTCCCGTGGCCAGGGCCAGGGCCATGGCAGGTACCATGTCATGTGTGCTCACACAGCAGTGCCCTGACTCTGCTGGGGTCGTGAGTGCGTTGGGTGGGCTCTCCATGTGCCCATGTCCTATGTGTGTGCAGAGCATGATGGGGCGTGTCATAGAAACTGTGCCCAGGGGTGTCACTGGGACTCCCTATGTCAGTGACTTTCCTCCAATAAAGTGTCTGAACTGCACCCGTGTCTTGTCTCTCCCAGTCAGGTGTCTCCAATCATGCACAGGCTGTGTCCCCTCCCCTGGTTTCCGTGTTCAGCAGAATCAGGACAGGGCAAAGCTGAGGGCTCAGGGGAGAATTCTTGACCTCCTGACTGCCTTGTTGGGGTCTCTCTCAGCTGAGTCTGCAGTGGGCCTGGACAGAAACTTCAGGTTGAGCAGGGGGTGGGGGTGGGGATGGGAGTCGGTTCTGGAGAAAAGCACTGAGCCCTCCAAGCCCCTTTCCAGCCACAAGTCCCCCAAGCCCCACCTGGGTCCACCAGACAGGATCCTCATTTCCCTCCCTCAGTCCTGCTCAGCCTGGGACCCGCCCATCACCCTCTACATGCTCACACAGAGCAACTCAAGGACCTTAATGGTGGACACCAGGTCCAGGGCCATGAATCGTCTCTGCGGTTCCAGGATTACGGGAGTGGCCAGAGTAAGCCAGAGAAGGGGCTCCTGAGGCCTGTCGGGACCCTGCAGAGGAAAGTGACCCACTGACCTGCACATTGCAAATCCCAGATAGCTCTAGGCCTGGAGGGTGCAGGGAAGTATGTTTCCAGGTGGACCAGCTGCCTGCCATTGGACTCCGTTTCTGATCCAGAGATGTCTGACCCCCATCCTGGGGTCAAACTCACACACTGATCGAGACTGTAAGAGGAAGCTCCCCTTTTTGGCACCCTGATGTGCCTTCAGTGCTGGGAGCTGGGAGGTATCCCGGGGTTACAGGGGATGGTGCCCGGCTCTCCCCTCAGGCAGGGCCCGGGAGGCACCCAGGGTCCCATCCACATTCCTCCTGCTGCCCTTTCGGTCCATGGAGTATCACCCTCTGACACTGGCAGGTACCACCTCAAATATGCCCCCCAGCACTGCCCTGACCTGTGCTGGGGCCAGTATCTGTCTGGCCGTGGTTGCCATTTTGGAGGGACTCTACATGTGCCCTTCGGAACCTCTCTCCTTCAAACTGGGCACCCAGTGTTTATGGACGGTCTCACCTTCATTCCTTCAATCTACTGCAGTCGGTCACGACTTGGCATGAGTACCTGGGCCTTTACGCTGTGGCACCTGTTGTATTGAATCAGCGAAAGTCACAGCACACACAAATTACCTTCTCTTTCCCATAAAGCATCAGCTCCAGCACTACTGGTCAGGGGAACGATGCCCACTCAGCGCTGTGGCCTTGAGGTCAGGCCGAGAGTCTCCAGTCCCCCGTCTCACTCGGCTCCTCTTTTCTCTTGTTCCCGGTTATCCTTGCCAACAGGTGTTCACTTGCCATGTTGGTTTAGAGTCTCTGATTCGGAGGTGCTGTGCATCTTTCCATGTGCTGGACTCAGTGGGGGCCATCTGAGACCACGAGTATGGACCATGGACGCAGTGTGCTAAGTGGACCAGATCAGACAGAGAGAAAGTCCTGTGGGATCTCTCTGAGATTGGAATCTAAAGAGATCCACAGTGTAGGAGACAGATGAGTGTTTCCTTTCCCAGGGAATTTGAACGTGAGCCCAGGAGGTCAGAGGAGGCCACTGGAGAGGTTCCGGCAGAGGCAGAGGCAGTGATGGAGATGACATGCAGGGGAAGCCATAGGGTCCTTGGTGGTTCCTGAGCTACCTAAGAGGGATATCTGACTGGAGGGAGCCAAGTAGCACTCCAGAAACAATCATATGACAACACTTAAGTGTACAGAATAACGTGCTGAAATCCTCCATCTGACGAATTGTTCTGGGCCCAATACAGTCTGAGATGCTCTGAGGTAGCCGAGAACTGAGGGAGTTCAGAGTATGGTGTATTCCATCAATCTGTAACTCCACTCACAACACTGTGGCTGGCACTGCACGGATCAACATCAGTACAGAACGGTCAATGGGCACCTTGTGGGTACCCGTTATGCTCAGGAGGAAGGAAATGGCCACAGGAAACTGGCCTGGCCCATAGGGACCTCGGCTGGCAAGAGAAAAAGTTGAGCTTGCAATTCCGCATCGCAATCTCATCCTCAAGGCACTCCTTCCTGCATTTGCCCCGGCCCAGCCTGCAGGGCTCACACGGAGCAAAATCACCTGGGAAAGACAGAGACAGACAAGGGATAGAGACAGAGAGAGCTGCTGACACACATTCCATGGCTCTGTTAGCAAGGGTGCCCAGTGCAAAAAAGGGTGGATTTGTATCTAACATTATAAAGGCTTTGTTTCTAAGAGTCAAAGGGTTTGTATCTAAGAGTCTAAAGGGTTTGTATCTAATAGTCAAAGGGGTTTGACCCCAATTGAGCTTTAGACTCTGCCCTGCAGGAGGGAGCACCGTGGGGTTCTGCTAGACTGAGAGTCGAGTCCCTGCAGGAGGACCACACGTGTCCGCATGGTGAGGCAGCTGGGCTCAGGTAAAGGCCGAGCTGTGCTCTCCCTCTGTCAACTGACATTCCAGATTCCTTCATGATTTTTTGAAACTTTTGCTGATGCTGCCCCTCGATGGCAAGGGACCATTTCTTTCACTGTGCTTGTGTTTGGGGCACACTGGCAGTGCTCAGGGCTGCCCGTGCAGTGTCCTCAGGATCACTGTTGTTGGGGCTTGCCTGACCTTTGGGAAGCCGTGGTTGAGCCCAGGATTGACGTAGACAGGACAGGAGCTGTGGAGAGCCTCCACGGGACAGAGCCTCACAGATGGCGCCTGTTTCCTGTTATTGCATCTGGGCTTCATAAACAACTCCTAATAAGGAAACAGGATGTCCTGCAACGCCCACGGGGTGTAACTAGCCTATCAGCCGCAGACACTTTGGCATAACGAGCAGCGAGAGGGATTAAAAGGGGGGAAGCCGCCTAGCTAGAGGTTCCTCTTCTTCCCCATGCATGGGAAGGTTCCTGAATAAATCGCTGTAAGAAGAATCTTTGGGTTGCGTGTTTCTTTGCTGGTCGAAGCGGCAAACAAGGAGCCAAACAAAGAGCGGCAACAAGGAGCCAAACACAAACAGATTTTATACTTGTTCTCGGCTTCACAGGTAGATCCAATCACATAAAGTTTAGCATTATTGGCCTACCACTTTTTCTACTCTGCTTTGCCTCAATCCATTCCAAATTAAGGCAGGATGCTGTGCCTAGGATGATTTACTAAGCATTCAGTGTCTGAATCTATGGCTCATGTGACTTGGTGGTCGGATGAGGCTGAAGGCTGGACACCTGGTGCTGACACCCTGTTCTTACCAACTTTGCCCAATTCCCCCCTCTGTGGAGCTTCCCTTCTGGGCTGCTTTGCAAGGTCCAGTTTATCTGCTCCAGTGCCCATCGAATGATCTTCAGGGAGAGACTCTAAAACGGGAGACACCCTTCAGGACCTGCCTCTCTCTCAGGCCTGCTGTTCCCCACATGGGTAGTGACACGTCAGAAACTGTTTCTGTTCAGGGAACAGAACCAGGGTGAGATGTGGAGCCTAGCCCAGTGTCAGAACCTGAACTCACAGGAGACCACAAAGACAGGCCCACATTCTAAAGGCCGAAGAAAAGGCAGCAGCAGCGAATTCTCTGTGGATGGAAACCACAGGTGTCGCCAAGATGGAGGCTGAGAGGCAAATAGCGTGCTGGGTGCTGGGCAATCGCTGGGCACTGCCACTTTATGACTCCCAGCATCTGTGTGACCCGTGGGAAGGAGGTCTCTAAGGTTCCCAGGGATGAGGTTGTCAGAGTTCTAATAGTCAAAAATCATACACCAGAGAAGGAACTCACCTGTCAGAAACTGACGGTTATTCTCAAATCCTGCCTGACACCCTGAATGCAAAACAAAGCACATTTGGAAGGGAACCGGCCATTTGGGAATGACACCTGTGCCACACCTGTGCCCACCAGCCCCAGAGAGCATGTCCACACGGTCTCACAGAGACACAGCTGATTCGCAGTGAGCACTCAGTCACGTCAGACATTAGTTGGAGTAACCCTGGAGGAGCAGAGACCTTGGGAAGGTCCTCAGAGAGACCCAGAGCTGGGGTGAGCTCTGCATTGGTGTGGACTCAAGCCAATGACATTAGGAGAATGCCCCAGGAATCTACAAAATCACCTGCCCCAACCCGCTCCCGACCCAGAGGAGTGGATGGAGGAGTGTCTCCATGTCTATCCAGAACCTCCCGGAACGATCCCGCACAGGGTAGGGCATGTCCCCAGTGGGAAAATTTGTTGCGCATCGCCGAGGCCTCTGCCTGCTTCTCTCTGCGGGTAAACATGCAAAAACTCGGCCACAGCACAGCATGAGGCTGGATGGGAGCTGGGAGGACTGAGATACGTGATCTAAGTGTCAAAATATGTGTGACTGTCCATCTGTGTCAGAAAGCAGGGCCAGCCCCACTGGAAGGACGAGCACAACCTGGGCACAGCACTGACCAAATACCAGTGACCAACAAATCACGAAAAAGTGGTTACTAAGAAATATCTTGCATCTTTCCAGTTGGATTGGGTCCAGCTTTTATTCTGGCCACACTCAGGCCAGTGTTCTGTTCCCCTTGGTCCTTGTGACTCACGACCGATTCATCTCCACACAGACCTGGCAGTGGAAACTCGAAGCTCCTGGGTCTAGTTTTTTGGTAGGGTCTAAAGGCCCCTCTGTCACAGGTAGAGAGAGAGAAAGCCTCGGCCAGCTCTGTCATGGAACAATGGGAATGTGATGGGCAAAGAGCAGCAGGGCACACGGGCAAGCAGAGGCCTCACACTGCCAGGAAACCTAGGAATGGCCTCACAGTGAGCCCAGAAAGGGCGGCCTTGGGGGGAAGGGAACCCTTATGTGCACAGTCCACATTACCCGGACAGAGGGAGCCCCTGTGTGCACCATCCACAGTGAGAACAGTCTGCTCTACAATTAAACTCGGCCCCCAGAGAAAACTCACATGGCACAGGGAGGCCCATGCTGTCACCCTCCCAGAGCCTGAGAGGTCAGGAGAGTGTCCCCCCAGCATTCTCCTATTGTGCCCTGGGGGCAGCAGCAGTAAACACCCCAGAAAGCGACACCACCAGGGCCCTCGTCTGCCGGGCTGAGAGGCAGGTCCCTTGTAGGGCCTGTGGGCACAGTGAGAGATGAAGCCCAGCCTGCAGGATGTGTCAGGTGACCTTGGACAGTAAACATGGTGTGGCCAGAAGAAGGGGGTGAGACAGGTAGGGAGGGGACCCAAAAGGGGGTAAGACTGGTAGGGAGGGATCACAGGTAGGGGAGGGGCCAAGGAAGTAGCCTCAGGGCTCAGCATTCAGCTCTTCCAGAACTTTGCAGCCACTAGACCTCTGGACGACACTTTCACTGCCTCTCAGATGCATGATCAGGATCAGATCATTTCACTGACAAGAGTGAACTACTGTGCTTCACACACTTTCCACTGGGAACACTTTTATCTTTACCATGTTTAGCGAACTATTTGTAACAAGCAGTAGATTCTCAGTTGTTCTTCAGGTGGGCTAGGATGGTGGTTGTTCAATTTGAAGTAATGGTGGTGGTAAGGGGTCATGGTGGTGGGACTGGTATTGGAATATTGAATGAAGTAAATTGTGAACAACTTTAAAATGTTAAATTAAAAAAAATTTAGAGTGTATGACTGACAAATGGAAGGACCTGACTCTCCAAGGACACCCTTGGGCCAGGGACACAACACCAGGGCATCCTACTTGGACACGAACAGGGAACTGAGAGATTCTCTCCAGCACTGGTCGTGTCGAGTGTCCAGAGAGGAGGTGGTGGGGTAGGGTCAAAGAAAGGAGTCTCCTCCCCCTGGTTCCTGCATCCAGCAGAATCAGGACCGGGTAAGACCGAGGTTCAGGAGAAGATTCTTGATCTCCTGACCAGGCCAAGTTGGGGTCTCTCTCAGCTCTGCATGCAGTGGGCCCTGGAGAGGAATGTCAGGATGAGGAGGGGGTGGGGTTAGGAGTTGTTTCAGAGAAAGGCACTGAGCCCTGTAGACCCTCCCCAGCCAGGCCTGTGTCCCACCTGACAGGATCCCAATTTCCCTCCCTCAGCTCTGCTCTGTCTGAGTCCCACCCATCACCCACTACACACTCACACAGAGCAACTCAAGGACCTTAACAGTAGACACCAGGCCCAAGGCCAGCACACCGCCTCTGTGGTTCCAGGATTATGGGAGTGGTTGGAGTAAGCCAGAGAAGTGGCCCCTGACATGGAGGCTGAGAGGCAAACAGTGTGCCGGGTGCTGGGCAATAACTGGGCTCTACTGCTCTACGACTCCAGGCATCTCTTGTTCCATGGGCATCCCTTACGCGTCCCCAGGGAGTGGGCAGTAAGAGTTCTAAAACTGAAAATCAGGTACAAGAGAAGGAATTCACTGTTCAGAAATTGACAGTTATTCTCAAACCTGCCTGGCACCCTAAATGCAAAATAAAGCACAGTGAGAAGGAAACAGTAGTGCACACAATGACACCCGTGCCACAGCTGTCCCCACCAGCCCCGGAGAGCGTGTCACACGGCGTCACAGAGACACATCTGGATTCATTGTGAACACCTGATCAGACCAGACATTAATTTAAGCAACACTGTGAGGATTCAGAGACCCCCTGGAATGTCCTGGGAGAGACTCTGAGAGGGGCATGTGACTACGGCAGTTGGAATCTCCAGCTCGTCTGACCCAGCAGCTCGTCCCCATCGTTTACCTGCTGGAAACTGAGCCAGAAGGAAGCAACAGGCAAAGGCAAGAAGCAAGTACATCCCACTGGGCCCGGAGGGAGGGAGGGAGGGAGGACTCTCCAGCACAGAGTCAGCATCCAGGAGGCAGAGAGGGGAGGATCCACATGCAGACTGCTCAGTTGAGGGGATGAGCCAAGTCAAATATTCAGGCCTCACGTCTCGGTCAGTGAAGTGAATCGACTGAAGTGTTCCCAGGCCCCATTGCCAGGATCGGGCACTGCTGTGACTGAAGGGAACCTCGGCCTCCAGAAGTCGGAATTGGCTTCTCACAAGAGTTTGCACTGACTGTGATCAATCTTGGCCTCTTGGCCCTGCCCCGTAAGAGGGCTTGCACCTGCTTCAGGGCTCTCCTGTGTTCACACATCTGTGAAGGGACCCTGGGTACTGAGGCTCAGTCGTGGGCTCAACTCTATTCGCCCCGGCTCAGTTACTCCGATATCGCATAACTGACAATTTGCATACCGACAAATCGGCCACAGCCAATGTGCATTTGCGCTCTGAGGATCTGTCCTGCATTTCCTATGAATGAGCCCCCAGGAACTATTCATCACTAAGAAACCAGCCCGTCTTTAGCAAACACTTTGTCCCCTCAGCAGCACCTGCTCCCTTCCTCCTGCCACATCCTTTAGGCCCTGTGAGGTCCCACTCCATGAGTCCTCTTGTCCTTGGAAGGTAGGTGACCTCCTGACCCATGTCCAGATGTGCCCCTGTCCTCCACAAACTCGAACGGGCAGGCCAGTACAGCCCCAAACACAAGAACCCATCACCTTTCCTTGTCCAACCCTCAAATTCAGAAAGTCTCACACCCTATCCACAGGAGTCACCGACTCAATGCACCTCCAGGAGGTGGCAAGGGCCCTCTCTCATGTGTGCACAGCAGCCTCCTTGGGGCTACTGGGGCCTATTGCACCTTCACACCAGATCCTAGACATCGGGCAATGCATTGCACCTGCCCACACGTACACAGGGCCCCTCACTCTGCTGGGGCAACCACAGTGAGGCGAGTTTATAATGACATTGGATTGAACAACCACCCCAAGCCTGCCCGAAGAACAGGCCCTAGTTGTTTTTTATTTTGTATTGCTTGTTATGAATGATTCGCTAAATATGACCATAAAAGGGTTCCCGGAGACAGTGTGTGAAGAACAGGAGTTCACTCTTGACGGCGAAATGAGCTGGGCGTGGTAGTGCAGCAGAGAGGTAGAGAAAAGTGTCTGCCAAGGGTTTAGTGGCCAGAAAGTTCTGGAAGAGCTACGTGTTGACCCCTGAGGCTAATTCCTTGGGCCGTACCTACCTGTGGCCCCTCTCTACCTGTCTCACCCCAATGAGTGGCCTCTCCCTACCTGTCTCGCTTCTGACCTGTAGCCACTCCCTGTTGACTGTCCAAGGTCACCTGACACCTACTGCAGGTGGCCCTCACCTCTCACTGGGCACAAAGGCCCTAGCAGGGACCTGCCCTCTCAGACCTGCAGGCTCAGGCCCTTGGGGCATCGCCTCTCATGGGGCTTTTCCTGCTGCTGCCCCACTGGGCAGAGCAAAAGGACTTTGGAGGATCACTCTCCTTACCCTGCCCAGGCTCTGGTAATGCCAGAAGCTTCCCTGGGTGGTGTGAGTTTTCTCTGGGGGCCGGGTTCAGCCATAGAGCTGACTGTTCTCCTCACTGTGGTCGGGAAACGTGGACAGTGCACTCAGGGGCTCCCCTCCCCACGGAGATGTCCTTTCTGGGCTCGCTGACCGAGGAAAGCTCTTCCATCGGACGTCATGCCAAGGTTTCCCAGCGGTGTGAGGCTTCTGCTTGCCCCTGTGTACTGTTGCTCTTTGCCCTTCACATTCCCATTGTCCCACGACAGAGCAAACTCTGGGTTCTCTCTCTCCGCCTGCGGGCAGAGGGGGCTTGAGGCCTATGAGAAGACTAGACCCAGGACCTTTGAGTTTCCACTGCGAGACCTGGATGGAGACGAATCGGCCGTGACTCACAAAGGACCGAGGAGACGAGAGTGCTGGCCTTTGAGTGTAGCCAAAATGGAATCTGGCACCACCCCACCTGAAATGATGATGCAAGACTTTTCTAGTGACAACTTTTTTTGTGACTTGTTGGTCCCTGGAATGTGGTCTCTGCTATCCTCAGAGCACCCTCATTCTCCCCATGGGGCTGGCCCTGTTTCTTGTGCTGACTGAGATGGACACGTATTGCGATGCCAACACCACCCACCACCGCTCTGAATCCTCCCAGCTGCTGTCCGTGCTGATGCTGTGCTGAACCCGAGTTTTGGCGTGTTTCCCTGCAGAGAGAAGCAGGCAGAGGCCTCGGGACTGCAGAAAACTCCCCGCACTCTGGACATGGCCCCGCCCCTGTTCGGGATCATTCCAGGATGTGCCGAGAGACACGGAGAGACTCGGTCCTTCCTCTCCTCGGGTTTGGGTTGCCCTTGGGGCAGGTAGCTCTGTGGATTCATCGGGACATTCTCCTGAAGACTCTTGTTCGCTTGAATCTGCGGAAATGTAGAGCTCATCCCAGCTCTGGCATCCCCTGGGAGGCCTCTGAAGTAGATATCCTGAGGAGGCCAGAGCCAGGAGATGCTCCCAGGGCCCTGACCCACAGGCACAGCGATCTCTAGAAGCCTGAAGCCCACGTAGCTTGGGACCGCGTAGGCCATGGCTTTCCGTGGTATCTGACTCTCTTGGGGCAGAGGCTGATTTTCGTCACACGAGGTAGGAGGCCGTGAGTGATTCGGGGCTGAGGGTGTGACTGTCCTCGGTCAGAACAGGAAGCAGTGACCTATTTCTCTCCCCCCAAACCTGGCAGTGGAAATTCGAAGCTCCTGGGTCTAGTTTTCTGATAGGGCTTAAAGCTCCCTCTGTCCACAGGTGGAGAGAGAGAAAGCCGCGACCAGCTCTGTTGGGAGACAATGGGACTGGAAAGGGCAAAGAGCAGCAGGACACAGGGGCAAGAGAGGCCTCACACTGCTGGGAAATCTTGGCATGGCCTCAGATGGAAGAGCTATCCGTGGTCAGCAAGCCAGAGGGACATCTCTGGGAGAGGGGAGACACTATGTGCACCGTCCAAGTGGTCTCAAACAGAGGGAAACACTGGCGCCATCAAAGGGAGAATGGTCAGCTCTACAGCTGAACCCAGCATCCAACAAGAACTCACATGGTAAAGGGAAGCCTGCGGTGCCACCCTCCCAGAGACCAGGATGGTCAGGAAAGTTCACCCTGACCTCTTGCCGATCTCCTCTGAGGTAGAAGCCAGAAAACCTTCCTGGAAGTGGATGCCCTGAGGGCCTGAGCCTGCAAGCCTGAGAGGGCAGGTCTCTGGCTAGGGTCTGTGAGCACAGTGAGAGGTCAGGGCCATCCTGCAGCAGATGTCAGGTGACCCTGGACAGTAAACAGAAAGTGGCCACAGAAAGAGAGCGAGACAGGGAGGGAGGGGCCACAGGAAGGGGGGAGACAGGTAGGGAGGGGCCGCAGATAGGGACGGGCCGAAGGTAGGAAGGGGCCAAGTAGGTAGCCTCAAGGGTCAGCATTCAGCACTTCCAGAACATTCCGACCACTAAACCTCCGGCAGACACTTTCTCTGCCTCAGCTGCACTACCCGGCCCAGATCATTTCACCGTCAGGGTGAACTACTGTTCTTCACACACTTTCTTCTGGGAACCCTTTTTTTTTTAAATCAAGTTTAGAGAATTCTTTGTAACAAGGAATACACCAAAAAATTCTTTAGGGACTGTTATTCAGGCAGGCTCCGGTGGTGGGTGTTCAATTTGAAGTCATGTTGGTGGAAAGGGGTAATGCCGGTGGGTTGGTGTCGGAATATTAAAGGTAATAAATTATTTTGAGCAACTTCATGAAAATAAAATTATAAAGAAAAGTTTGAGAACGATTGACAAATGGAAGGACTGAAATCCCCACGAAGCCCTCTGGACCCAGGACACAGCACCGGGGCATCCTACCCGAAACGGACAGGGAGCCGAGAGATTCTCTCCAGCACTGGCCGAGTCAAGTGTCCAGAGACCAGGAGTTTGGGGCCACCTGCAAAGTTTGGGTCTCCCCCACCAGCACTTGATGGACACGGCAGGCCCCACCCACTCGGTCCTGGAGCCTATCTAAAGGGGAACTTCCAGGAAGTGGATCCTTTCCGGCCTTCACCTGCCACGGGGATGCAGCATCTCTGAGCCTTGTCCAGACTCCCCGATTTAGCAAGGTCGAAGGCCACAGCAGAGGACCGCCACAGAGTTCAGGTGAGTGGACTCTCCATCCACTCTCAGACAGGATGTAGGTCCGGGGGCTCTTGGAAACAGGAGATTTGGCTGGGGTCTAGATGAGGGAGAGGAGGATGTGCCAAGGCAGGGTAGGAGGGGGCATTCCTGGGTGCGCGTGTGTATGGCGTGTGGGATTCCTTATAAAGTGCACTGCAGGGCTCTGTGGGATAATGTGTGCATGTGTGTGTTTTCCTGTGTGCACGCGTGTGTCTGTGTGCATGTGTGTTTATGTGTACGTGTGTGTGTCTCTGTGGGCATGTGTGTGAATGTACTTCTGCGTGTGTGTGCATGTGTATGTGGGTGTCTGCGTACACGGGCGTATGAATGTGCGCATGCATGTGTGTGTGTGTGTCTTTGTGCATGTATGTTTGCATGTGTGTGAGTTGCAGTGAGTGGCCGTGTGTAACTCTGTGAGGGAATCAAGCTTGTTTCTCCTTTCTTTAGGAGGCCGACTCTGCCGCCAATACCCAGAGATGAGTTCTGTGTGGGGACGACCCGCTCGGCCCAGAGGCCCTGCAGCCCAGAGAGCCCAGGCCTGGAAGGTGTCCCCGGGAGGAGCCCCGGAGCACGAGGACCCCAAGGTAAGTGTTGGGCTGGTGCAGGGAGGAAGTGGGAGGGTGGAGGTGGATAGGCCCAGAGTCAGGCCGGGAGGGGAAATGAGCGTGCCCGCCTCTGCCCTGTCCCGTCTCTCGGAGCTGGTCTTGGAGCTCATCACGGGTCAAGTGGGCAGGGCTTTCCATTGGGCATCAGTGGGCCATGGGCAGGGCCCCCTGTGCTCTGGCCTCAGACCCTGCCAGGCCCCAGCTGCCCTTTGCCGCTAGTGCCAGGGGGTGTTGGCCCGTGTGGGATGGGCTGCCCATGCCGAGACGAGTCCTCCAGGCCCCACGTGTCCCAGCCCTCTGGGGCCACAGGGGCTCTGGGCTGGAATCTCCCAGGGGATCCCTGGGGGGATGGGGTCCTCGTCCTCCTGGCTCCAACTGGCCGGTCCCTCTCTGACCCTGCACCGGCTCGCAGAGCCCCTGCCTCACGCTGGCCCTTCTCTCCGCAGGTCAAGTGCAAGGACTGCGGCGCCTTTGGGCACCGGGCACGGAACCTCAGGTGCCCCATCAGACGCTGGCAGGGGGCCCTGGTTCTCCAGCCCCTGGGACGCCCAAAGGAAAAGGAGAACGTGCCGCCCCGTTGTGCACCAGCGCCCTCCAGGGGCGTCCCTAAGGCCTGCGGATCCAGGTGAGTACTGGCACGTTTCCGGCAGCTCGGGGCTCCGTCCCAGATTTGGTGTCTCCCAACTCCCATAGGATGATTGGCCGGGCATCCCAGAGAGGAGGGGAAGGAGGGAGCCCACCTCCTCCCTCCCAGAGAGCGCCTCTCTCCTGGGGCCCCAAATGCCAGGGTCGAGGCACCCAGAGAGAGGCCCTGGGGGGTGGAGGACGGAAGGCAGTGGGACGGGCCGGCAGAGAGGACGCTGGTGCAGAGGCCCCGCAGCTCTCCCTCCTCTCTCCCACAGGGCTGGGGGACGGGTCAGGGATGAACGATCGAGGATGGGCTGGGCTGACTGACTCTCTGATGTGCTGTTTGCAGGCTCATTCCCGGGAGGGGATCTCTGCCGAAGGGATGCCCCACGACACAGGACCAGAAGCCCCAGGCCTCAGCGAAGGACAGGAAGGAGTCCTGGGACTCCGTGAGGGTAAGTACAGAGGGGCCAAGCTAGCCCATTCCTTCATGATCCTGGGCGCCGCCCCCCCCAACCCCGCCACCGTGTCTCCTCTCTGGTGTCCCTCTCACTGTTCAGGGTCCCCTGACCTGTCCCTCCTCTGTCCACCCCAGTGTTCTAATGTTTGTGGTACCTTCGTCATGGTCACTGGTTTGGGTGTGAGCTGGGGACGCAAATGTCACTGTGTCTAATTTGTGCTTTTCTCTGTCTTTCCTTGCAGCAGCCATGCAGAACCCGGCCTGCGCTGGTCCTTGAAGTACCCGTCCAGCCTGAGGAGGTGCCTCGCGGACAACCCCAGAGCAGTCCTGAGTTGGTTCCCGTTGCCGGGAAAACACCGGGCCTTTCGCCGAGCTGTGTGCCCGCTTCTAGGAGCCCCGCATGGGCAGCTGCCCGTACACCTGCCCTGGCTCCCAGCCGCAAGCCCCGGGCACTCATCCAGTTTGGATGCCACAGTGGCAGCGATGGAGCAGCAGGCGAGAGAGCAGCAGGCAAGAGAGCGGCCAGCGCACTCACAGACGCCACCCACAGTTCCCCGAAGAAACGGAGGCTCGGTCCCTCCCCCTCCCCCCAGGGAAGCAGCCCGGGCACAAGATTGGGCAGCGGCCACCGACAGGACACTCTGGTCCCTGGAAATGAATGCCCTGTCCACACCCCAGTTCCTGCCCAAGCCCACGAGAGTGGCCAACGTGATGAACAGGCGCTTGAAAGAGGCTCCCAGCCCCAGGCTCCTAGTAGCCACGGACAGGAGGTTGCGGCCTGCCGTGCGAGCCCTTTGCCTCACCTGGGGAACCCTGTGGAGGTCCAGCCTCTCACCATGGTGTTCCGGAGGCTGCAGGGGGACCACTGGAGCTGTGGGTTCCTGCCTGTCAGCTCAGACTCATCTGTAGCGGCCCCTGAGCCCCCTGCTTGCAGCCCGCCCACCTTAGGCCCGACCCCGCGCCCCTTCAGTGTGCTCTATGAGGACCTCCTGGTGTCCTCGTCCTCCGACGAGAGCGAGCCCTCTGCTTGCAGCCCACCCGCAGCAGGCCCGACCCCAAGCTCCTTCAGTGTGCTCTATGAGGACCTCCTGGTGTCCTCGTCCTCCGACGAGAGCGAGCCCCCTGCTTGCAGCCCACCCGCCGCAGGCCCGACCCCGCGCCCCTTCAGTGTGCTCTATGAGGACCTCCTGGTGTCCTCGTCCTCTGACGAGAGTGAGCAAGACTGAGGCCAATGCCCACCAGCCTGTGCCCCCGGCTGCATGTGACCCGGACTATCCTGTTACTGTGGAGGATACCTGTGGGCCCAGACTGTCTCTGGGGGACCCCTAGTACCTAGCCCAGAGCAGGGGGGACTGTTGGCAGTTGGGGGCCAAGATGGGACTCGCACTCAGGTGCCTGAGAAGCATCGTTCCAAGTTAGGACTCTCAGGAGAATTCCAGATCCTGCGTCTGAGGCTGTTTGAATTCTGTCCCCACAGACTTTGCAGAAGAAGACGGTGGGATGAACAGCAGCAGAATCCTGGCCTTTCGTTCTGCTGTGGCCGGGGCTAGGACCATAGCAGGTACCATGTCGTGTGCGCACGCCAGCGGTGCCTTGACTTGCTGGGGTCTTTGGTCGTTAGGTGGGCTCTGCATGTGCCATGTCCCATGTAGGGGCAGAGCAGGATGGGCGTGTTTTGGGGACTGTGCCCTGGGCCTTCAGTACCCATGGAGAGGCGGATGTGGCCTGCCCTGGGAGCCCCATAAATCCTCCGGTGACCCCTGTTGTGGTCCAGCCTCTCACCATGGTGATCCGGAGGCTGCAGGGGACCGCTGGATCTGTGGGTTCTTGGATGCCAGTTTGGTCCCATGCGTGGACACACGTGAGCCCCCTGCCTGCAGCCCACCCGCCATAGGCCCGACCCTGCGCCCCTTCAGTGTGCTCTATGAGGACCTCCTGGTGTCCTCGTCCTCTGATGAGAGCGAGAAGGACTGAGCGACCCACCAGTGCTCACCAGTCTAGGCCCCCTGCCACGTGTGACCCGGACCATCTTGATGCTGTGGAGGAGACGCCCGTGCCCAGACTGTCTCTGGGGGACCCCTAGTACCTAGCCCAGAGCAGGGGGGACTGTTGGCAGTGGCGGTTGAAATGGGACTTGCACTCAGGTGCCCGAGAAGCATCATCTGGAGTTTGGACTCTCAGTAGAATTCCAGCTCCTGTGTCGCAGGCGGTTTCAATCCTGTGCCCACAGAGTCAGTAACAGCGGTCAGTGGGAGGCACAGCTGCAGGAGCAGGATTGTGACCCTTCTTTCTGCAGTAGCCAGGGCCAGGGCGATGGCAGGTACCATGTCATGTGTGCTCACACAGCAGTGCCCTGACTATGCTGGGGTCGTGAGTGCATTGGGTGGGCTCTGCATGTGCCCATGTCTTGTGTGTGCGCAGAGCATGATGGGGGCCTGTCATTGGGACTGTGCCCCGGGGTGTCACTGGGAATCTCTATGTCAGTGACTTTCCTCCAATAAAGTGTCTGAACTGCACCCGTGTCTGGTCTCTCCCAGGCAGGCATCTCCAATCTCGCACACGCTGTGTCCCCTCCCCCTGTTTTCTGTGTTCAGCAGAATCAGGACAGGGCAAAGCTGAGGGCTCAGGGGAGAATTCTTGATCTCCTGACTGTGCCTTGTTGGGGTCTCTCTCAGCTGAGCCTGCAGTGGGCCTGGACAGGAACTTCAGGTTGAGCAGCGGGTGGGGTGGGGATGGGAGTCGGTTCTGGAGAAAAGCACTGAGCCCCCCAAGCCCCTTTCCAGCCACAAGTCCCCCAAGCCCCTCCTGAGTCCACCTGACAGGATCCCCATTTCCCTCCCTCAGTCCTGCTCAGTCTGGGTCCCGCCCATCACCCTCTACATGCTCACACAGAGCAACTCAAGTACCTTAACGGTGGACACAAGACCCAGGGCCATGAATTGTCTCTCCGGTTCCAGGATTACGGGAGTGGCCAGAGTAAGCCAGAGAAGGGGCTCCTGAGGCCTGTCGGGACCCTGCAGAGGGCGGTGACCCACTGACCTGCACATTCCAAATCCCAGATAGCTCCAGGCCTGGAGGGTGCAGGGAAGTATGTTTCCAAGTGGACAAGCAGCCTGACATCAGACACCGTTTCTGATCCAGAGATGTCTGACCCCCATCCTGGGGTCAAACTCACACACAGATCGAGACTGTAAGAGGAAACTCCCCTTCACGGCACCCTGAGGGGCCTTCAGAGCTGGGAGCTGGAGGAACCTCAAGAATACTGGGGAGGGTGCCTGGCTCTCCCCAGGATGACGCAGTGTGCTATGTAGACCAGGTCAGACAGAGAAAAAGTCCTGTGGGATCTCTCTGAGATTGGAATCTAAGAAGATCCACAGTGTAACGAGGCAGAGGAGTATTGCCATCCCCGGGGAACGTGGACGTGAGCCCAGGAGGTCAGAGGAAGCCACTGGGGAGGTTCAAGCAGAGGCAAAGGCAGTGACGGAGAGGAGATGGCAGGGGAAGCCATCGGATCCTGGGTGGTTCCCGAGCTACACAAGTAGGTTATCTGACATGGAGGGCGCCAAGTAGCGCTCCAGGAGCAATCATATGACAACACGTACGTGTATAAATAATGTGCTGAAGTCCTCCCTCTGACGCATGACCAGAAGGAAGGAAATGGCGACAGGAGACTGGCCTGGCTTAAGGGAACCTCATCTGGCAAGAGAAGTTGAGCTTGCAATTCCCCATGGCAATCTCATCTGCAAGGCACTCCCTTCTGCATTTGCCCCGGCCCAGCCTGCAGTCCTCACACAGAGCAAAATGACCTGTGAGAGACACAGAGACAGAGAGACACAGAGACACAGAGAGAGTGAGACAGAGAGAGCTGCTGACACACATTCCTGAGGCTCTGCAAGCAACGGCGCCCAGCCCACAGAAAGGGTGGGTTTGTATCTAACGTTACAAAGGTTTGTATCTAAGAGACCAATAGATAGAAACTGTCAAAGACCAATAGCACAGCGAGTAGGGCGCTGGCCTTACACGTGGCCAACCCGGATTCGATTTCTCTGCCCCTCTCAGAGAGCCCGGCAAGCTACCGAGAGTATCTCACTCGCACGGCAGAGCTTGGCAAGCTACGGGTGACATATTCAATATGCCAAAAACAGTATCAACAAGTCTCACAATAGAGACGTTACTGGTGCCCGCTCGAGCAAATCAATGAGCAACACGATGGCAGTGACAGTGACACTGACAGTTGTACTAAGAGTCAAAGTGTTTGTATCTAAGAGTCAAAGGGGTTTGTATAAAAATATTATAAAGGATTTGTATCTAATAGTGTAAAGGGTTTCTATCTAAGAGTCTAAAGAGTTTTCAGGAACTCGCCCAGAGCTTTCTAGACGCCTGCATTTCAGAATTCAGTGGGTGTCTCCATTCTTAGGCAGCACGTAGGCACAAACCCTGTTACAGTGTTTATAACCTTGTGAGGACGCAAGTAAGGAGAGGACACCGCAAACCATGAGCCACCAGGAAGACCCCAATTGAGCTGCGGACTCTGCCCTGCAGGAGGGAGCACCGTGGGGTTCTGCTAGACTGAGAGTCGAGTCCCAGTGGGAGGACACCTCATGTCAGCCTGGTGAGGCAGCTGGGCTCAGGTAAATGCCGAGCTGTGCTCTCCCTCTGTCAACTGACATTCCAGATTCCTTCATGATTTTTTAAAACTTTTGCTGATACTGCCCCTCGATGGCAAGAGAACATTTCTTTCATTGTGCCTGTGTTTGGGCCACACTGGCAGTGCTCAGGGCTGCCCGTGCTGTGTCCTCAGGATCACTGTTGTTGGGGTTTGCTTGACCTTTGGGCAACCATGGTTGAGCCCAGGTTTGCTGTAGACAGGACAGGAGCTGTGGAGACCCTCCACTGGACCGAACCTCACAGATGGCGCCTGTTTCCTGTTATTGCATCTGGGCTTCATAAACAACTCCTAATAAGGAAACAGGATGTCCTGCCTCACCCACGGGGTGTAACTAGCCTATCAGCTTCAGACACTCGGGCATAACGAGCAGCGAGAGGGATAAAAAGGGGGGAAGCCGCCTAGCTAGAGGGTCCTCTTCTTCCCCATGCTTGGGAAGGTTCCTGAATAAATCGCTGTAAGAAGGATCTCTGGGTTGCGTGTTTCTTTGCTGGTGGAAGCGGCGCTCAACAAGGAGCCAAACACCAACAGATTTTATACTTGTTCTCGGCTTCACAGGTAGATCCAATCACATAAAGTTTAGCATTATTGGCCTCCCACTTTTTCTACTCTGCTTCGCCTCAATCCATTCCAAATTAAGGCAGGATGCTGTGCCTAGGATGATTTACTAAGCATTCAGTGTCTGAATCTATGGCTCATGTGACTTGGTGGTCGGATGAGGCTGAAGGCTGGACACCTGGTGCTGACACCCTGTTCTTACCAACTTTGCCCAATTCCCCCCTCTGTGGAGCTTCCCTTCTGGGCTGCTTTGCAAGGTCCAGTTTATCTTCTCCAGTGCCCATCGAATGATCTTCAGGGAGAGACTCTAAAACGGGAGACGCCCTTAGGACCTGCCCCTCTCTCCAGCCCGCTGCTCTCCATATGGGCAGTGACACCTCTGAAACTGTTTCTGTTCAGGGAACAGAACCAGGGTGAGACGTAGAGCCAGCCCAGTGTCAGAACCTGAACTCACAGGAGACCACAAAGACAGGCCCACATTCTAAAGGCCGAAGGAAAGGCAGCAGCAGCGAATTCTCTGTGGATGGAAACCACAGGTGTCGCCAAGATGGAGGCTGAGAGGCAAATAGTATGCCGGATGCTGGGCAATTTCTGGGCGCTGCCACTTTATGACTCCCAGCACCTCTGAGACCTGTGGGAAGGTGGTCTCAAGCGTTCCCAGGGATGGGGTTGTCAGAGTTCTAATAGTGAAAATCATACACCAGAGAAGGAACTCAAGTGTCAGAAACTGACGGTTATTCTCAAATCCTGCCTGACACCCTGAATGCAAAACAAAGCACATTTGGAAGGGAACCGGCCATTTGGGAAGGATACCTGTGCCATAACTGTCCCCACTCAGCCCCAAAGAGCATGTTCACACGGTCTCACAGAGACACAGCTGGATTCGCAGCGAGCACTCAGTCAGGTCAGACATTAATTGAAGTAACCCTGGAGGGAGCAGAGACCTTGGGAAGGTCCCAAGAGAGACCCAGAGCTGGGGTGAGCTCTGCTTGGTGTGGACTCAAGCCAATTGCAGTTAGGAGAATGCCCCAAGAATCCACAGAATCACCTGCCCCAACCGCTCCAGAACCAGAGGAGAGGAAGGAGAGAGTGTCTTCATGTCTATCCAGAACCTCCCAGAACGATCCCGCACAGGGTCAGGGCCAGGCCCCCAGTGGGGGAATTTGTTGCGCATCGCCAAGGCCTCTGCCTGCTTCTCTCTGCAGGTAAACATGCAGAAAACTCGGCCATAGCACAGCATGAGGCTGGATGGGAGCTGGGAGGACTCAGATACGTGGTCTAAGTGTCAAAATATGTGTGACTGTTCATCTCTGTCAGGAAACAGGGCCAGCGCCACTGGAAGGACACGCGAACCCTGGGGGGCAGCACTGACCAAATACCAGTGACCAACAAATCACGAAAAAGTGGTCACTGAGAAAAATCTCGCATCTTTCCATGTGGATCGGATCCAGCTTCCGTTCTGGCCACACTCAAAGGCCAGTGCTCTGTTCTCCTTGGTCCTTGTGACTCACTACTGATTCATCTTCATCCAGACCTGGCAGAGGAAACTCAAAGCTCCTGGGTCCAGTTTTCTGGTAGGGCCTAAAGCCCCCTCTGTCACAGGTGCAGAGAGAGAAAGCCCCGGCCAGCTCTGTCGTGGGACGATGGGAATGTGAAGGGCAAAGGGCAGCAGGACACACGGGCTAGCAGAGGCTTCACACTGCCAGGAAACCTAGGAATGTCCTCACAGTGAGCCCGTGAAAGGGCGGCCTTGGGGGGAAGGGAACCCTTATATGCACAGTCCACATTACCCGGAGAGAAGGAGCCCCTGTGTGCACCGTCCACAGTGAGAACAGTCTGCTCTACAATTAAACTCGGCCCCCAGAGAGAACTCACAAAGCACAGGGAAGCCCATAGTGTCACCCTCCCAGAGCCTGGGAGGTCAGGAGAGTGTCCCCCACAGTGTTCTCCTATTGTTCCCTTGGGGGGCAGGAGCAGGAAACCGCCCAGAAGGCGACACTCCAACGGCCCTCGTCTGCAGAGCTGAGAGGCAGGTTTCTACTACGGCGTGTGGGCACAGTGAGAGATGAAGCCCAGCCTGCAGCAGGTGTCAGGTGACCTTGGACAGTAAACAGGGTGTGGCCAGAGGAAGGGAGTGAGATAGTTAGGGAGGGGCCACAGAAGGGGGTAAGACTGCTAGGGAGGGATCATAGGTAGGGAGGGGCCAAGTAAGTGGTCTCAGGGGTCAGCATTCAGCTCTTCCAGAACTTTCCAGGCACTAGACCTCTGGCCGACAATTTCACTGCCTCTCAGATGCATGATTGGGACCAGATCATTTCACTGACAAGAGTAAACTACTGTGCTTCACACACTTTCCTCTGAGAACACTTTTATCTTTACCATGTTTAACAAACTATTCATAACAAGCAATAGATCCTGAGCTTGTTCTTCAGGTGGGCTAGGGTGGTGGTTGTTCAATTTGACGTAATGGTGGTGGGAAGGGGTCATGGTGGTGGGACTGGTGTTGGAATATTGAATGAAATAAATTGTGAACAACTTCAAAATGTTAAATTATAGAAAAAAATTTATAGTGAATGAATGAAAAATGGAAGGACCTGACTCTCCAAGGACGGCCTCTGGGCCCAGGGACACAATACCAGGGCATCCTACATGGACATGAACAGGGAACTGAGAGATTCTCTCCAGCACTGGCCGTGTCATGTGTTCAGAGTGTAGGTGGTGGGGTAGGGTGAAAGGGAGGGGTCTCCTCCCCCTGGTTCCTGCGTCCAGCAGAATCAAGACGGGGCAAGGCCGAGGTCTCAGGAGAGGATTCTTGATCTCCTGACCGAGCCAAGTTGGGGTCGTCCTCAGCTCTGCATGCAATGGGCCCTGGATAGGAATTTCAGGTTGATCAGGGGTGGAGTTGGGATTCAGTTTCAGAGAAAGACACCGAGCCCTCCAGGCCCCTCCCCAGCCAGGCCTGTGTCCCACCTGACAGGATCCCAATTTCCCTCCCTCAGCCCTGCTCAGTCTGGGTCCTGCCCGTCATCTGCCACACACTCACAGAGAGCAACTCAAGGACATGCACAGGGAACTGAGTAGACACCAGGCCCAAGGCCAGCAGACCGCCTCTGTGGTTCCAGGATGATGGGAGTGGTCGGAGTAAGCCAGAGAAGTGGCTCCTGAGGCCTGTCAAGAACCTGCAGAGGGTGGTGACCCACTGACATGCATGTTCCAAATCCCAGATAGCTCCGGTCCTGGAGGGCGGGGAGTTATGTTTCTAGGTGGACAAACAGCCTGACAATGGACACCGTTTCTGATCTGGAGATGTCTGAAACCAACCCTGGGGTCAACTCACACCCAGGTCTGAGACCATAAGAGGAAACTCCTCGTCACAGCGCCCTGAGGTGCCTTCAAGCTGGGAGCTGGGAGGGACCCCGGGAATACAGGGGATAGTGCCCGGCTCTGCCCTCAGGCAGGGCCCTGGTGGTACTCAGTGTCATGCCCACACTTCTCTAGCAGCCTGGGTGGGTCCAAGGAACATCACCTGCAGATCCTGGCAGGTACTTCCTCAGGTGTGCAGGCCTAGCATTGCCCTGTCCTGTGCTGGGGTCAGTATCTGCCTGGCCGTGGGTGCACTTTAAGGGGGACTCTACATGTGCCCTTCCTGACCCTCTCTCCTACAAATTGGGCACCCAGTGTTTAGGAACACTCTCACCCTTGTTCATTCAATCTGCTGCTTTTCAGTCGCCGTAGCCAGGCCTTTACTCTGTGGCACCTGTTGTGTTGAATCAGCGAACATCACAACACTCATGGATTACCTTCTGTTTCCCACAAACCTCCAGCACTGGACTCCTGGTCAGGGGAGCAATGCCCACTCAGTGCCATGGCCTTGAGGCCAGTCCAGAGGGTATCTAGTCCCCAAGTCTCACCCGCCACCTGCTTTCTCTTGTCCGAGTTACCTGTGCCAACAGGTGTTCACTCACCTGTGTTGATGTAGAGTCTCCCGATTTGGAGGTGCTGGGCATCTTTCCATGTGCTGGACTCTTGCAGGCCATTTGCGACCATGAGGATGGACCATGAACACACTGTGCTAAGAGGACCTGGTCAGACAGAGTGAACATCCTGTGGATCTCTCTGAGATCACAGTGGAAGAATATCCACAGGGTTTATATCTAAGAGTATAAAGGGTTTGTATGTAGAATTGTAAATGGTTTGTACATAGGAGTTTAAAGGGTTTGTATCTGGGGCACGTGTGTGCGGCTCCTCCACAGCTGCACCCGCGTGAATCCAGACCCAGCTGAACCAACTACAACACGAACTGCTCCTAGCAGATTGTTTCCTGCCAGAGAACTAAGCTGTGACCCCATGCCCGCCCGGGAGGGGAAAGGTATTTCTCTCTCTCGCCTGTCCCTTCCCGGGGATGAAGGGCGTGGGGACCGCCATATTATGACGACCACAGATGGGGTTTACAAGCTTGCAATGATCAAATATCCGGAAGAAATCTCCCTGGACTTAGTTGTTAAAGTACAGAAATACAAAACCATGCGGCCGCAGTAGGGGCCTCATTTCTCTTCACAACAGGTCTGACTCTAGTGGGGTGCTCCTAATAATAATGGTGAGGTTTGTGTTGAAATATTGAATGTAACCAAAGTAAATAGAAAGTAAAGTGAAATTTATCAGTTACAAGGCGGGGGTGGGTGGGATGGGAGGTGTACTGTGTTTTTTTTGTTTTGTCTTCGGTGGTGGGATACAGGCACTGGTGAAGGGATGGTTTTTTCAGCACTGTATGACTAAGACTTAAGCCTGAAAGCATTGTAATTTTCCACATGGTGATTCAATAAAATAAAAATAAATAAATAAATAAAATAAAGGGTTTGTATCTAGGATAATAAATGATTTGTATCTAAGAGTTTAAAGGGTGTGTATCTAAGATTATGAAGGGTTAGTATCAAAGAGTTTAAAGAGTTTGTGTCTAGAGTCTAAAGTGTTTGTGTCTCAGAGTCTAAAGGGTGTGTGTCTAAGAGTCTAAAGGGTTTTCAGGAAGTGGCCCAGAGCTTTCAGAGATGCCTGCGTTTCTTAAATCACTGGGGGTCTCCGTCTTAAGTAGTATGTAGGCACACCCTATTAATGTGTTTATAACCCTGCTAGGGTGGAAGTAATGGAGGGGACATCATAACCTATGAGCCACCAGGAAGATCTGGAGGGAGCTCAGGACTCTCCCTGCAGGAGTTATGCCAGACTGTGAGTCACAGCACGAGGACCCCTCATGTCAGCCCAGTGAGGCCACCAATCTCAGGCAAAGCCCAAGCTGAGCTCTCTCTCTATCCAACTGACATTCCAGAATCCTTCATGTTTATTGAAATTCTTCAGCTGATGCTGCCTCTCAATGGCAAGAGACCATTTCTTCCATTCTGCTTGTGTTTGGACCACACTGGCAGTGTTCAGGGCTGCACAAGCTGTGACCTCAGGATCACTGTTGTTGGGGTTTGCATGACCCTTTGGTGAGCTAAGGGTGAACCTATGTTGGTTGTATGCAGGACAGGAGATGGACAAGCCGTACTCTCCCTCTGTGTCCTGAGAGGTTCCCCACCGCCCCATGGGTAGTCGTGTGCATCAGGGTCTTGAGAGCTGCTCTGAGGGCATCTAGTGGTTGGGTTCATCCCCATACAAAGGGTCAAAGTCAGTGACCCACCAGGCCAGCACCAGAAGCCAGTCACGCACTGACCCTACTGCACTCCCCAGCACTGTACATCTCAGCCCCGCAGCCCCGAGGCTTGAGGTCGGGGACAGTCTGACGTGGCACCTGGGGGAGCGTGTGGGTGAAACAGCAGTGCCGGCAGTGCAGAGGGCTCGAGTGCATTGCGGCATAGGCAGCAGCCTGGCTGCTCCCAGGTGCTCAGGGATGCTGCTGCCCGGGGTGCCAGTCACACCCCTCAGAGCGTTGAGCCGTGTGCTGAGAGATGTTGCGGAACAGTTTTCCCAACAGTGCCCTATCATGTTGCGAGCAGGTTCGGGCAGACATGAACCAAGCATGATAGGCTAGTGGAGAAACACCTCAGGAGCAGCCAGTGACTGTTCACTTCATTGCCAAATACACACATATTTAATAGAGGGTTTGACTTCACAGGAAGATCCAATCACATAAAGTTTAGCATTATTGGCCTGTCACCTTTCTTACTCTGCTTTATCCAGGTCCATTCCACATTCAGTCTTGATGCTGTGGTTAGGATGATTTTCTAAGCATTTGTGATAGTGTCTGTATTTGGGCTCATGTGACTTGGAGGTGCTGACTGGTGCTGACACCCTGCTCTTTCCAACTTTGCCCAGATCCTCCCTTGTGCGGAGCCTCCATTCTGTGCCACTTTGAAAGGTCGGGTCTAACCTGCCCCAGTGCCCATCGAACAACCTCAGGGAGAGATACTCTAAAACAGAACACACCCTCAGGACCTCCCCCTCTCTGCCCGATGCTCCACACAGGGTAGTGACACCTCTGTTTCTCTTCAGGGAATAGAACCAGCGTGAGACAGACAGCCGAGCCCCGTGACAGAACCTGAGCTTACAGGAGATCACACAAACAGGCCCACAATCTACCATCTGAAGGAAAGGCAGCACCGAAATCCCATGGATGGAAACCACGGGTGTCACCTACACGGAGGCTGAGAGGCAAATAGTGTGCCAGGTGCTGGGTATTTACTGGGCACTGCAACTCTACAAATCCAGGCATCTCTGTGACCCATGGGCAGTGCACTTAAGCATCCCCAGGGAGTGGGCTGTCAGAGTTTAAGACTGAAAATCAGATACAAGAGAAGGAAGTCACTATTCAGAAATTGACAGTTATTCTCAAACCTTACTGGCACCCTAAGTGCAAACCAAAGCACAGTGAGAAGGGAAACGGTAGTGCAGGCAATGACACCCGTGCCACAGCTGTCCCCACCTAGCCCTGGAATGTGTGTCCACACAGCGTCACAGAGACACATCTGGATTCACTGTGAACACTCGGTCAGACCAGACATTAATTTAAGCAACTTCGGGAGGGATCAGAGACCCCCTGGAAGGTCCTGGGAGAGACCCTGAGAGGGGTATGTGGCTGAGGCAGGAGGAATCTCCAGCTCATCTGCCCCAGCAGCTCGTCCCCATCATTTACCTGCTGGAAGCTGAGCCAGAAGGAAGCAACAGGCAAAGGCAAGAAGCAGCTTCATCCCTCTGGGCCCGGAGGGAGGGAGGGAGGGAGGACTCTCCAGCACAGAGTTAGCATCTGGAAGGTTGAAAGGGGTGGATCAGCACGCAGTTTGCCCAGGTCAGGTGCTGAGCCAACTCAAATACTCCCGGGCCCCACTTCTCAATCAGTGAAGTGAATCGACTGAAGTGTTCCCAGGCCCCACTGCCAGGATCGGGCACTGCTGTGACTGGAGGGAACCTCGGCCTCCAGAAGTCGGAATTGGCTTCTTGCTGGACTCTGCACTGTGGTCACCCTTGGTCTCTTGACCTCATGTGCGCGTCACCACATGTTTCAGGGCTCTCCTGCACCCACACGTCTGTGTAGGGTCCCTGAGCACTGAAGCTTATTGGCTCAGTCGTGGGCTCAAACCCAGTCGCCCCCGGCTCAGTTACTTGGATACCATATTGATTTTAGCCACAGTCAAGGAGCATTTGTGCTCTGAGGATCTGTTCTGCATTTCCCACGAATTAGCCCCCAGGAACTATTCGCCACTAAGAACCCAGCCTGTCACTAGCAAACATTCTGTGCGCTCTGCAGTGCCTGCTCCCCTCCTCCTGTCGCATCCTTTAAGCCCCTTGAGGTCCCATTCCTTGACTCCTCTGGTCCTTGGAAGGGAGGTGACCTCATGCCACATCTCCAGACTGCCGCTGTCCTCCACAAACTTGCAGAGGCAGCCCAGTACTGCCCTGGGCCCCTGAGTCCCTGCCCTTTCTTTGTCCAACCCCCAAATTCAGAAACTCTCACACCCTGTCTACAGGAGTCACCAACCCAAAGCTCCTCCAGGAGGTGGCAAGGGCCCTCTCTCATGTGGGCACAGCAGCATCCTGTGGACTACCGGGGCCTTTGCACCTTCACACCAGCTCCTGGACAACGGGGTCTGCATCCACCCTCCTCCAAGTCCCACAGGGCCTCTCACTCTGCTGGGGGCAGGCAGAGGTGAGGTGAGTTCACGGTGACATTGGATTGAACAACCACCCCAAGCTTGCCCGAATAACAGGCCCTAATTTTTTATTTTCTATTGCTTCTTATGAAAGATTTGTGAAATATGAGCATAAGAAGGGTGCCCAGAAGTCAATGTGTGAAGAACTTTTGTCAGTGAAATGATCTGGGCCTGGCAGTCAGCTGAGAGGCAGAGAAAGTGTCTGCCAGGGGTTTTGTGGCCAGAAAATTCTGGGAGAGTTGAATGATGACCCCTGACGCTACTTCCTTGGGCCATCCTTACCTGTGGCCCCTCTCTACCTGTCTCACCCCCTACCAGTGGCCTCTTCCTACCTATATCACTTCTTACCTGTAGCCACTCCCTGTTTACTGTCCAAGTTCACCTGACACCTACTGCAGGCGTCCCTCACCTCTCACTGTGCACAAAGGCCCTAGCAGGGACCTGCCCTCTCAGCCCTGCAGGCTCAGGCCCTTGGGGAGTTGCCTTCCAGGGGACTTTTCCTGCTACTGCCCCGCAGGATAGAGTGAGAGGACGTCGGAGGGACACTCTCCTGACCCACCCACGCTCTGGGAGGGTGATGCCAAGGGCTACCCTGTTTTGTGTGAGTTCTCTCTGGGGGTCGACTTCAGCCGTAGAGCTGACCATTCTAACTGTGGTAGGGAAATGTGGACGGTGCACAAAGGGGATCCCCTCCCCACAAGGATGTCCTTTCTGGGCTCGCTGACCAAGGAAAGCTCTTCCATCTGAGGTCATGCTGTGGTTTCCCAGCGGTGTGAGGTCTCTGCTTGACCCTGTGACCTTCTGCTCTTTGCCCTTCACATTCCCATTGTCCCACGACAGAACTAACTCAGGATTCTCTCTCTCTGCTTGTGGGCAGAGTGGGCTTGAGGCCTATGAGAAGACTAGACCCAGGAACTTTGTGTTTCCGCTGCCAGGACTGGATGGAGGCAAATCGGCTGTGACTCACAGAGGACCAAGGAGAACAGTGCTGGCCTTTGAGTGTGGGCAAAATGGAAGCTGGCACCAACCCACCTAAAAAGATGCAAGATTTTTCTTGTGACAAATTTTTTGTGATTTGTTGGTCACTATTATTTGTTCTTTGCTATCCTCAGAGCACCCTCATCCTCCCAATGGGGCTGACCCTGTTTCCTGTACTGACTGAGATGGACAGTCATACATATTGCAATGCCAACACCGCCTCTCAGAGTCCTCCCAGCTCCCGTCCAGGCTGATGCTGTGCTGAGCCCGAGTTTTCTGTATGTTTCCCTGCAGAGAGAAGCAGTCAGAAGCCTTGGCAATGCATTACAACTCCCCCCACTCTGTAAATGGCCCTGACCCTGTTCAAGATCATTCTGGGATGTTCCAGAAGACATGGAGAGACTAGGTCCTTCCTCTCCTCAGGTTACAGTGCAGGTTGGGGCAAGTGGCTCTGTGGATTCACCGAAAAATCCTCCTGCAAACTTGTGTTGGCTTAATTTGTGGCAATGTAGAACTCATCCCAGCTCTGGCTTCCCCTGGGAGGTCTCTGAAGTAGGTATCCAGAGGGGCCTTATCCAGGAGATGCCCCAGAGACCCTGACCCACAGTTACAGCTGATCTCTGAAATCCTGAAGCCCACATAGTCTTGTACCACGGAGGCCATGGCTTTCTGGGGTCACTAACTATCATGGGTAGAGGTTGATTTCTGTCACACGTGGTAGGTGGTCATAAAGTGATTAAGATCTGATGGTGTGACTGTCCTCTGTCAGCCCAGGAAACAGTGACTTACTTCTCTCCACCTGGACCTGTCAGTGGAAATTTGAAACTCCTGGGTCTAGTTTTCTGATAGGGCCTAAAGCCCCCTCTGTCCACAGGTAGAGAGAGAAAGCCGCGGCCAGCTCTGTCATGAGACAATGGAATTCAAAAGGGAAAAGAGCAGCAGGACACAGGAGCAAGCAGAGGCCTCACACTGCTGGGAGACCTTGGCATGGCCTCAGATGGAAGAGCTGTCAGTGGTCAGTTAGCCAAAAGGCCATCCCCGGGAGAGGGGAGCCTCTATGTGTGTGTAAAACACAAAAATAAAAAGAAAGGGCGCGCAGGCGGCGAGGCAGGTAAAGGAAGGAAGGAGGCCAAACTGGTTGCTCCATCGGTTTATTTCATGTCCATCTCCATTCTCCTCTGATTCTCCTCCTGCTTCTTTCTCCCCCATCCTACTTCATTCTCTCTCTCTCTGCCTCTCTCCCGGCTCTCGGTCTCTCTCTCCATCTGTGGATCTGGCCCCCGTGGATCTGGCCCCCGTGGATCTGGCCCCCAACCCACTCTTACAGCCTAGTTAAATCTCCACAGCATGAGGGGGTTGGGGCATACACATAGGTGTGGTCAGCAATAGGGTAAGGTTCCTTTCCCTCAGGGGATGCTTCTCCTAGGACTTAATTCTCTTTCAGCAGGAGGATCCACCCAAGGGCAGAGTCCCATGAATGTGTTTCTCTTCTCCTCAGCCAGCAAACATATAAGAATACATAATATTAATTATTTTGTATGGACACAATAAGAGATGCATTAAAGCTTATAGAATTGCTCTCCTGGGGCCATCTCAATCTCAGACTACAGTGCTCAGGCCAGATCAGTTTTTCCTATCCCTGGCAGGGTCCCAGTCTCATAATTACTATTGGATCATGACAGCATTTGTCTATGGTCAAGCTCTTAACTTATAGTTAAGAATTAGGCACTTTGGCCAGGCCCATCTCGATGCCAGGGTAGCACATAACTCACCGGTTGTCCTGGATCCTTCCCGTCCCACGTCGGGGACCCTACTTTGGGGTGCTAGGAACTAAGGGCAACTGAGGCTTAAGTGGAGAAAGCAGATGCCCAGGAGGGAATACTATTCGAGGCCAATTAAGTCTTAAGTTATAAAAACATAATATTGTCTTCTTGTGTCTATACAAAAAAGACATAGCTTTAAAGTAAATTATTCAAAAGGCATAAAGAGGAGAGAAAGGCAATGTTATAATATTCAGTGTCCTAGGAAGTTCTGACCTTACCAATTAACAGAGTTTGATTAAGGGAGGAGCAGATAAACTGGTAGAAATGGTTACAGATAAACAAAGGAATGGGAGTGACTCGGGAGCACTTTGATGGGTTTGACTGATAAACCTAAGCTCCTAGTGGCAAGGAGGAAAGGACAAACCAATGATATCCAACAACGCCCCATCATGCTCTGCACACACAGGACATGGGCACATGCAGAGCCCACCCAACACACTCACGACCCCAGCAGAGTCAGGGCACTGCTGTGTGAGCACACATGACATGGTACCTGCCATCGCCCTGGCCCTGGCCACGGGAGAACGAAGGGTCACAATGCTGCTGCTGCTGCTGTGCCTCCCACCGTCTGCTCTCGCTGAGTCTGTTGGGACAGGATTGAAACAGCCTCAGGCACAGGAGCTGGAATTCCAGTGAGAGTCCAAACTCCAGATGATACTTCTCGGGCACCTGAGTGTGAGTCCGTTTTCGGCCAACAGCTGGCAACAGTCCCCCCTGCTCTGGGCTAGGTACTAGGGGTCCCCCAGAGACAGTCTGGTCCCGGGGTTCTCCTGCACAGTAGCAAGATGTTCCGGCCACACACGGCAGGGGGCCCAGGCTGGTGGGCATTGGCGGGTCAGCTCAGTCCTGCTCGCTCTCATCAGAGGATGAGGAAACCAGGAGGTCCTCATAGAGCACACTGAAGGGGAGCGGGGTCGGGTCTAGGGCGGGTGGACTGAAGAGAGGGGGCTCAGGGGCTGCCACGCATGAGACCAAGGTGGCAGCCAGGAACCGACAGCTCCAGTGGTCCCACTGCAGCCTCCGGAACACCATGGTGAGAGGCTGGACCCCCACAGGGGTCCCCAGAATGGGCAGGGGGCTCCCAGGGCAATCCACACCCTCCTGCCTACCGGGAGACTCTTTCAGGCACCCATTCGTCTTGCTGGCAACTCCCATGGGCTTGGGCAGGAACTGGGGCGTGGGCAGGGCAGTCAGTTCCAGGGTCCAGAGTGTCCTGTCGGTGGCTGCTGCCCAGCCTTGTGCCAAGACTGCTTCCCTGTGGCGGGGGGGCATGGGTTGAGCCTCCATTTCTTTGGGGAACAGTGGGTGTGGTCTGTTGGTGTGCTGGCTGCTCTCTTGCCCAATGCTCCATTGCTGCAACCGCGGGCTCCAAACTGGATGAGTGCCCGGGGCTGGAGCCTGGGGCCAGGCCAGGCCTGCTGGCTGCTGCCCATGAGGGGATCCTGGAAGCGGGCATGCAGCTCGGCGAAGAGACTAGCACTCCCCCACCCGAGGTGCTCAGCTCAGGACGGCTCTGGGGTGCGAGGCAGCTCCTGTGCCTGGACGGGTCCTCCAAGGACGAGCCCCGGCCGGGATGTGCATGGCTGCTGCAAGGAAAGAGACAGAAAAGCACAAATTAGACACACTGACATTTGCGTCCCCAGCTCAGACCCAAACCAGTGTCCATGACGAAGGTCCTCCAAACCTAGAACACTGGGGTGTACAGAGAGAAGGACAGAAGGGGACCCTGGACAGTGAAAGGGACACTTCATGGAGATTCAAGTGCTTTCATTTGTCAATCATTCTAAAATATTTTTCTATAATTTTATTTTCATGACGTTGCACACAATAATTTATTACCTTCAATATTTCGACACCAATCCAACCAAAATTCCCCCTTTCCACCAACATGATTTCAAATTGAACACCCACCACCCCTGCCTGCCTGAATAACACTCCCTAAAGATTTTTTTGTGTATTGCTTGTTCAAAATAATTCACTAAACTTGATTTTTAAAAAAAGGATTCCAGAGGAAAGTGTGTGAAGAACAGTAGTTCAGTGCTTTCATTGAAATGATCTGGGCCTGATAGTGAAGCCGAGAGGCAGAGAAAGTGTCTACTAAGGGTTTAGTGGCTGGAAAATTCTGGGAGAGCTGAATACTGACCCCTGAGGCTACTTCCTTGGCCCCTCCCTACCTGCGGCCCCTCCCTACCTGTCTCACGGGCTTCCTGTGTCCACTCCATGTTTATTGTCCAAGGTCACCTGACACCTGCTAGAGACTGGCCCTCACCACTCACTGTGCCCACAGTCCCTAGCCAAAGACCTGCCCTCTCAGACTTGCAGGCTCAGGCCCTCTGGGCGTCACCTTCCAGGAGGGTTTTCCTGCTGTTGCCCCACAGGGGAGAGTGGGAAGAAGTCGAGGTAAACTCTCCTGACCATCCTGGTCTCTGGGAGGGTGACACCGCGGTCTTCCCTTTATGGTGTAAGTTCTTGTTGGGTGCCGGGTTCAGCTATAGAGCTGACCATTCTCACTGTGGATGGCACCAAGAGGCTCCCTCTCTTGGGAGATCTTGGACAACCTGGACTGTGCAAATAGAGGCTCCCCTCTCCCAGGGATGTCCTTCTGGCTCGCTGACCACTGATAGCTCTTCCATCTAAGGCCATGCCAAGGTTTCCCGGTATTGTGAGGCCTCTGCTTGCTCCTGTGTCCTGCTGCTCTTTGCCCTTCACAATCCCATTGTCTCACGACAGAGCTGGTAGCAGCTTTCTCTCTCTCCAAATGTGGACAGAGTGGGCTTTAGACCCTATCGGAAAACTAGACCCAGGAGCTTTGAATTTCCACTGCCAGGTCTGGGTGGAGAGAAATAGGGCACTGCTTCCTGTTCTGACAGAGGACAGTCACACCCTCAGCCCCAAATCACTTCATGGCCTCCTACCTCGTGTGACAAAAATCAGCCTCTACCCATGATAATCGGATACCACGGAATGCCATGGCCTGCGTGGTCGGTGCACCGTCCAGAGTGTGTAACTGTCCTCACTGTTCTCACTGTGGTCGGGAAACGTGGACAGTGCACTCAGGGGCTCCCCTCCCCACGGAGATGTCCTTTCTGGGCTCGCTGACCGAGGAAAGCTCTTCCATCGGACGTCATGCCAAGGTTTCCCAGCGGTGTGAGGCTTCTGCTTGCCCCTGTGTACTGTTGCTCTTTGCCCTTCACATTCCCATTGTCCCACGACAGAGCAAACTCTGGGTTCTCTCTCTCCGCCTGCGGGCAGAGGGGGCTTGAGGCCTATGAGAAGACTAGACCCAGGAGCCTTGAGTTTCCACTGCGAGACCTGGATGGAGACGAATCGGCCGTGACTCACAAAGGACCGAGGAGACGAGAGTGCTGGCCTTTGAGTGTAGCCAAAATGGAATCTGGCACCACTCCATCTGAAATGATGCAAGACTTTTCTAGTGACAACTTTCTTGTGACTTGTTGGTCCCTGGTATTTGGTCTCTGCTATCCTCAGAGCACCCTCATTCTCCCAATGGGGCTGGCCCTGTTTCTTGTGCTGACTGAGATGGACACATATTGCGATGCCAACAGCACCCACCACCGCTCTGAATCCTCCCAGCTGCTGTCCGTGCTGATGCTGTGCTGAACCCGAGTTTTTGCGTGTTTCCCTGCAGAGAGAAGCAGGCAGAGGCCTCGGGACTGCAGAAAACTCCCCGCACTCTGGACATGGCCCTGCCCCTGTTCGGGATCATTCCAGGATGTTCCGAGAGACACGGAGAGACTCGGTCCTTCCTCTCCTCAGGTTTGGGTTGCCCTTGGGGCAGGTAGCTCTGTGGATTCATCGGGACATTCTCCTGAAGACTCTTGTTCGCTTGAATCTGCGGAAATGTAGAGCTCATCCCAGCTCTGGCATCCCCTGGGAGGCCTCTGAAGTAGATATCCTGAGGAGGCCAGAGCCAGGAGATGCTCCCAGGGCCCTGACCCACAGGCACAGTGATCTCTAGAAGCCTGAAGCCCACGTAGCTTGGGACCGCGTAGGCCATGGCTTTCCGTGGTATCTGACTCTCTTGGGGCAGAGGCTGATTTTCGTCACACGAGGTAGGAGGCCGTGAGTGATTCGGTGTAGTGGGATTGCTTGGAGCACATAGACTAGAGACTAGAGACCAGCGTGGGACAATGAACTTTGTATGACCTGCACTGGGGGCTTGGGAGAGTCCTGTGCAGAGGGCCTCTTGAAAGAGGGGCCTTGAAGGTAAAACCTACCAGCAAGATAAGCAGGACACATCCTGCACGTACATACTCCTCGTGCTCTAAGTAACCTTGGGAATAATTTTCCTGGGTTATTTTTAATGAGAACATCTTGAGACAAACACAATATATGTCTAACTCATGAGAGCATCCTTTGACTTGGCTACGTGCCTGGGCCAAGGTATGTAAATAATATAAAACTGCTTGCATGAGAATAAACGGGGCCTTCAGCCTCGATAGCTGCTGGTCAATGCATCATCTCTGAGTCGGTGGTCTTCATGCCGGAGCTGGACTCTGGCAGCTGGCCCCCCGAACAGGGACCCCCCGAGACCCCCGGGGAAGATTTGAAGAAAAAAGAAGTGAGCGCGCAGTAAGTGAGCGCGCGGGGAAAAAAAAAAAGTGAGCGTTCGGAAAAGTGGGCGCGGAAAAAAAAAAAAAAGAAGTAAGCGCTCGGTATAGTGGGCACGGAGAAAAAAAAAAGTAAGTGCTCGGTAAAGTGGGCGCGGAGAAAAAAAAAAAGAAGTAAGAGCTCGGTAAAGTGGGCGTGGAGAAAAAAAAAGTGAGTGCTCAGTAAAGTGGGCACGGAAAAAAACAAAAGAAGTAAGCGCTCGGTAAGTGGGCGAGGGGGGGGGGGGAAGGAATGAATGGGGCAAGCTTCAAGCAGCAGTCTTTTTATTCAAGTACTGAGAGCGTCCATGGAGGCGCGGGGAGTTACTGTCGGGCAGGGACAGCTAACCAGATTTATAAAATTTGTAAGAGAAATATGCCCTTGGTTCCCAGAAGACGGGACTATTAATATTGAGACCTGGAAAAAGGTTGGAGATCGGATTAGAGATCATTACAGGGCTAATGGCCCAGAGAAAACGCCAGTGGATGCGTTCAGTCTTTGGATTTTAGTAAGAGATTGTTTAGTGACTGATAGTGAAGCAGAAAAGTGGAGGCTATTATGCCGTGACGGATCTCGTAGTGGCCTTCGGAGAATAAAATCTGACCCTCAGATTGATAAAAACTTGGAGCAGAATGCTACTGCAGAACTTCATGTTTATGACACCTCTGAGCAAGGATGTGAGGAGAATAATAAACCTGCAATCCAGAAACTTTACCCTGCTTTACCTGATGAATTAAGTGAGGAAGATTGGCAACAGATCAGTGAACAAGCTGAAATTTATAATAGAGAAATTATAGGGGCAGCTCAGACTATTCCACTGCTGACGCAGCTTAGAAGTGAAATTCAGAACATTGCTGATGCAGTAAGAAAAATGCAAGAGCCCCTGCAAGGGAATTCTGATTTTGAGAGAGCTTTTTTGCTCTCTAGATTACCAGCAACCCCATTATCAGGGGGATAAGACCAAAGATAATGTGGACATCTGTAGGGCAGGTTCAGGAATTTCAGTGTGAATGTGGTGAGTGGGTGCGCACCCGTGTGAAAGAAGGACCGGTCCGAGCGAGTGCAGGAGTGTGCTTTGTACGTGTGCCTTTAGTGTGTGTGTATTTGTCTCATTATCTTTCTCTTAGTTCTGCTTATTATCAGCAGAGAAGGCAGGAAAATGCAAGATCATGTGGTTAAGTGTTTAATAATATCAGGAAATAAAAGTATATCACTAAGGTAGCCTATCCCCAAATGTGATAAGATACTAGTTCCCTGCCTCAAAACTAGTCTTGACCAAGAAAGAAAAATGCTAGCATCTGACCACCTTAGGTTTCAACAATTTTGGAAAGGTTTTGCCGGCTTATATAAACAAAAGCGCTTTCTAGACCCATTTTTAACAGACAGGGAACTGGCTGGTCAGGTAGGGAAACGGCGAGCAATGTTCCCAATCGGCCGACAGGGCTTAACTTTGCCCTGGGGACTGCTCCTTCCTTTCTCCGTCTGTCCGTTTTCTCCCTGCCATTTCTGAAAGGTCAGATCGAAAGATCAACTGCAGACGTGTGCACATGTACGTGTAGTGTTTTTAGTGAACTAATTGTCTGTCTGTCTGTCTGTCTGTCTGTCTGTCTGTGGAACACTCGAGTGTTAGAGCTAGTTTGAAGTCAGTAATTCTTAGACCTGGGCAGACAAAAATCAAGAGAGATCAGAGTGATATGAAGCCCAGCAATTTAAAAGATCTAGGTATTTTTGGAACTTGTTAGATCAGGTTAAACAAAGATTTCTAATTAGAATGTGGCGCCTACAACAAAATTGAAATTTTTAGTCTAAATTTCTTATTGGAAGAACATTAATAGTTATTAACAGTTGAAATTCTTTTGAATTCCAGTATCTGTACTATCTAGAAAATGCTACAGAACTAGAGCCAGAAAACTAAAAATTGGAATAAGAATTCAGAGAGTGCAAGCCTCAGTCAATTTTAATGAGGAATTTAGCTGTTTTTCAAGCAACAGAGGTACAGAAACCCTCAAAATAAATAAAGTTTTCTTATGTTTCCATAAACATTGACAGTCCAAATGTTTTTTTTTCTATGCTATTATCAAAGTTTGGTTAAAAAATATATATATGTATATATATATATATATGTATATACCCATAGGGCTCTTTCTGTGTTTGAAAGCATGTTTGTATTGTAGAATTGTTAAAATTAGAAAGCTCATGATTTGAACTAAAGTACAAAAACTATCAAAATTAAGTCAAAGAAGTTTTTACCGTGTTTCACAAAAATTGATGGTCCAAAAGTCTTATGCTATTGTACCAATGTATATATTTATATCTGCACTGGGTTAGAATTATTTGACCTAGAGAATCTTGTGAGTTGAAATAATTGTGATCTATGAAAACAGGTTCAAAGAATAATGCTTCAGTTTAAAATATTATTTTCTAGAGTTGCAAAATTGGTTGAAAAACTTATTGTACCTGTGTTTTATTTGATCTCTGAGACTTCTGGTAACTAAAATTTTTAAAGCTACTTAGCTCAGGATTATAAGGGGTTAATCTCAGTTGTCACTTTGGGAGTTTTTAAAGATTTTCCCTGGATCCACCCATCCCCCTGCATTCCCAGCTCAGCAAGCTCTGCCTCAGTCAGACTGGATATGCAGACCCTCCCTAACCTCAACAGTGAATTCTAATCACACTTTTGCTCAGCAGATAAGACTTGCTAATTTAGTTTGTTAACTCTTCTAGGTATCTGGCTCTTGCAACTTTGTAAATGAGAAAGGGCTTGGGAAATAACTGATCCTTATATTTGCATTAAAATCTGATGAACACACAAAAAAAGAAATGGTGGGAAACCTCCTTGTAGGAGGAAAGGTCTCTGCTTATATTTTAACAGATGACAGACCTACTAATCCATTCTGGATCCTGCTACGGCCTCATCTGGAGTAAAATCCATCCTCCTGGCTCAGTCTCCAGACCACCTGAGATTCCAAAACTCCAAACTTCAGCCTAGAGCAGATCTCAGCTGGAAGTCACAAGAAAATCTAAAGAAGACTCTGCAAAACAGAACCCAAATGGGGAAGCACAGGCTGAATTGGCCTGAGGACTTAGTCTGGGATTTACGGTACCAACCTAATCCTTAACTTCAGAGAATTTTGTACACCAGTGTAGAATCCTTACTGTTTCATGGTAATCTATGAGTGTTTTAATCTTAAAAATTGTTCCTAGAAATCAGAATTCTAAAGATGTCTCCAGGTTAATATATGTTGTAAGAACTTTAGTTGTGAGTATCTTTAAAACTTTTTGAAAATCTATAAGAACCGGTATAATGTTAGTGACTGCAGAGTAGTTTTGCCATGTTAAATAAGATGATTGTCAACTTGTGTCCAAACTTGTGAGATCATGTTGTACCAATTTCAGTGAGTTTAAACTTGTGGGATGACTATAGATGTATGTTTTAAGTTAGAAAGATAATGTATGGAGATATCATCAGTGAAAAGTAGAAAAGCAAAGTGTAATTGTTTTTGAAATGGAAAAATTACAGGATGTAATGGATGTCACACATGAGCCTTCCTTTGGCCGTTTAAAATATGTTCATGTTGCAGTTGACACCTTTTCAGGCTATGTCTGGGCAGCACCCCTGCCTGGGGAAAATGTAACACAAGTCCAGAAATTTTTATTTCAATGTTTTTCTGTTATGGGGTATCCTAAACATTTAAAAACTGATAATGCTCCTGCTTATACATCTACAGCCATGAAAAAATTCTGTGCTACTTTTTCTATCCAACATAGTTTTGGAATTCCATATAATCCTCAAGGACAAGGCATAGTAGAACGTGCTAACCGTACTATTAAACAGTATCTTTATAAAATAAAAAAGGGGGGAATAGGAATACTGAATAAATCCCCTCAAACTATTATATCTCATATACTCTTTATAATTAACTTCTTAATTTTTTTGGATGATCAATCCACTGCCGCTCAACGCCTATGGCAAGTACATAAAACAAAACAAACACATCCTTTAGTTTTATGGAAGGATGTAATCACTGGAACTTGGAAGGGCCCCGATCCTGTTCTTATGTGGGGAAGAGGGTATGCTTGTGTTTTTCCAACAGATGCTGACTCTCCTATCTGGATCCCAGAACGACTCATTCGACATGCCGAGGGAATTTCTCCGTTTGCAACACCGCTTGGGAAGTTTGTGACTGGGCACCATTTGATGACAGGTGTGAACCTGTAAACCTGGTTGGAGGAATATGGACTGGAAATAATAAGACTTTTCAAACATCCCTCTGGAAGCTTGTTGCATGTATGTCTCCTGTGACATTAGGACGTGCTGGTATCACCTCAGATGTAGAAGGACAGTATGACAGTACCAATGTAACTGTTCAAGCTTGTGTGCCCGAGCCATATGCCTTGATTATAGGAAATCTTACTGTTAGTATTTTAGATTCAGTATACAACGTATCCTGTTTTAACTGTACCTTGACTAACTGTATTAGAGGAATTTCTCCTCACTCTACTATGTTGATTGTTAAACAACCCTCCTTTGTGTTACTACCTGTTAATCTGTCTGTTCCCTGGTATTCTGAGAAAGGAGCTATGCTTTTTGCATCTACTTTACAAGAATTAACTCGATCTAAACGCTTTTTAGTATGGTGATTGCAGGAGTAGTAGCTTTGGTTACTATGATAGCTAGCACCACAGCGGCTTCCGTGGCTTTAGTGTCAGGCTTGCAAACTGCTGAATATGTGAATAATTTAGCTAGAAATGTTTCGCTTGCTTTTACCACCCAAGAAGATTGGGATTCTAAAGTGGAGCAACGTCTGAATGCTCTTTATGACACTGTCAATATACTAGGTGATGAACTTTTGCAACTAGAGACTCATACAAAATTAAGATGCCATTATCAGTTTCCTTCAATTTGTATTACTTCTACAATTTATAATGACACTCTTTTTCCATGGCACAAGATAAAAAATCATCTATATGGTATTTGGCATGATACTAATACTTCCTTAGATCTACTTTCCTTGCATCAAATGATAAAAAGTATTCAAGATGCCCCATCCTTAGATGAAACATTTATCCAAGAAGCTCAGGCGTTTGTACAAGCGCTTAAACAACGATTTCCCCCATTTTCTCATTGGCTGTATTCTCTTATCGGTATTGCTTCTGCTGTTTTGATCTTGATTGTATTAATCGCTGTTAGTTGTGTTTGTCTCCGGGTGCTTCTAACTATGGCCAAAACTTCAGCAAAAAGAATTCGGAAACTGCAATTAGAAAATGAGGCGCGTTCCTTATAAAATAAAAAAGGGGGGACTGTAGTGGGATTCTTGGAGCACATAGACTAGAGACTAGAGACCAGCGTGGGACAATGAACTTTGTATGACCTGCACTGGGGGCTTCGGAGAGTCCTGTGCAGAGGGCCTCTTGAAAAGGGGCCTTGAAGGTAAAACCTACCAGCAAGATAAGCAGAACACATCCTGCACGTACATACTTCTCGTGCTCGAAGTAAACTTGGGAATAATTTGACAGGGTATTTTTAATGAGAACATCTTGAAAAAAACACAAAATATGTCTAACTCATGAGAGCATCCTTTGACTTGGCTACGTGCCTGGGCCAAGGTATGTAAATAATATAAAACGGCTTGCTTGAGAATAAACGGGGCCTTCAGCCTCGATAGCTGCTGGTCAATGCATCATCTCTGAATCGGTGGTCTTCATGCCAGAGCTGGACTCCGGCAATTCGGGGCTGAGGGTGTGACTGGCCTCGGTCAGAACAGGAAGCAGTGACCAATTTCTCTCCACCCAAACCTGGCAGTGGAAATTCGAAGCTCCTGGGTCTAGTTTTCTGATAGGGCTTAAAGCCCCCTCTGTCCACAGGTGGAGAGAGAGAAAGCCGCGACCAGCTCTGTTCTGAGACAATGGGACTGGAAAGGGCAAGGAGCAGCAGGACACAGGGGCAAGAGAGGCCTCACACTGCTGGGAAATCTTGGCATGGCCTCAGATGGAAGAGCTACCCGTGGTCAGCAAGCCAGAGGGACATCTCTGGGAGAGGGGAGACACTATGTGCACCGTCCAAGTTGTCTCAAACAGAGGGAAACACTGGCGCCATCAAAGGGAGAATGGTCAGCTCTACAGCTGAACCCAGCATCCAACAAGAACTCACATGGTAAAGGGAAGCCTGCGGTGCCACCCTCCCAGAGACCAGGATGGTCAGGAAAGTTCACCCTGACCTCTTGCCGATCTCCTCTGAGAAGAGGTAGAAGCCAGAAAACCCTCCTGGAAGTGGATGCCCTGAGGGCCTGAGCCTGCAAGCCTGAGAGGGCAGGTCTCTGGCTAGGGCCTGTGAGCACAGTGAGAGGTCAGGGCCATCCTGCAGCAGGTGTCAGGGGACCCTGGACAGTCAACAGAAAGTGGCCACAGGAAGAGAGCGAGACAGGGAGGGAGGGGCCACAGGAAGGGGGCGAGACAGGTAGGGAGGGGCCGCAGACAGGGAGGGGCCGAAGGTAGGAAGGAAGGGGCCAAGTAGGTAGCCTCGAGGGTCAGCATTCAGCACTTCCAGAACATTCCGGCCACTAAACCTCCGGCAGACACTTTCTCTGCCTCAGCTGCACTACCCGGCCCAGATCATTTCACCGTCAGGGTGAACTACTGTTCTTCACACACTTTCTTCTGGGAACCCTTTTTTTTTTTTAAATCAAGTTTAGAGAATTCTTTGTAACAAGGAATACACCAAAAAATTCTTTAGGGACTGTTATTCAGGCAGGCTCCGGTGGTGGGTGTTCAATTTGAAGTCATGTTGGTGGAAAGGGGTAATGCCGGTGGGTTGGTGTCGGAATATTAAAGGTAATAAATTATTTTGAGCAACTTCATGAAAATAAAATTATAAAGAAAAGTTTGAGAACGATTGACAAATGGAAGGACTGAAATCCCCACGAAGCCCTCTGGACCCAGGACACAGCACCGGGGCATCCTACCCGAAACGGACAGGGAGCCGAGAGATTCTCTGCAGCACTGGCTGAGTCAAGTGTCCAGAGACCAGGAGTTTGGGGCCACCTGCAAAGTTTGGGTCTCCCCCACCAGCACTTGATGGACACGGCGGGCCCCACCCACTCGGTCCTGGAGCCTGTCTAAAGGGGAACTTCCAGGAAGTGGATCCTTTCCGGCCTTCACCTGCCACGGGGATGTAGCATCTCTGAGCCTTGTCCAGACTCCCCGATTTAGCAAGGTCGAAGGCCACAGCAGAGGACCGCCACAGAGTTCAGGTGAGTGGACTCTCCATCCACTCTCAGACAGGATGTAGGTCCGGGGGCTCTTGGAAACAGGGGATTTGGCTGGGGTCTAGATTAGGGAGAGGAGGATGTGCCAAGGCAGGGTAGGAGGGGGCATTCCTGGGTGCATGTGAATGGCATGTGGGATTTCTTATAAAGTGCACAGCAGGGCTCTGTTTGTTAATGTGTGCTTGTGTGTGTCTTCCTGTGTGTACGCGTGTGTCTATGTGCATGTGTCTGTTTATGTGTATGTGTGTGTGTCTTTCTGGGCATGTGTATGAATGTACTTCTGCGTCTGTGTGAACGTGTATGTGGGTGTCTGTTTTTACATATGTGTATTTATGTGTGCATGCATGTGTGTGTGTCTTTGTGCAGGTATGTTTGCATGTTTGTGAGTTGCCGTGTGTGGCCCTGTGTGACTCTGTGAGTGACTCAAGCTTATTTCTCATTTCTTTAGGAGGCTGACTCTGCTGCCAATACCCAGAGATGAGTTCTGTCGGGGGGAAACCCGCTCAGCCCAGAGGCCCTGCAGCCCAGAGAGCCCCGGCCTGGAAGGTGTCCCCGGGAGGTGCCCCAGAACATGAGGACCCCAAGGTAAGTGTTGGGCAGGTGCAGGGAGGAAGCTGAAGGGGGACGGCCCCAGAGTCAGGCCGGGAGGGGGAATGAGTGTGCCCATCTCTGCCCTGTCCCCTCTATCAGAGCTGGTTTTGAGTCCATCCTGGGTCAGGCGGGCAGGGCTTTCCTTCAAGCATTAGTGGGCCATGGGCAGGGCCTCCTGAGCTCTGGCCTCAGACCCTGCCAGGTCCTGGCTTCTGTTTGCTGCTAGAGCCAGGAGGTGTTGGCACATGTGGAATGGGGCTGCCCCTGCCGAGATGAGTCCTCCAGGACCTTCCTGTCACAGCCTTCTGAGGTCATGGGGGCTTTGGGGTGGCATCTCCCAGTGGGAGCCTGGGGGGTTGGGGTCCTTGTCTTCCCTGGCTCCAACTGGCCAGCCCCTCTCTGACGCTGCAGAGGCTCGCAAAGTACCTGTCTCACTCTGGCCCTTCTCTCCGCAGGTCAAGTGCAAGGACTTTGGCGCCTTTGGGCACCGGGCACGGAACCTCAGGTCCCCTATCAGACGCTGGCAGGGAGACTTGGTCCTCCAGCCCCTGGGACGCCCAAAGGAAAAGGAGAACATGCCACCATGCTGTGCTCCTTCGCCCTCCAGAGGCGTCCCTAAGGCCTACGCATCCAGGTGAGTACTGGGCCGTTTCCAGCAGTTTGGGCCTCTGTCCCTGATTCTGTGTCTCCCAACTCCCTTGGGACGCTTGGCCGGGCATTCCAGAGAGTAGGGGAAGGAGGGAGCCCACCTCCTCCCTCCGAGTTAGCGCCTCTCTCCCGGGTTCCCAATGCCAGGGTCGAGGCACCCAGAGAGAGGCCCTGGGGGTGGAGGACGGAGGGCAGTGGGACGGTCCAGCAGAGAGGACGCTGGTGCAGAGGCCACCAAGCTCTCTCTCCGCTCTCTCACAGGGCTGAGGGATGGGTCGGGGGTGGACAATTGAGGGCTGGGCTGGGATGACTGACTCTGTGATATGCTATTTGCAGGCTCATTGCCGGGAGGGGTTCTCTGCTGCAGAGATGCCCCTCAACACAGGACCAGATGGCCCAGGCCTTAGCGAAGGACAGGAAGGAGTCCTGGGACTATGTGAGGGTAAGTACAGAGGGGCCAAGCCTCGCCAATCCTTCAGGATCCTGGGCACCCCCCCACCCCCCACCGAGTCCCCTCTCTGGTATTCCTCTGACTGTCCAGGGTCCCCTGACCTGTCCTTTTCTCTGTACACCCCAGTGTTCTAGAGTTCTGGGGACCTTCGTCATGGTCACTGGTTTGGGTCTGAGCTGGGGACGCAAATGTCAGTGTGTCTAATTTGTGCTTTTCCCTCTTTTCTTGCAGCAGCCATGCACAACCCGGACTGGGCTCATCCTTGGAGGACCCGTCCAGGCTGAGGAATTGCCTCGCGGACCATCCCAGAACCGTCATGTGCTGAGCCCCGTGGCAGGGAAAGCACCGGGCCTTTCACCGAGCTGTGTGCCCGCTTCTAGGAGCTTGCCATGGGCAGCTGTCCGTACACCTGCCCTGGCTCCCAGACGCAATCCCCGGGCACTCATCTAGTTTGGAGCCCGCGGTTGCAGCGATGGAGCATCGGGCAAGAGAGCGGCCAGCGCACTCACAGACCACACCCACAGTTCCTCGAAGAAACGAAGGCTCGGCCCCTGCCTCCCACCACAGGGAAGCAGCCCTGGAAAAAGGTTGGGCAGCGGCCACAGACAGAACACTCTGGCCCCTGGAACTGACCGTCCTGAACACACCCCAATTCCTGCCCAAGCCCAGGGGAGTGGCCAACAAGATGAACAGGTGCTTGAAAGAGGCTCCCCGCCCCAGGACTACAGTACTCATGGACAGGAGGTTGTGGCCTGCCCTGGGAGTCCTTTGCCTCATCTGGGGAACCCTGTGAGTGTCCAGCCTCTCACCATGGTGTTCCAGAGGCTGCAGGGGGACCGCTGGTGCTGTGGGTTCTTGGATGCCAGTTCGGTCCCATGCGTGGACACCCGTGAGCCCCCTGCCTGCAGCCCACCCGCCGTAGGCCCGACCCCGCGCCCCTTCAGTGTGCTCTATGAGGACCTCCTGGTGTCCTCGTCTTCTGATGAGAGCGAACAGGACTGAGCTGACCCGCCAATGCCCACCAGTCTGGGCCCCTGCCTCGTGTGACCCGTACCATCTTGCTACTTTGGAGGAGACCCCCAGGCCCAGATGCTCCCTCGGGAACCCCTAGGACCTGACCCAGAGCAGGGGGGGACTATTGGCATCTGGTGGCCAAAATGGGACTAGCACTCAGGTGCCCGAGAAGCATTATCTGGAGTTTGGACACTCAGTAGAATTCCAGATCTTGTGTCTGAGGCTGTTTCTATCCTGTTTGCACAGACTCAGAAAGAGCAGACGGTGGGAGGCACAGCAGCAGCTACAGGATTGTGACGCTTCTTTCTTTCGTGGCTGGGGACAGGACCATTGCAGGTACCACGTCGTGTGTGCACACCCAGCGTTGCGCTGAGTGTGCTGGTGTTGTGGATGCAGTGGGTGGGCTCTGCCTGTGCCTGTGTCCCATGTGTGTGCAGAGCATGATAGGGAGTGTCATTGGGACTGTGCCCTGGAGTGTCATTGGGACTCCTCATGTCAGTGTCTTTCCTTCAATAAAGTGTCTGAATTGCACTTGTGTCTGCTCTCTCCTTGGCAGGCGTCTCATATCATGCACATTCAGTGTCCCTTCCCCTTGGTTTCTGTGTCTAGCAGATTCAGGACAGGGCAAAGCTGAGGGCTCAGGAGAGGATTCTTGACTTGCTGACAAGTCGTATTGGGGTCTCTTTCAGCTCAGCCCGAAGTGGGCCTGAACAGGAATTTCAGGTTGAGCAGAGGGTTGGGGTGGGAGTCAGTTCTGGAGAAAAGCACTGAGCCCTACAGGCCTCTCCCCATCCACGCCTGGGTCCCACCCAACAGGATCCCCATTTCTCTCCCTCAGCCCTGCTATGAGAGAATGAGAGATGAGCCCGGTCTGGGTCCTGCCCATCACCCTCTACACGCTCACTTAGAGCAACTCAAAGACCTTAACGGTAGAGACCAAGACCCAGGTCCAGCGGGTCATCTCTGTAGTTCCAGGGTGATGGAAGTGGCTGGAGTGAGCCAGAGAAGGGGCTCCTGAGGCCTGTCAGAACCCTGCAGAGGTCAGTGACCGGCTGACCTGCACATCCTAAATCCCAGATAGCTCCAGCCCTGGAAGGTACAGGGAGGTCTCTTTCCAGGTGGACCAGCAGCCTGACATCGGACACCATTTCTGACCCAGAGATGTCTGAGACCTACTCTGGGGTCCAAAACATACAGGTCGAGACCGCAAGAGGAAACCTCCTTTCACAGCGCCTGTGGGCCCCTCAGATGTGGGAGCTGGAAGGGACCCCAGGAATCTGGGGGAAGGTGCCCAGCTCTCCCCCCAGGCAAGGCCCAGGTGGTACCCAGCGTCATGCCCACACTCCTCCTGCTGCCCATGTGGTCCATGGAATATCACTTTCAGACACTGGCAGGTACCACCTCGAATATGCCCGCCCAGCACTACCTGACCTATGCTGGGGTAGTATCTGCCTGGCTGTGGTTGCCATTTTGGAGGGGACTCTGCATGTGCCCTACCCAACCCTCTCCCCTTCAAACTGAGCACCCTGTAATCAGTAAGGTTTCATCCTCATTCCTTCAATCTGCTGCAGGTCAGTCCCAGTGTGCACGAGTAGTCAGGCCTTTATGCTTGGCACCTGTTGTATGAATTAGCCAAAGTCACAGCACTCACAAATTACCTTCTGTTTCCCACAAACCTTCACCATCGGCACTCCTGGATAGGGGAGCAATGCCCACTCAGGGCCGTGGCCTGGAGGCCAGGCCAGAGGGTCTCCATTCCCCACGTCTCACCCGGCACCTGCTTTCTCTTGTCCCAAGTTACCCGTGACAACAGGTGTTCACTTGTCCGTGTTGGTTTAGCGTCTCTGATTCGGAGGTATTGGGCGTCTTTCCATGTGCTGGACTCAGTGGAGGCCATTTGCGACCACGAGGATGGACCATGGACGCAGTATGCTAAGTGGACCAGGTCAGACAGAGAGAAGGTCCTGTGGGACTCTCTGAGATGGACTCTAAGAAGATCCACAGTGTAACGAGAGAGGCGAGAGTGGCCACCCCCGGGGAACGTGGACATGAGCCCAGGAGGTTAGAGAAGGCCACAGGGGAGGTCCAGGCTGAGGCAGTGACAGAGACGATATGGCACGGGAACCATCGGGTCCTTGGTGGTTCCCGAGCTACATAAGGAGGTTATCTGACATAGAGGGCACCAAGTAGCGCTCCAGGAGCAATCATGTGACAACACGTAAGTGTATGGAATAACGTGCTGAAGTCCTCCCTCTGACGCATTGTTCTAGGTACAATATGGTGGGAGATGCTATGAGGATGTCCCAGAGGTAGACGAGAAATGAGGGAATGATGAGTATTGTGTACTCCATCAATTTGTAAGTCCACTCACAACACTGTGGCTGGCACTGCAAGTATCAATATCAATACAGAACAAGCTAGGGACACCTTGTGGATTCCCATTATGCCCAGAAGGAAGGAAACGGCAACAAGAAACTGGCCTGGCTTAAGGGAACCTCGGCTGGCAACAGAAGAAGTTGAGCTTGCAATTCCCCATGGCAATCTCATCCTCAAGGCACTCCTTTCTGCATTTGCCCCGGCACACCTGCAGGGTTCACACAAGCGAAATCACCTGTGAGAGATAGAGACAGAGAGACAGAGAAACAGAGAGAGCTGCTGACCACATTCCTGAGGTTCTGCAAGAAAGGGTCCAGCCCACGAAAGTGTGGGTTTGTATCTAACATTATAAAGGGTTTGTATCTAAGAGTCAAAGGGTTTGTATCTAAGAGTGAAAAGGGTTTGTATCTAAGAGTGAAAAGGGTTTGTGTCTAAGATTATAAAGGATTTGTATCTAATAGCCTAAAGGGTTTGTATCTAATAGCCTAAAGGGATTGTATCTAAGAATTTAAAGGGTTTGTAACTAAGATTATAAAGGGTTTGTATCTAATAGTGTAAAGAGTTTGTATATATTAGTGTATACAGTTTGTATCTAAGAGTCTAAAGAGTTTTCAGGAACTCACCCAGAGCTTTCTAGAGACGCCTGCATTTCAGAATTCAGTGGGTGTCTCCATTCTTAGGCAGCACGTAGGCACAAACCCTGTTACAGTGTTTATAACCTTGTGAGAATGGAAGTAAGGAGAGGACACCACAAACCATGAGCCACCAGGAAGATCCCAATTGAGCTGCGGACTCTGCCCTGCAGGAGGGAGCACCGTGGGGTTCTGCTAGACTGAGAGTCGAGTCCCAGCAGGAGGACCGCTCATGTCAGCCCAGTGAGGCAGCTGGGCTCAGGTAAAGCCAAGCTGTGCTCTCCCTCTGTCAACTGATATTCCAGATTCCTTCATGGTTTTTTGAAACTTTTGCTGATGCTGCCCCTCGATGGCAAGGGAACATTTCTTTCATTGTGCCTGTGTTTGGGCCACACTGGCAGTGCTCAGGCTGCCCGTGCTGTGTCCTCAGGATCACTGTTGTTGGGGTTTGTCTGAACTTTGGGGAGCCAAGGTTGGACCCAGGTTGGCCGTAGACAGGACAGGAGCCGGACGTGCCATACTGTCCCTCTGTCTCCTGAGAGGGTCCACCCTGCCAGTGGGTGGCTGTTGGAATATTTCCCCTTTTCCAGCTGCCTTCTGGAGTTTTGTCACAGAAACCTTTTGTCACAGAAACCTAGCTGATCTTTGACCCCGCAGATCTAAGGTGCTAGCCAGGTTTGATTTGACATTGTAGATTCCAGGCTGCAGCCCAGCCTGGTCTTTGGGATGTAAATCCGAGTGCTTTCAGCCCAAAGAAGGCTTCCATTTTGTTTTTGTATCTTCTTTCCGGGGGCCTAGATTAGCCGGCCTGCAGATACAAGAGAATTATGTTGCCTCAATGTTCTTCCTGTAAGATCTTTTGGTGCTTTTGGTGAAGTCAATATATTGCGCCCTTTGGAAGGGACATGATCAATAAAAGGGGTTCGGAGAGAAGGTGAGGGGGTGGAAAGTGTATAGAGGTGGACAGGGTATAGGGGCGGAAAGTGTATAGGGGGAAAGGTGTAGAGAGGATGGAGAGTGTATAGAGAGAAGATTGGAATAAACTGCAAGTGAGACCAACCATCATGGCTTCGTTCCTTCCTTCGCCTGCCACATCTTCGCCATCAACCTCCCCAGGGTGGGGGAAGTGGCCGGAGGCTACCGAACTCGGGTGGCGGGAGACACAGCTGCTGCCCTAGGCCCTGTGCCTGGCTCAGTGCGGTGAGGCGTCCCTTCCCTCGCCTGCGCCTTTTCTTTTTATTTTTATACAGGTGGCCTCAGGCATCAGGGTCTTGAGAGCTGTGCTGAGGGCATCTGCCAGCTGGGCTCATCCCGTGAGTCCGGGTCACAGTGAGTGAACAACCAGGAGAGTGCCAGAAGCCACTGACTCTACTGCACTCCCCAGCACTGTGCATCTCAGCCTGGGGGTCCCGAAGCTCCAGGTTTGGGAAAGTCTGATGAGGCCCCGGGGGCAGGTGAGCACGTGAAGATGAAGCGCCAGAGCCCGCAGGACTGAGGCCTCGAGGGGCTCTCTCCAGGGGCAGCAGCTCGGCCTCTCCCAGGTGCTCCCAGGACCTTGCTGCCCAGGGCGCCCGTCACAGGCCCTCAGAGCATTGGGCCGGGCGATAGGAGATGCTGGGGAACAGTTTTCCCCAACGTGGCTGTTGGGGTCTCAGCAGCCAGCCTGAGACCCTGGCCAAATCCCCTGCCCTTAGAAGCAGGAGCAGGCGCTCTTCAAACAGGGCCCTAAGGCCCTGTGCCAGCACTCCACCCAGAAAGGCTCCCTGGTCGAGGATGAAACTTGAAAGTCACCAATGCCTGAGCTAGCATACCCGACCTTGAGAGGAGGGGAACATAAATCATCAGTTAACATCTGTAAAGGGCCCAGCAAAATGTTTACTCCAGAGCTGATAACCAGGTGTCCATAACGCCCATTCCTCCCTAAAATTTCTTCTTTAAATATTAGCATGTGAGCTTAATAAAAATGAGAGTTGCTGGACCTCCAACTCTCCCCCCTCTGCGTGGTTCTTTCTCGGTGTCGGCGGTGCGGGTGGCCGCGGTGCGCAGAGGGGCAGGGCAGAGGCTTCTTCCCTTCCCCCTCCCTCTCCTATAGGGAGTAAGTCTGGTGGCTGGGGGATCTTACCCCAGTTTCCCAGGGTCCACTGGCCAGGACCCTGACACATCGCCTATCACATAGCGCAGCGGGTCTGGGCAGACGTGGGGCCAAGGATGATGGGTGCACTGAGAAACACCCTCGGGAGCAGCCAGTGACTGTTCACTTCATTGCCAAACACACACAGATTTTATAGAGGGTCTCGGCTTCACAGGAAGATCCAATCACATAAAATTTAGCATTATTGGCCTATCACCTTTCCTACTCTGCTTTGCCCTGGTCCATTCCATATTAAGGCTAGATGCTGTGCCTAGGATGACTTACTAAGCCTACATGACAGTGTCTGTATCTGGGGCTCATGTGACTAGGAGGTCGGATGAGGCTCAAGGCTGGACACCTGGTGCTGACACCCTGTTCTTGCCAACTTTGCCCAGATCCTCCCTTCTGTGGAGCCTCCCTTCAGGGCCGCTTTGCAAGGTTGGGTCTTGTCTGCTCCAGTGCCCATCGAATGCTCCTCAGGGATAGACTCTAAAACAGAAGACACCCTCAGGACCTGCCTCTCTCTCCAGCCCGCTGTTCCCCACAAGGGCAGTGACACCTCTGAAACTGTTTCTGTTCAGGGAACAGAACCAGGGTGAGATGTGGAGCCAAGCCCTGTGTCAGAACCTGAGCTCACGGGAGACCACAAAGACAGGCCCACATTCTAAAGGCCGAAGGAAAGGCAGCAGTAGGGATTTCTCTGTGGATGCAAACCACGGTGTCACTGAGCTGGAGGCTGAGAGGCAAATAGTGTGCCGGGTGCTGGGAAATTGGTGGGCACTGCCACTTTATTGACTCCCAGCATCTCTGTGACCCTTGGGAGGGAGGGATGCTGTTGTCATAATTCTAATAGTGAAAATCATACACCAGAGAAGGAACTCACCTGTCAGAAACTGACGACTATCCTGAAATTTTGCCTGACGCCCTAAATGCAAAACAAAGCACATTGGGAAAGGAACCGGCCATGTGAGAATGACACCTGTGCCAAAGCTGTCCCTGCCCAGCCCCAGAGATCATGTCCACATGGCATCACAAGACACAGCTGTATTTGCAGCGAGCACTCAGTCAGGTCAGACATTACTTTAAGTAACCCCGGGAGTGAACAGAGACCCTGGGAAGGTCCCAAGAGAGACCCAGAGCTGGGGTGAGCTCTACATTGTGGTGGACTCAAGCCAAGGGCAGTTTGCAGGAGAATGTTCCCATAAATCCACAGAATCACCTGCCTCAACCCGCACCCAAACCAGAGGAGAGGAAGGAACAAGTGTCTCCGTGTCTATCCAGAACATCCCGGAACAATCCTGTACAGGCTCAGGGCCATGTCCCCAGTGGGGGGAGTTGTCCTGCATCACTGAGGCCTCTGCCTGCTTCTCTCTGCCGGGAAACATGCAGAAAACTCAGCCTCAGCACAGCATCAGCCGAGACAGGAGCTGGGAGGACTCTGAGAGGTGGCCTCTGTGTCGAAATATATATGACTGTCCATCTCTGTCAGGAAACAGGGCCAGCCCCATTGAAAGGATGACCGTGCCCTGGGGGGCAGCACTGACCAAATACCAGTGACCAACAAATCATGAAAAAGTAGTCACTGAGAAAAATCTCACGTCTTTTCAGATAGATTTGGTACAACTTCGTTCCAGTCACACTCAAAGGCCAGTGCTTTGTTCTCCTTGGTCCTTGTGACTCATGACCGATTCATCTCCACTCAGACCAGGCAGTGGAAATTAGAAGCTCCTGGGTCTAGTTTTCTGGTAGGACCTAAAGGCCCTCTGTCCACAGGCAGAGGGAGAGAAATCACGGCCAGCTCTGTCTTTGGATGGCGGGAATGTGAAGGGCAAAGAGCAGCAGGACACATGGGCAAGCAGAAGCCTCACACCATCTAGAAACCTAGGCATGGCTTCACAGTGAGCCCAGAAAGGGTGGCCCCGGGGGAGAGGAACCCTTAGGTGCACCATCCACATTACCCAGGCAGAGGGAGCCCCTATATGCACCATCCACAGTGAGAAAATCTGCTCTACAATTAAACTCAGCCCCCAGAGAAAATTCACGCAGCACAGGGAGCCCATGGTGTCACCCTCCCAGAGCCTGGGAGGTCAGAAGATTGTCCCCCCAGCATCCTCCCACTCTGCCCTATGGGGCAGCAGCTGGAAAACCCCCTGGAAGGCGATGCCCTGAGGGCCTGAGCCTGCAGGGATGAGAGGGCAGGTCCCTGGTTAGGGCCTGTGGGCACAGTGACCAGCCTGCAGCAGGTGTCAGGTGACCTTGGACAGTAAACAGGGAGTGGCCAGAGGAAGGGAGTGAGACAGGTAGGGAGGGGCCCCAGAAGGGGGCAAGACTGGTAGGGAGGGATCACAGGTAGGGAGGGGCCAAGGAAGTAGCCTCAGGGGTCAGCATTCAGCTCTTCCAGAACTTTCCAGCCTCTAAACCCCTGGCTGATAGTTTCTCTGCCTCTCAGATGCACGATTGGGACCAGATCATTTCACTGACAAGAGTGAACTACTGTGCTTCACACACTTTCCTCTGAGAACACTTTTTTAAAATCATGTTTAGAGAATTATTCATAACAAGCAGTACAAAATAAATTCTCAGAGCCTGTTATCGGGCAGGCTAGGGTGGTGGTTGTTCATTTTGAAGTAATGGTGGTGGGAAGGGGTCACGGTGGTGGGATTAGTGTTGGAATATTGGATGAAATAAATTATTGTGAACAACTTCAAAGAAATTAAATTATAGAAAACAATTAGAGTGAATGACTGACAAATGGAAGTACCTGACTCTCCGAGGATGCCCTCTGGGTCCATGGACACAGCCCATGGGCATCCTACCCAGACATGGACAGGGATCTGAGAGATTCTCTCCAGCACTGGCCATCTTGTGTGTCCAGAGAGCAGGTGGTGTGGGTATCGGCAAAGGGAGGGTCTCCCCCGACCTGGCTTGATGGACACAATGGCCCATCCACTCCCACCTGAGCCTATCTAAAGGGGAACTTCCAGGAGTGGATCCTTTCCAGCCTTCACCTGCCACGGGGACGCAGCATCTCTGATTGCTTTGTCCAGTCTTTCTGACTTACAGCATTGAAAGCCACAGCAGAGGACGGCCACCGTGATCAGGTAAGTGGACTTTCCTTCAGCTCTCAGGCGGGGTGCAAGGCTGGGGGCTTTTAGAAACAGGAGGTTGTGCTAGGGGCTCCGTCAGGGAGAGGAGGATGTGCCAAGGGAGGGTGGGAGGGAGAATGGCCATGCTGGGTGCATCTGAGTGAGTGATTGGGGATTTGTGCAAAGCGCAAGCAGGGCTCTGTGTGTGTATATGTGTGCGTGTGTGTGTGTGTGTGTGTCTGAGCATTTGAGTGTATCTATGTGCATGTGTGCATCTGTGTGTGAGCATTTTTATGAATGTGTGTGGATGTCTGTGTGTGCATGTGTGTGTGCATTTCTATGTGTGTACATGTGTGTGCATGTGTGCATATGTGTGTGTCTGTGTGCATGTGCATGCATGTGTGTTTCACTGTGTGACCATGTTTGGCTCTGTGAGTGACTCAAGCTTCTTTCTCGTTTCTTTAGGAGGCCAACTCTAGTGCCAAGCCACAGAGATTAGTTCTGTGTGGGGACGACCCTTTCGACCTGAGGGCCCCGGAGTCCAGAAAGCCCATGCCTGGAAGGTACCCCCAGGAGGAGCCCCGGAGTGCGAGGACCCCAGGGTAAGTGGTGGTGTAGGAGAAGGGGTAGGGTGGACGGCCCGGGGTCAGGGCCGGAAGGGGAAAGGAGTGTGCCCGTCTCCGCCTTCTCCCAGCTCTCAGAGCTGAGCTGACCCTCCCAGGTCAGGCAGGCAGGGCATCAGTGGGCCGTGGGTAGGGCTGCCTTTGCTCTGGCTTCAGAACCTGCCAGGTCCCGGCTTCTGTTTGTCATTATGCCAGGGAGTGTTGGCCTGTGTGGAATCAGGCTGCCCCTGCCAAGATAAGTCCTCTGGGCCCTCCCTGTCCCAGCCTGCTGCAGCCACAGGGGCTCACGCTGGCATTTCCCCAGGGATCTCCAGGGGGGACTGGGACCTTGTCCTCCCTGTCTCCCATTGGCCAGCCCCCCTCTTCTCCCTGTGCAGGCTTGCAGAGCCCCTGCCTCACTCTGGCCCTTCTCTCCGCAGGTGAAGTGCAAGGACTGCAGGGCCTTTGGGCAACGGGCAGGAAACCTCAGGTGCCCCATCAGGCGCTGGCAGGGGGCCCCGGGAGGCCCTAAAGGAAAAGAAAACAGGATGCCCCGCTGTGCGCCAGCAAGCTCCAGGGGACCCGACGTCTAGAAGGCCTGTGAACCCGGGTGAGTACTGGGCCGGTTCCAGCAGCTCGATGCTGCATCCCAGATTCTGTCTCCCTACTCCCATGAGGATGCTTGGCCAGGCAGCTTGCAAGAGTGGGGGAAGGAGGGAGCCGACCTCCTCCCTCCCACAGGGCGCCTCTCTGGGTGGCCAGAGACCAGGGTCGTGGCATCTGGAGAGAGGCCCTGGGGGTGGAGGAGAGAGGGCCGGGGGACTGTCCAGCAAGAGATGACGCTAGTGCAGAGACCTCGTAGCTCTCCCTTCGCTCTCCCACAAGGCTGCAGGACAGGTTGAGCACCAACGATGGGGTGGACGATCCGGGGATGCGCTGGGATGACTGATTCTGTGATGTGCTGTTTGCAGGCTCATTCCCGGGAGGGGGGTCTCTTTTTAACAACTCAATATAATGCAGATACAAACAAAAATTATAATATAAATATTTAGAGAGAAAAAATGTACTAGCATGACAAAACCTGTACCATTTTTACAAAGCATGAGGAAAACATCTTTTTAATTAATTTTAATAGTTCTTATACCTTAGATATTTCAAATCATGAACCTTTTACACCAATCTTTAACAATTTTCACCTTAGTTTCATGCTCTAATTTTACAATTCTTAATAAGCTCCAAAAACACCCAAACTTTTAAAATTTTTTGGAGTACATATTACTAACCTTTGTGATGGGGTTGTTTGCCCAGTTACAAGGATTTCCACTTCTGATTCAATCTGACTTCAATATTTAAACACTTAACACAGACAGACATACAGAAACACAACAAAAAATCACATGCACATGTGCATTCATACATACCTGATCAATCGATCTGACCCCCCAAGAACCAGGAAAAACACCAGATAGACAGAGAAAGGAAGGGCAGTCCCTAGGGTTAAAATTACCTGTCAGTCTATTGGGTTATCCCTTGTTTCTCAGTCTAACTAGCTTGTCTCCTGCTTGTTAAAATTGGGTCAAAAAAGAAGCGCTTCTATTTTTATAAAGCTGGCAAAAATTTATAAGAGGAATCCATACTGCAGTTGTTTTCATTTGCTATCCCTTATTCACTGAGAAGCTTCAGTCTTTTTGTAGGACACCAAAAATGGTTTGGTCCACTTCCAGGAAGTGGATCCTTTCCGGCCTTCACCTGCCACGGGGACGCAGCATCTCTGAGCCTTGTCCAGCTTCCCCGACTTAGCGCCGTTGAAGGCCACAGCAGAGGACGGCCACCGTGATCAGGTAAGTGGACTTTCCATGTGCTCTCTGGCAGGGGTGCAGGGCTGAGGGCTCTTGGAGCTGAGGGCTCTTGTTAGAGGTTGTGCTAGGTGCTCCATCAGGGAGAGGAGGGTGTGGCGAGGCAGTGCAGGAGGGAACATAGCCATCCCATGTACTGGGTACATCTGAGTGGGCGTGTGGGATTCCCTAAAGTGCACAGTACGGATCTGTGTGTGTGTGCATGTGTGTGCATGTACCTGTGTGTGTTTGCATTTGTGTGTCTCTGTGCATGTGTTTGTGTGCCTGTGTGTTTCTGTGTGCGTGTGTGTCTGTGTGCATGTGTGTGTGTAAATGTGCATGAGTGTGAATATGCGTGTGGGTGTTTGTGTTTGAATGTGCGTGTGGGTGTCTGTGTGTGCATGTGTGTGTGCACTTGTGTATGTGTGTGCATGTGTGTGAATGTGCGTGTGTATGTGTGTGAATGTCGTGTGGATGTCTGTGTGAATGTGCATGTGGGTGTCTGTGTGTGCATGTGTGTGTGCATGTGTGCATGTGTGTCTGCGTGTGTGTCTGCGTGTGTGTCTGTGTGCGTGTGTGTGATTGTGCATGTGGGTGTCTGTATGTGCATGTGTGTGTTCGTGTGCGTGAGTTGCAGTGTGCGGCCATGTGTGGTCTGTGAGTCACTCAAGCTTCTTTCTCATTTCCTTAGGAGGCCAACTCTGCTGCCAATCCATAGATATGAGTTCCATGTGGGTACGACCTGTTTGGCCCAGGGGCCCTGGAGCCCAGAAAGCCCACACCTGGAAGGCACCCCCGGGAGGAGCCCGGGAAAGTGAGGACCCCAGAGTAAGTGGTGGGCTGGTGTGGGGAGAAAGCGGGAGGGTGGACAGGCCCAGGGTCAGGCCAGGAGGGGAAATGAGCGTGCCCATCTCTGCCTTGTCCCAGCTCTTGGAGCTGGTCTGAGAGCCCATCCCACATCAGGCGGGCAGGGCTTTCCTTCGGGCATCAGTGGGCTATGGGCAGTCCCCTGTGCTCTGGCCTCAGACCCTGCCAGGCCCCAGCTGCCATTTGCCGTTATGCCAGGGCGTGTTGGCCCGAGTGGAACAGGCTCGCCTTCCAAGACGAGTCCTCGAGGCCCTCCCTGTCCTGCCCCGTTGCAGCCATGGTGGCTCTGGGGTGGCATCTCCCAGGGGTCGCCTGGGGGGATGGGGTCCTTTTCCTCCTTGGCTCCCACTGACCAGCCCCTCTCTGACCCTGCACAGGCTCGCAGAGCCCCTGCCTCACTCTGGCCCTTCTCTCCACAGGTGAAGTGCAAGAACTGCGGCGCCTTCGGGCACCAGGCACGGAACCCCAGGTGCCCCATCAGACGCTGGCAGGGGGCCCTAGTCCTCCAGCCCCTGAGATGCCTGAAGGGAAAGGAGAACATGCCACCCCGCTGTGAGCCAGTGCCCTCCAGGGGGCCCGACACCCCGAAGAAGGTCAGTGGACCTGGGTGAGTACTGGGCCCATTCCATCATCTCTGGGCTGCGTCCCAGATTCTGTGTCTCCCTCTTCCCATGAGGACATTTGACTGGGAAGCCTGGAGAGTGAGGGAAGGAGGAGCCCACCTCCTACCTCCCATTGGGCACCTCTCTCCTGGGGCCACAAGCCTCTCTCGTGGCACCCAGAGAGAGGCCCTGGGGGTGGAGGGGGAAGGGCAGCAGGACAGTCCATCAGGGGAGGACGCTGGTGCAGAGACCCCGCAGCTCTCCCTCCGCTCTCCCACAGGGATGCGGGACAGGTCAGGCACAAAGGACAGGGGTGGACGATCAAGGGATGGGAAGGGATGACTGACTCTCTGATGTGCTGTTTGCAGGCTCATTCCCGGGAGGGGGTCTCTGCTGCAGAGATGCCCCACGACACAGGACCAGAAGGTCCAGGCCATCGAGAAGGAGGGGAAGGAGTCCTGGGACTACGTGAGGGTGAGTAGAGGGGCCAAGCCTCACCCATTCCTTCTGACCCTGGCTCTCCCCCAAACACCCCCTCCCATGTCCCTCTCATGGTCCAGGGTCACCTACGTGTCCCTCTCTCTGTCCACCTCAGTGTTTTCTTGTGCTGAGGACTGTCAGCATAGACACTGGTGTGGGTCTGAGCTGGGGACGCAAATGTCACTGTGTCTAATTTGTGCTTTTCTCTCTCTCTCTCCTTGTAGCAGCCATGCAGAGCCCAGACTGGGCACGTTCTTGAAAGACCCGTCCAGGCAGAGGAGTTGCCTCGCAGGCCACACCAGGGCCGTCCGGAGCTGAGCCCCATGCCTGGGAGAGCGCCTGGCCTTCCACAGAGCTGCGTGCCCACGTCCAGGAGCCCCACATTGGAAGCCGCCCGCACACCTGGCCTGGCTCCCAGTCCCAAGCCACGGGCACTCATCCAGTTTGGAGCCCTCGGTTGTAGTGATGGAGCAACGGACCACTCTGAAGAAATGGAGGCTCGGCCCCCACCCCCCACCTCAGAGAAGCAGCCCAGACATAAGGCTGGGCAGGGACCAAGGACAAGACACGCTGGCCCCTGGAACTAAACGCCCTGCCCAGGCCCCAGTTCCTGTCCGCGCCCAGGAGAGCAGCCAGCAAGACATGCAGACGCCCGAAAGAGGCTCCCAGCCCTAGGCCTGCAGTCACGGCAGGCAGGGGGCCTGGCCTGCCCCGGCAGCCCCGCACCTCCAACTTGGGATCCTGCGGGGGGCCGGCCCCTCACCATGGTGTTCTGGAGGCTGCAAAGGGACCAGTGGAGCTGTGGGTTCCTGGCCGCCCCTGAGCTCCCTGCCCACAGCCCACCCACTGTGGGCCCGACCCTGCGCCCCTTCAGTGTGCTCTATGAGGACCTCCTGGTGTCCTCGTCCTCCAACGAGAGCGAGCCCCCTGCTTGCAGCCCACCCGCCGCAGGCCCGACCCCAAGCTCCTTCAGTGTGCTCTATGAGGACCTCCTGTTGTCCTCGTCCTCCGACGAGAGCGAGCAGGACTGAGCTGACCCACTGATGCCCACCAGCCTGTGCCTGCTGCTGCCTGTGACCTGGACTATACTCCTGCTGTGGAGGAGACCTCCCAGGCCCAGACTCTCCCTGGGGGACTGCTAGGACCTGGCCCAGAGCAGGGGGGACTGTTGACAGTTGGGGGCTGTGATGGGACTCGCACTCAGGTGCCCGAGAAGTATTGTCCGGAGTTTGGACTCTCAGTAGAATTCCAGATCCTGTGTCTGAGGCTGTTTCAATCCTGTCCCCACAGACTCAGTGAGAGTGGACCGAGGGAGGAACGAGCAGCAGCAGATTGTGGCCCTTCGTTCTACTGGGGCCTGGACCATGGCAGGTACCGTGTGGTGTGTGCACGCCCAGCGGTGCCCTGACTGTGCTGGGGTCGTCATTGCGGTGGGTGGGCTCTGCATGCGCCCGTGTCTTGTGTGTGTTCAGAGCATGATGGGCGTGTCATTGGGACAGTGCCCTGGGGTGTCATTGGGACTCCTCGACACGAAAGTCACTGACACAGTGACTTTCCTGCAATAAAGTGTCTCAGTTGCACCCGTGTGTCTGGTCTCTCCCTGGCAGGCGTCTCCGATCACACACACTCCATGTCCCCTCCCCCTGGTTCCTGCAAGGCCGAGGGCTCAGGAGAGGATTTTTGACTTCCTCACCGGGCCGGGTTCGGGTCTCTCTCAGCTCTGTTGCAGTGGGCCCTGAACAGGAATTTCAGGTTGATCAGGGGGTGGGGGTGGGAGTCGGTTCCAGAGAAAGCCACCAAGCCCTCTGGGCCCCTCCCAGCTGGGCCTGTGTCCCACCTGACAGGATCCCCATTTTCCTCCCTCAGCTCTGCTCAGTCTGGGTCCCGCCCGTCACCCGCTACACACTCACACAGAGCAATTCAAGGACCTTAATGGTGGACACCAGGGCCCAGGGCCAGCAGACCGTCTCTATGATTTTAGGATGATGGGAGTGGCTGGAGTGAGCCAGAGAAGGGGCTCCTGAGGCCTGTTGAGACCCTGCAGAGGGCGGTGACCCGCTGACCTGCACGTTCCAATCCCAGAGTGCTCCGGGCCTGGAGGGTGCAGGGAGGTGTGCTTCCAGGTGGACCAGCAGCCTGACATCGGACCCTGTTTCTGATCCAGAGATGTCTGACCCCCACCCTGGGGTCAAACACACACACAGGTCGAGACCGTAAGAGGAAACTCCCCTTCATAGCTCCCTGAGGGGCCTTCAGAGCTGCAAGCTGGGAGGGACCCCAGGAATGTGGGGGATGGTGCACGGCTCTCCCCTCAGGCAGGGTCCAGGTGGTACCCAGCATTGCACTCACTCTCCTCCGGCAGCCTGGGAGGGTCCAAGGAACCTCACCCCTGGACTCTGGCAGGTGCCATCTCGAATGTGCATGCCCAGCACTGCCCTGACCTGTGCTGGGGTCAGTATCTTCCTGGCTGTGGGTGGCCTTTGGGGGTAACTCTACATGTGCCCTTCCCGACCCTCTCTTCTTCAAACTGAGCCCCCAATTTCAGGAATGGCCTCACCCTCATTCCTTCAATCTGTTTCTGGTCAGTCGCCGTGGGCACCAGTTGCCGGGCCTTTATGCTGTGGCACCTGTTGTGTTGAATCAGTGAAGGACACAGCACTTATGAATTACCTTCTGTTTCCCACAAACCTCCAGCACTGGCACTACTGACCAGGGGAGCAATGCCCACTACGGGCCGTGGCCTTGAGGCCAGGCCAGAGGGTCTCCAGTCCCCACGTCCCGCCCGGCACTTGTTTTCTCTTGTTCCCGGTTTTCCTTGCCAACAGGTGTTCACTTGCCCGTCTTGGTTTAGAGTCTCTGATTCGGAGGTGCTGGGCATCTTTCCATGTGCTGGACTCAGTGGAGGCCGTTTGCGACCACGAGGATGGACCATGGACGCAGTGTGCTAAGTGGACCAGGTCAGACAGAGAGAAAGTCCTGTGGGCTCTCTCTGAGATGGACTCTAAGAAGACCCACAGTGTAACAAGGAGATGAAAGCGGCTGCCCCCGGGGAATGTGGACGTAAACCCAGGAGGTCAGAGGAGGCCACTGGGGAGGGTCCCAGGCAGAGGCAGTGACGGAGACACCCTGGCAGGTGAAGCCATTAGGTCCTCGGCGGTTACTGAGCTACGGAAGGGGGTTATCTGACATGGAGGGCACCAGTAGCGCTCCAGACGCCATCATATGACAACATGCAAGCATTATGAAATAGCGTGCTGAAGTCCTCCATCTGACGCATTGTTCTAGGCCCAATACAGTCGGAGATGCTATGAGGACACCCCAGAGATAGCTGAGAACTGAGGAAATGCAGAGTATTGTGTATTCCATCAATTTGTAACTCCACTCACAACACTGTGGGTGGCACTGCACAGATCAATATCAATACAGAACAGGACATGGGCACCTTGTGGGTTCCTGTTATACTCAGGAGGAAGGAAATGGCGACAGGAGTCTGGCCCAGCTTAACGGAACCTCGGCTGGCAACAGAATAAGTTGAGCTTGCAATTCCCCATGGCAATCTCATCCTCAAGGCACTCCTTTCTGCATTTGCCTCGGCCCAGCCTGCAGGGCTCACACGGAGCAAAATCACCTGGGAAAGACAGAGACAGAGACAGAGAGACAGTGAGACACAGAGAGCTGCTGATGCATATTCCTGAGGCTCTGTAAGCAAGGATTCCAGAAAGGGTAACTTTGTATCTAAGAGTCTAAAGGGTTTGTATCTAAGAGTCAGAGGGTTTGTATTTAAAAGCCTGAAGGGTTTGTATCTAAGTCTAAAGGGTTTGTATCTAAGAGTTTAAAGGGTTTGTATCTGAGTCTAAAGCGTTTTCAGGACGTGGCCCAGAACTTTCAGAGATGCCTGCATTTTAGAATGCAGTGGGTGTTTCCATTCTTAAGCAGCCTGTAGGCATAAACCCTGTTTATAACCTTGTGAGGGTGGAAGTACGGGAGGGAACACCACAATTCATGAGCCACGAGGAAGATCCTGAGCTGAGGATTCTGCCTTGCAGGAGGAAGCACCGTGGGGTTCTACTAGACTGAGAGTCGAGTCCCAGCAGGAGGACCCCTCATGTCAGCCCAGTGAGGCAGGTGGGCTCAGGTAAAGGCCGAGCTGTGCTCTCCCTCTGTCAACTGACATTCCAGATTCCTTCATGATTTTTTAGAACTTTTGCTGATGCTGCCCCTCGTTGGCAAGAGACCATTTCTTTCATTGTGCCTGTGTTTGGGCCACACTGGCAGTGCTCAGGCTGCCTGTGCTGTGTCCTCAGGATCACTGTTGTTGGGGCTTCCATAACCTTTGGGGAGCCGAGGCTGAACCCAGGTTGACCATAGACAGGACAGGAATTGGACTGCCATACTGTCCCTCGGTCCCCATGAGAGGGTCTTCCCGCCCCATGGGTGGTCGCGGGCATCAGGGTCTTGAAAGCTGCTCTGAGGGGATCTGCTGGCTGGGCTCACCCCCTGAGTCAGGGTCACAGGGAGTGACTGGCCCGGTCAGTGCCGGGAAGCACTCGGGCACTGACCATTCTTCACTCCCTAACACTGTGAGTCTCAACCCGGAGGCCCCAAGGCTCCGGCTGGGGGAGAGTTGATGCGGCCCCTGGGGGCAGGTGCGGATGAAGCACCAGAGATAGCAGGGCTGAGGCCTCTAGTGTGTCTTGGCAGCGGCAGCAGCCCAGCCCCCCTCAGGTGCTCCGGGACACTGCTGCCCAGGGCACCCGTCACAGCCCTCAGAGCATTGGGCTGTGCACTGGGAGATCTTGGGGAATAGTTTTTCCCAACGGTGCTCTATCACGTTGCACAGTGGGTCTGGGCATACATGGGGCCAAGGATGATTGGTACTCAGAGAAGCACCCTTGGGAACAGCCAGAGACTGTTCACTTCATTGCCAAACACACACAGATTTTACAGAGGGTCTCAGCTTCACAGGAAGATCCAATCAGATAAAGTTTAGCATCATTGGCCTATCACCTTTCCTACTCTGCTTCGCCCTGATCCATTCCACATGAAGGCTAGATGCTGTGCCTAGGATGATTTACTAAGCGTACACGACAGTGTCTGTATCTGGGGCTCATGTGGCTAGGAGGTCGGATGAGGCTCAAGGCTGGACACCTGGTGCTGACACCCTGTTCTTGCCAACTTTGCCCAGATCCTCTCTTCTGCAGAGCCTCCCTTCTGGGCCACTTTGCAAGGTCGGGTCTTGTTTGCTCCAGCACCCATCAAATGATCCTCAGGGAGACACTCTCTGAAACGGGAGACACCCTCAGGACCTGCCTCTCTCTCCAGCCTCCTGCTCCCCACCGGGGGAGTGACACCTCTGACACCCTTTCTGTTCAGGGAACAGAACCAGGGTGAGTTGGAGAGCTGAGCCCAATCCCAGAACCTGAGTTTACGGGAGACCACACCAGGCCCACGTGCCGACAGCTGAGGGAAAGGCAACAGCAGAAATTTCTCTGTGGATGGAAGCCATGGATGCCGCTGACCCCGAGGCTGATGGGCAAATACTGTGCCAGGCGCCTACAATTGCCGGGCACTGCCGTTCTATGACTCCCAGCGTCTCTTTGATCCATGGGGCTGGTGGGCTCAAGAGTCCCCAGAGAGTGGGCGAGCCAAGAGTTCTGAGAATGAAAATCATACACAAGAGGAGAAACTCACCTGTCAGAAACTGACGCCTATTCTCGAATCCTGCCTGGCAGCCTAAATGCAAAAGAAAGCACAGTGAGAAGGGAAACAGCGGTCCAGGGAATGACACCCGTGTCCCCGCCCAGCCCCGGAGAGCGCGTCCACACGGCATCACAGAGATGCAGCTGGACTTGCAGCCAGCGCTCTGTCAGGTCAGACGTTTTTTTAAGGGACCCCAGGAGGGAGCAAAGACCCCCTGGGACAGTCCCAAGTGAGACCTGAGAGGCGCGTGTGGCTGAGGCAGGAGGAATCTCCAGCTTGTCTGCCCCAGCAGCTTGTCCCCCTCGTTTACCTGCTGGAAGCTGAGCCAGAAGGAAGCAACAGGCAAAGGCAAGAAGCAGCTTCATCCCGCTGGGCCCGGAGGGAGGGAGGGAGGGAGGACTCTCCAGCACAGAGCCAGGGACCGGCTGGTACACGGCTCCCATGGCTGACAGGGGAGGGGCCACACGCAGACTGTCCAGGTCAGGGACTGAGCCAACGCAAATACTCCCGGGCCCCAGTTCTCAGTCAGTGAAGTGAATGGACTGAAGTGTTCCCAGGCCCCACTGCCAGGATCGGGCACTGCTGTGACTGGAGGGAACCTCGGCCTCCAGAAGTCGGAATTGGCTTCTTGCTGGACTCTGCACTGTGGTCACTCTTGGCCTCTTGACCCTGCCCCGCATGAGTGCCACCACCTGCTTCCAGGCCTTCCTGCGCCCACACGTCTATGAAGGTGCCCCTGAGCACTGGGGCTTATTGGCTCAGTCGTGGGCTCAAACCCAACCGCCCCCGGCTCAGTCACCTCGTTGCTTTTAGCCACAGCCAACGAGCGGTTCCACTCTGAGGATCTGTCCTGCATTTCCCACGAATTAGCCCCCAGAAACTATTCATCACGAAGAACCCAGCCCGTATCAAGCAAACACTCTGTCCCTGGGCTCCTGCCTTTTCCTTGCCCAATGCCCAGTTTAAGGAACTCTCACGCCCCATCCACAGGAGCCACCGATCCAATGCACCTCCAGGAGATGGCACAGGGCCCCTCACTCATGTGGGCGCCGGCAGTCTCCTGGGGGCTACTCGGGGCCCTGTGCACCCTCAGGCCAGGTCCTGGATGGCAGAGTCTGCACCTCCCCCACCCCCACATCCCGCTGGGCCCCTCACTCAGCTGTGGGGGGTGTATAGGAGAGGTTGGGCAGTGGTTGGTTTGGGGTCCTGCCCCAGAGAGCACTCCTCCGGCAGTTGTCCACCCACGGGCGTTTAGGAGGACGAGTGTCAGGCAGAGGGACACGAGGGTGCTTTTCAGTTTGTGTTTTCACCTCTTGCATGACAGCTGGAAGCAGGACGCTGCGTCACTGGCAGCATTTCTCTGTCCTGAAGGAGAGTCACAGTTTTCAATCAAGACGTGAGATTCCCTCAAGTGATCACAGGGGCTCACAGCTGAGACGGCTCGGGGCCGGGATCCAGACTCCATCCAGCCAGTGTACCAGCCTGGCACACTAGAGTGTCCACCCCACAGTGCTCACGAGCAGTGGCTCGCTCCCGGGGCCGACTAAGGGACAGGAGCACGAACATGCGGGTCCCAGGATCCCCGTTCCCACCTCTCTGATCCGGCCTGCCCTGTCTCTGCGGCTACATTAGCGGAACCAGAGCAGCAGGGGCTGGGGCTGAGGGACACTCTGGGCTGTGTGGGCTGCAGCCGCACGGCACGAAATGCCTCCCTCCCGCCGTGGCTCAGCGGTCAAGATGCTACCGGCCAGGAAGGAGTGGGTGTCCTCAGAGCGCCGAGCACCACCGAGCCCGCCAGCATGAGGACGCTGCTGCTTCTCCTGGCTCTCCTCTCCCGGGTGGCCCCAGGTAAGGCTCCTGGCCGGGGACCCTGTGCCGTGATTGTCCGTGTGACCCGCCATGGGAGGCCCCGGCCCTGGTGTCGGGCCCTGCAGGGCACTGGCTGTCAGGGACAAACCCCCTAGTGTCGCTTCTGCTCGGCCCCGCTCCTGCCACTGTTATTAGGGAGTGCCATGGCGTCTCGGAAACAGACACGGCAGGAGAAGGGCCCGGGGCTGGCCTTATGCCCAGGCTGTGGACGGAAGGCCAGGACAGCAGTGAGGCCTGAGCGATGGGGAGGGGGAGAGTGTGTCCAGGGGCACCGTGTTGGCCCTGAACGGGACACTAGGTACAGCAGGAGAGCAGGAAGCGCTGTTCCTCAGGCGAGTGGTGTTAGATGGATGGTCCCCAAAGCCTCACAAACTGGACAGCGCTTCCGGCTCCACACCAGCGTCTCCCGGGGCCCTCTGTCCTGCCCGAGCTGAGTGACCCTGAGCTGGCAGGGCAGGAATGGGGGCTGGATGCCCTGTGGCCAGGCTCCTTCCAGGGCTGCCGCGTGCGGAGCTCAGCGCCTCGGAAGGCACAGCTGGTCTGTTCCCGGGGAGGAGATCAGGGGTGACGAGCGCCCAGCTTGTTGGGGTGTCCAGAGCCGGGCGGGGGTTGAGCCCGTCCTCTGGCTCAGTGAACAGAACATCCTTCCCATCAGGACTCGCTACCCCGGGGCTGCACCTGGGTCTTCCCCCCACGGACCCTGAGCCTGGGCTCTGCGGGCCTGGCCAGCAGGGCAGGAAGGCAGCGTTCAGGCCCCCGGCTCTCTCCTGTGCCCCCACCCCTGATGGATGGAGCCGGACCTCGATCTCCTGCTGGGGAAGGGATCTGCATGCACTTGGAACCAACGTCTGCGAGCTTCTGGCCTTTGCTCCTGGTGGCCAGTGGTGGCCCTGCTGCTGCCCCCAGGCAGCCTGATGTCCAGAATCAACGGTCAGCCGTGTCCAGAATCAACAGAGCCTGGGCAGTGAGGGGGGTCCTGGTGTCACCTCTGTCGGAGGGCTGAACACGCCCAGGGAGACCCCCCAGCCACCCCGCTTTCCCCCATCACAGGCAGTGTGAGGCCGGAATCCCTCTCTCCACCCTTCCCTCCCCTAGGCAGGAGTGGGATTTTTGACGAGAGGTGCTCCCGGATGAAGGGCCACTGTGTGGAGCACTGTCAGAAGAGCGAAGAGCTCGTGGGCCTGTGCCACCGCTCCCTGCACTGCTGTCTGCTGCTGCAGCCGTGCGAGAATCGGGAGCCTCTGAACCCCACCGTGCCCCATGTCTGAAACCCACGCAGTTCACCCCGGCCCCCAGCCCTGCAGTCTCCGCAATAAAGGTCAGGGGCCGTGTTCTCCGCCGGCCACAGGCTTCTCTCACCTGTGACAGGCCCGTGTCTCTGTTGGTGGTGTGGGCTGTCACCTGGGGACCCGAGAGTGCCTCCAACGGGACCCAGCGAGCTCTGCCCAGCCCCAGCCGCCTGCTGCCCCAGACGGGGCCGGAGGCGCCAGGGTGAGGCTGACGTGGAGCCAGGTGGCTCTCTCCGTGTGCTTGTCATTCGTCAGGCTCAGCCTCCCCGCGCCCAGAGCCTGCCCTGCCTTTCCTGAGCCTTTCACTTAGAACCTGAGGCCAGTGGGCAGAGGACATGGCCCCGCGGGGACACAGAACCTGTGACAGGTGACAGACATGTGGGGTGACCCATGGCACCCGCCCGGCAGTGGGACTCACCGTCCACACCAGCGGCTCTGCGGGCATGGCCCCTCAAGAGACAGTGGTTTGGTTGTGGTTGGTCAAGCTGACCGGGTTCTTGCTGTGTCCGAGGACCCCTCTCCGTGGTGGGGACGGTCAGGCCGAGCCCAGCACAGACGTCTCGGCCTCATGGGTGACTCGTCTCTGTAACCTCCCGTTTGCTCCTCAGGAAATGATCCGGTTGGGGCCGGAGAGACGTGCAGGGTTAAGGCACTTGGGCGGTGCCTGGTTTGTCCCCAGCATCACACAGGGCCCCTCATGCACCACACAGGAATAGCCCCTGGAATCCCACCAGCTGTGGCCCCCAAAATAAGGGAGGAAATGATCAGGAACAAGTCAGGCTCAAAGTTTCTCATCAGAGGACAGTGGTCTAGCAGTACCAGCGCTGACCAGCAGAGGGCAGCCTTGGCTCTGCCCAAAGACGCAGCGGGGCAGGTGGTGGGTGGTGGGTGGTGAGTGGTGGGCGGTGGGTGGTGAGTGGTGGGCATAAAGGCCGCCCATGGTGGGTCTCTCTCATCCAGCGGCAAGGGCTGCAACGATAAAGGGACTTGAGGGTCGAAGCCGGAGCACAGAGGGCTGGGCACTTGCGATGGTCTCACCCCAGAAGGCCCCTGAGCCGTCCAGGAGTGACCCCAGAGCACCCCCAATGAACACTGACTCCTACACCAGGAGTGGACACCAGCGCAGGCCAGCAGGAGCTGGCAGGGGGGCACTCGTAGGCATCTCCCCTTGCCCAGAGAGGGGACTTCTCCTTCCGGCTGGACCCTTCCGGGTGAGGTGACCACAACCAGAGCAGGGGCTTGGGCCATTCCCCTGGGGCTGGTGGTGGGGGACACCCATGAGGCTCCCTGCTGTCCCCCAGGGTCAGCATGTGCTCAGCGTGGGTGCTGGGGGCCCAGCCCACCTCTCAGGCGGCAGTGGACAGGGACGGTCTCCGCTCAGCCCAGGGGAGGTGGAAGCCGGCTCGGACAGCCCAGGAGTCAGTGCAGGACGCGGGCAGCTGGGGGCACACGCCCAGCCCTGCGGCCCCCCACAGCCCACTTGCATGAGGCCCAGCTGGCCCAACCCTCAAAGCTGGTGTAGAGCCTCGGGTACAAGGATGTAGGTGCCGGCCAGCAGGACCCCAGGCCGGGGTGAGACTTGAGCTTCGTGCCCTCACCCAAGAGTCTGGGCACAAGGCAGCCTGCTGGGGGCTTGTCTGGGACCCCACGGGCCCCTCCTCTGTCTGAGTGTCCTGAGTACCGCTTCCACCTCCACAGACTGTGAGCCTCTGCGGCAGGAAGGAGGGGAGGAAGCAGAGGAGGAGGGAGGGAGGGAGAGGAGGGGGCGGGGGGAGGGATACAAAGAAGGGAAGGGAGGGGGAGGGAAGAAGCAGAGAAGAAGGGAGAGAGGCTCATGGGGCACCAGAGGAAGGCGGGTGAGAGCCCTCCCCACCCAAGGGACCCAGCCCCGCAGCTGAAAATCTCCAGAACTCAACTGCCACCAGGCTCACAGCCGCTCTCCAGACGCTTGGGCCGAGCCTCACCCACGAGTAAATCTATTCCTGGACACTTTATACCACACCCCCTCCCCGTACTCTAAGGGAACCACACCACAATTAATGGGGTTCAAAGTAGTAGGCAACCAATATTAGCGGGAAGTATTTTTTTTTACATATATATGTATCTATATAAAGCACACAGGGCTCAACCTTTAACACCATGTAAGTGATCTCTTATAGAAGGGCTTGATGTTCCCTGGGTGAAATGCAACAATCTTCACACTCTTTCCTCTAAGGGTACTTATTGGTAGCATTCTCAGTGGCTTTTCATAACAAACAATACAAAATATATTATTTTGGTTCTGCCTTGGGACAGGGATTGGGGTTCCGGATGGAAACATCCTAAATATGGTGGTGGGGAAGGTGTCGTGATGGCGGGATGGGTGTTTGAACATTAACTGTAATCAAATATTGTGAGCTACTTTATAAAATTATAAAATAAAAAACTAAGAAGGGAGAGAGGGGAGAAAGGGAGAAGGAGGGAGGGGAGGATACAAAGAAGGGAAGGGAGCAGAGCAGGAGGGAGGGGGGGGGAGGCTCAGAAGCGTCCAGCCAGGCGGCCCTGGGGGAGCCCAGAGAGGGGAGGGGAGGCCTGGCCAGTGTCTTGTCCTCCTGCCTCGGGGAGCCCTGCAGCTCTGTTCCAGATCTGCCCGTGGTGCCGGGCGCACAGTGACAGGCCCGACAGCCCCAGGGACACGGTAGGGCCTTTCCGGAAGGCCGTGAGGGCCCCGGAATCCAGCCCAGCCAGTGACGCAGGGCTGAGCCCGGTGCTCGGGCAGGGGCCTCCCTTCTCCGGGGCTGTGGTCCTGGGCAGCAGGGATGGGCCACCAGCAGTGCTCAGTGGTGCAGGCACCCGCCTTGGACACGGCATGGCTGGGGTGGGTGGGGAGCCCAGCCATGTCCCCCTCCCCAGAAGCACCCAGGGAAGTTGCCACAGCCATGAGCCCCAAAGCTGGCACCCCCAGGCCCTTGGGACAAGCAGGGGTCCACAGGGCTGCAGCTTTGTCGGGGCCTTGGCCAGTGGCTGCCTTCGTGGGCATTCCCTGGGGCTCCGGGAGGGCTCTCCTGACCAGCCCCCCGGGGTCAGGCTGACACTGCAGCAAGCCACCCCCTGCCCGGTGCAGTCTGGAGGGACCCCCGAGCCCTCCCGGGGTCCATACCCCAGCTGCCCCCTCACTAACACTCTCCCGCGGGGGGGGGGGAGAGGGCTGAGGCGGGAGGAGGGACTGAGAGAGGCTGTGGGCCGTTCCGGCTCCACCCTGCCGGAAGGAGGGTTGGGTTCTAGAATCTTCTACAAAGGCTTCCCTCCTGCGGCTCAGTCTTTCTTCCTGGAGGGGGGGTGTGTGTGGCAGGGGACCCTCCAAAGAGGAAGGGGGAAGGGAAGCAAGGGGCTCTTCTCTGTCTGGTGAGAAATAAAGAGGGCGGGGGGAGAGACAGACACAGAGAGACAGAGAAGGTCATACAGAGAGAGAGAGAGAGTGAGTGAGAGAGAGAGAGAGAGAGAGAGAGAGAGAGAGAGAGAGAGAGAGAGAGAGAGAGAGAGAGGGCACCCGCCCTGTTGGTGGCCAGGCCTGAGGGAGCCGCTTGTCCCCCCTACGGGCCCCCTTGTCCCTGCTTGTCCCCGCTCTGGGCCTCCACAGTGAAGCAGCAGGAGCACAGGCACCTGGGACACGGGATCACATTGTCGTCTCCATAGAAGCGGCCGGAATCTGAGGGTAGATCCTTGGCGATGGACTGGACCCAGAGCAGGGGACGCTGGCACGGGTCCCACAGCGTCGAGTTCACAGGTTTCTAGGTCCTGTGAACCGAGAGCTAGGCCTGTCCCTCTCCCGATGGACACCAGTACAGCCGGGCCTGTGCCCCTCCCTCTCCCCCCCGCCCCGCCCCGATGGACACCAGCAGAAAAGAATTTCAGGAGTAGACGAGTGGTGAAGTAAAAGCAGATTTGGAGGTTTTTGGAGGGAAGCAGGGAGAGAAAGTGAGAGGGTTGACCAACGCTCAGGAGAGAGCACGGGCTTCTCTCCACACACACACACAACCCAGCATTAGACACAGAAGCATGAAAGTCCACAGCTCAAGTGGGGAGATGTGGGCGACACATGTGCCCGGCCACGTGGGCCAAGCAGCAAACAGCCCGGGCAGCATACGCGCCCTCCCTTTGTTCAAGGTGGCTTTATGGGGTTCCTCCAACCTGCCCCCACTTGCGGCTTCTACCTAGGTCAAAGTCTGTTGCTACAGAGGTTCCCAGGGGGGTGGGGCTGGGAGTTGCTCCGGGGAGCGAGTCCTTTTCTCTCCGGCTCACACACATCGGCACAGCGTCTGAAGGTCCCCTGAGCTGCCTTCGAGACTGACCGGGAAAACAGCAGAAAGGCACAGCTCACCCCGTAGCAGCGTTGATCGATGCTGTGGGAAAGTGTGTGCCCGACAGAGGGAGGCAGGACCCTCTCCCCCTCCCCCTGCTAGGGTACCCTAGACGTAGCGCACCCGTGTTCTGGACCCCTCGCTGTAGCAGTTGCCCATGGCTGTGTAGCAAATCACCCCAACTTTTAGTGTTTGGGGAGAGGGTGCCTGCGTGATCTCCTCCTGGGCTGCGGGACCTGTGGCTTGGCCGGTGCCTCTGGGCCAGGGCGGGCACGGAGCTGGGCCACAGGGTCGCCCGAGCACCCCTCAGCCCGCCATCTCTCCGAGCTCACTCGTGACTGCCGGGGCGTCGCTTCCTTGCGGGCTGCTGGGCTCATGGTCTCAGTGGCCGTCACCTGGGGCTTCTCCGGGTTCTGTTGGGGAACAAGACGATCCTCCCCTCCTTCCCCTAAGAGGCTGAGGACGAGGGAACTGAATGCCAGGAGGCACATCAGCTAGAGCAAAGGCCAGTTTACTGCACTCAACACGGACAAGGGAGACCCGGGCCCCCACATCCACATCCGGAACCCCCCAAACCAGGCGCCTTTCCTGTTGGCCTCTAGGGAATCAGTCAAAGCGATAGTTGTGAGTCTCAATTGCCTCCACTCGAGGTAATCCCCAAGATAATCTTGCCTTCACTCGAGATCATTGGGCCCACCCCAGCCCCCGGGCAGCCTGACAGGGCTTCTGGGCTCCTGGCCAGGAGACTCCATGGGCAGCTCAGAGCAGGGCAGGTGGTCTCTCCAGAGCCAGCAGGCAAGGGCGAGAGTTGCCTGAGCCCCCCACGTGTGTCGGGACGAGCAGAGAGGTGAGCGCGGGCAGGAGAGCGGGGATGGCCAAGTGGCCTTCCTGCCCACGCGCTGGCTGGGGAATGTCGCTGGGTCCAGGGGCCCCAGGCTCCAGCTCTGGTGGCCTGCATTGGAGAGGAAACGTCCCTGGGACCGTGTCACGGGCCTGTTGGTCCACATGTCTGTGACGGGAGAGTTGAAGAGTCGCATCAGAGACCGAGTGTCCAGAGAAGCCCCCCAAATATTTACAGGCAGCAATCACGAAGACTTTTGATGCAGGCACCCAGGCCTTTCCGAGGGAAGCCAGGGACAGCTCCCAGAGGCGTCTGCATCACTGGACTGAAATTCTCTCGCTGCGTGTAAACCACCCGGTGCTAAGCCCAGGGTCAGCAGGTGGAGCGGGCCAGGTGGGCTTCCTCGCTGTCCACGGGAAACCCACACCAAGCCCAGGGACACAGGAGGGTGTAAAGGGCAGCCTTACAGCCTCTTCCAGGGGGATTCGGGCAGCCGTGAGCCCCTGGGGCTGAGACCCCACCTGACTTTGGTATAAACTGACATTGGTATAAACAATGATTCCCTCTTCGATACTCCGCATCCTAACCTAGCCAGACTAGAAGACTGGCCCGAGTCCTCCTACCACCCCCCGACCCCGCTGACTTGGACCCCAAAGAGGCTACGACCGGCCACGTGGACACTACAGGCTGAGCGCCAAACCCCAGATGGTTTCTGTGCGGGGGTGTCTGTCACATCCACCCGGTCCTGGACGTGTCCCCACCGCCCCTGCTGTTTCCATCATGGCCTCAGGCTCACCGCTATTCTCTGTTGCCTACGATTTCTGGTTTTATTTCCTTTTACCACTGTTTTCCTTTCTGCTCCTAACTCTGGAATGTTTTAGTTTCCAAGCATTCTGGTTATTCCAAGCGTGAAAGCACTGCAGGCCGGGCAGGCGAGTTTCTCGTCAACGCGGAGGGGAAGACGCCATCTAGGAAAGGCAGCCAGAGATTCAGGATGGAGTTTGGCACGCGCCCGGCCGCAGCGACAAAGGTGCCCTCCATAGTCACCCACTGGAGTGGCACCACGCAGAGCACCCCGGGCCTGAGTTGGACAGTGTGCCAGCCTGTGCAGAGGCCACTGGCTGGACAGGGTGAGTGACTGCATTTGAGCAATTAGGGAAAGGGACGCATCAGAAGGAAAAATTCCAGCTCCTGGGCTCTGTCCCAAAGCCGTGGCAGGAGCTTCTAGAAAGAAGGAAGGTGTGATTGCTGGCTGAGGTGGAGGGAAAGTGCCTGGCATCCTAAATGCAAAATAAAGCACAGTGAGAAGCAGATAAACTGGACCTTGCAAAGCGGTCCAGAAGGGAAGCTCCACAGAGGGGGGAATTGGGCAAAGTTGGTAAGAACAGGGTGTCCGCACCAGGTGTCCAGCCTTCAGCCTCATCCGACCACCAAGTCACATGAGCCATAGATTCAGACACTGAATGCTTAGTAAATCATCCTAGGCACAGCATCCTGCCTTAATTTGGAATGGATTGAGGCGAAGCAGAGTAGAAAAAGTGGTAGGCCAATAATGCTAAACTTTATGTGATTGGATCTACCTGTGAAGCCGAGACCCCCTATAAGATCTGTGTGTGTTTGGCTCCTTGTTGAGTGCCGCTTCCCCCAGCAAAGAAACACTCAACCCAGAGATCCTTCTTACAGGGATTTATTCAGGAACCTTCCCAAGCATGGGGAAGAAGAGGAACCTCTAGCTAGGCGGCTTCCCCCCTTTTTATCCCTCTCGCTGCTGGTTATGCCCGAGTGTCTGCAGCTGATAGGCTAGTTACACCCTGTGGGCATTGCAGGACATCCTGTTTCATTATTAGGAGTTGTTTATGAAGCCCAGATGCAGTAACAGGAAACAGGCGCCATCTGTGAGGTTCGGTCCCGTGGAGTCTCTCCACAGCTCCTGTCCTGTCTACAGCAAACCTGGGCTCAACCATGGCTTCCCAAAGGTCAGGCAAACCCCAACAACAGTGATCCTGAGGACACAGCACGGGCAGCCTGAGCACTGCCAGTGTGCCCCAAACACAGGCACAATGAAAGAAATGGTCCCTTGCCATCGAGGGGCAGCATCAGCAAAAGTTAAAAAATCATGAAGGAATCTGGAATGTCAGTTGACAGAGGGAGAGCACAGCTCGGCCTTTACCTGAGCCCAGCTGCCTCACTGGGCTCACATGTTGTGTCCCTGGCCCAAGGTTGTCCTTGGAGAGTCAGGTCCTAACATTTGTCACTCATACACTCTAAATTTTTTTTTATAATTTAACATTTTGAAGTTATTCACAATTTACTTCATTCAATATTCCAACACCAGTCCCACCACCATGACCCCTTCCCACCACCATTACTTCAAATTGAACAACCACCATCCTAGCCCACCTGAAGAACAAGCTGAGAATCTAATGCTTGTTATGAATAGTTCGCTAAACATGATAAAGATAAAAGTGTTCCCAGTGGAAATTGTGTGAAGCACAGTAGTTCACTCTTGTCAGTGAAATGATCTGATCCTGATCATGCATCTGAGAGGCAGTGAAAGTGTCGGCCAGAGGTCTAGTGGCTGGAAAGTTCTGGAAGAGCTGAATGCTGAGCCCTGAGGCTACTTCCTTGGCCCCTCCCCTACCTGTGATCCCTCCCTACCAGTCTTACCCCCTTTTGGGGCCCCTCCCTACCTGTCTCACCCCCTTCTTCTGGCCACACCCTGTTTACTGTCCAAGATCACCTGACACCTGCTGCAGGCTGGGCTTCATCTCTCACTGTGCCCACAGGCCCTACAAGGGACCTGCCTCTCAGCCCTGCAGTCGAGGGCCCTGGGGGTGTCCCCTTCTGGGGCTGCCCCCCAGGGAACAATAGGAGAACGCTGGGGGACACTCTCGTGACCTCCCAGGCTCTGGGAGGGTGACAGCATGGGCCTCCCTGTGCCGTGTGAGTTCTCTCTGGGGGCCGAGTTTAATTGTAGAGCAGACCGTTCTCACTGTGGACGGTGCACACAGGGGCTCCCTCTGTCCGGGTAACGTGGACTGTGCACATAAGGGTTCCCTTCCCCCAAGGCCGCCCTCTCTGGGCTCACTGTGAGGACATTCCTAGGTTTCCTGAAGGTGTGAGGCCTCTGCTTGCCAGTGTGTCCTGCTGCTCTTTGCCCTTTATATTCCCGTTGTCCCAAAACAGAGCTTGCCAAGGCTTTCTCTCTCTGCCTATGGACAGAAGGGGCTTTTGGCCCTACCAAAAAACTAGACCCAGGAGCTTCGAGTTTCCACTGCCAGGTATGTGTGGAGATGAATCTGTTGTGAGTCAGAAGGATCAAGGAGAACAGAGCACTGGCCTTTGAGTGTGGCCAGAATGGAAGCTGGACCCGATTCACCTGGAAAGATGCGAGATTTTTCTCAGTGACTTGTTGGTCACTGGTATTTGGTCAGTGCTGCCCCCCAGGGTGCGCTTGTCCTTCTAGTGGCGCTGGCCCTGTTTCCTGACAGACATGGACAGTCACACATATTTTGACACTTAGACAACCTATCTGAGTCCTCCCCGCTCCCATCCAGCTTGATGCTGTGCTGTGGCCGTGTTTTCTGCATGTTTTCCTGCAGAGAGAAGCAGGCAGAGTCCTCAGCAAAGCGGAACAAATTCCCCCACTGGGGGCCTGGCCCTGACCCTGTGCGGGATCGTTCTGGGAGGTTCTGGATAGACATGAAGACACTCTTTCCTTCCTCTCCTCTGGTTCTGGAGCGGTTGGGGCAGGAGATTCTGGGGATACTTGGGGGATTCTCCTAACTGCAATTGGCTTGAGTCCACACCAAGCAGAGCTCACCCCAGCTCTGGGTCTCTCTCAGGACCTTCCCAAGGTCTGTGCTCCCTCCAGGGTTTCTTCAATTAATGTCTGACCTGACTGAATGCTCGCTGCAAATCAGCTGTGTCTCTGTGAGACAGTGTGGACATGCTCTCTGGGGCTGGTGGGGACAGGTGTGGCACAGGTATCATTCCCAATGGCCGGTTCCCTTCCAAATGTGCTTTGTTTTGCATTTAGGGTGTCAGGCAGGATTTGAGAATAACCGTCAGTTTCTGATAGGTGAGTTCCTTCTCTGGTGCAGAGCAGAGTCTGATGCTCAATTGGGGTCTTCCTGGTGGCTCATAGAATGTGGTGTCCTCTCCTTCTTCCACCCTCACAAGTTTATAAACACTTTAACAGGGTTTGTGCCTACGTGCTGCCTAAGAATGGAGACACCCTCTGAATTCTGAAATGCAGGGGTGTGAAAGCTCTGATTCCGTACCTGAAAACCCTTTAGACTCTTAGATACAAACCCTTTGACTTTTAGATACAAACCCTTTGACTCTTAGAAACAAAGCCTTTATAATGTGAGATACAAATCCACCCTTTCTTTGCGCTGGACACCCTTGTTTACAGAGCCATGGAATGTGTGTCAGCAGCTCTCTCTGTCTCTATCCCTTGTCTGTCTCTGTCTTTCACGGGCGATTTTGCTCCGTGTGAGCCCTGCAGGCCGGGCCTGGGCAAATGCAGGAAGGAGTGCCTTGAGGATGAGATTGCCATGCGGAATTGCAAGCTCAACTTTTTCTCTTGCCAGCCGAGGTCCCTATGGGCCAGGCCAGTTTCCTGTGGCCATTTCCTTCCTCCTGAGCATAACGGGTACCCACAAGGTGCCCATTTACCGTTCTGTACTGATATTGATCCGTGCAGTGCCAGCCACAGTGTTGTGAGTGGAGTTACAGATTGATGGAATACACCATACTCTGAACTCCCTCAGTTCTCGGTTACCTCAGAGCATCTCAGACTGTATTGGGCCCAGAACAATGCGTCAGATGGAGGATTTCCGCACGTTATTCCGTACACTTAAGTGTTGTCATATGATTGTTTCCGGAGTGCTACTTGGCTCCCTCCAGTCAGAAATCCCTCTTAGGTAGCTCGGGGACCACCAAGGACCCTATGGCTTCCTCTGCATGTCATCTCCATCACTGCCTCTGCCTCTGCCGGAACCTCTCCAGTGGCCTTCTCTGACCTCCTGGGCTCACGTTCACGTTCCCTGGGAAAGGAAACACTCATCTGTCTCCTACACTGTGGATCTCTTTAGATTCCAATCTCAGAGAGATCCCACAGGACTTTCTCTCTGTCTGATCTGGTCCACTTAGCACACTGCGTCCATGGTCCATCCTCGTGGTCTCAGATGGCCCCCACTGAGTCTAGCACATGGAAAGATGCACAGCACCTACGAATCAGAGACTCTAAACCAACACGGCAAGTGAACACCTGTTGGCAAGGATAACCGGGAACAAGAGAAAATAGGAGCCGAGTGAGACGGGGGACTGGAGACCCTCTGGCTTGACCTCAAGGCCACAGCGCTGAGTGGGCATCGTTCCCCTGACCAGTACTGCTGGAGCTGATGCTTTATGGGAAAGAGAAGGTAATTTGTGAGTGCTGTGACTTTCGCTGATTCAATACAACAGGTGCCACATCGTAAAGGCCCAGTTACTCATGCTAAGTGGTGACTGACTGCAGTAGATTGAAGGAATGAAGGTGAGACCGTCCATAAGCACTGGGTGCCCAGTGTGAAGGAGAGAGGTTCGGGAAGGGCACATGTAGAGTCCCTCCAAAATGGCAACCCCAGACATATACTGGCCCCAGCACAAGTCAGGGCAGTGCTGGGGGGCATATTTGAGGTGGTACCTGCCAGTGTCAGAGGGTGATACTCCATGGACCGAAAGGGCAGCAGGAGGAATGTGGATGTGACCCTTGGTCCCTCCCGGGCCCTGCCTGAGGTGAGAGCCGGGCACCATCCCCTGTAACCCCGGGATACCTCCCAGCTCCCAGCTCTGAAGGCACATCAGGGTGCCAAAAAGGGGAGCTTCCTCTTACAGTCTCGATCAGTGTGTGAGTTTGACCCCAGGATGGGTATCAGACATCTCTGGATCAGAAACGGAGTCCAATGGCAGGCGGCTGGTCCACCTGGAAACATACTTCCCTGCACCCTCCAGGCCTAGAGCTATCTGGGATTTGCAACGTGCAGGTCAGTGGGTCACTTTCCTCTGCAGGGTCCCGACAGGCCTCAGGAGCCCCTTCTCTGGCTTTCTCTGGCCACTCCCGTAATCCTGGAACCGCAGAGACGATTCATGGCCCTGGACCTGTTGTCCACCGTTAAGGTCCTTGAGTTGCTCTGTGTGAGCATGTAGAGGGTGATGGGCGGGTCCCAGACTGAGCATGACTGAGGGAGGGAAATGAGGATCCTGTCTGGTGGACCCAGGAGGGGCTTGGGGGACTTGTGGCTGGAAAGGGGCTTGGAGGGCTCAGTGCTTTTCTCCAGAACCGACTCCCATCCCCACCCCCACCCCCTGCTCAACCTGAAGTTCCTGTTCAGGCCCACTGCAGACTCAGCTGAGAGAGACCCCAACAAGGCACAATCAGGAGGTCCTTAGCCCTCAGCTTTGCCCTGTCCTGATTCTGCTGAACACGGAAACCAGGGGAGGGGACACAGCCTGTGCATGATTGGAGACACCTGACTGGGAGAGACAAGACACGGGTGCTGTTCAGACACTTTATTGGAGGAAAGTCACTGACAGAGGGAGTCCCAGTGACACCCCGGGGCACAGTCCCAATCACATGTCCCATCATGCTCTGCACACACACAGGACATGGGCACATGGAGAGCCCACCCAACGCACTCACGACCCCAGCAGAGTCAGGGCACTGCTGTGTGAGCACACATGACATGGTACCTGCCATCGCCCTGGCCCTGGCCACGGGAGAAAGAAGGGTCACAATGCTGCTGCTGCTGCTGTGCCTCCCACTCTCCGCTGTTACTGAGTCTGTGGGCACAGGATTGAAACCGCCTGTGACACAGGAGCTGGAATTCCAGTGAGAGTCAAACTCCAGATGATACTTCTCGGGCACCTGAGTGTGAGTCCGTTTTCGGCCAACAGCTGCCAACAGTCCCCCCTGCTCTGGGCTAGGTACTAGGGATCCCCCAGAGACAGTCTGGGCCCGGGGTTCTCCTCCACAGTAGCAAGATGGTCCGGGCCACACACAGCAGGGGGCCCAGGCTGGTGGGCATTGGCGGGTCAGCTCAGTCCTGCTCGCTCTCATAAGAGGATGAGGAAACCAGGAGGTCCTCTTAGAGCACACTGAAGGGGAGCGGGGTCAGGTCTACGGCGGGTGGACTGCAGAGAGGGGGCTCAGGGGCTGCCACGCATGAGACCAAGGTGGCAGCCAGGAACAGACAGCTCCAGTGGTCCCACTGCAGCCTCCGGAACACCATGGTGAGAGGCTGGACCCCCACAGGGGTCCCCGGAATGGGCAGGGGGCTCCCAGGGCAATTCGCACCCTCCTGCCTGCCGTGAGACTCTTTCAGGCACCCATAATTCTTGCTGGCCACTCCCCTGGGCTTGGGCAGGAACTGGGGCGTGGGCAGGGCAGTCAGTTCCAGGGGCCAGAGTGTCCTGTCCGTGGCTTCTGCCCAGCCTTGTGTTGGAATATTTCCCCTTTTCCAGCTGCCTTCTGGAGTTTTGTTACAGAAACCTTTTGTCACAGAAACCTAGCTGATCTTTGACCTACAGATCTAAGGTGCTAGTCAGGTTTGATTTGACTTTGTAGATTCCAGGCTCTGGCCCAGCCTAGTCTTTGGAATGTAAATTTCAGGTGCTGCCTAGTTTGTAATTGACATGTAGATTTCTTGCTGCAGCCCAGCCTGGTCTTTGGGATCTAAATCTGAGTGCTTTCAGCCCAAAGAAGGCTTTGGTTTTGTTTTGTATCTTCTTTCCGGGGGCCTAGATTAAGGGCTGCAGATACAAGAGAATTATGTTGCCTCAATGTTCTTCCTGTAAGATCTTTTGGTGCTTTTGGTGACGTCAATGTATTGCGCCCTTTGGAAGGGCCAGGATGAATAAAAGGGATTTGGAGAGAAGGTGAGGGGCGGAAAGTGTATAGGTCGGGGAGAGTGTATAGAGAGAAGATTGGAATAAACTGCAAGTGAGACCAACCATCATGGCTTCGTTCCTTCCTTCGCCTGCCACATCTTCGCCATCAACCTCCCCGGGGTGGGGGAAGTGGCCGGAGGCTACCGAACTCGGGTGGCGGGAGAGACGGCTGCTGCCTTAGGCCCTGTGCCTGGCACAGTGCGGTTAAGCGTCCCTTCCCTCGCCCGGGCCTTTTCTTTTTATTTTTATACACCTTGTGCCAAGACTGCTTCCCTGTGGCAGGGGGCAGGGGTTGAGCCTCCGTTTCTTTGGGGAACTGTGGTGCGTTCTGTTGGTGTTCTGGCTGCTCTCTTGCCCGATGCTTCATTGCTGCAACTGCGGGCTCCAAACTTGATGAGTGCCCGGGGCTTGGAGCTGGGGGCCAGGCCAGGCGTGCTGGCGGCTGCCCATGAGGGGATCCTGGAAGCGGGCATGCAGCTCGGCGAAGAGACTGGCACTCCCCCACCCGAGGTGCTCAGCTCAGGACGGCTCTGGGGTGCGAGGCACCTCCTCTGCCTGGACGGGTCCTCCAAGGACGAGCCCCGGCCGGGATGTGCATGGCTGCTGCAAGGAAAGAGACAGAAAAGCACAAATTAGACACACTGACATTTGCGTCCCCAGCTCAGACCCAAACCAGTGTCCATGACAAAGGTCCTCCAAACCTAGAACACTGGGGTGTATAGAGAGAAGGACAGGTCAGGGAACCTGGACAGTGAAAGGGACACTTCATGGAGATTCAAGTGCTTCCATTTGTCAATCATTCTAAAATATTTTTCTATAATTTTATTTTCATGAAGTTGCTCACAATAATTTATTACCTTCAATATTTCGACACCCATCCAACCACAATTCCCCCTTTCCACCAACATGATTTCAAATTGAACACCCACCACCCCTGCCTGCCTGAATAACACTCCCTAAAGATTTTTTTGTGTATTGCTTGTTACAAATAATTCTCTAAACTTGATTTTTAAAAAAAGGATTCCCAGAGGAAAGTGTGTGAAGAACAGTAGTTCAGTGTTTTCATTGAAATGATCTGGGCCTGATAGTGAAGCCGAGAGGCAGAGAAAGTGTCTACTAAGTGTTTAGTGGCCAGAAAGTTCTGGGAGAGCTGAATACTGACCCCTGAGGCTATTTCCTTGGCCCCTCACAACCTGCGGCCCGTCCCTACCTGTCTCACCGGCTTCCTATGGCCACTCCCTGTTTATTGTCCAAGGTCACCTGACACCTGCTGCAGGCTGGCCCTCACCTCTCACTGTGCCCACAGTCCCTAGCCAGAAACATGCCCTCTCAGTATTGCAGGCTCAGGCCCTCGGGGCATCACCTTCCAGGAGGGTTTTCCTGCTGTTGCCCCACAGGGGAGAGCGGGAAGAGGTCAAGGTAAACTCTCCTGACCGTGCTGGTCTCTGGGAGGGTGACACCGCGGTCTTCCCTTTATGGTATAAGTTCTTGATGGGTGCCGGGTTCAGCTATAGAGCTGACCATTCTCACTGTGGATGGCGCCAAGAGGCTCCCTCTGTTGGGACAACTTGGACAACTTGGACGGTGCACATAGTGTCTCCCCTCTCCCAGAGATGTCCTTCTGGCTCTCTGACCACTGATACCTCTTCCATCTAAGGCCATGCCAAGATTTCCCGGTGGTGTGAGGCCTCTGCTTGCTCCTGTGTCCTGCTGCTCTTTGCCCTTCACAATCCCATTGTCTCACGACAGAACTGGTCGCGGCTTTCTCTCTCTCCACCTGTGGACAGAGGTGGCTTTAGACCCTATCAGAAAACTAGACCCAGGAGCTTCGAATTTCCACTGCCAGGTCTGGGTGGAGAGAAATAGGTCACTGCTTCCTGTTATGACAGAGGACAGTCACACCCTCAGCCCCGAATCACTTCATGGCCTCCTACCTCGTGTGACGAAAATCAGCCTCTGCCCCTGAGAGTCAGATACCACGGAAAGCCATGGCCTACGTGGTCCCAAGCTATGCGGCTTCCAGCTTCCAGAGATCAGCTGCGTCTGTGGGTCAGGGCCCCTGGGCATCTCCTGGCTCTGGCCTCCTCAGGATATCTACTTCAGAGGCCTCCCAGGGGAAGCCAGAGCTGGGATGAGCTCTACATTGCCACACATTCAATTTAACAGCAGTTTTCAGGAGAATATACTGGTGAATCCACAGAGCCACCTGCCCCAACCGCAACCTGAACCTGAGGAGAGGAAGGACCGAGTCTCTCCATGTCTCTCCGGAACATCCCGGAATGATCCCGAAGAGGGTCAGGGCCATGTCCAGAATGGAGGGAGTTCTCCTGCATTGCTAAGGCCTCTGCCTGCTTCTCTCTGTGGGGATACGTGTAGAATACTTGGGCTCAGCACAGCATCGACCTGGACGGGAGCTGGGAGGACTCCAAGAGGTGGTGCTGGCATCGCAATATGTGTGACTGTCCATCTCAGTCAACACAGGAAACAGGGCCAACCCCATTGGGAGGATGAGGGTGATCTTAGCAGAGACCAAATACCAGTGACCAACAAATCACAAAAAAGTTGTCACCAGAAAAATCCTGCTTCTTTCCAGGTGGGCTTGTGCCAGATTCCATTTCGGCTACACTCAAAGGCCAGCATTCTGTTCTCCTTGGTTCATTGTGAGTCACGGCCGATTCACCTCCATCCAGGCCTGGCAGTGGAAACTCAAAGCTCCTGGGTCTAGTCTTCTCATAGACCTTAAGCCCCCTCTGTCTGCAGGTGGAGAGAGAGAACCCTGAATCAGCTATGTCGTGGGACCATGGGAATGTGAAGGACAAAGTGCAGCAGGACACAGGGGCAAGAAGAGGCCTCACACGGCAGGGAAACCTTGGCATGACCTCAGATGGAAGAGGCATCCTTGGTCAGCGAGTTCACAAAGGACTTCCCCGGGGGGAGGGGAGAACCTGTGCCCTCCATCCTGGTTCCAGTCCTGTGCACTGAGAAGACTCAGCTCTACAGCTGAACCCGTCCCTCAGAGAGAACTCACACCCCACAGGGAAGCCCATGGCATCACCCTCCCAGAGCCTGGGCAGATCAGGAGAGTGTCCTTCCACCGTCCTGCGGTCTGCCCTGTGGGGGGAGCATCAGGAAAATACCCCGGAGGGGTGACGCCCCTGAGCCTGCAAGGTTGAGAAGGCAGGTCCCTGGCTTTGGCCTGTGGGCACAGTGAGAGGTGAGGGGCGCCTGCACTAGGTGTCAGGTGACCTTGGACAGTCAACAGGGAGTGGCTACATGTAGGAAGTGAGACAGGTAGGGAGAGGCCACTCATTGGGGTGAGACAGGTAGAGAGGGGCCACAGGTAGGTACGGCCCAAGGAATTAGCCTCAGGGGTCAACACGTAGCTCTTCCAGAACTTTCTGGCCACTAAACCCTTGGCAGACACTTTTCTCTACCTCTCTGCTGCACTACCACGCCCAGCTCATGTCGCCTTCAAGAGTGAACTACTGTCCTTCACACACTGTCTTCTGGGAACACTCTTATGCTCATATTTAGCGAATCATTCGTTAGAAGCAAGAGAAAATTGAAAAAAAAAACAAAACTAGGGCCTGTTCTTCGGGCAGGCTTGGGGGTGGTTGTTCAATCGAATGTCATCGTGAAGTCGCCTCACTTCTGCTCACCCCCAGCAGAGTGAGGGGCCCTGTGGGACTTGGGGGCGGGTACGATGCGGACACCGCAGTCCAGGAGCTGGTGTGAAGGTGCCAAAGGCCCCGAGTAGCCCCCAGGAGGCTGCTGTGCCCACACGAGAGAGGGGCTCTTGCCACCTCCTGGAGGTGCATTGGGTCGGTGACTCCTGTGGACAGGGTGTGAGAGTTTCTGAATTTGGGGGTTGGACAAGGAAAGGGCAGGGGCTCAGGGGCTCAGGGCAGCACTGGACTGCTCGTGCAAGGTTGTCGAGGACAGGGGAATGTCTGGAGATGAGGCACAAGGCCCCGTCCCTTACAAGGACGAGAGGAGTGAAGGAGTGGGACCTTGAGAGACCTAAAGGATGTGGCAGGAGGAGGGGAGCAGGCGGAGCTCAGAGTGGTTGCTAGTGACGGGCTGGGTTCTTAGTGACAAAGAGTTCCCGGGGGCTAATTCGTGGGAAATGCAGGACAGATCCTCAGAGCAGAAATGCTTGTTGGCAGGGGCTGGAAGTAATGTGGTATCCGAGTAGCTGAGCCGGGGGCAGCTGGGTTGGAGCCCACGACTGAGCCATTAAGCCCCAGTGCTCAGGGGATGGAGGTGCTCATACGGGGCAGGGTCAAGAGGCCCAGAGTGAGCACAGTGCAGAGTCTGGCGAGAAGCCAATCCCGGATTTCACTGGCCGAGGTTCCCTCCAGTCACAGCAGTGCCTGATCCTGGCAGTGGGTCCTGGGAACGCTTCCGTCGATTCACTGCACAGACCGAGGAGTGAGACCCGGGCGTATTGGAGTTGGCTCAGCCCCTCACCTGGGCAGTCTGCGTGTGGATCCTCCCCTCTCTGCCTCCTGGATGCTGACTCTGTGCTGGAGAGTCCCGCCTCCCTCGGGGCCCAGCGGGATGAAGCTGCTTCGTGCCTTTGCCTGTTGCTTCCTTGTGGCTCAGCGGCCAGCACGTTAACAATGGGGACGAGCTGCTGGGGCAGTCGAGCTGGGGATTCCGCCTGCCGAAGCCACACATGCTTGTAGGGTCTCTCTCGGGATGTTCCCGCGGGTCTCTGCTCCTCTTGGGTTCCCTTAAAGAAACGTCTGACCTGACGGAGGGCTGGCTGCGAATCCAGTTGCGTCCCTGACACGCTGTGTGGACGTGCTCTCCGGGGCTGGGCGGGGACAGCTGTGGCACGGGTGTCATTCCCGCACAGCAGTTTCCCTTCACACTGTGCTTTGTTTTGCATTTCGGGTGCCAGGCAGGATTGATAAAAAATATCGATCCTTAGGGGTCAGCCAGCAGTGGTTTTTAGCCCTATCCAGGGCACTGGAAACGAAATCCAATCAAGAACCAGAGCACCAAGAGGAGGGTCTTTAGGCACGCAAGGGAGTGTAGAGGCCGAAAGAGGCTCAAGTTAGGATAGGGTGGGGGTAAGGTAGGAAAGGCTCCAAGAGGGGGAAGAGACTCATGATCATGATAATGGGCGGCCCCATTCTCCAGGGTTGGAACATCAGTGGGGGATAATTTGTCAGGAGGACTCTTTAGGGAGGGGTTTCTAAAGGGCCTTGGTCTGATGGGAATCTCTGGATTGTGTCTTATCAGCGGGAGGGCTGTCACTGTTGGGCACAGGAATAACAACCCAAGAGCAGGTGGAGGGGGGTAATGACAATGTTCTTAAGAAATCTCTCCCACGTTGGACAATCTTCCTTACTTCAGGGGAGTGATGATAAATTTTGAGAATATCACGAATGAGTTTCCAATAGGAAAGGGCTTGGACTGGAACTTTCTCAGGCCCAAAGGTTTCATAATAATCTTTTAAGCAATCTCCTACTCTCCCCCAACGTTTCTCTTCAATAGTACCTTCCTGGGGAAACCAGGGAGACACCTCACCGATGATGATGTAAGTAAGGAATTCCTGCAGGTCTTTTTTCTTAACCCTAGTGCCCCGTGTCCTAAGGGACTCCTGAAGCCCCGGAGAAACATATACGTTTAACTCAATGACCGTCCCACAATCAAAATCAAGAGCGGATAGACAGAGAAAAGATCGCCAATCATTTCTTCAAAAGGAGTGACCAGTGGAATGCTTGGGAAGGAGTGCCCACTTGATGCATAGTTTTTCTTCTGCATGGAAGGAGAATTTACCTGGGATTCATGGCTGTGAGCCCCTAACCCTCTCACGGGAGTCTTGTAGCGCTGGGGCGCCCTAGTGATATTTATGTGCCCGACCCGTCCTTGAGTTGCTCTGTGTGAGCGTGTAGCGGGTGATGGGTGAGAAACAGACCAAAGCAAAGCTGAGGGAGGGAAACGGGGATCCTGATGGATGGGACCCAGGCCCAGATGAGGAGGGGCCTGGAAGGCTTGGTGCCTTTCTCTGGCACTGAATCCCACACGTACCCCTTCCAAATGCCAAATTCATGTCGAGGGCCAACTTGAGACTGAGCTGAGAGATACCTCCACCCGGCCCAGTCAGGAGGACAAGACACCTCTCCTGAGCTCTTGGCTCTGACCATCCTGGATGGTTTCTGCTGGATGAGAAACCAGGGGGAGGGGACCCGGATGTGCGTGACTGGCGATGCCTCCCAGGGAGAGACCAGACATAGGTGCAATTCAGACACTTTATTGGAGGAAAGTCACTGCCATGGGGAGTCCCGATGACATCCCAGGGCACAGTCCCCAAAACACGCCCATCCTGCTCTGCCCCTACATGGGACATGGGCACATGCAGAGCCCACCTAACGACCAAAGGCCCCAGCAAGTCAAGGCACCGCTGGCGTGCGCACACGACATGGTACCTGCTCTGGTCCTAGCCCCGGCCACAGCAGAACGAAAGGCCAGGATTCTGCTGCTGTTCATCCCACCGTCTTCTTCTGCAAAGTCTGTGGGGACAGAATTCAAACAGCCTCAGACGCAGGATCTGGAATTCTCCTGAGAGTCCTAACTTGGAACGATGCTTCTCGGGCACCTGAGTGCGAGTCCCATCTTGGCCCCCAACTGCCAACAGTCCCCCCTGCTCTGGGCTAGGTACTAGGGGTCCCCCAGAGACAGTCTGGGCCCACAGGTATCCTCCAGAGTAACAGGATAGTCCGGGTCACATGCAGCCGGGGGCACAGGCTGGTGGGCATTGGCCTCAGTCTTGCTCGCTCTCGTCGGAGGACGAGGACACCAGGAGGTCCTCATAGAGCACACTGAAGGGGCGCGGGGTCGGGCCTGCGGCGGGTGGGCTGCAAGCAGGGGGCTCGCTCTCGTCGGAGGACGAGGACACCAGGAGGTCCTCATAGAGCACACTGAAGGGGCGCGGGGTCGGGCCTACGGCGGGTGGGCTGCAAGCAGGGGGCTCAGGGGCCGCTACAGATGAGTCTGAGCTGACAGGCAGGAACCCACAGCTCCAGTGGTCCCCCTGCAGCCTCCGGAACACCATGGTGAGAGGCCCGACCTCCACAGGGTTCCCCAGGTGAGGCAAAGGGCTCGCACGGCAGGCCGCAACCTCCTGTCCGTGGCTACTAGGAGCCTGGGGCTGGGAGCCTCTTTCAAGCCCCTGTTCATCACGTTGGCCACTCTCGTGGGCTTGGGCAGGAACTGGGGTGTGGACAGGGCATTCATTTCCAGGGACCAGAGTGTCCTGTCGGTGGCCGCTGCCCAATCTTGTGCCCGGGCTGCTTCCCTGGGGGGAGGGGGAGGGACCGAGCCTCCGTTTCTTCGGGGAACTGTGGGTGGCGTCTGTGAGTGCGCTGGCCGCTCTCTTGCCTGCTGCTCTCTCGCCTGCTGCTCCATCGCTGCCACTGTGGCATCCAAACTGGATGAGTGCCCGGGGCTTGCGGCTGGGAGCCAGGGCAGGTGTACGGGCAGCTGCCCATGCGGGGCTCCTAGAAGCGGGCACACAGCTCGGCGAAAGGCCCGGTGTTTTCCCGGCAACGGGAACCAACTCAGGACTGCTCTGGGGTTGTGCGCGAGGCACCTCCTCAGGCTGGACGGGTACTTCAAGGACCAGCGCAGGCCGGGTTCTGCATGGCTGCTGCAAGGAAAGACAGAGAAAAGCACAAATTAGACACAGTGACATTTGCGTCCCCAGCTCACACCCAAACCAGTGACCATGACGAAGGTACCACAAACATTAGAACACTGGGGTGGACAGAGGAGGGACAGGTCAGGGGACCCTGAACAGTGAGAGGGACACCAGAGAGGAGACACGGTGGCGGGGGGTCTGGGGGGGGGCGGCGCCCAGGATCATGAAGGAATGGGCTAGCTTGGCCCCTCTGTACTTACCCTCACGTAGTCCCAGGACTCCTTCCCGTCCTTCGCTAAGGCCTGGGGCTTCTGGTCCTGTGTCGTGGGGCATCCCTTCGGCAGAGATCCCCTCCCGGGAATGAGCCTGCAAACAGCACATCAGAGAGTCAGTCAGCCCAGCCCATCCTCGATCGTTCATCCCTGACCCGTCGCCCAGCCCTGTGGGAGAGAGGAGGGAGAGCTGCGGGGCCTCTGCACCAGCGTCCTCTCTGCCGGCCCGTCCCACTGCCTTCCGTCCTCCACCCCCCAGGGCCTCTCTCTGGGTGCCTCGACCCTGGCATTTGGGGCCCCAGGAGAGAGGCGCTCTCTGGGAGGGAGGAGGTGGGCTCCCTCCTTCCCCTCCTCTCTGGGATGCCCGGCCAATCATCCTGTGGGAGTTGGGAGACACCAAATCTGGGACGGAGCCCCGAGCTGCGGGAAACGTGCCAGTACTCACCTGGATCCGCAGGCCTTAGGGACGCCCCTGGAGGGCGCTGGTGCACAACGGGGCGGCACGTTCTCCTTTTCCTTTGGGCGTCCCAGGGGCTGGAGAACCAGGGCCCCCTGCCAGCGTCTGATGGGGCACCTGAGGTTCCGTGCCCGGTGCCCAAAGGCGCCGCAGTCCTTGCACTTGACCTGCGGAGAGAAGGGCCAGAGTGAGGCAGGGGCTCTGCGAGCCTGTGCAGGGTCATAGAGGGACTGGCCAGTTGGAGCCAGGAGGACGAGGACCCCATCCCCTCCAGGGGACCCCTGGGAGATTCCAGCCCAGAGCCCCTGTGGCCCCAGAGTGCTGGGACACGTGGGGCCTGCAGGACTCGTCTCGGCATGGGCAGCCCATCCCACACGGGCCAACACCCCCTGGCACTAGCGGCAAAGGGCAGCTGGGGCCTGGCAGGGTCTGAGGCCAGAGCACAGGGGGCCCTGCCCATGGCCCACTGATGCCCGATGGAAAGGCCTGCCCACTTGACCCGTGATGAGCTCCAAGACCAGCTCCGAGAGATGGGACAGGGCAGAGGTGGGCACGCTCATTTCCCCTCCCGGCCTGACTCTGGGCCTGTCCACCCTCCCACTTCCTCCCTGCACCAGCCCAACACTTACCTTGGGGTCCTCGTGCTCTGGGGCTCCTCCCGGGGACACCTTCCAGGCCTGGGCTCTCTGGGCTGCAGGGCCTCTGGGCCGAGCGGGTCGTCCCCACACAGAACTCATCTCTGGGTATTGGCGGCAGAGTCGGCCTCCTAAAGAAAGGAGAAACAAGCTTGATTCACTCACAGAGTTACACACGGCCACTCACTGCAACTCACACACATGCAAACATACATGCACAGAGACACACACACACACACACATGCATGCGCACATCCATACGCCCGTGTACGCAGACACCCACATACACATGCACACACACGCAGAAGTACATTCACACACATGCCCACAGAGACACACACACGTACACATAAACACACATGCACACAGACACACGCGTGCACACAGGAAAACACACACATGCACACATTATCCCACAGAGCCCTGCAGTGCACTTTATAAGGAATCCCACACGCCATACACACGGGCACCCAGGAATGCCCCCTCCTACCCTGCCTTGGCACATCCTCCTCTCCCTCATCTAGACCCCAGCCAAATCTCCTGTTTCCAAGAGCCCCCGGACCTACATCCTGTCTGAGAGTGGATGGAGAGTCCACTCACCTGAACTCTGTGGCGGTCCTCTGCTGTGGCCTTCGACCTTGCTAAATCGGGGAGTCTGGACAAGGCTCAGAGATGCTGCATCCCCGTGGCAGGTGAAGGCCGGAAAGGATCCACTTCCTGGAAGTTCCCCTTTAGATAGGCTCCAGGACCGAGTGGGTGGGGCCCGCCGTGTCCATCAAGTGCTGGTGGGGGAGACCCAAACTTTGCAGGTGGCCCCAAACTCCTGGTCTCTGGACACTTGACTCGGCCAGTGCTGGAGAGAATCTCTCGGCTCCCTGTCCGTTTCGGGTAGGATGCCCCGGTGCTGTGTCCTGGGTCCAGAGGGCTTCGTGGGGATTTCAGTCCTTCCATTTGTCAATCGTTCTCAAACTTTTCTTTATAATTTTATTTTCATGAAGTTGCTCAAAATAATTTATTACCTTTAACATTCCGACACCAACCCACCGGCATTACCCCTTTCCACCAACATGACTTCAAATTGAACACCCACCACCACCGGAGCCTGCCTGAATAACAGTCCCTAAATAATTTTTGGTGTATTCCTTGTTACAAATAATTCTCTAAACTTGATTTTAAAAAAAAGGGTTCCCAGAAGAAAGTGTGTGAAGAACAGTAGTTCACCCTTACGGTGAAATGATCTGGGCCGGGTAGTGCAGCTGAGGCAGAGAAAGTGTCTGCCGGAGGTTTAGTGGCCGGAATGTTCTGGAAGTGCTGAATGCTGACCCTTGAGGCTACCTACTTGGCCCCTTCCTTCCTACCTTCGGCCCCTCCCTGTCTGCGGCCCCTCCCTACCTGTCTCGCCCCCTTCCTGTGGCCCCTCCCTCCCTGTCTCGCTCTCTTCCTGTGGCCACTTTCTGTTGACTGTCCAGGGTCCCCTGACACCTGCTGCAGGATGGCCCTGACCTCTCACTGTGCTCACAGGCCCTAGCCAGAGACCTGCCCTCTCAGGCTTGCAGGCTCAGGACCTCGGGGCATCCACTTCCAGGAGGGTTTTCTGGCTTCTACCTCTTCTCAGAGGAGATCGGCAAGAGGTCAGGGTGAACTTTCCTGACCATCCTGGTCTCTGGGAGGGTGGCACCGCAGGCTTCCCTTTACCATGTGAGTTCTTGTTGGATGCTGGGTTCAGCAGTAGAGCTGACCATTTTCCCTTTGATGGCGCCAGTGTTTCCCTCTGTTTGAGACAACTTGGACGGTGCACATAGTGTCTCCCCTCTCCCAGAGATGTCCCTCTGGCTTGCTGACCACGGATAGCTCTTCCATCTGAGGCCATGCCAAGATTTCCCAGCAGTGTGAGGCCTCTCTTGCCCGAGTCCTGCTGCTCTTTGCCCTTTCCAGTCCCATTGTCTCACAACAGAGCTGGTCTCGGCTTTCTCTCTCTCCACCTGTGGACAGAGGGGGCTTTAAGCCCTATCAGAAAACTAGACCCAGGAGCTTCGAATTTCCACTGCTAGGTTTGGGTGGAGAGAAATAGGTCACTGCTTTCTGTTCTGATAGAGGACAGTTACACCCTCTGGACGGTGCACCGACCAAGCAGGCCATGGCATTCCGTGGTATCCGATTATCAGGGGTATAGGCTGATTTTTGTCACACGAGGTAGGAGGCCATGAAGTGATTTGGGGCTGAGGGTGTGACTGTCCTCTGTCAGAACAGGAAGCAGTGACCTATTTCTCTCCACCCAGACCTGGCAGTGGAAATTCAAAGCTCCTGGGTCTAGTTTTCTGATAGGGTCTAAAGCCACCTCTGTCCACAGGTGGAGAGAGAGAAAGCCGCGGCCAGCTCTGTCGTGAGACAATGGGATTGTTAAGGGCAAAGAGCAGCAGGTCACAGGAGCAAGCAGAGGCCTCACAACACCGGGAAACCTTGGCATGGCCTTAGATGGAAGAGCTATCAGTGGTCAGCGAGCCAGAAGGACATCCCCTGGAGAGGGGAGCCACTATTTGCATAGTCCAGGTTGTTCAAGATCTCCCAAGAGAGGGAGCCTCTTGGCGCCATCCACAGTGAGAATGGTCAGCTCTACAGCTGAACCCGGCACCCAACAAGAACTTACACCATTAAGGGAAGACCGAGGTGTCACCCTCCCAGAGACCAGCATGGTCAGGAGAGTTTATCTCGACCTCTTCCCACTCTCCCCTTTGGGGCAACAGCAGGAAAACCCTCCTGGAAGGTGACGCCCAGAGGGCCTGAGCCTGCAAGGCTGAGAGGGCAGGTCTTTGGCTAGGGACTGTGGGCACAGTGAGTGGTGAGGGCCAGTCTCTAGCAGGTGTCAGGTGACCTTGGACAATAAACTGGGAGTGGACACAGGAAGCCCGTTAGACAGGTAGGGAGGGGCCGCAGGTAGGGAGGGGCCAAGGAAGTAGCCTCAGGGGTCAGTTTTCAGCTCTCCCAGAACTTTCCAGCCACTAAACCCTTAGTAGACACTTTCTCTGCCTCTCGGCTTCACTATCAGGCCCAGATCATTTCAATGAATACACTGAACTACTGTTCTTCACACACTTTCCTCTGGAATCCTTTTTTTAAAAAAATCAAGTTTAGTGAATTACTTGTAACAAGCAATACACAAAAAAATCTTTAGGGAGTGTTATTCAGGCAGGCAGGGGTGGTGGGTGTTCAATTTGAAATCATGTTGGTGGAAAGGGGGAATTGTGGTTGGATGGGTGTCGAAATATTGAAGGTAATAAATTATTGTGAGCAACTTCATGAAAATAAAATTATAGAAAAATATTTTAGAATGATTGACAAATGGAAGCACTGGAATCTCCATGAAGTGTCCCTTTCACTGCCAGGGTCCCCTGACCTGTCCTTCTCTCTATACACCCCAGTGTTCTAGGTTTGGAGGACCTTCCTCATGGACACTGCTTTGGGTCTGAGCTGGGGACGCAAATGTCAGTGTGTCTAATTTGTGCTTTTCTGTCTCTTTCCTTGCAGCAGCCATGCACATCCCGGCCGGGGCTCATCCTTGGAGGACCCGTCCAGGCACAGGAGCTGCTTCGCACCCCAGAGCCGTCCTGAGCTGAGCACCGCGGGTGGGAGAGTGCCAGGCTCTTCGCCGAGCTGCATGCCCGCTTCCAGGATCCCCTCATGGGCAGCCACCAGCACGAGTAGCCTGGCCCCCAGCTCCAAGCCCCGGGCACTCATCCGGTTTGGAGCCCTCGGTTGCAGCAATGGAGCATCGGGCAAGAGAGCAGCCAGCACACCAACAGACCGCACCACAGTTCCCCAAAGAAATGGAGGCTCAACCCATGCCCCCCCCGCCACAGGGAAGCAGTCTTGGCACAAGGCTGGGCAGCAGCCACCGACAGGACACTCTGACCCCTGGAACTGACTGCCCTGCCCACGCCCCAGTTCCTGCCCAAGCCCAGGGGAGTGGCCAGCAAGACGAATGGGTGCCTGAAAGAGTCTCACGGCAGGCAGGAGGGTGCGGATTGCCCTGGGAGCCCACTGCCCATTCTGGGGACCCCTGTGGGGGTCCAACCTCTCACCATGGTGTTCCGGAGGCTGCAGTGGGACCACTGGAGCTGTCGGTTCCTGGCTGCCAGCTTGGTCTCATGCGTGGCAGCCCCTGAGCCCCCTCTCTGCAGTCCACCCGCCGTAGACCGGACGCCTCTCCCCTTCAGTGTGATCTATGAGGACCTCCTGGTTTCCTCATCCTCTGATGAGAGCGAGCAGGACTGAGCTGACCCGCCAAAGTCCACCAGCCTGGGCCCCCTGCCGTGTGTGGCCGGGAACATCTTGCTACTGTGGAGGAGAACCCCAGGCCCAGACTGTCTCTGGGGGACCCCTAATACCTAGCCCAGAGCATGGGGGACTGTTGGCAGCTGTTGGCCGAAAACGGACTCACACTCAGGTGCCTGAGAAGTATCATCTGGAGTTTGGACTCTCACTGGAATTCCAGCTCCTGTGCCTGAGGCTGTTTCAATCCTGTGCCCACAGACTCAGCGAGAGCAGACGGTGGGAGGCACAGCAGCAGCAGCAGCATTGTGACCCTTCGTTCTCCCGTGGCCAGGGCCAGGGCCATGGCAGGTACCATGTCATGTGTGCTCACACAGCAGTGCCCTGACTCTGCTGGGGTCGTGAGTGCATTGGGTGGGCTCTCCATGTGCCCATGTCCTATGTGTGTGCAGAGCATGATGGGGCGTGTCATAGAGACTGTGCCCAGGGGTGTCACTGGGACTCCCTATGTCAGTGACTTTCCTCCAATAAAGTGTCTGAACTGCACCCGTGTCTTGTCTCTCCCAGTCAGGTGTCTCCAATCATGCACAGGCTGTGTCCCCTCCCCTGGTTTCCGTGTTCAGCAGAATCAGGACAGGGCAAAGCTGAGGGCTCAGGGGAGAATTCTTGACCTCCTGACTGCCTTGTTGGGGTCTCTCTCAGCTGAGTCTGCAGTGGGCCTGGACAGAAACTTCAGGTTGAGCAGGGGATGGGGGTGGGGATGGGAGTCGGTTCTGGAGAAAAGCACTGAGCCCTCCAAGCCCCTTTCCAGCCACAAGTCCCCCAAGCCCCACCTGGGTCCACCAGACAGGATCCTCATTTCCCTCCCTCAGTCCTGCTCAGCCTGGGACCCGCCCATCACCCTCTACATGCTCACACAGAGCAACTCAAGGACCTTAATGGTGGACACCAGGTCCAGGGCCATGAATCGTCTCTGCGGTTCCAGGATTACGGGAGTGGCCAGAGTAAGCCAGAGAAGGGGCTCCTGAGGCCTGTCGGGACCCTGCAGAGGAAAGTGACCCACTGACCTGCACGTTGCAAATCCCAGATAGCTCTAGGCCTGGAGGGTGCAGGGAAGTATGTTTCCAGGTGGACCAGCCGCCTGCCATTGGACTCCGTTTCTGATCCAGAGATGTCTGACCCCCATCCTGGGGTCAAACTCACACACTGATCGAGACTGTAAGAGGAAGCTCCCCTTTTTGGCACCCTGATGTGCCTTCAGTGCTGGGAGCTGGGAGGTATCCCGGGGTTACAGGGGATGGTGCCCGGCTCTCCCCTCAGGCAGGGCCCGGGAGACACCCAGGGTCCCATCCACATTCCTCCTGCTGCCCTTTCGGTCCATGGAGTATCACCCTCTGACACTGGCAGGTACCACCTCAAATATGCCCCCCAGCACTGCCCTGACCTGTGCTGGGGCCAGTATCTGTCTGGCCGTGGTTGCCATTTTGGAGGGACTCTACATGTGCCCTTCGGAACCTCTCTCCTTCAAACTGGGCACCCAGTGTTTATGGACGGTCTCACCTTCATTCCTTCAATCTACTGCAGTCGGTCACGACTTGGCATGAGTACCTGGGCCTTTACGCTGTGGCGCCCCTTCAGTGTGCTCTATGAGGACCTCCTGGTGTCCTCGTCCTCCGACGAGAGCGAGCCCTCTGCTTGCAGCCCACCCGCCGCAGGCCCGACCCCAAGCTCCTTCAGTGTGCTCTATGAGGACCTCCTGGTGTCCTCGTCCTCTGACGAGAGTGAGCAAGACTGAGGCCAATGCCCACCAGCCTGTGCCCCCGGCTGCATGTGACCCGGACTATCCTGTTACTCTGGAGGATACCTGTGGGCCCAGACTGTCTCTGGGGGACCCCTAGTACCTAGCCCAGAGCAGGGGAGACTGTTGGCAGTTGGGGGCCAAGATGGGACTCGCACTCAGGTGCCCGAGAAGCATCGTTCCAAGTTAGGACTCTCAGGAGAATTCCAGATCCTGCGTCTGAGGCTGTTTGAATTCTGTCCCCACAGACTTTGCAGAAGAAGACGGTGGGATGAACAGCAGCAGAATCCTGGCCTTTCGTTCTGCTGTGGCCGGGGCTAGGACCATAGCAGGTACCATGTCGTGTGCGCACGCCAGCGGTGCCTTGACTTGCTGGGGTCTTTGGTCGTTAGGTGGGCTCTGCATGCGCCCATGTCCCATGTAGGGGCAGAGCAGGATGGGCGTGTTTTGGGGACACTGCCCTGGGATGTCATCGGGACTCCCCATGTCAGTGACTTTCCTCCAATAAAGTGTCTGAATTGCACCTATGTCTGGTCTCTCCCTGGGAGGCATCGCCAGTCACGCACATCCGGGTCCCCTCCCCCTGGTTTCTCATCCAGCAGAAACCATCCAGGATGGTCAGAGCCAAGAGTTCAGGAGAGGTGTCTTGTCCTCCTCACTGGGCCGGGTGGAGGTATCTCTCAGCTCAGTCTCAAGTTGGCCCTCGACATGAATTTGGCATTTGGAAGGGGTACGTGTGGGATTCAGTGCCAGAGAAAGGCACCAAGCCTTCCAGGCCCCTCCTCATCTGGGCCTGGGTCCCATCCATCAGGATCCCCGTTTCCCTCCCTCAGCTTTGCTTTGGTCTGTTTCTCACCCATCACCCGCTACACGCTCACACAGAGCAACTCAAGGACGGGTCGGGCACATAAATGTCACTAGGGCGCCCCAGCGCTACAAGACTCCCGTGAGAGGGTTAGGGGCTCACAGCCATGAATCCCAGGTAAATTCTCCTTCCATGCAGAAGAAAAACTCTGCATCAAGTAGGCACTCCTTCCCAAGCATTCCACTGGTCACTCCTTTTGAAGAAATGATTGGCGATCTTTTCTCTGTCTATCCGCTCTTGATCTTGATTGTGGGACAGTCATTGAGTTAAACGTATATGTTTCTCCGGGGCTTCAGGAGTCCCTTAGGACACGGGGCACTAGGGTTAAGAAAAAAGACCTGCAGGAATTCCTTACTTACATCATCATCGGTGAGGTGTCTCCCTGGTTTCCCCAGGAAGGTACTATTGAAGAGAAACGTTGGGGGAGAGGAGGAGCTTGCTTAAAAGATTATTATGAAACCTTTGGGCCTGAGAAAGTTCCAGTCCAAGCCCTTTCCTATTGGAAACTCATTCGTGATATTCTCAAAATTTATCATCACTCCCCTGAAGTAAGGAAGATTGTCCAACGTGGGAGAGATTTCTTAAGAACATTGTCATTACCCCCCTCCACCTGCTCTTGGGTTGTGATTCCTGTGCCCAACAGTGACAGCCCTCCCGCTGATAAGACACAATCCAGAGATTCCCATCAGACCAAGGCCCTTTAGAAACCCCTCCCTAAAGAGTCCTCCTGACAAATTATCCCCCACTGATGTTCCAACCCTGGAGAATGGGGCCGCCCATTATCATGATCATGAGTCTCTTCCCCCTCTTGGAGCCTTTCCTACCTTACCCCCACCCTATCCTAACTTGAGCCTCTTTCGGCCTCTACACTCCCTTGCGTGCCTAAAGACCCTCCTCTTGGTGCTCTGGTTCTTGATTGGATTTCGTTTCCAGTGCCCTGGATAGGGCTAAAAACCACTGCTGGCTGACCCCTAATGATCGATATTTTTTATCAATCCTGCCTGGCACCCGAAATGCAAAACAAAGCACAGTGTGAAGGGAAAGTGCTGTGCGGGAATGACACCCGTGCCACAGCTGTCCCCGCCCAGCCCCGGAGAGCACGTCCACACAGCGTGTCAGGGACGCAACTGGATTCGCAGCCAGCGCTCCGTCAGGTCAGACGTTTCTTTAAGGGAACCCAAGAGGAGCAGAGACCCGCGGGAACATCCCGAGAGAGACCCTAGAAGCATGTGTGGCTTCGGCAGGCGGAATCCCCAGCTCGACTGCCCCAGCAGCTCGTCCCCATGGTTAACGTGCTGGACGCTGAGCCACAAGGAAGCAACAGGCAAAGGCACGAAGCAGCTTCATCCCGCTGGGCCCCGAGGGAGGCGGGACTCTCCAGCACAGAGTCAGCATCCAGGAGGCAGAGAGGGGAGGATCCACACGCAGACTGCCCAGGTGAGGGGCTGAGCCAACTCCAATACGCCCGGGTCTCACTCCTCGGTCTGTGCAGTGAATCGACTGAAGCGTTCCCAGGACCCATTGCCAGGATCAGGCACTGCTGTGACTGCAGGGAACCTCGGCCAGTGAAATCCGGGATTGGCTTCTCGCCAGACTCTGCACTGTGCTCACTCTGGGCCTCTTGACCCTGCCCCGTATGAGCACCTCCATCCCCTGAGCACTGGGGCTTAATGGCTCAGTCGTGGGCTCCAACCCAGCTGCCCCCGGCTCAGCTACTCGGATACCACATTGCTTCCAGCCCCTGCCAACAAGCATTTCTGCTCTGAGGATCTGTCCTGCATTTCCCACGAATTAGCCCCCGGGAACTCTTCGTCACTAAGAACCCAGCCCGTCACTAGCAACCACTCTGAGCTCCGCCTGCTCCCCTCCTCCTGCCACATCCTTTAGGTCTCTCAAGGTCCCACTCCTTGACTCCTCTCGTCCTTGTAAGGGACGGGGCCTTGTGCCTCATCTCCAGACATTCCCCTGTCCTCGACAACCTTGCACGAGCAGTCCAGTGCTGCCCTGAGCCCCTGAGCCCCTGCCCTTTCCTCGTCCAACCCCCAAATTCAGAAACTCTCACACCCTGTCCACAGGAGTCACCGACCCAATGCACCTCCAGGAGGTGGCAAGAGCCCCTCTCTCGTGTGGGCACAGCAGCCTCCTGGGGGCTACTCGGGGCCTTTGGCACCTTCACACCAGCTCCTGGACTGCGGTGTCCCCATCGTACCCGCCCCCAAGTCCCACAGGGCCCCTCACTCTGCTGGGGGTGAGCAGAAGTGAGGCGACTTCACGATGACATTCGATTGAACAACCACCCCCAAGCCTGCCGGAAGAACAGTCCCTAGTTTTTTTTTTTCAATTTTCTCTTGCTTCTAACGAATGATTCGCTAAATAGGAGCATAAGAGTGTTCCCAGAAGACAGTGTGTGAAGAACAGGAGTTCACTCTTGACGGCGAAATGAGCTGGGCGTGGTAGTGCAGCAGAGAGGTAGAGAAAAGTGTCTGCCAAGGGTTTAGTGGCCAGAAAGTTCTGGAAGAGCTACGTGTTGACCCCTGAGGCTAATTCCTTGGGCCGTACCTACCTGTGGCCCCTCTCTACCTGTCTCACCCCAATGAGTGGCCTCTCCCTACCTGTCTCGCTTCTGACCTGTAGCCACTCCCTGTTTACTGTCCAAGGTCACCTGACACCTCCTGCAGGTGGCCCTCACCTCTCACTGGGCACAAAGGCCCTAGCAGGGACCTGCCCTCTCAGACCTGCAGGCTCAGGCCCTTGGGGCATCGCCTCTCATGGGGCTTTTCCTGCTGCTGCCCCACTGGGCAGAGCAAAAGGACTTTGGAGGATCACTCTCCTTACCCTGCCCAGGCTTTGGGAGGGTAATGCCACAAGCTTCCGTGGGTGGTGTGAGTTTTCTCTGGGGGCCGGGTTCAGCCATAGAGCTGACTGTTCTCCTCACTGTGGTCGGGAAACGTGGACAGTGCACTCAGGGGCTCCCCTCCCCACGGAGATGTCCTTTCTGGGCTCGCTGACCGAGGAAAGCTCTTCCATCGGACGTCATGCCAAGGTTTCCCAGCGGTGTGAGGCTTCTGCTTGCCCCTGTGTACTGTTGCTCTTTGCCCTTCACATTCCCATTGTCCCACGACAGAGCAAACTCTGGGTTCTCTCTCTCCGCCTGCGGGCAGAGGGGGCTTGAGGCCTATGAGAAGACTAGACCCAGGACCTTTGAGTTTCCACTGCGAGACCTGGATGGAGACGAATCGGCCGTGACTCACAAAGGACCGAGGAGACGAGAGTGCTGGCCTTTGAGTGTAGCCAAAATGGAATCTGGCACCACCCCACCTGAAATGATGATGCAAGACTTTTCTAGTGACAACTTTTTTTGTGACTTGTTGGTCCCTGGAATTTGGTCTCTGCTATCCTCAGAGCACCCTCATTCTCCCCATGGGGCTGGCCCTGTTTCTTGTGCTGACTGAGATGGACACGTATTGCGATGCCAACACCACCCACCACCGCTCTGAATCCTCCCAGCTGCTGTCCGTGCTGATGCTGTGCTGAACCCGAGTTTTTGCGTGTTTCCCTGCAGAGAGAAGCAGGCAGAGGCCTCGGGAGACTGCAGAAAACTCCCCGCACTCTGGACATGGCCCCGCCCCTGTTCGGGATCATTCCAGGATGTGCCGAGAGACACGAGGAGACTCGGTACTTCCTCTCCTCGGGTTTGGGTTGCCCTTGGGGCAGGTAGCTCTGTGGATTCATCGGGACATTCTCCTGAAGACTCTTGTTCGCTTGAATCTGCGGAAATGTAGAGCTCATCCCAGCTCTGGCATCCCCTGGGAGGCCTCTGAAGTAGATATCCTGAGGAGGCCAGAGCCAGGAGATGCTCCCAGGGCCCTGACCCACAGGCACAGCGATCTCTAGAAGCCTGAAGCCCACGTAGCTTGGGACCGCGTAGGCCATGGCTTTCCGTGGTATCTGACTCTCTTGGGGCAGAGGCTGATTTTCGTCACACGAGGTAGGAGGCCGTGAGTGATTCGGGGCTGAGGGTGTGACTGTCCTCGGTCAGAACAGGAAGCAGTGACCTATTTCTCTCCCCCCAAACCTGGCAGTGGAAATTCGAAGCTCCTGCGTCTAGTTTTCTGATAGGGCTTAAAGCCCCCTCTGTCCACAGGTGGAGAGAGAGAAAGCCGCGACCAGCTCTGTTGGGAGACAATGGGACTGGAAAGGGCAAAGAGCAGCAGGACACAGGGGCAAGAGAGGCCTCACACTGCTGGGAAATCTTGGCATGGCCTCAGATGGAAGAGCTATCCGTGGTCAGCAAGCCAGAGGGACATCTCTGGGAGAGGGGAGACACTATGTGCACCGTCCAAGTGGTCTCAAACAGAGGGAAACACTGGCGCCATCAAAGGGAGAATGGTCAGCTCTACAGCTGAACCCAGCATCCAACAAGAACTCACATGGTAAAGGGAAGCCTGCGGTGCCACCCTCCCAGAGACCAGGATGGTCAGGAAAGTTCACCCTGACCTCTTGCCGATCTCCTCTGAGAAGAGGTAGAAGCCAGAAAACCCTCCTGGAAGTGGATGCCCTGAGGGCCTGAGCCTGCAAGCCTGAGAGGGCAGGTCTCTGGCTAGGGCCTGTGAGCACAGTGAGAGGTCAGGGCCATCCTGCAGCAGGTGTCAGGGGACCCTGGACAGTCAACAGAAAGTGGCCACAGGAAGAGAGCGAGACAGGGAGGGAGGGGCCACAGGAAGGGGGCGAGACAGGTAGGGAGGGGCCGCAGACAGGGAGGGGCCGAAGGTAGGAAGGAAGGGGCCAAGTAGGTAGCCTCAAGGGTCAGCATTCAGCACTTCCAGAACATTCCGGCCACTAAACCTCCGGCAGACACTTTCTCTGCCTCAGCTGCACTACCAGGCCCAGATCATTTCACCGTCAGGGTGAACTACTGTTCTTCACACACTTTCTTCTGGGAACCCTTTTTTTTTTAAATCAAGTTTAGAGAATTATTTGTAACAAGGAATACACCAAAAAATTCTTTAGGGACTGTTATTCAGGCAGGCTCCGGTGGTGGGTGTTCAATTTGAAGTCATGTTGGTGGAAAGGGGTAATGCCGGTGGGTTGGTGTCGGAATATGAAAGGTAATAAATTATTTTGAGCAACTTCATGAAAATAAAATTATAAAGAAAAGTTTGAGAACGATTGACAAATGGAAGGACTGAAATCCCCACGAAGCCCTCTGGACCCAGGACACAGCACCGGGGCATCCTACCCGAAACGGACAGGGAGCCGAGAGATTCTCTCCAGCACTGGCCGAGTCAAGTGTCCAGAGACCAGGAGTTTGGGGCCACCTGCAAAGTTTGGGTCTCCCCCACCAGCACTTGATGGACACGGCGGGCCCCACCCACTCGGTCCTGGAGCCTATCTAAAGGGGAACTTCCAGGAAGTGGATCCTTTCCGGCCTTCACCTGCCACGGGGATGCAGCATCTCTGAGCCTTGTCCAGACTCCCCGATTTAGCAACGTCGAAGGCCACAGCAGAGGACCGCCACAGAGTTCAGGTGAGTGGACTCTCCATCCACTCTCAGACAGGATGTAGGTCCGGGGGCTCTTGGAAACAGGAGGTTTGGCTGGGGTCTAGACTAGGGAGAGGAGGATGTGCCAAGGCAGGGTAGGAGGGGGCATTCCTGGGTGCGCGTGTGTATGGCGTGTGGGATTCCTTATAAAGTGCACTGCAGGGCTCTGTGGGATAATGTGTGCATGTGTGTGTTTTCCTGTGTGCACGCGTGTGTCTGTGTGCATGTGTGTTTATGTGTACGTGTGTGTGTCTCTGTGGGCATGTGTGTGAATGTACTTCTGCGTGTGTGTGCATGTGTATGTGGGTGTCTGTGCGTACACGGACGTATGGATGTGCGCATGCATGTGTGTGTGTGTGTGTCTCTGTGCATGTATGTTTGCATGTGTGTGAGTTGCAGTGAGTGGCCGTGTGTAACTCTGTGAGTGAATCAAGCTTGTTTCTCCTTTCTTTAGGAGGCCGACTCTGCCGCCAATACCCAGAGATGAGTTCTGTGTGGGGACGACCCGCTCGGCCCAGAGGCCCTGCAGCCCAGAGAGCCCAGGCCTGGAAGGTGTCCCCGGGAGGAGCCCCGGAGCATGAGGACCCCAAGGTAAGTGTTGGGCTGGTGCAGGGAGGAAGTGGGAGGGTGGAGGTGGACAGGCCCAGAGTCAGGCCGGGAGGGGAAATGAGCGGGCCCACCTCTGCCCTGTCCCGTCCCGTCCCGTCTCTCGGAGCTGGTCTTGGAGCTCATCACGGGTCAAGTGGGCAGGGCTTTCCATCGGGCATCCGTGGGCCATGGGCAGGGCCCCCTGTGCTCTGGCCTCAGACCCTGCCAGGCCCCAGCTGCCCTTTGCCGCTAGTGCCAGGGGGTGTTGGCCCGTGTGGAACCAACGGCTGCCCATGCCGAGACGAGTCCTCCAGGCCCCACGTGTCCCAGCCCTCTGGGGCCACAGGGGCTCTGGGCTGGAATCTCCCAGGGGATCCCTGGGGGGATGGGGTCCTCGTCCTCCTGGCTCCAACTGGCCAGTCCCTCTCTGACCCTGCACCGGCTCGCAGAGCCCCTGCCTCACGCTGGCCCTTCTCTCCGCAGGTCAAGTGCAAGGACTGCGGCGCCTTTGGGCACCGGGCACGGAACCTCAGGTGCCCCATCAGACGCTGGCAGGGGGCCCTGGTTCTCCAGCCCCTGGGACGCCCAAAGGAAAAGGAGAACGTGCCGCCCCGTTGTGCACCAGCGCCCTCCAGGGGCGTCCCTAAGGCCTGCGGATCCAGGTGAGTACTGGCACGTTTCCGGCAGCTCGGGGCTCCGTCCCAGATTTGGTGTCTCCCAACTCCCATAGGATGATTGGCCGGGCATCCCAGAGAGGAGGGGAAGGAGGGAGCCCACCTCCTCCCTCCCAGAGAGCGCCTCTCTCCTGGGGCCCCAAATACCAGGGTCGAGGCACCCAGAGAGAGGCCCTGGGGGGTGGAGGACAGAAGGCAGTGGGACCGGCCGGCAGAGAGGACGCTGGTGCAGAGGCCCCGCAGCTCTCCCTCCTCTCTCCCACAGGGCTGGGGGACGGGTCAGGGATGAACGATCGAGGATGGGCTGGGCTGACTGACTCTCTGATGTGCTGTTTGCAGGCTCATTCCCGGGAGGGGATCTCTGCCGAAGGGATGCCCCACGACACAGGACCAGAAGCCCCAGGCCTCAGCGAAGGACAGGAAGGAGTCCTGGGACTCCGTGAGGGTAAGTACAGAGGGGCCAAGCTAGCCCATTCCTTCATGATCCTGGGCGCCGCCCCCCCCCCACCCCCCGCCACCGTGTCTCCTCTCTGGTGTCCCTCTCACTGTTCAGGGTCCCCTGACCTGTCCCTCCTCTGTCCACCCCAGTGTTCTAATGTTTGTGGTACCTTCGTCATGGTCACTGGTTTGGGTGTGAGCTGGGGACGCAAATTTCACTGTGTCTAATTTGTGCTTTTCTCTGTCTTTCCTTGCAGCAGCCATGCAGAACCCGGCCTGCGCTGGTCCTTGAAGTACCCGTCCAGCCTGAGGAGGTGCCTCGCGCACAACCCCAGAGCAGTCCTGAGTTGGTTCCCGTTGCCGGGAAAACACCGGGCCTTTCGCCGAGCTGTGTGCCCGCTTCTAGGAGCCCCGCATGGGCAGCTGCCCGTACACCTGCCCTGGCTCCCAGCCGCAAGCCCCGGGCACTCATCCAGTTTGGATGCCACAGTGGCAGCGATGGAGCAGCAGGCGAGAGAGCAGCAGGCAAGAGAGCGGCCAGCGCACTCACAGACGCCACCCACAGTTCCCCGAAGAAACGGAGGCTCGGTCCCTCCCCCTCCCCCCAGGGAAGCAGCCCGGGCACAAGATTGGGCAGCGGCCACCGACAGGACACTCTGGTCCCTGGAAATGAATGCCCTGTCCACACCCCAGTTCCTGCCCAAGCCCACGAGAGTGGCCAACGTGATGAACAGGCGCTTGAAAGAGGCTCCCAGCCCCAGGCTCCTAGTAGCCACGGACAGGAGGTTGCGGCCTGCCCTGCGAGCCCTTTGCCTCACCTGGGGAACCCTGTGGAGGTCCAGCCTCTCACCATGGTGTTCCGGAGGCTGCAGGGGGACCACTGGAGCTGTGGGTTCCTGCCTGTCAGCTCAGACTCATCTGTAGCGGCCCCTGAGCCCCCTGCTTGCAGCCCGCCCACCTTAGGCCCGACCCCGCGCCCCTTCAGTGTGCTCTATGAGGACCTCCTGGTGTCCTCGTCCTCCGACGAGAGCGAGCCCTCTGCTTGCAGCCCACCCGCCGCAGGCCCGACCCCAAGCTCCTTCAGTGTGCTCTATGAGGACCTCCTGGTGTCCTCGTCCTCCGACGAGAGCGAGCCCCCTGCTTGCAGCCCACCCGCCGCTGGCCCGACCCCGCGCCCCTTCAGTGTGCTCTATGAGGACCTCCTGGTGTCCTCGTCCTCTGACGAGAGTGAGCAAGACTGAGGCCAATGCTCACCAGCCTGTGCCCCCGGCTGCATGTGACCCGGACTATCCTGTTACTCTGGAGGATACCTGTGGGCCCAGACTGTCTCTGGGGGACCCCTAGTACCTAGCCCAGAGCAGGGGAGACTGTTGGCAGTTGGGGGCCAAGATGGGACTCGCACTCAGGTGCCCGAGAAGCATCGTTCCAAGTTAGGACTCTCAGGAGAATTCCAGATCCTGCGTCTGAGGCTGTTTGAATTCTGTCCCCACAGACTTTGCAGAAGAAGACGGTGGGATGAACAGCAGCAGAATCCTGGCCTTTCGTTCTGCTGTGGCCGGGGCTAGGACCATAGCAGGTACCATGTCGTGTGCGCACGCCAGCGGTGCCTTGACTTGCTGGGGTCTTTGGTCGTTAGGTGGGCTCTGCATGCGCCCATGTCCCATGTAGGGGCAGAGCAGGATGGGCGTGTTTTGGGGACACTGCCCTGGGATGTCATCGGGACTCCCCATGGCAGTGACTTTCCTCCAATAAAGTGTCTGAATTGCACCTATGTCTGGTCTCTCCCTGGGAGGCATCGCCAGTCACGCACATCCGGGTCCCCTCCCCCTGGTTTCTCATCCAGCAGAAACCATCCAGGATGGTCAGAGCCAAGAGCTCAGGAGAGGTGTCTTGTCCTCCTCACTGGGCCGGGTGGAGGTATCTCTCAGCTCAGTCTCAAGTTGGCCCTCGACATGAATTTGGCATTTGGAAGGGGTACGTGTGGGATTCAGTGCCAGAGAAAGGCACCAAGCCTTCCAGGCCCCTCCTCATCTGGGCCTGGGTCCCATCCATCAGGATCCCCGTTTCCCTCCCTCAGCTTTGCTTTGGTCTGTTTCTCACCCATCACCCGCTACACGCTCACACAGAGCAACTCAAGGACGGGTCGGGCACATAAATGTCACTAGGGCGCCCCAGCGCTACAAGACTCCCGTGAGAGGGTTAGGGGCTCACAGCCATGAATCCCAGGTAAATTCTCCTTCCATGCAGAAGAAAAACTCTGCATCAAGTAGGCACTCCTTCCCAAGCATTCCACTGGTCACTCCTTTTGAAGAAATGATTGGCGATCTTTTCTCTGTCTATCTGCTCTTGATCTTGATTGTGGGACAGTCATTGAGTTAAACGTATATGTTTCTCCGGGGCTTCAGGAGTCCCTTAGGACACGGGGCACTAGGGTTAAGAAAAAAGACCTGAAGGAATTCCTTACTTACATCATCATCGGTGAGGTGTCTCCCTGGTTTCCCCAGGAAGGTACTATTGAAGAGAAACGTTGGGGGAGAGGAGGAGCTTGCTTAAAAGATTATTATGAAACCTTTGGGCCTGAGAAAGTTCCAGTCCAAGCCCTTTCCTATTGGAAACTCATTCGTGATATTCTCAAAATTTATCATCACTCCCCTGAAGTAAGGAAGATTGTCCAACGTGGGAGAGATTTCTTAAGAACATTGTCATTACCCCCCTCCACCTGCTCTTGGGTTGTGATTCCTGTGCCCAACAGTGACAGCCCTCCCGCTGATAAGACACAATCCAGAGATTCCCATCAGACCAAGGCCCTTTAGAAACCCCTCCCTAAAGAGTCCTCCTGACAAATTATCCCCCACTGATGTTCCAACCCTGGAGAATGGGGCCGCCCATTATCATGATCATGAGTCTCTTCCCCCTCTTGGAGCCTTTCCTACCTTACCCCCACCCTATCCTAACTTGAGCCTCTTTCGGCCTCTACACTCCCTTGCGTGCCTAAAGACCCTCCTCTTGGTGCTCTGGTTCTTGATTGGATTTCGTTTCCAGTGCCCTGGATAGGGCTAAAAACCACTGCTGGCTGACCCCTAAGGATCGATATTTTTTATCAATCCTGCCTGGCACCCGAAATGCAAAACAAAGCACAGTGTGAAGGGAAAGTGCTGTGCGGGAATGACACCCGTGCCACAGCTGTCCCCGCCCAGCCCCGGAGAGCACGTCCACACAGCGTGTCAGGGACGCAACTGGATTCGCAGCCAGCGCTCCGTCAGGTCAGACGTTTCTTTAAGGGAACCCAAGAGGAGCAGAGACCCGCGGGAACATCCCGAGAGAGACCCTAGAAGCATGTGTGGCTTCGGCAGGCGGAATCCCCAGCTCGACTGCCCCAGCAGCTCGTCCCCATTGTTAACGTGCTGGCCGCTGAGCCACAAGGAAGCAACAGGCAAAGGCACGAAGCAGCTTCATCCCGCTGGGCCCCGAGGGAGGCGGGACTCTCCAGCACAGAGTCAGCATCCAGGAGGCAGAGAGGGGAGGATCCACACGCAGACTGCCCAGGTGAGGGGCTGAGCCAACTCCAATACGCCCGGGTCTCACTCCTCGGTCTGTGCAGTGAATCGACTGAAGCGTTCCCAGGACCCATTGCCAGGATCAGGCACTGCTGTGACTGCAGGGAACCTCGGCCAGTGAAATCCGGGATTGGCTTCTCGCCAGACTCTGCACTGTGCTCACTCTGGGCCTCTTGACCCTGCCCCGTATGAGCACCTCCATCCCCTGAGCACTGGGGCTTAATGGCTCAGTCGTGGGCTCCAACCCAGCTGCCCCCGGCTCAGCTACTCGGATACCACATTGCTTCCAGCCCCTGCCAACAAGCATTTCTGCTCTGAGGATCTGTCCTGCATTTCCCACGAATTAGCCCCCGGGAACTCTTCGTCACTAAGAACCCAGCCCGTCACTAGCAACCACTCTGAGCTCCGCCTGCTCCCCTCCTCCTGCCACACCCTTTAGGTCTCTCAAGGTCCCACTCCTTGACTCCTCTCGTCCTTGTAAGGGACGGGGCCTTGTGCCTCATCTCCAGACATTCCCCTGTCCTCGACAACCTTGCACGAGCAGTCCAGTGCTGCCCTGAGCCCCTGAGCCCCTGCCCTTTCCTCGTCCAACCCCCAAATTCAGAAACTCTCACACCCTGTCCACAGGAGTCACCGACCCAATGCACCTCCAGGAGGTGGCAAGAGCCCCTCTCTCGTGTGGGCACAGCAGCCTCCTGGGGGCTACTCGGGGCCTTTGGCACCTTCACACCAGCTCCTGGACTGCGGTGTCCCCATCGTACCCGCCCCCAAGTCCCACAGGGCCCCTCACTCTGCTGGGGGTGAGCAGAAGTGAGGCGACTTCACGATGACATTCGATTGAACAACCACCCCCAAGCCTGCCGGAAGAACAGTCCCTAGTTTTTTTTTTTCAATTTTCTCTTGCTTCTAACGAATGATTCGCTAAATAGGAGCATAAGAGTGTTCCCAGAAGACAGTGTGTGAAGAACAGGAGTTCACTCTTGACGGCGAAATGAGCTGGGCGTGGTAGTGCAGCAGAGAGGTAGAGAAAAGTGTCTGCCAAGGGTTTAGTGGCCAGAAAGTTCTGGAAGAGCTACGTGTTGACCCCTGAGGCTAATTCCTTGGGCCGTACCTACCTGTGGCCCCTCTCTACCTGTCTCACCCCAATGAGTGGCCTCTCCCTACCTGTCTCGCTTCTGACCTGTAGCCACTCCCTGTTTACTGTCCAAGGTCACCTGACACCTCCTGCAGGTGGCCCTCACCTCTCACTGGGCACAAAGGCCCTAGCAGGGACCTGCCCTCTCAGACCTGCAGGCTCAGGCCCTTGGGGCATCGCCTCTCATGGGGCTTTTCCTGCTGCTGCCCCACTGGGCAGAGCAAAAGGACTTTGGAGGATCACTCTCCTTACCCTGCCCAGGCTTTGGGAGGGTAATGCCACAAGCTTCCGTGGGTGGTGTGAGTTTTCTCTGGGGGCCGGGTTCAGCCATAGAGCTGACTGTTCTCCTCACTGTGGTCGGGAAACGTGGACAGTGCACTCAGGGGCTCCCCTCCCCACGGAGATGTCCTTTCTGGGCTCGCTGACCGAGGAAAGCTCTTCCATCGGACGTCATGCCAAGGTTTCCCAGCGGTGTGAGGCTTCTGCTTGCCCCTGTGTACTGTTGCTCTTTGCCCTTCACATTCCCATTGTCCCACGACAGAGCAAACTCTGGGTTCTCTCTCTCCGCCTGCGGGCAGAGGGGGCTTGAGGCCTATGAGAAGACTAGACCCAGGACCTTTGAGTTTCCACTGCGAGACCTGGATGGAGACGAATCGGCCGTGACTCACAAAGGACCGAGGAGACGAGAGTGCTGGCCTTTGAGTGTAGCCAAAATGGAATCTGGCACCACCCCACCTGAAATGATGATGCAAGACTTTTCTAGTGACAACTTTTTTTGTGACTTGTTGGTCCCTGGAATTTGGTCTCTGCTATCCTCAGAGCACCCTCATTCTCCCCATGGGGCTGGCCCTGTTTCTTGTGCTGACTGAGATGGACACGTATTGCGATGCCAACACCACCCACCACCGCTCTGAATCCTCCCAGCTGCTGTCCGTGCTGATGCTGTGCTGAACCCGAGTTTTTGCGTGTTTCCCTGCAGAGAGAAGCAGGCAGAGGCCTCGGGAGACTGCAGAAAACTCCCCGCACTCTGGACATGGCCCCGCCCCTGTTCGGGATCATTCCAGGATGTGCCGAGAGACACGAGGAGACTCGGTACTTCCTCTCCTCGGGTTTGGGTTGCCCTTGGGGCAGGTAGCTCTGTGGATTCATCGGGACATTCTCCTGAAGACTCTTGTTCGCTTGAATCTGCGGAAATGTAGAGCTCATCCCAGCTCTGGCATCCCCTGGGAGGCCTCTGAAGTAGATATCCTGAGGAGGCCAGAGCCAGGAGATGCTCCCAGGGCCCTGACCCACAGGCACAGCGATCTCTAGAAGCCTGAAGCCCACGTAGCTTGGGACCGCGTAGGCCATGGCTTTCCGTGGTATCTGACTCTCTTGGGGCAGAGGCTGATTTTCGTCACACGAGGTAGGAGGCCGTGAGTGATTCGGGGCTGAGGGTGTGACTGTCCTCGGTCAGAACAGGAAGCAGTGACCTATTTCTCTCCCCCCAAACCTGGCAGTGGAAATTCGAAGCTCCTGCGTCTAGTTTTCTGATAGGGCTTAAAGCCCCCTCTGTCCACAGGTGGAGAGAGAGAAAGCCGCGACCAGCTCTGTTGGGAGACAATGGGACTGGAAAGGGCAAAGAGCAGCAGGACACAGGGGCAAGAGAGGCCTCACACTGCTGGGAAATCTTGGCATGGCCTCAGATGGAAGAGCTATCCGTGGTCAGCAAGCCAGAGGGACATCTCTGGGAGAGGGGAGACACTATGTGCACCGTCCAAGTGGTCTCAAACAGAGGGAAACACTGGCGCCATCAAAGGGAGAATGGTCAGCTCTACAGCTGAACCCAGCATCCAACAAGAACTCACATGGTAAAGGGAAGCCTGCGGTGCCACCCTCCCAGAGACCAGGATGGTCAGGAAAGTTCACCCTGACCTCTTGCCGATCTCCTCTGAGAAGAGGTAGAAGCCAGAAAACCCTCCTGGAAGTGGATGCCCTGAGGGCCTGAGCCTGCAAGCCTGAGAGGGCAGGTCTCTGGCTAGGGCCTGTGAGCACAGTGAGAGGTCAGGGCCATCCTGCAGCAGGTGTCAGGGGACCCTGGACAGTCAACAGAAAGTGGCCACAGGAAGAGAGCGAGACAGGGAGGGAGGGGCCACAGGAAGGGGGCGAGACAGGTAGGGAGGGGCCGCAGACAGGGAGGGGCCGAAGGTAGGAAGGAAGGGGCCAAGTAGGTAGCCTCAAGGGTCAGCATTCAGCACTTCCAGAACATTCCGGCCACTAAACCTCCGGCAGACACTTTCTCTGCCTCAGCTGCACTACCAGGCCCAGATCATTTCACCGTCAGGGTGAACTACTGTTCTTCACACACTTTCTTCTGGGAACCCTTTTTTTTTTAAATCAAGTTTAGAGAATTATTTGTAACAAGGAATACACCAAAAAATTCTTTAGGGACTGTTATTCAGGCAGGCTCCGGTGGTGGGTGTTCAATTTGAAGTCATGTTGGTGGAAAGGGGTAATGCCGGTGGGTTGGTGTCGGAATATGAAAGGTAATAAATTATTTTGAGCAACTTCATGAAAATAAAATTATAAAGAAAAGTTTGAGAACGATTGACAAATGGAAGGACTGAAATCCCCACGAAGCCCTCTGGACCCAGGACACAGCACCGGGGCATCCTACCCGAAACGGACAGGGAGCCGAGAGATTCTCTCCAGCACTGGCCGAGTCAAGTGTCCAGAGACCAGGAGTTTGGGGCCACCTGCAAAGTTTGGGTCTCCCCCACCAGCACTTGATGGACACGGCGGGCCCCACCCACTCGGTCCTGGAGCCTATCTAAAGGGGAACTTCCAGGAAGTGGATCCTTTCCGGCCTTCACCTGCCACGGGGATGCAGCATCTCTGAGCCTTGTCCAGACTCCCCGATTTAGCAACGTCGAAGGCCACAGCAGAGGACCGCCACAGAGTTCAGGTGAGTGGACTCTCCATCCACTCTCAGACAGGATGTAGGTCCGGGGGCTCTTGGAAACAGGAGGTTTGGCTGGGGTCTAGACTAGGGAGAGGAGGATGTGCCAAGGCAGGGTAGGAGGGGGCATTCCTGGGTGCGCGTGTGTATGGCGTGTGGGATTCCTTATAAAGTGCACTGCAGGGCTCTGTGGGATAATGTGTGCATGTGTGTGTTTTCCTGTGTGCACGCGTGTGTCTGTGTGCATGTGTGTTTATGTGTACGTGTGTGTGTCTCTGTGGGCATGTGTGTGAATGTACTTCTGCGTGTGTGTGCATGTGTATGTGGGTGTCTGTGCGTACACGGACGTATGGATGTGCGCATGCATGTGTGTGTGTGTGTGTCTCTGTGCATGTATGTTTGCATGTGTGTGAGTTGCAGTGAGTGGCCGTGTGTAACTCTGTGAGTGAATCAAGCTTGTTTCTCCTTTCTTTAGGAGGCCGACTCTGCCGCCAATACCCAGAGATGAGTTCTGTGTGGGGACGACCCGCTCGGCCCAGAGGCCCTGCAGCCCAGAGAGCCCAGGCCTGGAAGGTGTCCCCGGGAGGAGCCCCGGAGCATGAGGACCCCAAGGTAAGTGTTGGGCTGGTGCAGGGAGGAAGTGGGAGGGTGGAGGTGGACAGGCCCAGAGTCAGGCCGGGAGGGGAAATGAGCGGGCCCACCTCTGCCCTGTCCCGTCCCGTCCCGTCTCTCGGAGCTGGTCTTGGAGCTCATCACGGGTCAAGTGGGCAGGGCTTTCCATCGGGCATCCGTGGGCCATGGGCAGGGCCCCCTGTGCTCTGGCCTCAGACCCTGCCAGGCCCCAGCTGCCCTTTGCCGCTAGTGCCAGGGGGTGTTGGCCCGTGTGGAACCAACGGCTGCCCATGCCGAGACGAGTCCTCCAGGCCCCACGTGTCCCAGCCCTCTGGGGCCACAGGGGCTCTGGGCTGGAATCTCCCAGGGGATCCCTGGGGGGATGGGGTCCTTGTCCTCCTGGCTCCAACTGGCCAGTCCCTCTCTGAACCTGCACCGGCTCGCAGAGCCCCTGCCTCACTCTGGCCCTTCTCTCCGCAGGTCAAGTGCAAGGACTGCGGCGCCTTTGGGCACCGGGCACGGAACCTCAGGTGCCCCATCAGACGCTGGCAGGGGGCCCTGGTTCTCCAGCCCCTGGGACGCCCAAAGGAAAAGGAGAACGTGCCGCCCCGTTGTGCACCAGCGCCCTCCAGGGGCGTCCCTAAGGCCTGCGGATCCAGGTGAGTACTGGCACGTTGCCGGCAGCTCGGGGCTCCGTCCCAGATTTGGTGTCTCCCAACTCCCATAGGATGATTGGCCGGGCATCCCAGAGAGTAGGGGAAGGAGGGAGCCCACCTCCTCCCTCCCAGAGAGCGCCTCTCTCCTGGGGCCCCAAATGCCAGGGTCGAGGCACCCAGAGAGAGGCCCTGGGGGGTGGAGGACGGAAGGCAGTGGGACGGGCCGGCAGAGAGGACGCTGGTGCAGAGGCCCCGCAGCTCTCCCTCCTCTCTCCCACAGGGCTGGGGGACGGGTCAGGGATGAACGATCGAGGATGGGCTGGGCTGACTGACTCTCTGATGTGCTGTTTGCAGGCTCATTCCCGGGAGGGGATCTCTGCCGAAGGGATGCCCCACGACACAGGACCAGAAGCCCCAGGCCTCAGCGAAGGACGGGAAGGAGTCCTGGGACTCCGTGAGGGTAAGTACAGAGGGGCCAAGCTAGCCCATTCCTTCATGATCCTGGGCGCCGCCCCCCTCCTACCTCCCGCCACCATGTCTCCTCTCTGGTGTCCCTCTCACTGTTCAGGGTCCCCTGACCTGTCCCTCCTCTGTGCACCCCAGTGTTCTAATGTTTGTGGTACCTTCGTCATGGTCACTGGTTTGGGTGTGAGCTGGGGACGCAAATGTCACTGTGTCGAATTTGTGCTTTTCTCTGTCTTTCCTTGCAGCAGCCATGCAGAACCCGGCCTGCGCTGGTCCTTGAAGTACCCGTCCAGCCTGAGGAGGTGCCTCGCGCACAACCCCAGAGCAGTCCTGAGTTGGTTCCCGTTGCCGGGAAAACACCGGGCCTTTCGCCGAGCTGTGTGCCCGCTTCTAGGAGCCCCGCATGGGCAGCTGCCCGTACACCTGCCCTGGCTCCCAGCCGCAAGCCCCGGGCACTCATCCAGTTTGGATGCCACAGTGGCAGCGATGGAGCAGCAGGCGAGAGAGCAGCAGGCAAGAGAGCGGCCAGCGCACTCACAGACGCCACCCACAGTTCCCCGAAGAAACGGAGGCTCGGTCCCTCCCCCTCCCCCCAGGGAAGCAGCCCGGGCACAAGATTGGGCAGCGGCCACCGACAGGACACTCTGGTCCCTGGAAATGAATGCCCTGTCCACACCCCAGTTCCTGCCCAAGCCCACGAGAGTGGCCAACGTGATGAACAGGGGCTTGAAAGAGGCTCCCAGCCCAGGGCTCCTAGTAGCCACGGACAGGAGGTTGCGGCCTGCCCTGGGAGCCCTTTGCCTCACCTGGGGAACCCTGTGGAGGTCCGGCCTCTCACCATGGTGTTCCGGAGGCTGCAGGGGGACCACTGGAGCTGTGGGTTCCTGCCTGTCAGCTCAGACTCATCTGTAGCGGCCCCTGAGCCCCCTGCTTGCAGCCCACCCGCCGTAGGCCCGACCCCGCGCCCCTTCAGTGTCCTCTATGAGGACCTCCTGGTGTCCTCGTCCTCCGACGAGAGCGAACAGGAATGAGCTGACCCGCCAATGCCCACCAGTCTGGGCCCCTGCCTCGTGTGACCCGTACCATCTTGCTACTTTGGAGGAGACCCCCAGGCCCAGATGCTCCCTGGGGAACCCCTAGGACCTGACCCAGAGCAGGGGGGGACTATTGGCATCTGGTGGCCAAAATGGGACTAGCACTCAGGTGCCCGAGAAGCATTATCTGGAGTTTGGACACTCAGTAGAATTCCAGATCTTGTGTCTGAGGCTGTTTCTATCCTGTTTGCACAGACTCAGAAAGAGCAGACGGTGGGAGGCACAGCAGCAGCTACAGGATTGTGACGCTTCTTTCTTTCGTGGCTGGGGACAGGACCATTGCAGGTACCACGTCGTGTGTGCACACCCAGCGTTGCGCTGAGTGTGCTGGTGTTGGGGATGCAGTGGGTGGGCTCTGCCTGTGCCTGTGTCCCATGTGTGTGCAGAGCATGATAGGGCGTGTCATTGGGACTGTGCCCTGGAGTGTCATTGGGACTCCTCATGTCAGTGTCTTTCCTTCAATAAAGTGTCTGAATTGCACTTGTGTCTGCTCTCTCCTTGGCAGGCGTCTCATATCATGCACATTCAGTGTCCCTTCCCCTTGGTTTCTGTGTCTAGCAGATTCAGGACAGGGCAAAGCTGAGGGCTCAGGAGAGGATTCTTGACTTGCTGACAGGTCGTGTTGGGGTCTCTTTCAGCTCAGCCCGAAGTGGGCCTGAACAGGAATTTCAGGTTGAGCAGAGGGTTGGGGTGGGAGTCAGTTCTGGAGAAAAGCACTGAGCTCTACAGGCCTCTCCCCATCCACGCCTGGGTCCCACCCAACAGGATCCCCATTTCTCTCCCTCAGCCCTGCTATGAGAGAATGAGAGATGAGCCCGGTCTGGGTCCTGCCCATCACCCTCTACACGCTCACTTAGAGCAACTCAAAGACCTTAACGGTAGAGACCAGGACCCAGGTCCAGCGGGTCATCTCTGTAGTTCCAGGGTGATGGAAGTGGCTGGAGTGAGCCAGAGAAGGGGCTCCTGAGGCCTGTCAGAACCCTGCAGAGGTCAGTGACCGGCTGACCTGCACATCCTAAATCCCAGATAGCTCCAGCCCTGGAAGGTACAGGGAGGTCTCTTTCCAGGTGGACCAGCAGCCTGACATCGGACACCATTTCTGACCCAGAGATGTCTGAGACCTACTCTGGGGTCCAAAACATACAGGTCGAGACCGCAAGAGGAAACCTCCTTTCACAGCGCCTGTGGGTCCCTCAGATGTGGGAGCTGGAAGGGACCCCAGGAATCTGGGGGAAGGTGCCCAGCTCTCCCCTCAGGCAAGGCCCAGGTGGTACCCAGCGTCATGCCCACACTCCTCCTGCTGCCCATGTGGTCCATGGAATATCACTTTCAGACACTGGCAGGTACCACCTCGAATATGCCCGCCCAGCGCTACCTGACCTATGCTGGGGGTAGTATCTGCCTGGCTGTGGTTGCCATTTTGGAGGGGACTCTGCATGTGCCCTACCCAACCCTCTCCCCTTCAAACTGAGCACCCTGTAATCAGTAAGGTTTCATCCTCATTCCTTCAATCTGCTGCAGGTCAGTCCCAGTGTGCACGAGTAGTCAGGCCTTTATGCTTGGCACCTGTTGTATGAATTAGCCAAAGTCACAGCACTCACAAATTACCTTCTGTTTCCCACAAACCTTCACCATCGGCACTCCTGGATAGGGGAGCAATGCCCACTCAGGGCCGTGGCCTGGAGGCCAGGCCAGAGGGTCTCCATTCCCCACGTCTCACCCGGCACCTGCTTTCTCTTGTCCCAAGTTACCCGTGACAACAGGTGTTCACTTGTCCGTGTTGGTTTAGCGTCTCTGATTCGGAGGTATTGGGCGTCTTTCCATGTGCTGGACTCAGTGGAGGCCATTTGCGACCACGAGGATGGACCATGGACGCAGTATGCTAAGTGGACCAGGTCAGACAGAGAGAAGGTCCTGTGGGACTCTCTGAGATGGACTCTAAGAAGATCCACAGTGTAACGAGAGAGGCGAGAGTGGCCACCCCCGGGGAACGTGGACATGAGCCCAGGAGGTTAGAGAAGGCCACAGGGGAGGTCCAGGCTGAGGCAGTGACAGAGACGATATGGCACGGGAACCATCGGGTCCTTGGTGGTTCCCGAGCTACATAAGGAGGTTATCTGACATAGAGGGCACCAAGTAGCGCTCCAGGAGCAATCATGTGACAACACGTAAGTGTATGGAATAACGTGCTGAAGTCCTCCCTCTGACGCATTGTTCTAGGTACAATATGGTGGGAGATGCTATGAGGATGTCCCAGAGGTAGACGAGAAATGAGGGAATGATGAGTATTGTGTACTCCATCAATTTGTAAGTCCACTCACAACACTGTGGCTGGCACTGCAAGTATCAGTATCAATACAGAACAAGCTATGGACACCTTGTGGATTCCCATTATGCCCAGAAGGAAGGAAACGGGGACAAGAAACTGGCCTGGCTTAAGGGAACCTCGGCTGGCAACAGAAGAAGTTGAGCTTGCAATTCCCCATGGCAATCTCATCCTCAAGGCACTCCTTTCTGCATTTGCCCCGGCACACCTGCAGGGTTCACACAAGCGAAATCACCTGTGAGAGATAGAGACAGAGACAGAGAAACAGAGAGAGCTGCTGACCACATTCCTGAGGCTCTGCAAGAAAGGGTCCAGCCCACGAAAGTGTGGGTTTGTATCTAACATTATAAAGGGTTTGTATCTAAGAGTCAAAGGGTTTGTATCTAAGAGTCAAAGGGTTTGTATCTAAGAGTGAAAAGGGTTTGTGTCTAAGATTATAAAGGATTTGTATCTAATAGCCTAAAGGGTTTGTATCTAATAGCCTAAAGGAATTGTATCTAAGAATTTAAAGGGTTTGTAACTAAGATTATAAAGGGTTTGTATCTAATAGTGTAAAGAGTTTGTATATATTAGTGTAAACAGTTTGTATCTAAGAGTCTAAAGAGTTTTCAGGAACTCGCCCAGAGCTTTCTAGAGACGCCTGCATTTCAGAATTCAGTGGGTGTCTCCATTCTTAGGCAGCACGTAGGCACAAACCCTGTTACAGTGTTTATAACCTTGTGAGGATGGAAGTAAGGACGGGACACCACAAACCATGAGCCACCAGGAAGATCCCAATTGAGCTGCGGACTCTGCTCTGCAGGAGGGAGCACCATGGGGTTCTGCTAGACTGAGAGTCGAGTCCCAGCAGGAGGACCACTCATGTCAGCCCAGTGAGGCAGCTGGGCTCAGGTAAAGCCAAGCTGTGCTCTCCCTCTGTCAAATGATATTCCAGATTCCTTCATGATTTTTTAGAACTTTTGCTGATGCTGCCCCTCGATGGCAAGGGACCATTTCTTTCACTGTGCCTGTGTTTGGGCCACACTGGCAGTGCTCAGGGCTGCCCGTGCTGTGTCCTCAGGATCACTGTTGTTGGGGCTTGCCTGACCTCTGGGCAGCCAAGGTTGGACCCAGGTTGGCCGTAGACAGGACAGGAGCCGGACGTGCCATACTGTCCCTCTGTCTCCTGAGAGGGTCCACCCTGCCAGTGGGTGGCTGTTGGAATATTTCCCCTTTTCCAGCTGCCTTCTGGAGTTTTGTCACAGAAACCTTTTGTCACAGAAACCTAGCTGATCTTTGACCCCGCAGATCTAAGGTGCTAGCCAGGTTTGATTTGACATTGTAGATTCCAGGCTGCAGCCCAGCCTGGTCTTTGGGATGTAAATCCGAGTGCTTTCAGCCCAAAGAAGGCTTCCATTTTGTTTTTGTATCTTCTTTCCGGGGGCCTAGATTAGCCGGCCTGCAGATACAAGAGAATTATGTTGCCTCAATGTTCTTCCTGTAAGTTCTTTTGGTGCTTTTGGTGACGTCAATGTATTGCGCCCTTTGGAAGGGACATGATCAATAAAAGGGGTTCGGAGAGAAGGTGAGGGGGTGGAAAGTGTATAGAGGTGGACAGGGTATAGGGGCGGAAAGTGTATAGGGGGAAAGGTGTAGAGAGGATGGAGAGTGTATAGAGAGAAGATTGGAATAAACTGCAAGTGAGACCAACCATCATGGCTTCGTTCCTTCCTTCGCCTGCCACATCTTCGCCATCAACCTCCCCGGGGTGGGGGAAGTGGCCGGAGGCTACCGAACTCGGGTGGCGGGAGAGACAGCTGCTGCCCTAGGCCCTGTGCCTGGCTCGGTGCGGTGAGGCGTCCCTTCCCTCGCCTGCGCCTTTTCTTTTTATTTTTATACAGGTGGCCTCAGGCATCAGGGTCTTGAGAGCTGTGCTGAGGGCATCTGCCGGCTGGGCTCATCCCGTGAGTCCGGGTCACTGTGAGTGACCGACCAAGAGAGTGCCAGAAGCCACTGACTCTACTTCACTCCCCAGCACTGTGCATCTCAGCCTGGGGGTCCCGAGGCTCCGGGTTTGGGAAAGTCTGATGAGGCCCCGGGGGCGGGTGGGCACGTGAGGATGAAGCGCCAGAGCCGGCAGGGCTGAGGCCTCGAGGGGCTCTCTCCAGGGGCAGCAGCTTGGCCTCTCCCAGGTGCTCCCAGGACCTTGCTGCCCAGGGCGCCTGTCACAGGCCCTCAGAGCATTGGGCCGGGCGATAGGAGATGCTGGGGAACAGTTTTCCCCAACGTGGCTGTTGGGGTCTCAGCAGCCAGCCTGAGACCCTGGCCAAATCCCCTGCCCTTAGAAGCAGGAGCAGGCGCTCTTCAAACAGGGCCCTAAGGCCCTGTGCCAGCACTCCACCCAGAAAGGCTCCCTGGTCGAGGATGAAACTTGAAAGTCACCAATGCCTGAGCTAGCATACCCGACCTTGAGAGGAGGGGAACATAAATCATCAGTTAACATCTGTAAAGGGCCCAGCAAAATGTTTACTCCAGAGCTGATAACCAGGTGTCCATAACGCCCATTCCTCCCTAAAATTTCTTCTTTAAATATTAGCATGTGAGCTTAATAAAAATGAGAGTTGCTGGACCTCCAACTCTCCCCCCTCTGCGTGGTTCTTTCTCGGTGTCGGCGGTGCGGGTGGCCGCGGTGCGCAGAGGGGCAGGGCAGAGGCTTCTTCCCTTCCCCCTCCCTCTCCTATAGGGAGTAAGTCTGGTGGCTGGGGGGATCTTACCCCAGTTTCCCAGGGTCCACTGGCCAGGACCCTGACACATCGCCTATCACATAGCGCAGCGGGTCTGAGCAGACGTGGGGCCAAGGATGATGGGTGCACTGAGAAACACCCTCGGGAGCAGCCAGTGACTGCTCACTTCATTGCCAAACACACACAGATTTTATAGAGGGTCTCGGCTTCACAGGAAGATCCAATCACATAAAATTTAGCATTATTGGCCTATCACCTTTCCTACTCTGCTTTGCCCTGGTCCATTCCACATTAAGGTTAGATGCTGTGCCTAGGATGACTTACTAAGCGTACACGACAGTGTCTATATCTGGGGCTCATGTGACTAGGAGGTCGGATGAGGCTCAAGGCTGGACACCTGGTGCTGACACCCTGTTCTTGCCAACTTTGCCCAGATCCTCCCTTCTGTGGAGCCTCCCTTCTGGGCTGGTTTGCAAGGTTGGTTCTTGTCTGCTCCAGTGCCCATCGAATGCTCCTCAGGGATTGACTCTAAAACAGAAGACACCCTCAGGACCTGCCTCTCTCTCCAGCCCGCTGTTCCCCACAAGGGCAGTGACACCTCTGAAACTGTTTCTGTTCAGGGAACAGAACCAGGGTGAGATGTGGAGCCAAGCCCAGTGTCAGAACCTGAGCTCACGGGAGACCACAAAGACAGGCCCACATTCTAAAGGCCGAAGGAAAGGCAGCAGTAGGGATTTCTCTGTGGATGCAAACCATGGTGTCACTGAGCTGGAGGCTGAGAGGCAAATAGTGTGCCGGGTGCTGGGAAATTGGTGGGCACTGCCACTTTATTGACTCCCAGCATCTCTGTGACCCTTGGGAGGGAGGGATGCTGTTGTCATAATTCTAATAGTGAAAATCATACACCAGAGAAGGAACTCACCTGTCAGAAACTGACGACTATCCTGAAATTTTGCCTGACACCCTAAATGCAAAACAAAGCACATTGGGAAAGGAACCGGCCATGTGAGAATGACACCTGTGCCAAAGCTGTCCCTGCCCAGCCCCAGAGATCATGTCCACATGGCATCACAAGACACAGCTGTATTTGCAGCGAGCACTCAGTCAGGTCAGACATTACTTTAAGTAACCCCGGGAGTGAACAGAGACCCTGGGAAGGTCCCAAGAGAGACCCAGAGCTGGGGTGAGCTCTACATTGTGGTGGACTCAAGCCAAGGGCAGTTTGCAGGAGAATGTTCCCATAAATCCACAGAATCACCTGCCTCAACCCGCACCCAAACCAGAGGAGAGGAAGGAACAAGTGTCTCCGTGTCTATCCAGAACATCCCGGAACAATCCTGTACAGGCTCAGGGCCATGTCCCCAGTGGGGGGAGTTGTCCTGCATCACTGAGGCCTCTGCCTGCTTCTCTCTGCCGGGAAACATGCAGAAAACTCAGCCTCAGCACAGCATCAGCCGAGACAGGAGCTGGGAGGACTCTGAGAGGTAGCCTCTGTGTCAAAATATATATGACTGTCCATCTGTCAGGAAACAGGGCCAGCCCCATTGAAAGGATGACCGTGCCCTGGGGGGTAGCACTGACCAAATACCAGTGACCAACAAATCATGAAAAAGTAGTCACTGAGAAAAATCTCACGTCTTTTCAGATAGATTGGGTGCAACTTCGTTCCAGTCACACTCAAAGGCCAGTGTTCTGTTCCCCTTGGTCCTTGTGACTCATGACCGATTCATCTCCACTCAGACCAGGCAGTGGAAATTAGAAGCTCCTGGGTCTAGTTTTCTGGGAGGACCTAAAGGCCCTCTGTCCACAGGCAGAGGGAGAGAAATCACGGCCAGCTCTGTCTTTGGATGGCGGGAATGTGAAGGGCAAAGAGCAGCAGGACACATGGGCAAGCAGAAGCCTCACACCATCTAGAAACCTAGGCATGGCTTCACAGTGAGCCCAGAAAGGGTGGCCCCGGGGGAGAGGAACCCTTAGGTGCACCATCCACATTACCCAGGCAGAGGGAGCCCCTGTATGCACCATCCACAGTGAGAAAATCTGCTCTACAATTAAACTCAGCCCCCAGAGAAAATTCACGCAGCACAGGGAGCCCATGGCGTCACCCTCCCAGAGCCTGGGAGGTCAGAAGATTGTCCCCCCAGCATCCTCCCACTCTGCCCTATGGGGCAGCAGCTGGAAAACCCCCTGGAAGGCGATGCCCTGAGGGCCTGAGCCTGCAGGGATGAGAGGGCAGGTCCCTGGTTAGGGCCTGTGGGCACAGTGACCAGCCTGCAGCAGGTGTCAGGTGACCTTGGACAGTAAACAGGGAGTGGCCAGAGGAAGGGAGTGAGACAGGTAGGGAGGGGCCCCAGAAGGGGGCAAGACTGATAGGTAGGGAGGGGCCAAGGAAGTAGCCTCAGGGGTCAGCATTCAGCTCTTCCAGAACTTTCCAGCCTCTAAACCCCTGGCTGATAGTTTCTCTGCCTCTCAGATGCACGATTGGGACCAGATCATTTCACTGACAAGAGTGAACTACTGTGCTTCACACACTTTCCTCTGAGAACACTTTTTTAAAATCATGTTTAGAGAATTATTCATAACAAGCAGTACAAAATAAATTCTCAGAGCCTGTTATCGGGCAGGCTAGGGTGGTGGTTGTTCATTTTGAAGTAATGGTGGTGGGAAGGGGTCACGGTGGTGGGATTAGTGTTGGAATATTGGATGAAAGAAATTATTGTGAACAACTTCAAAGAAATTAAATTATAGAAAAAAATTAGAGTGAATGACTGACAAATGGAAGTACCTGACTCTCCGAGGATGCCCTCTGGGTCCATGGACACAGCCCATGGGCATCCTACCCAGACATGGACAGGGATCTGAGAGATTCTCTCCAGCACTGGCCATCTTGTGTGTCCAGAGAGCAGGTGGTGGGGGTATTGGCAAAGGGAGGGTCTCCCCCGACCTGGCTTGATGGACACAATGGCCCATCCACTCCCACCTGAGCCTATCTAAAGGGGAACTTCCAGGAGTGGATCCTTTCCAGCCTTCACCTGCCACGGGGACGCAGCATCTCTGATTGCTTTGTCCAGTCTTTCTGACTTACAGCATTGAAGGCCACAGCAGAGGACGGCCACCGTGATCAGGTAAGTGGACTTTCCTTCAGCTCTCAGGCGGGGTGCAAGGCTGGGGCTTTTAGAAACAGGAGGTTGTGCTAGGGGCTCCGTCAGGGAGAGGAGGATGTGCCAAGGGAGGGCGGGAGGGAGAATGGCCATCCTGGGTGCATCTGAGTGAGTGATTGGGGATTTGTGCAAAGCGCAAGCAGGGCTCTGTGTGTGTATATGTGTGCATGTGTGTGCATGTGTGTGTGTGTGTCTGAGCATTTGAGTGTATCTATGTGCATGTGTGCGTCTGTGTGTGATCGTTTTTTATGAATGTTTGTGGATGTCTGTGTGTGCATGTGTGTGTGCATTTCTATGTGTGTACATGTGTGTGCATGTGTGCATATGTGTGTGTCTGTGTGCATGCATGTGTGTTTCACTGTGTGACCATGTTTGGCTCTGTGAGTGACTCAAGCTTCTTTCTCGTTTCTTTAGGAGGCCAACTCTAGTGCCAAGCCACAGAGATTAGTTCTGTGTGGGGACGACGCTTTCGACCTGAGGGCCCCGGAGTCCAGAAAGCCCATGCCTGGAAGGTACCCCCAGGAGGAGCCCCGGAGTGCGAGGACCCCAGGGTAAGTGGTGGTGTAGGAGAAGGGGTAGGGTGGACGGCCCGGGGTCAGGGCCGGAAGGGGAAAGGAGTGTGCCCGTCTCCGCCTTCTCCCAGCTCTCAGAGCTGAGCTGACCCTCCCAGGTCAGGCAGGCAGGGCATCAGTGGGCCGTGGGTAGGGCTGCCTTTGCTCTGGCTTCAGAACCTGCCAGGTCCCGGCTTCTGTTTGTCATTATTTCAGGGAGTGTTGGCCTGTGTGGAATCAGGCTGCCCCTGCCGAGATGAGTCCTCTGGGCCCTCCCTGTCCCAGCCTGCTGCAGCCACAGGGGCTCACGCTGGCATTTCCCCAGGGATCTCCAGGGGGGACTGGGACCTTGTCCTCCCTGTCTCCCATTGGCCAGCCCCCCTCTTCTCCCTGTGCAGGCTTGCAGAGCCCCTGCCTCACTCTGGCCCTTCTCTCCGCAGGTGAAGTGCAAGGACTGCAGCGCCTTTGGACACCGGGCAGGAAACCTCAGGTGCCCCATCAGGTGCTGGCAGGGGGCCCAGGGATGCCCTAAAGGAAAAGAAAACAGGATGCCCCGCTGTGCGCCAGCAAGCTCCAGGGGACCCGACGTCTAGAAGGCCTGTGAACCCGGGTGAGTACTGGGCGGGTTCCAGCAGCTCGATGCTGCATCCCAGATTCTGTCTCCCTACTCCCATGAGGATGCTTGCCCAGGCAGCTTGCAAGAGTGGGGGAAGGAGGGAGCCGACCTCCTCCCTCCCAGAGGGCGCCTCTCTGGGTGGCCAGAGACCAGGGTCGTGGCATCTGGAGAGAGGCCCTGGGGGTGGAGGAGAGAGGGCCGGGGGACTGTCCAACAAGAGATGACGCTAGTGCAGAGACCTCGTAGCTCTCCCTTCGCTCTCCCACAGGGCTGCAGGACAGGTTGAGCACCAACGATGGGGTGGACGATCCGGGGATGCGCTGGGATGACTGATTCTGTGATGTGCTGTTTGCAGGCTCATTCCCGGGAGGGGGTCTCTTTTTAACAACTCAATATAATGCAGATACAAACAAAAATTATAATATAAATATTTAGAGAGAAAAAATGTACTAGCATGACAAAACCTGTACCATTTTTACAAAGCATGAGGAAAACATCGTTTTAATTAATTTTAATAGTTCTTATACCTTAGATATTTCAAATCATGAACCTTTTACACCAATCTTTAACAATTTTCACCTTAGTTTCATGCTCTAATTTTACAATTCTTAATAAGCTCCAAAAACACCCAAACTTTTAAAATTTTTTGGAGTACATATTACTAACCTTTGTGATGGGGTTGTTTGCCCAGTTACAAGGATTTCCACTTCTGATTCAATCTGACTTCAATATTTAAACACTTAACACAGACAGACATACAGAAACACAACAAAAAATCACATGCACATGTGCATTCATACATACCTGATCAATCGATCTGACCCCCCAAGAACCAGGAAAAAAAACAGATAGACAGAGAAAGGAAGGGCAGTCCCTAGGGTTAAAATTACCTTCCAGTCTATTGGGTTATCCCTTGTTTCTCAGTCTAACTAGCTTGTCTCCTGCTTGTTAAAATTGGGTCAAAAAAGAAGCGCTTCTATTTTTATAAAGCTGGCAAAAATTTATAAGAGGAATCCATACTGCAGTTGTTTTCATTTGTTATCCCTTATTCACTGAGAAGCTTCAGTCTTTTTGTAGGGCACCAAAAATGGTTTGGTCCACTTCCAGGAAGTGGATCCTTTCCGGCCTTCACCTGCCACGGGGACGCAGCATCTCTAAGCCTTGTCCAGCCTCCCCGACTTAGCGCCGTTGAAGGCCACAGCAGAGGACGGCCACCGTGATCAGGTAAGTGGACTTTCCATGTGCTCTCTGGCAGGGGTGCAGGGCTGAGGGCTCTTGGAGCTGAGGGCTCTTGTTAGAGGCTGTGCTAGGTGCTCCATCAGGGAGAGGAGGGTGTGGCGAGGCAGTGCAGGAGGGAACATAGAAATCCCATGTACTGGGTACATCTGAGTGGGCGTGTGGGATTCCCTAAAGTGCACAGTACGGATCTGTGTGTGTGTGCATGTGTGTGCATGTACCTGTGTGTGTTTGCATTTGTGTATCTCTGTGCATGTGTTTGTGTGCCTGTGTGTTTCTGTGTGCATGTGTGTCTGGGTGCATGTGTGTGTGTGTAAATGTGCATGAGTGTGAATATGCATGTGGGTGTTTGTGTTTGAATGTGCATGTGGGTGTCTGTGTGTGCATGTGTGTGTGCACTTGTGTATGTGTGCATGTGTGTGCATGTGTGTGAATGTGCGTGTGTATGTGTGTGAATGTCGTGTGGATGTCTGTGTGAATGTGCATGTGGGTGTCTGTGTGTGCATGTGTGTGTGCACTTGTGTATGTGTGCATGTGTGTGCATGTGTGTGAATGTGCATGTGTATGTGTGTGAATGTCGTGTGGATGTCTGTGTGAATGTGCACGTGGGTGTCTGTGTGTGCATGTGTGTGTGCATGTGTGCATGTGTGTCTGCGTGTGTGTGGCTGTGTGCGTGTGTGTGATTGTGCATGTGGGTGTCTGTATGTGCATGTGTGTGTTCGTGTGTGTGAGTTGCAGTGTGTGGCCGTGTGTGGTCTGTGAGTCACTCAAGCTTCTTTCTCATTTCCTTAGGAGGCCAACTCTGCTGCCAATCCATAGATATGAGTTCCATGTGGGTACGACCTGTTTGGCCCAGGGGCCCTGGAGCCCAGAAAGCCCACACCTGGAAGGCACCCCCGGGAGGAGCCCGGGAAAGTGAGGACCCCAGAGTAAGTGGTGGGCTGGTGCGGGGAGGAAGCGGGAGGGTGGACAGGCCCAGGGTCAGGCCAGGAGGGGAAATGAGCGTGCCCATCTCTGCCTTGTCCCAGCTCTTGGAGCTGGTCTGAGAGCCCGTCCCACATCAGGCGGGCAGGGCTTTCCTTCGGGCATCAGTGGGCTATGGGCAGTCCCCTGTTCTCTGGCCTCAGACCCTGCCAGGCCCCAGCTGCCGTTTGCCGTTATGCCAGGGAGTGTTGGCCCGAGTGGAACAGGCTCGCCTTCCAAGACGAGTCCTCGAGGCCCTCCCTGTCCTGCCCCGTTGAAGCCATGGTGGCTCTGGGGTGGCATCTCCCAGGGCATACCTGGGGGGATGGGGTCCTTTTCCTCCTTGGCTCCCACTGCCAGCCCCTCTCTGACCCTGCACAGGCTCGCAGAGCCCCTGCCTCACTCTGGCCCTTCTCTCCACAGGTGAAGTGCAAGGACTGCGGCGCCTTCGGGCACCAGGCACGGAACCCCAGGTGCCCCATCAGACGCTGGCAGGGGGCCCTAGTCCTCCAGCCCCTGAGATGCCTGAAGGGAAAGGAGAACATGCCACCCCGCTGTGGGCCAGTGCCCTCCAGGGGGCCCGACACCCCGAAGGTCAGTGGACCTGGGTGAGTACTGGGCCCATTCCATCATCCCTGGGCTGCGTCCCAGATTCTGTGTCTCCCTCTTCCCATGAGGACATTTGACTGGGAAGCCTGGAGAGTGAGGGAAGGAGGAGCCCACCTCCTACCTCCCATTGGGCACCTCTCTCCTGGGGCCACAAGCCAGGATCGTGGCACCCAGAGAGAGGCCCTGGGGGTGGAGGGGGAAGGGCAGCAGGACAGTCCAGCAGGGGAGGACGCTGGTGCAGAGACCCCGCAGCTCTCCCTCCGCTCTCCCACAGGGATGCGGGACAGGTCAGGCACGAAGGACAGGGGTGGACGATCAAGGGATGGGCAGGGATGACTGACTCTCTGATGTGCTGTTTGCAGGCTCATTCCCGGGAGGGGGTCTCTGCTGCAGAGATGCCCCACGACACAGGACCAGAAGGTCCAGGCCATCGAGAAGGAGGGGAAGGAGTCCTGGGACTACGTGAGGGTGAGTAGAGGGGCCAAGCCTCACCCATTCCTTCTGACCCTGGCTCTCCCCCAAACACCCCCTCCCATGTCCCTCTCATGGTCCAGGGTCACCTACATGTCCCTCTCTCTGTCCACCTCAGTGTTTTCTTGTGCTGAGGACTGTCAGCATAGACACTGGTGTGGGTCTGAGCTGGGGATGCAAATGTCACTGTGTCTAATTTGTGCTTTTCTCTCTCTCTCTCCTTGTAGCAGCCATGCAGAGCCCAGACTGGGCACGTTCTTGAAAGACCCGTCCAGGCAGAGGAGTTGCCTCGCAGGCCACACCGGGGCCGTCCGGAGCTGAGCCCCATGCCTGGGAGAGCGCCTGGCCTTCCACAGAGCTGCGTGCCCACGTCCAGGAGCCCCACATTGGAAGCCGCCCGCACACCTGGCCTGGCTCCCAGTCCCAAGCCCCGGGCACTCATCCAGTTTGGAGACCTCGGTTGTAGTGATGGAGCAACGGACCACTCTGAAGAAATGGAGGCTCGGCCCCCACCCCCCACCTCAGAGAAGCAGCCCAGACATAAGGCTGGGCAGGGACCAAGGACAAGACAGGCTGGCCCCTGGAACTAAACGCCCTGCCCAGGCCCCAGTTCCTGTCCGCGCCCAGGAGAGCAGCCAGCAAGACACGCAGGCGCCCGAAAGAGGCTCCCAGCCCTAGGCCTGCAGTCACGGCAGGCAGGGGGCCTGGCCTGCCCCGGGAGCCCCGCACCTCCAACTTGTGATCCTGCGGGGGGCCGGCCCCTCACCATGGTGTTCTGGAGGCTGCAAAGGGACCAGTGGAGCTGTGGGTTCCTGGCCACCCCTGAGCTCCCTGCCCACAGCCCACCCACTGTGGGCCCGACCCTGCGCCCCTTCAGTGTGCTCTATGAGGACCTCCTGTTGTCCTAGTCCTCCGATGAGAGCAAGCAGGACTGAGCTGACCCACCGATGCCCACCAGCCTGTGCCTGCTGCTGCCTGTGACCTGGACTATACTGCTGCTGTGGAGGAGACCTCCCAGGCCCAGACTCTCCCTGGGGGACTGCTAGGACCTGGCCCAGAGCAGCAGGGGGACTGTTGACAGTTGGGGGCTGTGATGGGACTCGCACTCAGGTGCCCGAGAAGTATTGTCCGGAGTTTGGACTCTCAGTAGAATTCCAGATCCTGCGTCTGAGGCTGTTTCAATCCTGTCCCCACAGACTCAGTGAGAGTGGACCGTGGGAGGAACGAGCAGCAGCAGATTGTGGCCCTTCGTTCTATTGGGGCCTGGACCATGGCAGGTACCATGTGGTGTGTGCACGCCCAGTGGTGCCCTGACTGTGCTGGGGTCGTCATTGCGGTGGGTGGGCTCTGCATGCACCCGTGTCTTGTGTGTGTTCAGAGCATGATGGGCGTGTCATTGGGACAGTGCCCTGGGGTGTCATTGGGACTCCTCGACACGAAAGTCGCTGACACAGTGACTTTCCTGCAATAAAGTGTCTCAGTTGCACCCGTGTGTCTGGTCTCTCCCTGGCAGGCGTCTCCGATCACACACACTCCATGTCCCCTCCCCCTGGTTCCTGCAAGGCCGAGGGCTCAGGAGAGGATTTTTGACTTCCTAACCGGGCCGGGTTCGGGTCGCTCTCAGCTCTGTTGCAGTGGGCCCTGAACAGGAATTTCAGGTTGATCAGGGGGTGGGGGTGGGAGTCGGTTCCAGAGAAAGTCACCAAGCCCTCCGGGCCCCTCCCAGCTGGGCCTGTGTCCCACCTGACAGGATCCCCATTTTCCTCCCTCAGCTCTGCTCAGTCTGGGTCCCGCCGGTCACCCGCTACACACTCACACAGAACAACTCAAGGACCTTAATGGTGGACACCAGGGCCCAGGGCCAGCAGACCGTCTCTATGATTTTAGGATGATGGGAGTGGCTGGAGCCAGAGAAGGGGATCCTGAGGCCTGTTGAGACCCTGCAGAGGGCGGTGACCCGCTGACCTGCACGTTCCAATCCCAGAGTGCTCCGGGCCTGGAGGGTGCAGGGAGGTGTGTTTCCAGGTGGACCAGCAGCCTGACATCGGACCCTGTTTCTGATCCAGAGATGTCTGACCCCCACCCTGGGGTCAAACTCATACACAGGTCGAGACCGTAAGAGGAAACTCCCCTTCATAGCTCCCTGAGGGGCCTTCAGAGCTGCAATGTGGGGGATGGTGCACGGCTCTCCCCTCAGGCAGGGTCCAGGTGGTACCCAGCATTGCACCCACTCTCCTCCGGCAGCCTGGGAGGGTCCAAGGAACCTCACCCCTGGACTCTGGCAGGTGCCATCTCGAATGTGCATGCCCAGCACTGCCCTGACCTGTGCTGGGGTCAGTATCTTCCTGGCTGTGGGTGGCCTTTGGGGGTAACTCTACATGTGCCCTTCCCGACCCTCTCTTCTTCAAACTGAGCCCCCAATTTCAGGAATGGCCTCACCCTCATTCCTTCAATCTGTTTCTGGTCAGTCGCCGTGGGCACCAGTTGCCGGGCCTTTATGGTGTGGCACCTGTTGTGTTGAATCAGCGAAGGACACAGCACTTACGAATTACCTTCTGTTTCCCACAAACCTCCAGCACTGGCACTACTGATCAGGGGAGCAATGCCCACTAAGGGCCGTGGCCTGGAGGCCAGGCCAGAGGGTCTCCAGTCCCCACGTCCCGCCCAGCACTTGCTTTCTCTTGTTCCCGGTTACCCTTGCCAACAGGTGTTCACTTGCCCGTCTTGGTTTAGAGTCTCTGATTCGGAGGTGCTGGGCATCTTTCCATGTGCTGGACTCAGTGGAGGCCGTTTGCGACCACGAGGATGGACCATGGACGCAGTGTGCTAAGTGGACCAGGTCAGACAGAGAGAAAGTCCTGTGGGCTCTCTCTGAGATGGACTCTAAGAAGACTCACAGTGTAACAAGGCGATGAAAGCGGCTGCCCCCGGGGAATGTGGACGTGAACCCAGGAGGTCAGAGGAGGCCACTGGGGAGGGTCCCAGTCAGAGGCAGTGACGGAGACACCCTGGCAGGTGAATCCATTAGGTCCTCGGCGGTTACTGAGCTACGGAAGGGGGTTATCTGACATGGAGGGCACCAGTAGCGCTCCAGACGCCATCATATGACAACATACAAGCATTATGAAATAGCGTGCTGAAGTCCTCCATCTGACGCATTGTTCTAGGCCCAATACAGTCGGAGATGCTATGAGGACACCCCAGAGGTAGCTGAGAACTGAGGACATGCAGAGTATTGTGTATTCCATCAATTTGTAACTCCACTCACAACACTGTGGGTGACACTGCACGGATCAATATCAATACAGAACAGGACATGGGCACCTTGTGGGTTCCTATTATACTCAGGAGGAAGGAAACGGCGACAGGAGTCTGGCCCAGCTTAACGGAACCTCGGCTGGCAACAGAATAAGTTGAGCTTGCAATTCCCCATGGCAATCTCATCCTCAAGGCACTCCTTTCTGCATTTGCCTCGGCCCAGCCTGCAGGGCTCACACGGAGCAAAATCACCTGGGAAAGACAGAGACAGAGACAGAGAGACAGTGAAACACGGAGAGCTGCTGACACATATTCCTGAGGCTCTGTAAGCAAGGATTCCAGAAAGGGTAACTTTGTATCTAAGAGTCTAAAGGGTTTGTATCTAAGGGTCAGAGGGTTTGTATTTAAAAGCCTGAAGGGTTTGTATCTAAGTCTAAAGGGTTTGTATCTAAGAGTTTAAAGGGTTTGTATCTGAGTCTAAAGCGTTTTCAGGACGTGGCCCAGAACTTTCAGAGAGGCCTGCATTTCAGAATGCAGTGGGTGTTTCCATTCTTAAGCAGCCTGTGGGCATAAACCCTGTTTATAACCTTGTGAGGGTGGAAGTAAGGGAGGGAACACCACAATCCTTGAGCCACGAGGAAGATCCCGAGCTGAGGATTCTGCCTTGCAGGAGGGAGCACAAGACTGAGGGGTTCTACTAGACTGAGAGTCGAGTCCCAGCAGGAGGACCCCTCATGTCAGCCCGGTGAGGCAGCTGGGCACAGGTAAATGCCGAGCTGTGCTCTCCCTCTGTCCAACTGACATTCCAGATTCCTTCATGATTTTTTAGAACTTTTGCTGATGCTGCCCCTCGATGGCAAGGGACCATTTCTTTCACTGTGCTTGTGTTTGGGCCACACTGGCAGTGCTCAGGGCTGCCCGTGCTGTGTCCTCAGGATCACTGTTGTTGGGGTTTGCCTGACCTTTGGGGAGCCGAGGCTGAACCCAGGTTGACCATAGACAGGACAGGAATTGGACTGCCATACTGTCCCTCGGTCCCCATGAGAGGGTCTTCCCGCCCCATGGGTGGTCGCGGGCATCAGGGCCTTGAAAGCTGCTCTGAGGGCATCTGCTGGCTGGGCTCACCCCCTGAGTCAGGGTCACAGGGAGTGACTGGCCGGGTCAGTGCCGGAAAGCACTCGGGAACTGACCCTTCTTCACTCCCTAACACTGTGAGACTCAACCCGGTGGCCCCAAGGCTCCGGGTGGGGGAGAGTTGATGCGGCCCTTGGGGGCAGGTGCGGATGAAGCACCAGAGACGGCAGGGCTGAGGCCTCTAGTGTGTCTTGGCAGCGGCAGCAGCCCAGCCCCCCTCAGGTACTCCGGGACACTGCTGCCCAGGGCACCCGTCACAGCCCTCAGAGCATTGGTCTGTGCACTGGGAGATCTTGGGGAATAGTTTTTCCCAACGGTGCTCTATCACGTTGCACAGTGGGTCTGGGCATACATGGGGCCAAGGATGATGGGTACTCAGAGAAGCACCCTCGGGAACAGCCAGACTGTTCACTTCATTGCCAAACACACACAGATTTTACAGAGGGTCTCAGCTTCACAGGAAGATCCAATCAGATAAAGTTTAGCATCATTGGCCTATCACCTTTCCTACTCTGCTTCGTCCTGGTCCATTCCACATTAAGGCTAGATGCTGTGCCTAGGATGACTTACTAAGCGTACACGACAGTGTCTGTATCTGGGGCACATGTGACTAGGAGGTCGGAGGAGGCTCAAGGCTGGACACCTGGTGCTGACACCCTGTTCTTGCCAACTTTGCCCAGATCCTCCCTTCTGCAGAGCCTCCCTTCTGGGCCACTTTGCAAGGTCGGGTCTTGTTTGCTCCAGCACCCATCAAATGATCCTCAGGGAGACACTCTCTGAAACGGGAGACACCCTCAGGACCTGCCTCTCTCTCCAGCCTCCTGCTCCCCACCGGGGGAGTGACACCTCTGACACCTTTTCTGTTCAGGGAACAGAACCAGGGTGAGTTGGAGAGCTGAGCCCAATCCCAGAACCTGAGTTTACGGGAGACCACACCAGGCCCACGTGCCGACAGCTGAGGGAAAGGCAACAGCAGAAATTTCTCTGTGGATGGAAGCCATGGATGCCGCTGACCTCGAGGCTGATGGGCAAATACTGTGCCAGGCGCCTACAATTGCCGGGCACTGCCGTTCTATGACTCCCAGCGTCTCTTTGATCCATGGGGCTGGTGGGCTCAAGAGTCCCCAGAGAGTGGGCGGGCCAAGAGTTCTGAGAATGAAAATCATACACAAGAGGAGAAACTCACCTGTCAGAAACTGACGCCTATTCTCGAATCCTGCCTGGTAGCCTAAATGCAAAAGAAAGCACAGTGAGAAGGGAAACAGCGGTCCAGGGAATGACACCCGTGTCCCCGCCCAGCCCCGGAGAGCGCGTCCACACGGCATCACAGAGATGCAGCTGGACTTGCAGCCAGCGCTCTGTCAGGTCAGACGTTTCTTTAAGGGACCCCAGGAGGGAGCAAAGACCCCCTGGGACAGTCCCAAGTGAGACCTGAGAGGCGCGTGTGGCTGAGGCAGGAGGAATCTCCAGCTTGTCTGCCCCAGCAGCTTGTCCCCCTCGTTTACCTGCTGGAAGCTGAGCCAGAAGGAAGCAACAGGCAAAGGCAAGAAGCAGCTTCATCCCGCTGGGCCCGGAGGGAGGGAGGGAGGGAGGGAGGGAGGGAGGACTCTCCAGCACAGAGCCAGGGACCGGCTGGTACACGGCTCCCATGGCTGACAGGGGAGGGGCCACACGCAGACTGTCCAGGTCAGGGGCTGAGCCAACGCAAATACTCCCGGGCCCCAGTTCTCAGTCAGTGAAGTGAATCGACTGAAGTGTTCCCAGGCCCTACTGCCAGGATCGTGCACTGCTGTGACTGGAGGGAACCTCGGCCTCCAGAAGTCGGAATTGGCTTCTTGCTGGACTCTGCACTGTGGTCACTCTTGGCCTCTTGACCCTGCCCCGCATGAGTGCCACCACCTGCTTCCAGGCCTTCCTGCGCCCACACGTCTATGAAGGTGCCCCTGAGCACTGGGGCTTATTGGCTCAGTCGTGGGCTCAAACCCAGCCGCCCCGGCTCAGTCACCTCGTTGCTTTTAGCCACAGCCAACGAGCGGTTCCACTCTGAGGATCTGTCCTGCATTTCCCACGAATTAGCCCCCAGAAACTATTCATCACGAAGAACCCAGCCCGTCTCTAGCAAACACTCTGTCCCCTGGCTCCTGCCTTTTCCTTGCCCAATGCCCAGTTTAAGGAACTCTCACGCCCCATCCACAGGAGCCACCGATCCAATGCACCTCCAGGAGATGGCACAGGGCCCCTCACTCATGTGGGCGCCGGCAGTCTCCTGGGGGCTACTCGGGGCCCTGTGCACCCTCAGGCCAGGTCCTGGATGGCAGAGTCTGCACCTCCCCCACCCCCACATCCCGCTGGGCCCCTCACTCAGCTGTGGGGGGTGTATAGGAGAGGTTGGGCAGTGGTTGGTTTGGGGTCCTGCCCCAGAGAGCACTCCTCCGGCAGTTGTCCACCCACAGGCGTTTAGGAGGACGAGTGTCAGGCAGAGGGACACGAGGGTGCTTTTCAGTTTGTGTTTTCACCTCTTGCATGACAGCTGGAAGCAGGACGCTGCGTCACTGGCAGCATTTCTCTGTCCTGAAGGAGAGTCACAGTTTTCAATCAAGACGTGAGATTCCCTCAAGTGATCACAGGGGCTCACAGCTGAGACGGCTCGGGGCCGGGATCCAGACTCCATCCAGCCAGTGTACCAGCCTGGCACACTAGAGTGTCCACCCCACAGTGCTCACGAGCAGTGGCTCGCTCCCGGGGCCGACTAAGGGACAGGAGCACGAACATGCGGGTCCCAGGATCCCCGTTCCCACCTCTCTGATCCGGCCTGCCCTGTCTCTGCGGCTACATTAGCGGAACCAGAGCAGCAGGGGCTGGGGCTGAGGGACACTCTGGGCTGTGTGGGCTGCAGCTGCACGGCATGAAATGCCTCCCTCCCACCGTAGCTCAGCGGTCAAGATGCTATCGGCCAGGAAGGAGTGGGTGTCCTCAGAGGGCTGAGCACCACCGAGCCCGCCAGCATGAGGACGCTGCTGCTTCTCCTGGCTCTCCTCTCCCGGGTGGCCCCAGGTAAGGCTCCTGGCCGGGGACCCTGTGCCGTGATTGTCCGTGTGACCCGCCATGGGAGGCCCCGGCCCTGGTGTCGGGCCCTGCAGGGCACTGGCTGTCGGGGACGACCCCCCTAGTGTCGCTTCTGCTTGGCCCCGCTCCTGCCACTGTTATTAGGGAGTGCCACGGCGTCTCGGAAACAGACACGGCAGGAGAAGGGCCCGGGGCTGGCCTCATGCCCAGGCTGTGGACGGAAGGCCAGGACAGCAGTGAGGCCTGAGCGATGGGGAGGGGGAGAGTGTGTCCAGGGGCACCGTGTTGGCCCTGAACGGGACACTAGGTACAGCAGGAGAGCAGGAAGCGCTGTTCCTCAGGCGAGTGGTGTTAGATGGACGGTCCCCAAAGCCTCGCAAACTGGACAGCGCTTCTGGCTCCACACCAGCGTCTCCCGGGGCCCTCTGTCCTGCCCGAGCTGAGTGACCCTGGGCTGGCAGGGCAGGAATGGGGGCTGGGTGCCCTGTGGCCAGGCTCCGTCCAGGGCTGCCGCGTGCGGAGCTCAGCGCCTCGGAAGGCGCAGCTGGTCTGTTTCCGGGGAGGAGATCAGGGGTGACGAGCACCCAGCTTGTCGGGGTGTCCAGAGCCGGGCGGGGGTTGAGCCTGTCCTCTGGCTCAGTGAACAGAACATCCTTCCCATCAGGACTCGCTCCCCCGGGGCTGCACCTGGGTCTTCCCCCCACGGACCCTGAGCCTGGGCTCTGCGGGCCTGGCCAGCAGGGCAGGAAGGCAGCGTGCAGGCCCCCGGCTCTCTCCTGTGCCCCCACCCCTGATGGATGGAGCCGGACCTCGTTCTCCTGCTGGGGAAGGGATCTGCATGCACTTGGAACCAACGTCTCCGAGCTTCTGACCTTTGCTCCTGGTGGCCAGTGGTGGCCCTGCTGCTGCCCCCAGGCAGCCTGATGTCCCGAGGGTCAGCCGTGTCCAGAATCAACAGAGCCTGGGCAGTGAGGGGGGTCCCGGTGTCACCTCTGTCGGAGGGCTGAACACGCCCAGGGAGACCCCCCAGCCACCCCGCTGTCCCCCATCACAGGCAGTGTGAGGCCGGAATCCCTCTCTCCACCCTTCCCTCCCCTAGGCAGGAGTGGGATTTTTGACGAGAGGTGCTCCCGGATGAAGGGCCACTGTGTGGAGCACTGTCAGAAGAGCGAAGAGCTCGTGGGCCTGTGCCACCGCTCCCTGCACTGCTGTCTGCTGCTGCAGCCGTGCGAGAATCGGGAGCCTCTGAACCCCACCGTGCCCCATGTCTGAAACCCACGCAGTTCACCCCGGCCCCCAGCCCTGCAGTCTCCGCAATAAAGGTCAGGGGCCGTGTTCTCCGCCGGCCACAGGCTTCTCTCACCTGTGACAGGCCCGTGTCTCTGTTGGTGGTGTGGGCTGTCACCTGGGGACCCGAGAGTGCCTCCAACGGGGCCCAGCGAGCTCTGCCCAGCCCAGACGGGGCCGGAGGCGCCAGGGTGAGGCTGACGTGGTGCCAGGTGGCTCTCTCCGTGTGCTTGTCATTCGTCAGGCTCAGCCTCCCCGCGCCCAGAGCCTGCCCTGCCTTTCCTGAGCCTTTCACTTAGAGCCTGAGGCCAGTGGGCAGAGGACATGGCCCCGCGGGGACACAGAACCTGTGACAGGTGACAGACATGTGGGGTGACCTATGGCACCCGCTCGGCAGTGGGACTCACCGTCCACACCAGCGGCTCTGCAGGCATGGCCCACAGCAGAGACAGAGACAGTGGTTTGGTTGTGGTTGGTCAAGCTGACCGGGTTCTTGCTGTGTCCGAGGACCCCTCTCCGTGGTGGGGACGGTCAGGCCTAGCCCAGCACAGACGTCTCGGCCTCATGGGTGACTCGTCTCTGTAACCTCCCGTTTGCTCCTCAGGAAATGATCCGGTTGGGGCCGGAGAGACGTGCAGGGTTAAGGCACTTGGGCGGTGCCTGGTTTGTCCCCAGCATCACACAGGGCCCCTCATGCACCACACAGGAATAGCCCCTGGAATCCCACCAGCTGTGGCCCCCAAAATAAGGGAGGAAATGATCAGGAACAAGTCAGGCTCAAAGTTTCTCATCAGAGGACAGTGGTCTAGCAGTACCAGCGCTGACCAGCAGAGGGCAGCCTTGGCTCTGCCCAAAGACGCAGCGGGGCAGGTGGTGGGTGGTGGGTGGTGAGTGGTGGGCGGTGGGTGGTGAGTGGTGGGCATAAAGGCCGCCCATGGTGGGTCTCTCTCATCCAGCGGCAAGGGCTGCAACGATAAAGGGACTTGAGGGTCGAAGCCGGAGCACAGAGGGCTGGGCACTTGCGATGGTCTCACCCCAGAAGGCCCCTGAGCCGTCCAGGAGTGACCCCAGAGCACCCCCAATGAACACTGACTCCTACACCAGGAGTGGACACCAGCGCAGGCCAGCAGGAGCTGTCAGGGGGGCACTCGTAGGCATCTCCCCTTGCCCAGAGAGGGGACTTCTCCTTCCGGCTGGACCCTTCCGGGTGAGGTGACCACAACCAGAGCAGGGGCTTGGGCCATTCCCCTGGGGCTGGGGGTGGGGGGCACCCATGAGGCTCCCTGCTGTCCCCCAGGGTCAGCATGTGCTCAGCGTGGGTGCTGGGGGCCCAGCCCACCTCTCAGGCGGCAGTGGACAGGGACGGTCTCCGCTCAGCCCAGGGGAGGTGGAAGCCGGCTCGGACAGCCCAGGAGTCAGTGCAGGACGCGGGCAGCTGGGGGCACACGCCCAGCCCTGCGGCCCCCCACAGCCCACTTGCATGAGGCCCAGCTGGCCCAACCCTCAAAGCTGGTGTAGAGCCTCGGGTACAAGGATGTAGGTGCCGGCCAGCAGGACCCCAGGCCGGGGTGAGACTTGAGCTTCGTGCCCTCACCCAAGAGTCTGGGCACAAGGCAGCCTGCTGGGGGCTTGTCTGGGACCCCACGGGCCCCTCCTCTGTCTGAGTGTCCTGAGTACCGCTTCCACCTCCACAGACTGTGAGCCTCTGCGGCAGGAAGGAGGGGAGGAAGCAGAGGAGGAGGGAGGGAGGGAGAGGAGGGGGCGGGGGGAGGGATACAAAGAAGGGAAGGGAGGGGGAGGGAAGAAGCAGAGAAGAAGGGAGAGAGGCTCATGGGGCACCAGAGGAAGGCGGGTGAGAGCCCTCCCCACCCAAGGGACCCAGCCCCGCAGCTGAAAATCTCCAGAACTCAACTGCCACCAGGCTCACAGCCGCTCTCCAGACGCTTGGGCCGAGCCTCACCCACGAGTAAATCTATTCCTGGACACTTTATACCACACCCCCTCCCCGTACTCTAAGGGAACCACACCACAATTAATGGGGTTCAAAGTAGTAGGCAACCAATATTAGCGGGAAGTATTTTTTTTTACATATATATGTATCTATATAAAGCACACAGGGCTCAACCTTTAACACCATGTAAGTGATCTCTTATAGAAGGGCTTGATGTTCCCTGGGTGAAATGCAACAATCTTCACCCTCTTTCCTCTAAGGGTACTTATTGGTAGCATTCTCAGTGGCTTTTCATAACAAACAATACAAAATATATTATTTTGGTTCTGCCTTGGGACAGGGATTGGGGTTCCGGATGGAAACATCCTAAATATGGTGGTGGGGAAGGTGTCGTGATGGCGGGATGGGTGTTTGAACATTAACTGTAATCAAATATTGTGAGCTACTTTATAAAATTATAAAATAAAAAACTAAGAAGGGAGAGAGGGGAGAAAGGGAGAAGGAGGGAGGGGAGGATACAAAGAAGGGAAGGGAGCAGAGCAGGAGGGGGGGGGAGGCTCAGAAGCGTCCAGCCAGGCGGCCCTGGGGGAGCCCAGAGAGGGGAGAGGAGGCCTGGCCAGTGTCTTGTCCTCCTGCCTCGGGGAGCCCTGCAGCTCTGTTCCAGATCTGCCCGTGGTGCCGGGCGCACAGTGACAGGCCCGACAGCCCCAGGGACACGGTAGGGCCTTTCCGGAAGGCCGTGAGGGCCCCGGAATCCAGCCCAGCCAGTGACGCAGGGCTGAGCCCGGTGCTCGGGCAGGGGCCTCCCTTCTCCGGGGCTGTGGTCCTGGGCAGCAGGGATGGGCCACCAGCAGTGCTGAGTGGTGCAGGCACCCGCCTTGGACACGGCATGGCTGGGGGGGGCGGAGCCCGGCCATGTCCCCCTCCCCAGAAGCACCCAGGGAAGTTGCCACAGCCATGAGCCCCAAAGCTGGCACCCCCAGGCCCTTGGGACAAGCAGGGGTCCACAGGGCTGCAGCTTTGTCGGGGCCTTGGCCAGTGGCTGCCTTCGTGGGCATCCCCTGGGGCTCCGGGAGGGCTCTCCTGCCCAGCCCCCCGGGGTCAGGCTGACACTGCAGCAAGCCACCCCCTGCCCGGTGCAGTCTGGAGGGACCCCCGAGCCCTCCCGGGGTCCATACCCCAGCTGCCCCCTCACTAACACTCTCCCGCGCGGGGGGGGGGGGGGGAGAGGGGTGAGGCGGGAGGAGGGACTGAGAGCAGCTGTGGGTGGTTCCGGCTCCACCCTGCCGGAAGGAGGGTTGGGTTCTAGAATCTTCTACAAAGGCTTCCCTCCTGCGGCTCAGTCTTTCTTCCTGGAGGGGGGGTGTGTGGCAGGGGACCCTCCAAAGAGGAAGGGGGAAGGGAAGCAAGGGGTTCTTCTCTGTCTGCTGAGAAATAAAGAGGGCGGGGGGAGAGACAGATACACAGAGAGACAGAAGAGAGACAGAGAAGGTCATACAGAGAGAGAGAGTGAGAGAGAGAGAGAGAGAGAGAGAGAGAGAGAGAGAGAGAGAGAGAGAGAGAGAGAGAGAGAGAGAGAGAGAGAGAGAGGGCACCCGCCCTGTTGGTGGCCAGGCCTGAAGGAGCCGCTTGTCCCCCCTACGGGCCCCCTTGTCCTTGCTTGTCCCCCGTGTGGGCGTCCACAGTGAAGCAGCAGGAGCACAGGCACCTGGGACACGGGATCACATTGTCGTCTCCATAGAAGCGGCCGGAATCTGAGGGTAGATCCTTGGCGATGGACTGGACCCAGAGCAGGGGACGCTGGCACGGGTCCCACAGCGTCGAGTTCACAGGTTTCTAGGTCCTGTGAACCGAGAGCTAGGCCTGTCCCTCTCCCGATGGACACCAGTACAGCCGGGCCTGTGCCCCTCCCTCTCCCCCCCGCCCCACCCCGATGGACACCAGCAGAAAAGAATTTCAGGAGTAGACGAGTGGTGAAGTAAAAGCAGATTTGGAGGTTTTTGGAGGGAAGCAGGGAGAGAAAGTGAGAGGGTTGACCAACGCTCAGGAGAGAGCACGGGCTTCTCTCCACACACACACCCCAGCATTAGACACAGAAGCATGAAAGTCCACAGCTCAAGTGGGGAGATGTGGGCGACACATGTGCCCGGTCACGTGGGCCAAGCAGCAAACAGCCCGGGCAGCATACGCGCCCTCCCTTTGTTCAAGGTGGCTTTATGGGGTTCCTCCAACCTGCCCCCACTTGCGGCTTCTACCTAGGTCAAAGTCTGTTGCTACAGAGGTTCCCAGGGGGGTGGGGCTGGGAGTTGCTCCGGGGAGCGAGTCCTTTTCTCTCCGGCTGACATACATCGGCACAGCGTCTGAAGGTCCCCTGAGCTGCCTTCGCGACTGACCGGGAAAACAGCAGAAAGGCACAGCTCACCCCGTAGCAGCGTTGATCGATGCTGTGGGAAAGTGTGTGCCCGACAGAGGGAGGCAGGACCCTCTCCCCCTCCCCCCGCTAGGGTATCCTAGACGTAGCGCACCCGTGTTCTGGACCCCTCGCTGTAGCGGTTGCCCATGGCTGTGTAGCAAATCACCCCAACTTTTAGTGTTTGGGGAGAGGGTGCCTGCGTGATCTCCTCCTGGGCTGCGGGACCTGTGGCTTGGCCGGTGCCTCTGGGCCAGGGCGGGCACGGAGCCGGGCCACAGGGTCGCCCGAGCACCCCTCAGCCCGCCATCTCTCCAAGCTCACTCGTGACTGCCGGGGCGTCGCTTCCTTGTGGGCTGCTGGGTTCAGGGTCTCAGTGGCCGTCACCTGGGGCTTCTCCGGGTTCTGTTGGGGAACAAGACGATCCTCCCCTCCCTCCCCTAAGAGGCTGAGGACGGGGGAACTAAATGCCAGGAGGCACATCAGCTAGAGCAAAGGCCAGTTTACTGCACTCAACACGGACGAGGGAGACCCGGGCCCCCACATCCGGAACCCCCCAAACCAGGTGCCTTTCCTGTTGGCCTCTAGGGAATCAGTCAAAGCGATAGTTGTGAGTCTCGTTGCCTCCACTCGAGGTAATCCCCAAGATAATCTTGCCTTCACTCGAGATCATTGGGCCCACCCCAGCCCCCGGGCAGCCTGACCGGGCCCCTGGGCTCCTGGCCAGGAGACTCCACGGGCAGCTCAGAGCAGGGCAGGTGGTCTCTCCAGAGCCAGCAGGCAAGGGCGAGAGTTGCCTGAGCCCCCCACGTGTGTCGGGACGAGCAGAGAGGTGAGCGCGGGCTCACGCGCTGGCTGGGGAATGTCGCTGGGTCCAGGGGCCCCAGGCTCCAGCTCTGGTTACCCGCATTGGAGAGGAAACGTCCCTGGGACCGTGTCACGGGCCTGTTGGTCCACATGTCTGTGACGGGAGAGTTGAAGAGTCGCATCAGAGACCGAGTGTCCAGAGAAGCCCCCCAAATATTTACAGGCAGCAATCACGAAGACTTTTGATGCAGGCACCCAGGCCTTTCCGAGGGAAGCCGGGGACAGCTCCCAGAGGCGTCTGCATCACTGGACTGAAATTCTCTCGCTGCGTGTAAACCACCCGGTGCTAAGCCCAGGGTCAGCAGGTGGAGCGGGCCAGGTGGGCTTCCTCGCTGTCCACGGGAACCCCCACGCCAAGCCCAGGGACACAGGAGGGTGTAAAGGGCACCCTGACGGCCTCTTCCAGGGGGATTCGGGCAGCCGTGAGCCCCTGGGGCTGAGACCCCACCTGACTTTGGTATAAACTGACATTGGTATAAACAATGATTCCCTCTTCTGACACTCCACGTCCTAACCTAGCCAGACTAGAAGACTGGCCCGAGTCCTCCTACCACCCGCCCCCACCTGCTGACTTGGACCCCAAAGAGGCTAGGACCGGCCACGTGGACACTACAGGCTGAGCGCTAAACCCCAGATGGTTTCTGTGCGGGGGTGTCTGTGTTGGTTCCGACCTCCACGGTGATGCCGGCAAGGACTTCCCTGCCCTGGCATCCTGCGGCACAGCACTGCCTGTGCTCCCACCCCTAGCCCACAGAGCTAGATCCGTACTTGCTTTGTAGGGACCCCGAGGTCCCCCGACTCTTGCCCCAGTGCTCCCCAACAGCACAGAGGGGTGGGGTGAGACTTGGCTGGTCCCAGGGGAATGAACATGCAATGGCTATGGAAGCAGCCCCACCGCAGGGTAAAGGGCACCTCCAGAGTCAACCCCCTGGCCCTGGAAAGGTTGGTGCCAGGCGGGCAGAGGGCACCAGGGGTGGTCTGACACACACTGCTGCTCCCTTCTCGAGTTTGCCCCCGGGGCTCTGGAGAGCCGCCGTGTTATTGTAGGCCGGGAAAGTCCCACGGCCCTGGAAGGCTTCACATTCCTGAGCGGGTTGGAGCCTGCCAGGGGTGCCATGTCGCCAACCTGAGTCCAGAGCGGCGTGCCCGCCTCCTGCCTGCCTCCCGCCTGCCCGCTGTGTCTCTCTGCACCTTCGAGGCCCGAGTGCCCCCCAACCGGCTCCCACAGCTGCCGTCCCGCCCAGACACGGCTGCTCTGTCCCAGCTTCTGGGCGACCCTGTTCCTGGTGTCTGTGTCTCTCGGCAGGAAGCGCTCCCGGCATCGTGCTCAGGGCCGCTCCTGGCAGGGGCTGGGAATCAAAGCCGGGTCAGAGCCACCCCAGCTGCCTGCAGAGCAAGCGCTTTCCTGTCCCTTCAGGGGACACCGCTGCTGTGTGAAAAGCAGTCATGCGTCCCTCTCTTGGCCACGGAGACCCCCGGCTCTGCTCCACGGGGAGCCCTGCAAATGCCCGGGACCGGCATGGGCAGGGGCTGGCGCCTGCAGGGGCCCAGACTCTCGCTCTGTTCCTGCGGTCCCACTTCCTGTAGAGACTCGAGCAGCTGTTTGTCCTCTGCGTCTCCTGCCTCCGGCCGCACAGCCCTTCGAGAGCATCCTGGCATTACGCTCTGTCACATCCACCCGGTCCTGGACGTGTCCCCACCGCCCCTGCTGTTTCCTTCATGGCCTCGGGCTCACCGCTATTCTCTGTTGCCTACGATTTCTGGTTTTATTTCCTTTTACCACTGTTTTCCTTTCTGCTCCTAACTCTGGAATGTTTTAGTTTCCAAGCATTCTGGTTATTCCAAGCGTGAAAGCACTGCAGGCCGGGCAGGCGGGTTTCTCGTCAACGCGGAGGGGAAGACGCCGTCTAGGAAAGGCAGCCAGAGATTCAGGATGGAGTTTGGCGCGCGCCCGGCCGCAGCGACAAAAGTGCCCTCCATAGTCACCGACTGGAGTGGCACCACGCAGAGCACCCCGGGCCTGAGGTGGACAGTGTGCCAGCCTGTGCAGAGGCCACTGGCTGGACAGGGTGAGTGACTGCGTTTGAGCAATTAGGGAAAGGGACGAATCAGAAGGAAAAATTCCAGCTCCCGGGCTCTGTCCCAAAGCCGTGGCAGGAGCTTCTAGAAAGAAGGAAGGTGTGATTGCTGGGTGAGGTGAAGGGAAAGTGCGAGCCATTGCCAGGATAGTGATGACCCTCGAGTGGCTACAGGGGTCAGGAAAATGGAGCCACGGTTGTCCCCGTAAGGAAGCTGGAAGCGCCCCGTGCGCTGAGGCGTGGCGAGTCCCCGCCCCGAGAGCCGTGTGCTCAGGAGGGCCCCGAGGAGGAAGTAGGGGAGTGTTCAGATCATGGGGCATGTTCTCTAGCCCCGGTCTTGGTTTCCTGGCCAGTGGCATGCAGGGAAGGCCGTACCCGCATGGTTCAACCATGACGTGACTCCGGTTCAACAAACAACTATGAATTGCTCAGCTTGGCACCTGGTACGTCGTGTGAGCTCAACTAATGCCAGCGGTGGGCGCCTCCTTCCTTCCCATCATCCCGGGGACGTCTCCTTCCCAGAGCTGCAGGGAGAGGGAGACACATTCCCTGACCGGGCAAGGAAGGGCAGAGGAAGTAGCGGGCAGCGCCGGGCCGCAGCTGGGGTGCCTGGTGGTGCCTCTGCTGTGATCTCAGAGCCGGGAGCTGGGAGCCCAGGGGCTAAGCCTGGCTCCTCCCCATCCCTGGCAGCGTGGGGGCCCATGTGATGAGGCACGCAGCTTTCTGGGGGCTGCTGAAAGGGCTTTCGGTGTGGGAGATGCCAGCACGGCCCTGCCAGGAGGCCACCACGGGAGCCGCACGCCCACTTCCAAACCCCGGGCCCAGGCCGCCTGGCAGGGCCCCGCAGGAGGCACGTGGGGGCGGGCGTGTGAGGCTGAGCCAGGCTGCCCTGGTGTGCTGGCGCCCTTGGGGTGGACCCCGCTCTGGGCCCAGGCGCTGCTGGGCATGGAACCGGGCCGGCCTGCTGCTGCCCCGGCCTTCGGCTGTGCTTCCTACACAGAAGGCGGCGAGGGGGTGGGCGCAGAGGGGGTCTGCACAGGCCCCCCACCACAGCCCTCGCGGGGAGCAGCCGTGTCCTGGCGGGTCGTGGCACCCAGGCACCACTGCTCTGGGTCACAGAGTCCACACCCTCCTGTCCCATGGGGGGCGGGGGGCTGCTGAGGGCCAGAGGCTCACAGACCCCCCAGCACAGGCCGCAGTGAGGAAGACGAGCCAGAGAAGGCAGAGGGCAGTGCTCAGGGCAGGGCTCAGGGGGGACAGTGCTCAGGACAGTGCTCAAGGCAGGGCTCAAAAGGGACAATGCTCAGGGCAGAGCTCAGAGGGAACAGTGCTCAGAGGGGACAGTGCTCAGAGGGGACAGAGCTCATGGCAGGGCTCAGAAGGGACAGTGCTCAGAGGGGAAAATGCTCAGGACAGTGCTCAAGGCAGGACTCAGAGGGGACAGTGCTCAGAGGGGACAGTGCTCAGGGCAGTGCTCAGAGGGGACAGTGCTCAGGGCAGGGCTCACCTCGCTGCTGCTGTTTGACCTCCACCACATTCACATTGGACTTTAAGATGCTCTAGGACTCAAGAGACAGCACAGCGGGGAGGGCACTCGCCTTACAGGCCCCTGAGCGGGGTCCTAACCCAGCACTCACGCAGCTCCCTGAGCACTGCGAGGAGGGGGCCCCGAGCACTGCCTGGTGTGGCCCCCAAGGTAAGAACCTAGACTGTCGGCTTTCCAGACATGTGCCTCTCCCCCTGTCCTCTGGGGGCAGGAGGGGGTGGGCGATCCTTGCGCTGCCCCCTTCCAGCCCAGCCCTGAGCGGAGAAGGGCTTTTACTCCCAAGAGCCTCTCTTGTTCTTTCCCAAATAACCCTTTTTATTAAGCTATTCCAGTTGACGTTTTATAAAAATCACATGAAGAGCTATAACAGCTTTACATGCAGATGTGCACAGATCAGCTTGCTGACCAAACTGCAGTTGAATCATTTTCAAACATTTAAAAAATTTGAATCTGACACCATGATTTACAGTACAATTAGTGGCAGGGTTTGGTGCACAGCCCGTTCCAGCACACACCCTCCCCAGGGCCCGCTGCCCTCCACCACCGCCGAGGCCCCTCTCTCCCGGAGGCGAGCTTCCTGCTGGAGACCGACCCTTGGTCGCTGCTGCCTCGGGGCGCTTGTTGCCCCCCACCGGGTGCTTACACCCCACACATGAGAGCCCCTCTGAGCCTTCACCCCCGACTCCTCTCCCAGCACGGTCCTCTCCAACCCCTCCACGGGGCAGCCAAAGGCACGAGTGTCCCTCCTTACAGCCCAGTAGGGTCCCACAGTGTAGACGCACCAGTCTCTGTCCCCGCCACCTCTCTGGGGTGACGCTCCCTCAGCTGCCCGTGGTGGGGTGAGTCCAGAAATTCCCAGCACCGCCCCGCCCTCACCTCACCCTCTGACATGGCTCAGCCGATACGCTCCCGCCCAGCGCCTTTCCCCCTCCCCCCTCCACACACCGTCTCTGCTTCCTCCCCAGACCAGCTCAGGAGAAAAGCCCAAATCCAGACGGAGTGCCCAGAAGTCAGAGAGACGGCATAGAGAAAGGCGCTTGCCTGGCAGGTGGCTGACCCAGGCTTGATGCCCAACACTGCACAGGGGCACTGAGCACCCAGAAGAGTGACCCCTGAGCACAGAGCTAGTCTTGAGCACCGCCAGGAAAAAATAACCACAAATAAATTAAAAAGTGAACCAAAGGTCGAAGAGAGAGCTCAGTCAGAGGTGAGGGCACAAACCTTGCACACAACTGACCTTCGTTCAGTCCCCGGCGGCACTGTATGTGGAGCCCCGAGCACCTCAGGGGCCTTCCCTGAGCCCCTCAGCAGTGCCTTGAGCTCTTCAGGAGCCTTCCCTGAGCCCCTCAGCAGTAAGCCCCGAGCTCCTCCAGAAATCACTGTATCACTGTCATCCTGTTGCTCATCAATTTGCTCAAGCGGGCACCAGTAACGTCTCCATTGTGAGACTTGTTGTTACTGGTTTGGGCCTATTGAATACGCCACGGGGAGCTTGCCAGGCTCTGCTGTGGGGGCAAGATACTCTCGGTAGCTTGCAGGGCTCTCCGAGAGGGGCAGAGGAATCGAACCCGGGTCCTCAGCGTGCAAGGTGAACGCCCTACACATTGCACTATTGCTCCTCCAGAAAAACAGACAAAAATTCGCAAAATCTTAAAAGAATTAAACAAATAGATTGAAACATGGAGGACCCAGACTCGGGGTTTCCTGGGGCCCGCAGTAGCCACCCTGTCCCGCTGTCCCGCCAGCTCCTGCTCTCCTCTCCCGTGTCTGCCGCTCTGAGCTGGCCCCTGTGGTAACAGTCACCAGCACCACTCTGGCTTCTGCAGCCACACTGGACGCCCCGGCCCCTGCTCCCTCCAGCCACCTCCCCGCCCCCCTCACCCCCGCACATGGAGCTTGTCTCCAGAGCAAACGTCAGCAGCTTCCCGGGCTCCTGACGCCCCCGCCAGCCGTGTTCCCACACTCAGAGCAGCCGAGTCCGTCCGCCTGACCTCCCGCGGGTGCCTGCCCTGGCCACAAGGAGGGGGTTGGAAACGGGCGTGGGTGTCACCCACCAGGCCGTCACCCCGCATTCTCCCTTTCAGGTGAAGGGAAGTGAGGCGCCTCCCTGACTCATGGTTTGGGGACTTCGCGGGTGGTGGGGGACAGTGACCTGTCCCTGCTCTTCTCGCCACCCTGCACCCAGGGAACGGACTCGGGGCTCCCTCTGTAGCTGACTCTGGCCCCCTCCCTCGCCACCTTCCAGGGCCCATCCTGCCCCAGCCCACCCCTGGAGTCTGGGGTATCCGAGGGGCTCCGTGGGGCCCCGGCTGTCCAGGAAGGAGGAAGAAAGCCACAGGGACCAGCGAGGGATGGTTTGGGCGCAGCCCTGGGGTGCTCCCTGGAGGAGGCAGCAGCACTTTCCCAGCTGCGGCTCTGGCAGAGCGGAGCCCGGGGGCAGGGGGTGGCTGCCTGCCGGGCAGCTATGCTTCCCCCGGAGGTTCGAGATGCCCCGGTGAGTGGGCGTGTGCTGTGTGCTAAGTGCCCTTGGTATGAAGCCCGGGAGCGCGTCATCCTGTCATCGCTGGGACATGACGGGAATCGCGGCGGCCGTGCTAGGGCTGTTCCACGAGCCTTTATAAGGGGCCGGGCACGGGGCCCGCCAGCCTCAGCCGCTGCTCGCCGGCCCGCCATGAGGATCCAGAACCTTCTCCTGGTACTGCTCTGCCTGTTCCTGACTCCTGTCCCAGGTATGGTGGGCAGGTGGGTGTGGGGAGGGGCGCGGGGAAGGGATGTGGGGAAGCGCCCAGAGACGCCCATCTGCTCTGCTGGAGGCGTAGACCCAGGAGGACCCAGGCGCAACCACTCCAATTAGCTTCCGCCAGATCCTCAGTCCCCCAGTGTCCCCCACCCCGAGTGGCTCGAACAAGACTGACCACACCCGCGTCACCTCTGAGAGCACAGACGGCTGCCCCCGGGCGACCGTCCCCGCCACTCACAGACCGCTGTGCCCAAGGACACTCTGGGGGTGCTCAGGAGACCCGCGGGCCCTGCTCGCCCTGCCTCTGCCCAAGCTAGCACGTGTCAGGGCTGAGCTGTCCGTGGGTCGCCGTGGTGGGGGGTCTCGGTCCTTCCTCTGAGCTGCGGGGCGTGGTGGCCCGGGCAGCCCGGCTGAACGCCTGTGTCCGGCAGGTGACGGCGGCATCGTGAACGTCTTGAAACGCCACTACTGCCGGCTGCGCGGTGGGCGCTGTGCGCTGGTCAACTGCCTGCCCAGGGAGGAGCTCATCGGCCAGTGCTCCTTGGCCGGCCGCAAGTGCTGCCGCAAGAGGAAGTGATGTGAGCACCGGATGCGGAGAGGAACGTCCTCGCCTCTGTAGCCCGCTAGGAAATTAAACTCTTCAAAAAACTCAAGACACTTGTTCTGTTATTTTGAATCGGATTTGGGGGGCTCGCGGCCACCCCGGCGGAATGCCCAGGGCACGAGGCCGTGCTGGGGGCGGACCTGAGCGAGGCTGCTGCCCCCAGCTCGTCCTGCCTCAGCACCATCCGGTTCTCGAGGTGGCTGCGGAAGGGGGTCAGGGCACCTAGCAACCCCCCGAGCTGGGGTGAGCAATAGTGCCCGGACTGCAGGGCCCGTGGTGAGGGGACCCCCCAGCCCCGAGAGGCTGCTCCCCTCTTGCTGTCCCTGCACACACACCACACCCTGGGTAAACAGGTCACCTGCGTTTCCTCGGACGCCCCCTGCCTTCCGCTCACCGTGTCTGGGTGGACCCCACAGCAACCCTGCTGTAGCCTGTCTCCCCCTCTGTCCCTCGAGCATCCCACTCTTCCTCTCCGATTCCCACAGCTTAAGGTCTTCCTCGGGCTCCTTGCTGGGCTCCCAGCCCAGTGCTCATGCGCGTCAGGCACATCTCCTGGGTCTGGGCTTGTGATTCTCTGGGAGGGGAGAGTCTCGCCTTGGTCATGCCAGGCTGCCCAGGAAAGGGCCCGAGCATGAATGGACCCAGAGGCTGCAGCTGAGCCTGTGTCCAGGCAGATAAGGCAGCGTGGGAGCCAGCGGATGGGGTGGCCAGTCTCACAGACACCAACCCAACACAGGGCACTGGGGCAGCAGAAACAGGACAAATGGACTCTGGGAAGAGGGGAGCAGACGCCCTGACCTTGACTGGGCCACAGCTGCCACAGGAGCTGCTCTGGCATCTTGCGTAGGACAGACAGGCTGGCCCAGGCAAAGGTCCGTGGGTCAGTGCAAGCTGTGAGGCTTTGGAAGAATGAGAGAGAGAGAGAGAGAGAGAGAGAGAGAGGGAGAGAGAGAGAAAGTGAGGGAGAGAGCAAGAGAGAGTGAAAGTCAGTGAGAGTGAGAGCAGGAGAGAGTGGAAGAGTGAGAGATAGCGAGAGAGACTGAGAGAGAAAGAGGGAGAGAGAGTAAGAGAGAGAGAACGTGAGAGAGAAAGTGAGAGCAAGAGTGAGAGTGAAAGAATCAGTGAGAGAGCAAGGGTGAGTGAAAGAGAATGAGTGAGAGCAAGAGAGTGAACGTGAGAGAGCAAAAGTAAGTGAGAGACTGAGAGATTGAGAGACTGAGAGTTAGAGTGAGTGAGAGCGAAAGTGTGAGAGTGAGAGCGAGAGTGAGTGAGAGCACGAGAAAGTAAGAGAGCGATCGAGAGAGCTTAACAAAGTGAGAGAGCAAGCAAGGGCGAGCGAGAGGTTCCAGGCCAGGGCCGCCCTGTGGCCCAGCAGGGGGCAGCATCACGAACTCTGGGGGGCTGAGAGCAGGTGCAGGCATCACAGGTGCCTGTGTTTGGGGGCGGGGAGCGAGAGATGCCCCAAGTCTGCAGAGGGGCCCCTCGATATCAGCTTGAACTCTACTTTGGGCACAGCTGGAGGGGCTTCAGGGGGCAGGGGAGAGTCAGACGTCTATCCCAGAGGACCACAGGGCCCAGGAAGGGTCTGTGCTTGGCCTGAAGTGAGGCCATTTGGGTGTGACACTGGCAGGTTTTTAGAAGTTGCTCCTGAGAGTGTGAAGCTGTCTGCAACCAGTGAGCTCTGAGGGTTAGTAAAGGGACACTCCTGAGGGGAGGGACATGGTCAGTGGGGCTCATTCCTGAGGGGAGGGATGTGGTCAGTGGGGCTCATTCCTGAGGGGGGGATGTGGTCAGTGGGGCTCACTCCTGAGAGGGATGTGGTCAGTGGGGCTCATCCTGAGGGGGGATGTGGTCAGTGGGGCTCATCCTGAGGGGGGATGTGGTCAGTGGGGCTCATCCTGAGGGGGTACATGGTCAGTGAGGTTCTTCCTGAGGGGAGGGACGTGGTCAGTGAGGCTCATCCTGAGGGGGGGATGCGGTCAGTGGGGCTCATCCTGAGGGGGGGATGTGGTCAGTGGGGCTCATCCTGAGGGGGGGATGTGGTCAGTGGGGCTCATCCTGAGGGGGGATGTGGTCAGTGGGGCTTATCCTGAGGGGGGGATGTGGTCAGTGGGGCTTATCCTGAGGGGGGGATGCGGTCAGTGGGGCTCACTCCTGAGGGGGGACGCAGTCAGTGGGGCTCAATCCTGAGGGGAGGAACGTGGTCAGTGACGGCTACATACACACTGAATCTAATCAGGAATTACAGGTGTGCTCGGAAGCCAGCAAGCCTGGCCCGTGACCAAGAGCCAGCTCAGACACACCCATCGTGACGGGGCAAGACTCAGCGCCAGGGTCGAAGGGCGGCTACAGACAGTACAGGTATATCCAGGGTTGAAAAGACAGCCTCATCGTGACGGGGCTGGAAAGATAGAAGGGACTAAATGATACTTCCAGGCATGAAAAAAATCCCTATTTCATTTAAAATGAACCCAGTTGGATGTGTATGGCACCATGGAGAAAAGATCAGCCTGAGTCAAATAGTACTGAAAAATTAAGAGGCAGGCCAGAGGGAGTACAGGGTTAAGGGGCTTCCCTTGCATGCGGCCAAGCCCGGTTCAAAGCCTGGAGTGATCCCCAAGCACAGAGCCAGGAGGAAGCCCTGAGCACCACTGCGTGTGGCCCCCAAATCCAGAATCATACACACACACACACACACACACACACACACACACACACACACACACTCACACTCTAAAGAAATGAAGTAACAAGAGGAGAGAAAAGACGATTGATCCGGGTTTGCAGAGGCTGAAGGGGAATGTGCCAGGAGGAGGAGAGGCCGGGGCTGAGAGAACGTTTGGCTGGGACAAAAACATGGAGACACTGAACACTAGGGAAACTCATCAAACACCTCGTGAGCGAATCATTTTAAACTAGAAATAAACAGAAAATATTGAAAACGACATAAATTTAAGCAGAGATTAAACAGAGGAATGGGGTAAAGGCAGAGGTGGGGGGGCAAGTTTCCAGGTCAACAGCTGAATTTCAGCCACAAGAAACTAGAAACAGAGGAAGGGATGAAAGGGTAAGGGTGCAAAAAAAAAAAAAAGAAAAAAAAGTAGGGCGTTTGCCTTGCATGCGGCCGACCCGGGTTCAAATCCCAGCATCCCATATGGTCCCCTGAGCACGGCCAGGGGTAATTCCTGAGTGCAGAGCCAGGAGTAACCCCTGTGCATCGCTGGGTGTGACCCAAAAAAGAAAAAAAAAAGGGTAAGGGTGGACGGGAAGAGAATGGAAGAATCTGAACTGTCAAGCCAGTAGTGGTGATTCTAGGAGAGAAGCCAGAAGCCTAGTAGGGCTTTCACTAGGTTTATTAATGGGAAGTAAGAAATGACAAAATTCACCGAGCTAATAAATTAATTATTCAATTAACTATTAATTTATTCTATTAATTAACCCACCAGTCAATTAATTGTCAATTAATTCATTGTTCAGTAATTATTAGCTGATTCATTATTCAATTCATTGTTGATTAATTCAGTGTTCCATTGATTACTGATTGATTCAATGTTCAATTATTGATTCTTCATTCTAATAATTAATTCACTAAGTTTATGAATCCCTCAGACCAGGCTCAGGCAGGAAGGAAGAGGGTGTGCACAGTCTCCACTAAGGGCCGTGATTCTCACCATCCCTCATGCTGCCTTTGTCTCCTTCCACGTAAGGTCCCGCCCAAAGCGAGTCCAGCTGGCGTCCCCTCTGGGTTCCAACGACCTCTGTGCATCCATGTGGGGAAGTGTCCATTCTGACTCCCCACTCCGTCCCAGTCAAGTCCATGTCCTTCAGGCGCAGGGGGCCTCTATCGGGGGGTAACCCCTCCCTCAGATATACGTACAGCCTGGAAACAGATTCTGCCGAGCCCAGGAAGCCTTTGCATGTTAGGAATCTGTTTCCTTTACAGGAACAGGAAACGGTGTCACGGGTCTGTCATCACCAAGGGAACATGAGGTCACCCTCACACCTGCTCAATGCTAGGGATTAAGGAAAAGGCGCAGGTGGGGATGGAAGAGAAGCAAAGATGGATTAAGATTTCTGTCCAAGGAAAGCTGGGAGTAGGGAAACAGCCCGGCACCAGCCTCAGTGAGGACCTCCGCGGGGTGCCTTGATCAAAGTGCCACGATGAATGCGAGGGACATATCTGACTGAGACGTTGGCACCGCAAAGGGGACACAGAAGGGGAGCCCATGGCCATGCACAGAGCACTCTGGGGCCTTGGAAGACCACAGGCAGCAGGGCCTGGTGGTGGCCAGGACCGAGTGCTCTGAGAGGCTCCGTTTGTCTGGTGACCCTCGGCCGCTCTGGGGCTGGGACTGCACACGGCCCCTCACCTGCCTGTACCCCACGACGGTCTTCTGTAGGACGACGGTCTGGCCCCCCACAAGCAGGAATGCGGTGGGATGTGTGCGTGACTGTGACCCTCAGCTGGCCTGTGGCAGGTCAGTGTATGGGGACCACGGGGACACGCGTCCTGAGAGCAGGGACATCAAGACGTTAAGGGGCACTGGGTGTCTGTGTTTTACTTAAAAAATTGTTTTATTCCAGGGCCAGAGAGAGAGAGAGGGAGAGAGCGAGAGAGAGAGAGACAGGCAGAGACAGAGACAGAGAGACAGTAGAGAGAGACAGAGACAGGGCCAGAGTGAGAGTGAGACAGAGACAGACAGACACACAGACACACAGACACACACACACACACACACACACACACTCCCTGGTGAGCCCTGACAGATCCCAGGCTTTAGGGAACGAGGGAAGACGGATGCCTGAGCTGAGTTATCCCGGGAAGGCCGGGCCGTCGCTGGCCCAGACCTCTGCACCTGGGCGGGAGGGGGCAGACCCGCCCCCGCCACCTACCCACATCCCGCTCCCACGCTGCCAGAGAAGCTACCCGGCTTCAGGGCTGCTCGAAGAGAGGTCAGCGAAAGGCCTGCGGCTGACTGCCCCAGCCCGAGGCCCCTGAAGCAAACAGCAGCGGCCACACCAAACCTCCTTTCAGAGAGCAGACAGCTCGGAAGAAACAAGAAAATTAGACGGGAAAACTGAGGGAGCCCGCTAAGCTCAGTGAGTAAAAGGGTGACGCAGAGGCCGGCTCGCACCCGACCGCTCAGGAAAGCCTCAGGCCACCCGGGGACACCACTGTGAGACAGGTGTGGACTCGGCAGCGGGAAGGAAATAGATTCCTCCCTGCCTAGGGGCACCGGGGTGGGGGGCTGGGGGCTCTGTGGAGGGGCGGGCAGGGGGCGGTGGGGCTGGGGTTGGGGTATCCAATATCTGAAACAAGTGTACGGGAACGCCTTTGTAAATCACGGGTTTGAACAGATTTCGGGGGAAGGGAGGGGGAGAGAGAGGGGGAGAGAGAGAGGGAGAGAGAAAAGGGGAAAGAGGGAGGAAGAGGGGTTGGGGAGAAAGAAAGAGGGAGAGAAGGAGAGGAGAGAGAGAGGGAGGAAGAGGAGGGAGGGAGAGAGAGGGAGAGGAGAGAGAGGGAGAAGGGGAGAGAGAGGGAGGAAGAGGGAGGGAGGGAGGGAGAGAGGAGAGAGAGGGAGGGGGAGAGGAGGAGAGAGAGAGGGAGAGAGAAAAGGGGAAAGAGGGAGGAAGAGGGGTTGGGGAGAAAGAAAGAGTAGAGAGGGAGAGAGAAGGAGAGAGGGGAGGGAGAGAGGAAGAAGAGAAAAGAAGATGCTGAGTCTGGCTGTAGGGGCAGGAAGGGGCCCAGAAGGCCTGGCTTGCGGCCCCTCTGTGCCGGGCAGGCCTGGAAGACCCCCCCCCCCCCCCGGTGAACGCTGTGCAGACCTCCTCATGGCCTGGCTCTGCATTCCTGTGCTCCCCCCACCTCTGAGCTCCAACAGTGCCTGTGGGAGGAGACGGCACCTGGGGTCTTGCCCGTCCCTGGGTGTCGGCCCCGCGCGAGGGACAGGATGTCCTGTGACCAGGGCAGTGCCTTCCGGGGAGGCCGCGCTGAGCGTCCCTGCCCCGCTGACGCCCTGGGGACAGAGCCGGCTCTGCAGGCTGGGCCTGTCTGTCTCAGCTCTCCCTGGGCTCTCCCTGGCCTGGGAGCAGCTCTGCTCCTCTCCCGCCTGCCGGCATCTGAAAGGGGCAGGGGCGGGGCTGGAGGGGAGGAACCACAGGGCAGGGCTGCCTCTGGCCTCGCCTCTCCTGGCCTCTCCTGCAGGTGTGACTGGCTGTGGGAGACCAGGACCCAGCAGAGGGCCCACGCGAGCACCCCAGACGCCCCCGAGGAGCCCACCCGCCTCCCCCTCTCTGTCCTTTTCCATGTGGGCAAGAACTCTGCCTGTGTCTGACGGCACACGCTTGGCAACACTTCACACCTCACGGCTGGGGGCCACAGGGAGCCCGGGAGAGTGGACACGGGAAGGCCAGCCTGGCCGGCGGGACAGCAGCGTGGGCCTTCGCTGCTCCAAGCCCTGCCGGTGGGCGCTGTCCTGAGTGGGCTTCTGCCTCTCTGCATCTCTGAGCGTCCCGTCTGCCCGGTAACCCTGAGCCCCAGGGAGGCCAGTGGGAGGGGCCGAGAAGATTTGGGGAAGGGGGCCGAGAAACCAGGTCTTAGAAAGTCTCCTGCCAAGTGCTCGATGGACCCATTTTGTTGATGTCGCTGTTGGGATGTTTGGGTTTGTAGAGGTCGAGGCAGAAACACAGGGAGGAGCTTCTGGGTGCCAGGCCTGATCCAAGGAACCCTGCCTGCTTGCCGCCCTTTCTCCCTTTCTCTTTCCCTTCCTCCCTCCCTCCCTCTCTCTCCCTCTCCCCCCTCTCGCTCTCTCCCTCCCACTCTCTCCCCCTCCCTCTCCCTCCCTCTCTCCCTCTCTCTCCCTCCTGCTCTTTCTCCCTCTCTCTCCCTCCCTCTCTCCCTCCCTCTCTCTCCCTCCCTTTCTCTCTCTCTCCCTCCCTTTCTCCCTCTCTCTCCCTCCTACTCTTTCTCCCTTGCTCTCTCCCACTCTCCCTCTTCCCTCTCTCTCCCACTCTCCCTCTTCCCTCTCTCCCGCCTCTCACTCTCTCTCCCCCTCTCTCTTGCTCTCTTCCTCTTTCTCTCCCTCTCTCTTCCTTTCTCCCTCTCTCCCACCTCCCTTTCTCCCTTTCTCTCCCTTTCTCTCCTTCCTCTCTCTCCCTCTCTCTCCCTCTTTCCCTCTCCCTCTCCTCCTTCTCTCTCCCTCTCTCCCCTTCTCCCCCTCTCACTCTCTCCCTCTCTCTGCTTCTCTTTCCCTCTCTCCCTCTCCCCTCCCTCTGCCTCCCTTTCCCCCCCTCTCTCTCCCTCCCCTCTCTTCCTCCCCCTTTCTCTCCCTCTCTCCCCTCTCTTGCTCTTCCTTTTTCTCCCTCTCTCTTCCTTTCTCCCTCTCTCCCACCCCCCTCTCCCTTTCTCTCCTTCTCTCTCTCTCCTTCTCTCTCCCTCTCTTTCCCTCTCCCTCTCTCCTTCTCCTTCTCTCTCCCTCTCTCCCCCTCCCCCTCTCCCTCTCTCCCTCTCTCTGCCTCTCTCCCTCTCTCTCCCTCCCCCTTCCCTCCCTCTGCCTCCCTCTCCCCCTCTCTCCCTCCCTCCCCTCTCTCCCTCCCTCTCTCTTCCCCCCTCTCTCCCTCTTTCTCTCCCTCTCTCTCCTTCTCTCTCTCCCCCTCTACCCCTCCCTCCCTCCCTCCCTCCCTCCCTCCCCCTCTCTCTCCCCCCTCCCTCCCCACACACACCCCATTATGATTTCAAGTTGAGGTTACTGGGATGTTTCACCCTCAGGAAACGACCCTTGGAGCTGCTTCTGCTGATCCCGCCTCAGCCCACAGGATTCGGGGCTGATTCTGAGACGGGGGAGCAGGCTGTGATGCTTCACCTGGCTTTCGGGGGCAGTGTCTACTCCTGTTTCGTGGTTTCCTATGCCGTGGAAGGTCTCCGTCCCCCCGTTACTGTCCAAAACTTATGCACAGCAAGGCACGAGAGAGTCAGAGGTCACGTAGCTTCTAATGCGGCTTTTCGTCCCAAACATCCCTGTCATTGTGGCTCAGACTCGCTGTCCTGCTGCAGGGGTCTGGGCGGAGGCTTGGGACCGTGGTCGGGGTCATCATCTCTGGGGGTCTTGAGCCCAGGATGGGGGCGATGGTGTTTTTGCCTCATGCCGCCTTAGCTCGCACAGACTCTGGCTCCCGTCAGCCCTCGGCTGTGGGAAGGACCGTCCAGTGTGGGAAGTGCCGAGTGACCCGATGAGGTGTGGCCAGGAGGCCACCACGGGGCTGGGGTCTTTGTGGTGGGGCCTTGCGTTTTGGATGCTCCTTTCACCTTCTAAAATCTCCTCTTCCAGGCTTGCCCAAGACTGGGAGTGGCAGGCCTTGCTCCAGGACCTCCCGGGGCCCCCAAGCCCCACCACAGGTGCTAGCAGCTCAGCCCCCAGCCCTGCTGCACTTTTCGGCCACTGGTCACTTGCCCACCGGGCGCCTGTCCCTGTCCCCCAGGTCTCCCGGCTCCTCTTCCTGCCCCGAGTATTCCTGGCCATCCACGAATTCCTGGAAGCAGCGCCCCATTCTCCGATCGTTCTCCCTCCTGACCTGCCCTTATGTGACCTGTGACCCTCTCCAGCCTGGTCCCTCAGCTGTGGCCGAGCTTCTCGTTCTGGTGCCCAGTTCCCCATGGGCTGTGATATCACTGCTGCTTCTTGGGGACCAAGTGCAGGTTCCACCCCAGCCCTGTTCCCCCGACACCGCCTGGACGGCCCCCCGGCATCCTTGCGTGGAGCTCTGGGTGCAGATTCTCAGCCCTGGGGGTCTCGGGGCAGGAGCCCTCAGGGGCGCCAGGAGGGCCCGGGGCACTGCGGACAGGGAGATGACCAAGACACGAGCCTGCCTAATTCTCGGGGGCCTGTTCCCGCGCGTTCCACCAAGACCCACAGGAAGGGCGTTGGCAGGGTGTCGGCGGTGCTGGGCCCTTGCAAGCAGAGAGGGGGAATCGCAGCAGAATCTCCTTCATGATGACGACAAAGACGGACTCCGCAGGCCAGATGGACCAGGCGGGAAAAGGGTCTGAGTCACCCAAAGCCTTTCTACCTCATCGCCACGCTGCCCCACGGCTGCTCACGGAGGAGCCACGGACGCGGGAGATGAGTGTCTGACTCTCCCCTCTTCACCCTCTCACAGGGCCGGCTCAGCTCCCGCCAGAATTGGCTCCTGGTCAGCATTGACAAAGGGCCTGACGCTTCTCCCTGCCTCCCTCTGTGGCTCGTACTAAGAGCTGAGGGAGGGCAATGGGAGGGCACCGTGTTCCTGGGGACCGTCGGCTGACGGACCCCGAAGGCTGTGCTGTGCTCTGGCCTCTCCCAGGCAGCAGGAGTGGCCGTGGGGGAGTCCAGTGCGGGGTTCTGGCGCAGACGGGCGTTCCTGGCCCATGGGCCCTGCAGGAATGCCGTGAATCCCGGGGCTTGCCGAGACGTTCCGGCCAGACAGAAGTGAGAACTTTGCTTTGTGGGGGGCTGGAGGGGTCTGAGGGGCTGGAGAGGTCTGTGGTGGGCCCGTGGGTGAGGGAAGCCAGCCGCGGCCCTGGGTGCCCAATCCTGGAGCCCCCTACCCCCTGGATGGCACAGGCTCCTGAGCCTGCCTGCGCCGCCCTCTCCACCGGCCCCTGGGCCGTTTCCTCCCATCTCGCACTTGCCTGTCTCGTCTGTTCTCTGCTGAAGCCACAGACCCCAAAACTGACACCCCGCCCCGGCCTCACTCACTCACTCACTCTCTGCTGCCCTTGCCTCCTCTGTCCTCTGAGAGGACTCCTGTCAGCTGAGGTAACAATGCCCAAGCGCCCGCGGCCAGCCTGCTGATTGTGTGGTCACAGGCACACGAGTGGTGGGGCCCGGGGCCTGCCATGGGCTGTGATAGCTCTCCAGGGGGAGGAACCCAGAGAAGGTGGGTTCCGGGGGCGGCCTGAGGCGCGTGAGGGGGACAGCTTCCAGGGAACAGAGAACAGCGAGGTGGGGTGTGGGCCAACACCCTCCGCCCCTGCTTCCCTCTTGCTGGTCACCGCCAGCACGAGAGGTCACTGTTGCTGGGCCCTAAAACAGTACCCAGTAACAGGGAGGTGAAGCATGACTTGCGATTGGATTTGGGGCCTCCCTCCAGGCTCTCAGGGTCACTCCCGAGGGTGCCAGGATCGGACTCGGGGCAGGTGTAAGCAAGGGAAGAGCCAGAGCCCCCAGGGGTGGGATTCCGCAGGAAATCAGGCGCACACGCAGGTTCCACACCAAAAAGTCACCACTTCCCGGCCAGGGTCCAGTCCCAGGGCTCCCGAAGGACGCAGCTGGGCCTCATTCAGGTGGGAAACAGGCCTGTTTGGGGCCGGAGAAACACTGGCACGTGGGGGTGTTTTCCTCGCAGGCGGCCGAGCTCGCTGTGTCCCTAGGCATCTTATAATCCCCCCAGCCCCCGGCCCACCAGGACTGGCTCCTGAGCACAGAGCAGGGAGAAAGGCCTGAGCACTGCCGGTGAGGCCCCAACCCCCAGACGTGAAAACTACAGATGGAAATGTTCCTGTTTTCCGGGGTCACGCAAGGCCTGCACGGAAGAGAGAAACATGGGTGTGACTCTGGGGCCTGACAGAGGCTGAAGCTTTCCCACCTCACAACCCCTCATGACCTCATGACCCCGGCAGCACCTCTGTGGGGGCATGGGAGGGTGCCCCAGACCCCACCTGCGAGTTACAGGGCTTGTCTGAGGCCCATGAGGCAGAAGGAAGCCTCGGCCGCCATCTTCCTGGGGCAGAGACTCTCCCCTCAGCTCACCTCAGCGCTCTCCGTGGCAGTCTGTCCCCTGCCTCCCTCCTGGGACCTCCTGGTGGATGGGGCGGCTTCTGCAGGAGGGGGGGCTCCCCTTTCTTCCCTGCACCCATCCTTTGCTTGCTGTGGTTGGAACTCCCCTGACAGGCCCCAGTCACAGAGGCAGGCGCTTCTCCCCCACCCTCTGCCGGGAGCTGTCCCTGCAACAGCAGAGGCTCTGGCCTGCAAGGGGCTCCCGGCAAGGAAGACGCATGCCAGCGTACATGTATGAACACACGGGGACTGTGCACAGGAGAGTGTGTTGGTGTAGTGGGGAAGTGGGGGAAACAAACTGAGGAAAATGAGGGGCAGTTGCAGAGTGTGACTGCCCGGCCCTACCATTCCCTGCACTGTTGCATGCAGGGGTGCAGGTTGTGGGGCGTAGGCGTGTGGGGGTGGGGGATGCAGGGGTGCAAGGGTATGGGGAGTGTGGATTGTAGGGGTGCAGGGGTGCAGGGGTACAGCACTTGTAACCCACGGATGCTTTGGGCTCCCAACTTCTCACCCGGCCCTGACCCTTGTGCCAGTTCAACCTGACGAATCCCTGCTGGTCGAGAATTGACAGAGGGTGATTTCCACTGGGAAAATCCTTTCCTTTATTTTTTATTCCTAAAAAGGAGTATTGTCTTTGTATTCCTGAAGCAGTCATTTGCCGCTAGGCAGGGGCATAGCGAGCTGCCCCACTCTGAGAGAGGGCGGTGGAGAGAGATGGACAGAGGAGTGTCATCCCCCTCACCCGCAGGAGTGCCAGGAAGCAACAGCTGGCCTGGGAGTGGAGAACTGGCCAAAGAACTGAGCCAGACCCGGGGTAGTGGGTGGGAGGGGGCCTGGGCACACGGGTGAGGGGCAGAGCATCCCAGGACCTGCCGGTCACAGCATCACTCAGATAAGAAGAGAAAATAGGGCTGGAGCAATAGCACAGCGGGGAGGGCATTTTCCTTGCATGTGGCTGACCCAGGTTCCATTCCCAGCATCCCATAGGGTCCCCTGAACACCGCCAGTGTGTTTCCTGTGTGCATGGCCAGGAATAACCCCTGAGCATCGCTGGGTGTGACAAAAAAAAAAAAGAAGATAAAATATTCTATACAAAACTCAGTAGAAAGACCAAGAGTTGGTGATACACAGATCATATGGCTGGTGGGTGAATGAATGATTAAAAAAAAACTTTAAAATGATTTTTCTCTTCCCGAAAAGACACCAAACCTTGGAATCACTGGCCCAGGCTAGTTGGACACTGATTTGCCAGGAGGCTCTTCCCTCTGGCAGGAAAATTCCTGGATACATGGTTTTTCTGAGATTTTTTTTTCTTTTGCCCAGGGATAAAGTCATTTTTTTGTTTGTTTGTTTGTTTTTTGTTTTTTCATTTCGGGTCATACCCGGCAATGCACAGGATTTACTCCTGGCTCACACACTCAGGAATTACTCCTGGCTGTACTCAGGGGTGCTGGAAATCGAACCGAGTTGGCTGTGTGGAAGGCAAATGCCCTACCTGCTGTGCTATCGATCCAGCCCCTAAAATCACTCACATGCAACCTCCTCAGCTGAGCCCAGCCACGTGCTGTAATGGGAAGCTTTCTCTCTCTAGCCCTCACGTTTCAAACTCTTCCCAGATCATCTGCTTCTGTTGGCTTACACTGAAGAACACCACCAGACAGCACCAGCTTCCCAGAACCCCGAAAATCCATTTTCCATCATGAGGCTACTGTTCCTCCTCCTCCTCTTCCTCGCATGTCTCAGCCAGACAGTATCAGGTGCGCTGTGGGCCCAGCTGGTGGGGCGAGAGGGGGGCAAAGCCGGAAAAATCAACTCCATCCGTACAACTGCCCATGTCGGGGCCAGCCCGTGACAAGTCCTTGAGATAACATTTGCTGCGAGCATCAATGGCAGCTACAGGTGCTGGAGCAGTAGCCCATTGGATAAAGCACTTGCCTGGCATGTGGTTGACCCAGGTTCGACACCACTGGGTCCCCCAAATGCTGTCAGGAGTAAGCCCTGAGCACCGCCGGTGTGACACTGACACACATAGATATGGATGAAAAAGAATGGCTTTCTGGAGCCAGTGCTGGAAGCAGCAAATCACCACAGCCATCCTGCTTTTTCAGCCACAGCCACAAACACATGCACTTGTTTCCACCTCTTACGGACGGGACTCAGAAGCACACAGATCGCGTGCGGGGTTACGGTGCAGGGGGCATGGCCCTTTGCTTTTACAGAGCAGTCCACAGCTAGAATGGAAAGTGTTGATCTTTTGTTTGTTTGGTGTGACTATGCCCTGTGCAGTGCTTCGAACTGACTTACACCAAGAGGATGTTAATGTTTCTCTGATGCCCAAAGTTTGCTGGGGGGTTGGCCCCTTCCCTGGCACCTCCCTGATGTCAGCCTGGGGCCAGGTGATGGGGTGGTGACAGCCGTAAGACCATCCTGGAAGGTGCTTCTGCTCACGGAGCTGATGGATGGTGGCCAGGGGCCTCTGCTCACCACCACCGCTCCTCAGAAGCTGCTGCTAGTGGCTGAGCCCAGAGCCTCCCGTATGTGGTCAGGGTCTCAGCCCGGGAGCTGGGTCCCAGCAGAATCCAGCAGCTAAGTATCTCCTGACCCCGCCCAACCAGGAGATCAGAAAATCCTGCAAAATCGGAAATCAGACACGCAGGTCAGCATGGCAAAGGACTCACGAGGACCGAGGCAGATGCAGGGAAGAGACAGAGAGGGATACAGAGGCAGGCGGGGACACCTCAAGATAGGAAGTTCTACAATCAGCAAAAAATTATGCAATTATGAATATTAGTATAGCGTATAAATGCATAAACATTTGCAGTATGGTTGATCCGTATAATTGCTATTGTTCAATAAGTTTATTGTTCACTTTGGTTGACGTCCATAGGAATTTCTATTTATGAGCATGAATATGAACTGCAGACATGATTCATAACGTCTTGCATTTTGCACACAGATCATTACCTCTCCCTCGCTTTCCTGTGAAGCTTGGTGGAATCTGTGGGCCCCAGAGGCAAGCGCCCTGGGGCCAGCCCCCTCTCTGGATGGAGGGTGCACTCACTTACGCCCCGCACATCTGTGTGAAACCTCCTTCCTCCTTGTCGCTCTTGGTCCCTTTTGTTTGTTTGTTTGTTTTTGGGGTCACATCCGGTGATGCACAAGAGTTGCTCTTGGCATCACTCCTGGCGGTGCTCAGGGGACCATATGGGATGCTGGAAATTGAACCGGGTTGGCTGTATGGAAGGCAAATGCCCTCCCCGCTGTGCTATCGCTCCAGCCCCTACTCTTGGTCCTTCCTGCTTGGCTCCCCTGCCTCTCTGGCACCAGCCAGCCTCTCTCGCACCTACGCCACTTGCTTTCCTGTCGTCACCAGCCCCCTGAACTCGGCTCACCTTCCGGCTTCACCCACAGGAAGCCCGGGGTCCTCGCAGTGCTGACCTAGTTGTGCCGTCTCACGTCATGGAGGTGGACGGGAGGGAGTGGGCTCAGCGGCCCCCGCCCACTGCCTGCCTCCTGCTCCTGCTGGTCGGTCGGCTGCCATCCCTGGAACTGAGGCCAGCATCCCATGTCGCACCACCTCTGAGCTAGTGTCCTCGTGGCCCAGGAAGAGGACGGAGTCCCCGGAAGCCATGAGCTCCGTAGCAAGGGGGCAGGGAACCCTCTCTGGGAGCCGCCGTCTCCTCTGTCACCGCCACAGTCCCCGGTACGCGGTGTGATGACTCGCCAACTAGACTTTGAGCCGCTAGAACTATCCTGAAGGTCAAATACTTTGCTTCTGAACTTTGCTCCAAAAGTTAACATAAAATTAAATTAAATTAAATTAAAAAGCAGTTGGAAGCAGTGGGAGCCGGGGGCCTGCAGGGAGCCCCTGAGAGCCACATAAACCGCCTTCCTCTGTCTTCCCTCCCCTCACTGAAGGGCTGAAGAAGAAGAGGTCGGCCTGTGAGAAGATGGGCGGGGCCTGCAAGCACGAGAGCACGCACGGCTGCGTCATCCTGCCCGAGCCCTGCCGGGGCCGCCACCGGCACTGCTGCCGCCTCTAGCGCCCGCCACGCCCCGCGCCCAATAAAGCGCCTCCGGGCTCGGCTCTCAGGAAGTGTCTCTCGTGTCTCGGGTCGGTGCAGACAGACCCCTGGGCTGCCGGTCACTGAGAAGCTCCTTCTGACCCCCGGAGCCGCTGGCCCCGACAAGGCGTTCGCTTCTCTAGGTCCTCGTGTACACATTGGGATGGGTGTTCTCCACGCCAGCTGCGGCATGCGAACACATGTCTATAGAGCTTGGATTTCAGGGAGAGAAATGGCGGCAGGGGATGAGGGAGGGAGAGAGAGAGAGGGAGGGGGGGAGAGCAGGGTGAGGACTGGGATGGGGGGTGGGTACCGGGGACATTGGTGGTGGAGAGTGTACACTGGTGAAGAATGGGTGTTCAATCATTGTATGGCTGAATCTCAAACATGAAAGCTTTGTAACTGTCTCACGGTGATTCAATAAAATTTTAAAAATATTTAAAAAATTTAAAAATAAAAAGATATTCTGTGCTGCAAGCCATAATGCCCCAAAGTAGAGAGAGAGAGAGAGTGGGGAATATTGTCTGCCATGGAGGCAGGGGGAGGGTGGGAAAGGGGGAGTACACTGGGGATATTGGTGGTGGGGAATGTGCACTGGTGGAGAGGTGGGTGTTTGATCATTGTGTGATTGTAACCCAAACATGAAAGCTTGTAACTATCTCACGGTGATTCAATAAAATTTTTAAAAATTTTAAAAATTAAATAAGGTATACAACTTAGAAAGAGAAAGTAAGAAAGAAAGAAAGAAAGAAAGAGAGAGAGAAAAAGAAAGAAAGAAAGAAAGAAAGAGAGGAAGAAAGAAAGAAAGAGAGAGAGAAAGAAAGAAAGAAAGAAAGAAAGAAAGAAAGAAAGAAAGAAAGAAAGAAAAAGAAAGAAAGAAAGAAAGAAAGAAAGAAAGAAAGAAAGAAAGAAAGAAAGAAAGAAAGAAAGAAAGAAAGAAAGAAAGAAAGAAAGAAAGAGAGAGAAAGAGACCATGCTGGGGAAGCAACCTAGTTTGCTGCATGCAAAGCAAGTGCTATATCCCCTGGACTATCATGTCAGCCCCCTCACCTGTTCTGGAATTACAATGTACACTCTTTGTGCTGTCTTTTGTTTGGCATAATGCTTCTGTGATTTTTACATGTTGACTAATATTTGGGAATGATCCCTGAGCATAGAGCCACAGTGAGCCCTGAGCACCACCAGGTGTGTCCCCCCAAAATTAAATAGAGCCAAGCACAGAGTCAGCAACACTGAAATTGAAAGACCCAAACTTGTCAAGAGGGCAGATGGAGGAGGCATCTGGGAGGGAAAACTGCGGGAAGGCTGACACTCACATTGGGATTGGTGCTGCAATATTGTATGTCTAAAACTCAACCATGAAGGAGAGGCACACAAACCAATCTCAGAACCCAGCGGCTTCTGGCAGAAATGCATCTGGAACTGAGCATTAAACAAACTACAGGGCCATGCCGCCCTGGGTGGGGAAAGGTATTTGTCCTTTCTGCCTTTTCTCTCCCAAAGGGCGGTGGCCACCACCTTTTCAGAGCCTATTGGACAGCCAGGTATGAGACTGCAGGTATGAGACACGCGGGGTCTCATGGGATGGGGGATGGAACCGGCCCCTCTCCCCACCCCACGAGGCCCCAAGTTGCCGCCCACAAATGGTTTCTCTGGCTCCTGAATGGCCATGATCCCAGAGGCACACAAACCAGTCTCGGAACCCAGAGGCTTTTGGCAGAAATTGCTCCAGGCTTATTACTAAAATATCAGAAATCCAAAATAGTATGCTCTTCATTATTAGCAACAAAAAACAAATTACCTAATGATGCCCTTTCAGCAGGTATGATTGTTGGAGAAATTTCCAAATAGTAATGGTGGGTCTTTTGCAAAATATTGAATGTGATCAAAGTGGAGAGAGAGTAAAGTGGAGTAAAGTGGAAATCATTTGCCACACAGGCAGGGGAGGGGTGTGTTGGGGGGTATACTGGGGTTCTTGGTGGTAAAACATGTGCACTGGTGAAGGGATGGGTGTTTGATCATTGTGTGACAGAGACTTAAACTGGAAAGCTTTTCTAACTGTTCTCACAGTGATTCAATAAAAAATAAACAAATAAAAATAAAATATAGCACTGTAGCACTGTCATCCCATCGATTTGCCCAAACAGGCACCAGTAACATCTCCATTGTGAGACTTATTACTGTTTTTGGCATACCAAATTCGCCACAGGTAGCTTGCCAGGCTCTGCCATGATGTGATCTATCTATCTATTTATCTATCTATCTATCTATCTATCTATCTATCTATCTATCTATCTAGGAACTATACATCTTGGTGCATTAATAAAAATTTTTTAATGTTAAAAACAAAAGAAAAAAAAGAAAGAGAGAAAGAGAGAAAAAGAAAGAACGAAAGAAAGATAGAGAGAGAAAAAGAAAGAACGAAAGAAAGAAAGGAAGAGAGAGAAAGAAAGAAAGAAAGAAAGAAAGAAAAGAAAGAAAGAAAGAAAGAAAGAAAGAAAGAAAGAAAGAAAGAAAGAAAGAAAGAAAGAAAGAAAGAGAAAGAAAGAGAGGAAGAAAGAAAGGGAAGGAAGGAAGGAAGGAAGGAAGGAAGGAAGGAAGGAAGGAAGGAAGGAAGGAAGGAAGGAAGGAAGGAAGGAAGGAAGGAAGGAAGGAAGGAAGGAAGGAAGGAAAAGGATGGATCAGGAGATGGCAGTGGTGATTCTACGGCACAGGGCAGAGTGTCTGTAATCTAAACTCCAGCTCCCACACTTCCGTAAGCTGCACAATGAGACTCAGAACCACCAGAGGTTAGGGCGGGTGGGGGTGGAGGGAGTCTGGGGGAGCAGTGGAGGGGTGTAGCCTGCATCATTGGTTAAAAGGGGCTCAGAAACCACTGTTTTCATTTCTAAATGGGTCCATCCTCCTGGGAAGCCCAGGTCTCTGCCTCCCAGCCCCTCTCCAGGCACCGTGCCCCAGTCCCATGGTGAACGGGTGCTGTCGAGTCAGGAGAAAAGATGGAAGTTTGCAGCTGGCTGCAGTGTGGATGGAATTGGAGGGTGACACACCACAAAGTGAGTCAGGAAACAGAAGACAGACCCCATCTTGTTCAGGTGCAAGATGTAAAGAAACAACAGAAGGGATTAGACCATCCCGGGGTAAACCAGCCCTGGGGCTCTGTCACTGGGGCAGAGAGCTGACGTCTGGCTGCAGGCAAGCCAGAGTTTGGGGTGCTAAATTTGGCACGTGTTCTTGCAGCCCAGTTAGGTTTTGCTCAAATTGTGAGCCTTTTGTTTATTGCTTAAGGTTGTTTTTGGTGGGGTGGGGCTTTACAGCCAGTGGTGCTCAGGGGCGACTCCTGCCTCTGCACTAGGAATCACTCCTGGCATTGCTTGGGGAACCATATGGGGTGCCGGGGATCGAACCCGGGTCTGGCACGTGCAAAACAAGCCCCCTCGCTGCTGTCCTATCATGCCAGCCCCCTCGGTTATTGCTCACACAAAGTGGTTAGGCCATCCGTCAACCAAACTATTTGCCAGTAGGTAACAAGCCCAGCCTCTGTTTTCCCCAATAAATTGAACTCCATCGCCCGCGGGCGCCAGTCCTACCCTCCGCCTCACCCTCACTTCCCAGGTCCCAGCTGGGTGGAGCTCATTCCCCAATCCAACATCTCTATCTTTGCCTCTTTGCTTTAATAATTATTATGTAAATTATGCAATTATTATAGAAATTGTCACTGTCACTGTCATCCTGTTGCTAATCGATTTGTTCGAGCGGGCACCAGTAACATCTCTCATTGAGAGACTTATTGTTACTGCTTTTGGCATATCCATTACGCCACGGGTAGCTTGCCAGGTTCTGCCATGCAGGCGCGATACTCTAGGTAGCTTGCCGGGCTCTCCGAGAGGGGCGGAGGAATCGAACACGGGTCGGCCGCGTGAAAGGCGAATGCCCTACCGCTGTGCTATCACTCCAGCCCATTGTAGAAATTAAATTATTAATTTAATACTATGATCGTTAATATATCTGGACTTGTTTCTAAGACAAGACTTTTTTCTCTTGGTTATTGTTTTTTGTTTGTTTTTGTTTTGAGCAGTGCTAAGGGCTGACTCCTGACTGTGTGCTCAGAGCTGACTCCTGGAGGGCTTCATGGGATCCTCTGTGGGGCTGGGGATTGGGCTGGGGTCAGCCCCGTGCAAGACAAGTGCCGTAGCCTCTGCACTCTCCCTTTTTCAGGCACCGAGTGGCTGGTCTGAGAATAATGACTAGTCGGTCGCTTTGGTTCTGAGGAACTGTTTCCTTTTGTCCATGATCACCCTGGCCAGCGCTTGCTGAAGCCCCCGGACACTGTTACACCTGGACACTCACTTTCTAAGGGAGAGACTTGTCTTGGTCAGTGAGGCCACAGGGTGGCTGCCAGCCCCAGCTCTTCGCTTTGCAGAAGTGTCTGAGTTAGCTCAGTGCAGAGCCCACCCCCGCCCCTGCCTCGCTCGCCTTTCTCCTGTGGCCCTTCTCATGTTCAGCACGATTCCTTCCGAGCCGAAGGCCAAGCAAGCTGACTTCTAGCAAACTGTCAGGGAGAGTGGACAGAAGAAGCGGCACGGAGGGAGAGACAGGCGGGGGGTGGGGCGGCCCTGGGATTGGCCCCCTCTTCTCCTGATTATTGTTTTATATTTGCTGGGATTTAAATTTTTTTTTGGCAGCACAGTATACATGCTTGGGGGGGTGGGGCTTGTTTGTTTTTGTTCTTTTTTAAAGAACATGGGGTTTACTCCATGAAAAACTTCAATGTCTTGCAGGGCGTAAGAATTCTGGCTCATACATCAAGCACAGGTTGTCGGGAAGCATCTGTGTCCACTGAGGGAGCCTGGGGGAGGAGGGTCTGGCAACAGCTGGGCAATGTGATTCCCGGCCCCTTGGACTCGCTGGTGACTGCAGGGTGAGACTGAGGTGACTGCCTCCACCTAGAGATTCCCTTCGTCAAGACACGTGCCACCTTGGGTGGAGAGATGTTGAGGGTTTAGAAGGCCAGAGAGAACGTTCTGGAAGTGGCAGGGAAGGTGAGGAGATTGTCAGGGAGAGAGAGTAGACAGAAGAAGCGACACAGAAGGAGAGACACGTGGTGCGGGGCGGGGCGGCCCTGGGATTGGCCCCCTCTTCTCCTGGGGTCTCTGACAAGACAGGCTCTGGGGGACTGGCAACTCTTACCAAACAGATGCCCTCCGTGCCCCCAGCCAGGGGTCTCTGTGCCCTGAAGGACGAGTCCTTTGATCTAACCCCACCGAGAAGTCCCGGCCCCTCCACACGAGTCCCCTCGCACACCCAGACTTGGGGGCTCCGTCCCTCCCGCTGATGCCTGCTCCAGAACCTTCCAGACTGCTCTTCGGAGCCTGGGGCCCTTCACTGCTCCTCAGACGCGTGAGCCTGCGACAGCCTGGCCATCCAGCACCGCCCTCTAGGTGGGGCCGCAGAAGGGGCCTGTCAGGCTCTCTGTGCGGGCTCCAGCTCAGGAGGTAGTGTCCCTTCCTTGGGCAGAAAGGGGGGCACGGCAGCAAGCCTGTGGGAGCCAGCGGGCAGCAGCGGGCAAATATGTGCAGGAATGGGTAGCAGTGGGCAGGAACGGGCAGCAGCAGCAGGAATGGGCAGGAGTGGGCAGGAGTGGGCAGGAGCGGGAAATAGTGGGCAGTAATGGGCAGCAATGGGCAGGAGTGGGCAGGACTGAGCAGCAGTGGGAGCAGTGGGCAGCAGTGGGCAGCAGGCCTGTGCAGGGGCCCAGCACCCAGCAGCTCAGGCACCACAGTGGGGGCTCCCGTCTGCTTTGGGTGCAGAGGCTGAAGGGTCTGCAGGGCCACCCTCTGCCCGGCTCCCACCTTCACTGCTGGGACCGTCAGAGACAGACGGGCAGTCTCGCGAATCACAGCTGAGGCCTCTGACTTGTGGAGTGTAGACACAGCCCCGGCGGGCAGGAGGCCTGTGGCTCCAGGGTGTGTGGGAGGGTGCGGGGTGGGACAGACTCTGGGACCACGGGGCTCCACAGGACGAGAAGCAGCAGGTGGGGACCAGGCACCCCGTTCGTGCTCTGAGCCCTCTGCCAGCCTGTTCAGCGGCCACTCACCACCTGTCCAGCACCCACACACTGCCTCTCGTGTCTACTCACAGCCTCTCTAGTATCCATGCACAGCCTGTCCAGCACCCACACACCGCCTCTTCGGTGTCCACCCCGGACTGTCTGCCACCCTCTCACCCACCACCCTTCCTGCCCTTTGCTTGGCCTCTCGGTCATTCTTGTGCCCTGGTTCCTCGGGTGCCCACAATGGCCTGAGAGTGTTCTCTCGCCACTGACCCAGAGGGAACACTGAAAGGGCAAGCGCAGAGCGAGCACGTTCCTGCCAGGGCCAAACCGCCTGCCCCCCACCCCCGGTCAGTACTGCAAACCGTGCCCCCGCCCCTGCACCTTGGGGTGCAGGAACCTGTCAGTGCCTTAGCCTCGGACACTCCCTGCCCTGAACAGGCGGGGAAGGCCCAGGCCCGCACCCGAGCTGGCTGGAGGGCAGAGGGCACAGGCGCCTTCATGCTGCTGACGAGAGAGTGGGCTGGGGAGAGAGGACACAGACAGGAGGCTGGGGAGGAAACGTGTGACTTCTGCAGAATCGGAGAGACAGGAGCAGGGGCCCGGGCATGGAGCAGGCAGCAGGGAAGCGAGAACCACAGCGCTGAGCTGGGGGACACGGGGAGTTCCCGAGGGGCAGTGGCTGCATGCCAGTGCTAGGGGTGTTCAGACACGTGTCTGGGGGAGGCTGAGCCAAGGCAACTGCTGGGTTGGCCAAAGGACAGAGTCAGGGTCACAGACAACCCAAATAAAGGCAAGAGACGCACTTCCCCCCACACGCGCACAAACATACATGCATGCACACAGGCACATGCACACACACACAAACATGAACACATGCACACACAAACATGAACACATGCACACACATGTGCTCAAGCGTGTGTGCACATGCACATGCACACACATGCACATTGATGCACACACATGCCCACACATGCACAGAAACACAGACACACATTCACACAGACACACGCACAGGCACACACAGAGACTTATAGAGAAACACAGAGAGGCACGCACACGCCTGGTATGTATATGATGGACACATCAACCATAGAAAACTATGGAGACGCAGAGTGTTTGCTGGTGCCATTTATTCTGGTGAGACAAATGAAGAGCCTAAGTGAGCACCCCTGTGCGGAGCCCTCGGGCCTTTCCGGAACCACAGGCTTCCATGTCTCCACTACACCCTGATGCAGCACATTCGGTAAGTAAAGGAGCCCTTTCGGCAGACACCCTTCTGAGTCTCGAAACTCTTGCAAGATAATCTGCAGGAGCAAAAGGGCCCTTGCCGGGCTGCAGGAGAGAGGAGGAGGGTAGCCCCGGGGGAAGCCACAACCCCTGCACCAGTCACAGGGGTGCCCAGTGCCCTGCAGGCTGGCAGCCCCGGCCAGGCTGTGCCAGGGCTCAGGTTCCCGCCCCATCCTGCTGCCCTGCCCACCCACCAGCCTCTGCCCACCCCTCCTCCCAGTGCCGAGCTCACCCACAGAGGGACACACATGGGTGGTTCTTACCTGACGCCTCTCGTGTGAGACGCTCGTCCCTGTAGAAGGACACAGACATGTCCTGCTCCTCGTCCTCGGGCTGGTCCAGCCCGTCCATCACAAGTGCCTGGTCTCGGGCGTCAGGACCATCGGGGCCTCAGCATCAGCCACCTGCTCTGCGGCCCCTTCCAGGGGCTCAGCCCACCCACGGAGGGCCAGGACGAGAAGGGCAGTGAGCAGGACGAGGGTCCTCATGCTGGACACTGAGGGCAGGACAGGAGCAGCTGCAGCTGGTGAGGTGAGGCCACACCTGGGTGTTATAGTTGGAGGGGCGGGCGCAGGCACCCAGTGCAGGGAGGGGCGATGTGGGTGGCTCCTGCTCAAAGGGGCTTTGATGCTGCTGTTCCTGCAGCCAAAACCCTGGCCGGCGAATGGTGTCCCCCCCAGGGGTGGCCATGGTGAGATAAGGGAGTTGGGCCGGGCGCTGGCTCCCATCTGCTGCTGTTTACCTGCGGGGTCAGCACAAAGGCCCGGCTCCTGCTGCCCTCGGTGACCCAAGACTGACCACACCTGCATGCAGCAGTCCTGCCCGGCCTCCATACTCAGAGCCTCCTGACCTCCACTGAGCCCAGCTCTGCCCCCGAGCTGATCCGGGAAACCAAGTGGACTTGGGCTCTCATGGGCCCTGACCGATGCCGGGGAGCCTGACCTCCAAGTCAAAGACGGCGGAGGAAGTTGGGGCGAGGGCTGTGTGGTCACTTCTCTGCTCTCCATGCGCAGGAAGAAGCAGCAGAACCTCCTCGTCATAACTCCGGTGGATAGAAGGTGCCGAGTCCACCACAGAGCCACGGAACACACAGACTCGGCAACGTGCCGAGACCACTGGACATGCCGCTGCTGAGGGGATCCGGAGGATGTGGCCACACTAGTCGGAAAGTCAGTGTGGTCACCACCTCAGCAGGAACCGGTCAGGGCTGAGCTCAGGGCACCAGAGGAGTCACCACAGTGGCCACAGTGGGTCAGGGGTCATAGCCGGATCGGGTAAAACAGGGAGACTTACCCCAGCCCATTTGTTTCTTAAAAACAAAAGGACTTTTGGGGCTGGAGCGATAGCACATCGGGTAAGGCGTTTGCCTTGCATGCAGCCAACCCAAGTTCCAATCCCAGTATCCCTATGGTTCCCTGAGCACCACCAGGAGTAATTCCTGAGTGCAGAGCCAGGAGTAACCCCTGTGCATTGCTGGGTGTGACCCCTCCCCCCAAAAAAAGCAAAGAAAATAAAGGGCTTTTTATTTATGTTTTGGTTCATGTCAGTATATTTATATGTAAATATAAAACTGCTTAGCTGTAAGATAATGAATATGAACATTTACATTGATTTTCTGAATCTGATTCCCGTCATTGATGTTAAGTACTGATTGAAAAAAAACTGTAAAAATAAGAATATATACATTCAAAAAGCTAATGTTAGTGTAAAATGATTAAGGTCTGTTCTGTGCAAGAAAACTACAAAACGGGGTGGTGGGAGAGAATCTGGGAACACTGGTTGTGGAGATTGGGCAGTGGTGGAGGGATGGGTACTCGAATATTGTGGTTTGAAATGTAATCATGAAAATTTGAAAGTCTCCTGCTGTATCTCATGAGGATTCTTAAAATTTTAAAAAAAATTTTGAGATCTTGTCAGCTACCAACCTCAATGGATGGGGAAGATTTACACACCTGGGATTTCCTTGTGATAGTGACAGCTGGGGAGTCAAGAGTCCCTCCCTGGCACAGCAGGATGGAGAGGTCAGGTGAACAGGACAGGCTGGGTGAGGCCGAGCAAAGCATGATCTCACGGAAAGAACCCTCTCACTCAGGGGGAAGCTCTTTGCTGACAGAACCCAGCCACCTTGAGAGCCTGCATCTGGCAATTAGCAGGCGGGAAGAAATGGGGATATGGGTGGACAGGGCCACTTGCAGAGGAAAGGAAACTTCCAGCACAAGAGTCCCAGCTCATTCTCCCAGGGAGTGTCCTTCTCGATTCCTCTCTCGAGCCCGCGCTCCCTTCTCTCTCATTTGAAGCAACTCCAGCCCTATGGGCTCTGGCTTGTTAGTGAGTTCGTGTCTAACCTCAGACCCCAATCCCTGAGGGAGAGAGGCAGGCATGAGGGGAAGGATCTGGAACCACAGTGGAGGTCTGTTCCCAGACCGGCAAAGTAAACAGAAGGATCCCTAGATAAGGGCCACCCCTGCTGCTGAAACCAGGGTCTCCACAGGCTCGTGTCCTTGGCTCCAACGGGAGTGCCTGGAAGGAGAGAAGCCCTTACTCAAGAAGCAGGGCTGTGGCAGAAAGAGCATTGGAGGGGTGAGGTGACAGCAGAAGGCATGGTCTTTAGTGCCCGCTAGTCCGGGACAAACAGAAGGTCTGAGAAGCACGGAGTCCTGCTGTGACATGGAGCCACAGCAACATCTGCAAGGAGTATCTCTGTGTGTGTCTTTAGAGAACATGACCATATTACCACATACAATATACATTATAGACACAGGTACATATGGTCCCCCACACGGAAGTGCACATACATACAGACAAACACTTAGAATAACAGAAGAGACTGGAATACGGGTCCTAGGAAGAAACGTGCCTGGCACCCAGGACATGCTCTAGAATATGTAACTGGCCGAGTCTCTGGAATAAGGTGCCTGCCCAACTAACCCCCCCATTGCATCCTAAAAAAGGGAACGAAGCAGCAAAGGGGCCTTGAGAAAGTGAATGGTGTCAGGAGAGGGGGAAGGCATGTTCCTTGCCCACTCATCTCGGGCCCCTGATAGGACTTGATAGCCACAATTTGCTTCAATCAGGCACAGCTCAATAGCAGGGGCTAGGAATTCAGAACACATTGCTCCTGGCCCTTTCTCGTGGCAATTTCACCACATCTATCCAGCCAAGGGAAAGGCTGCCTGAGTACACACAGGCGTCAGCAGACACAAGAGAGAGGGTGGTCCATGGCCTCACCATGAGGGCAACCTATAGGCTCTGTGGTGTCCAGGGAAGTCTAAGGAAAGCTGACCAGCAAGCAGGAGGCCCATGGCCAGGAGGCTGTGGGTGGAGGGTACCATGCCCACCCACTAGGGAACTCCAGGATTGCAAAGGGCTGGTTCTTTTTCAAATATATATACATATATATATATAAATTTTTTGAATCCCTGTGAGATAGACCCTCACAAAGCCGTTCATGGTTGGGTTTCAGTCATACAGTGTCCAACACCTGTCCCTCTAACATATACATTTCCCAGCACCAGTGTAACAGGTTCCCTCCCAAGCAGCCCACCTCAACCCCCTGCTAAGGGCTGGTCCTGCCTGTCCATCAGGGACACCTGGCCTCAGTAGGTGCTTTGCTTCTGTCTCTGTGTCTGTTGTCTCCATCTCTCTCTGTGTCTCTCTTTGTCTCCATCTCTGTCTTTCTGTTATATCTCTGTCCCTGTCTCTGTTTCTATGTCTCTGTCTCTTTCTCTGTCTCTCTCCCCAACCCCACCCTTGGCATTGTGGTTGGCAGTGAAGATACTGAAAGGTTATCAGTATATCCCTTTACCTACTTCTAACACTCAGGTCTTCCCCGGGAGATCATTCCCAGCCACTACTGCCATCCTGGTCCCTCCTCTGTCTCACCTGCCCTCCCCCCAGCACACACTCCTGGTTAATGCCACAATCTGGCCAGTCGCCGAAGCCCAAAAGAGCTTTTCCCGGTTCCAGGAAGGGTTTCTTCCTCCTGCCATCTAAAAGACTGAATGCAGGACCCAACACCTGTGCTGTGGCCGGTGGCCAAGTGCCCAGAAAACTTGGTAAAATCGAGTGACCTGTGTGCCCAATGGCCATGGCAGCTGTATTCCCTGCTTTGCCAGGCCCCTCTACTGTGGCACAGAGAAGCAAACCATGGGCATGCAGTTTACCCAAACAGTGGCAAGACAACCCCCTCCACACACACACAGACACACACGTATACTCACACACACACACACAAATACACACACATACCCTTGTGCACACACACAGAGACACACATGCACACAGACACATGCACAGGCACACACAGACTCACGGAGACATATACAGATGCACACACACATATATGGAACATTTATGATGGACGGATCAAACATAGAAAACTACGAAGACATAGAGTGTTTGCTGATGCCATTTATTCTGGTGAGACCAATGAAGAGCCAATGTGAAGACCCCTGTGCGGAGCCCTCAGGCCGTCATCAGGCACGGGATTTTTCTGGCCACTATGCCCGGGAGCAGCAGAATCGGTAAGTCCTGGGGGGCTTGTGGCAGACACCGATCTGTCGCTCATAGCTCCTGCAAAAGCCAGCTCTGCAGGAGCAAATGAGCCCTCGCCGGGCTGCAGGGAGAGAGGAGGAGGGTGAGTCCCAGGGGAGCCACAGCCACAGCCCCTGCAGCAGTTAAGGGAGTGCCTAGTGCCCCGTGGGCAACTGCCCCAGTCAGGCTGTGCCAAGGTCCAGGTCCCTGCCCCACCCAGCTCTGCCCACACTGCCCCCCTCACCCACTTCTGCTCACCCCTCCTCCCTGTGCTGTGTTGACACTACCGAGGGTCACATACGGGAGGTCTCACCTGATGCCTCTCGTGTGAGACGCTCGTCCCCATAGAAGGATATGGACATGTCCTTCTCCTCGTCCTCAGGCTGGTCCTGCCCGTCCATCACAGGTGCCTGGTCTTCGGCCGTCAGGGCCATCGGGGCCTGAGCGTCGGCCACCTGCTCTGCGGCCCCTTCGAGGGACTCAGTCCTACCGGGGAGGGCCAGGACGAGAAGGGCAGCGAGCAGGCCGAGGGTCCTCATGCTGGACACTGAGGGCAGGACAGGAGCAGCCGAAACTGGTGAGGCGAGGCCACTCCTGGGCTTTATAGTGCAAGCGGCGGGAGCATCCCACAGCACGTGGACGGGAGTCGTTGGGGGCTCCTGCTCAAAGGGGCTTTGATGCTGAAGTTCCCGCCCAAAAGGTTTAGCCGGCGAGTGATGTCCCCCCAGGCTGGCCATGGGGAGATAAGGGAGTTGGGCCGGGCGCTGGCTCCCATCTGCTGCTGTTTGCCTGCGGTGTCGGCACAAAGGCCCGGCTCCGGCTGCCCTCGGCACCTGTGACCGGCCACACCTGCACACAGCCGCCCTGCCCAGCCCCAACTCAGAGCCTCCTGACCTCCACTCAGCCCAGCCCTGCCCCTGAGCTGATCTGGGGGACCAAGTGGGCCTGTGCTCTCGTGGGCCCTGACCGATGCCTGGGAGCCTGACCCCTGAGTCAAAGACAACTGAGGAAGTTGGGGCGAGGGCTGTGTGGTCGCTTCTCTGCTCTCCATGCAGAGGAAGGAGCAGCAGAACCTCCTCATCGTTACTCCAGTGGATAGAAGGTGCTGAGTCCACCCCAGAGCCAAGGAACACACAGACTCGGCAACGTGCCAGACCACTCGACACGCAGCTGCCGAGGGGATCCAGAGGATGTGGTCACCTGCCTCAGCAAGAACCGGTCAGGGCTGAGCTCTGGGCACCAGAGGAATCACCACAGTGGCCCCAGCGGGTCGGGGGTCATAGCCTGATCAGATAGCACGGGGGATTTACCCCAGCCCATTTCTTCCGTTATAAAAGAAAGGGCTTTTGATTTATTTTTTGTTCATGTCAGTATATTTATATGTAAATACAAAACTGTATAGCTGTAAGATACTGAACATGAACATTTGCAATTATTTTGTGAATCTGACTCCATTCATTGATGTTAAGTACAGAATGAAAAAAATTGTAAAAATAAGAATATATACAATCAAAGAGCTCATTGCAGTATAAAATATAGAGGTCTGTCCTGTGCAAAGAAAACTACAAAACAGGATGGGGGTGGCGGGAGGGACACTGGGAATATTGGTGTTGGAGATTGGGCAGTGGAGGAGGGATGGGTACTGAAATATTGTTGGATTGAAATGTAACCATGGACATTTGTAAGTCGGCCACTGTATCTCAAGATAACTCATTAAAATTTAAAAAAAATTATTGAGGTCGGGTCAGCTGCCAACCTCAAGGGATGGGGGAAGATTTAAGGGTCCTGGGATTTCCTTGTGATAGTGACCACTGACTGCGGAGTCTTGAGTCCCCCCTGGCATAGCAGGAGGGAGAGGTCAGGTGAACAGGACAGGCTGGGTGAGGCGACCAAAGCATGATCCCACGGAAAGACCCCTCCACTCAGGGAAAGCTCTTTGCTGACAGAACCCACCCAGCTTGAGAGCCTGCATCTGGCAATCGGCAGGCGGGAAGAAATGGGGATGGGGTGGACAGGGCCACATTCATAGGAAAGGAAACTTCCAGCACAAGAGAAGAGTCCCAGCTCATTCTGCCAGAGAGTCTCTGCGTTTCCTCTCTCGCGCCCGCGCTCCCTTCTCTCTCCTCCGAAGCAACTCCAGCTGCTCTGGGATCTTTCTTGTTAGTGAGTTCATGTCTAACCTCAGACCCCAATCCCTGAGGGAGAGAGGTGGGCATTGGGGAAGGGTCTGGAACCACAGTGGAGGTCTGTTCCCCAGACCGGCAAAGTAAACAGAAGGATCCCTAGATAAGGGCCACCCCTGCTGCTGAAACCAGGGTCTCCACAGGCTCATGTTCCTGGCTCCAACGGGAGCGCCTGGAAGGAGAGAAGCCTTTACTCAGGGAGCAGGGCTGTGGCAGGGGAGCATGGGAGGGGTGAGGTGACAGCAGAAGGCCTGGTCCCCAGTCCCCGCTAGTCCGGGACAAACAGAAGGTCTGAGAAGCACGGAGTCCTGCTGTGACATGGAGCCACAGCAACATCTGCAAGGAGTATCTGTGTGTGTGTCTTTAGAGAACATGACCATATTACCACATACAATATACATTATAGACACAGGCACATATGGGCCCACACATGGAAGTGCACATACATACAGACACACACAGAAAATGACAGAAAAGACTGTACTACGTGTCCTAGGTAGAAATGTGTCTGGCATCCAGGACGTCCTCTAGAATATGTAACTGGCCGAGCTCTCTGGAATAAGGTGCCTGCCCAACTAAGCCCTTTATTGAATTCTAAAAAAGGGAAGGAAGCAGCAAAGGGGCCTTGAGAAAGTGAATGGTGTCGGGAGAGGGGAAGGCATGTCCCTTGCCCACTCATCTCGGGCCCCTGGCAGGACTTGATAGCCACAATTTGCTTCAATCAGGCACAGCTCAGTAGCAGGGGCTAGGAATTCAGAACACATTGCTCCTGGCCCTTTCTCGTGGCAATTTCACCACATCTATCCAGCCAAGGGAAAGGCTGCCTGAGCACCCACAGGCGTCAGCAGACACAAGAGAGAGGGTGGTCCATGGCCTCACCATGACTCAACCTATAGGCTCTGTGGTGTCCAGGGAAGTCTAAGGAAGGCTGGCCAGCAGGCAAGAGGCCCATGGCCAGGAGGCAGTGGGTGGAGGGTACCATGCCCGCCTGCTAGGGAACTCCAGGATTGCAAAGGGCTGGTTCTTTTCCATATATAGAGAGAGTTTTTGAATCCCTGTGAGATTGACCCTCACAAAGCTGCTCATGGTTGGGTTTCAGTCATTCAGTGTCCAACACCTGTCCCTCCACTGTGCACATTTCCCAGCATGAGTGTAACCAGGTTCCCTCCCAACCACCCCATCCCCGACTTCCTTTGGCTGGTCCTGCCATCCATCACGGATGCCTGGTCCTCAGCAGGCGATTTTCTTCTCTTTCTGTTGTCTCCGTCTCTCTTTCTCTCTCTCCATCTTTGTCTCTCTGTCTCTGTTTCTGTCGACATTTCTGTCTCTGTCTCTCTGTCTCTGTCTCCGTCTCTCTGACTCTGACTCTGTTTCTGTCTCTCTCTCTCCCCATCTCCACCCTTTGGCTTTGTGGTTGTAGTGCAGATACTGAAAGGTTATCAGTATATCCCTTTACCTACTTCTAACACTCAGGTCTTGTCCAGCGAGATCATTCCCAGCCACTACTGCCATCTGGTCCCTCCTCTGTCTCACCTGCCCTCTGCCCAGCACACACTCCTGGTTGATGCCACAGACTGGCCGGTCCCCAAAACCTAGAAGGGCTTTTTCTGGTGCTCAGGAAGAGCTTCTTCCTCTTGGCATGAAAGGCTGAGTGCAGGACCCCACACCTGTGCTGCGGCTGGCGGCCTTGTGCCCAGAGAACTTGGTTGAATTGAGTGACCCATGTGCCCAGCGGCCACGGCAGCTCTATTCCCTGCTTTACCAGGCCCCTCTACTGTGGCACAGAGAAGCAAACCACGGGCACAAAGTTTACCCAAATAGCAACAAGAGAAGCAAACCACGGGCACAAAGTTTACCCAAATAGCAGCAAGACAACCCCCCCACAAACACAAGTACAAGCACACACACAAACACACACACAGAGAGACACACATGCACACAGACACACACACAGGCACACTCGCAGACTCACAGAGACACGCACAGATGCATGCACATGCCTGGTATGTATATGAAGGACACATCAACTATAGAAAATTATGGAGACGCAGAGTGTTTGCTGGTGCCGTTTATTCTGGTGAAACGAATGAAGAGGCTAAATGAGCACCCCTGTGCAGAGCCCTCGGGCCTTTCTGGGATCATGGCTTCCATCTGGCCACTATCGCCGGCCGCAGCACAATCGGTAAGTCGTGGAGTCCTGTCGGCAGAAACCAATCTGATTCTCATAACTCTTGCAAGAGCGGAGTCTGCAGGAGCAAACGGACCTTCGCCGGGCTGCAGGGAGAGAGGAGGGTGAGCCCTGGGGACAGCTGCAGCACCGGCACCAGTCATGGGAGTGCCAAGAGCCTGGTGGGCAGTCAGCCCCGGCCAGGCTATGCCAGGCCCAGTTTTCCACCCTGTCCAGCTGCAATCACTCTGCCCCCTCACACATTTCTGCCCCCACTCCTCCCTGTGCCGTGCTAACCCCACCGAGGGTCACACATGGGCGGGTCTCACCTGATGCCTCTCGTGTGAGACGCTCAGCCCTGTAGAAGGACACGGACATGTCCTGCTCCTCGTCCTTGGGCTTTTCCTGCCCGTCCATCATGGGTGCCTGGTCCTTGGCCATCAGGGCCATCGGGGTCAGTGCATCGACCAACTGCTCTGCGGCCCCTTTGAGGGGCTCAGCCCGCGCAGGGAGGGCCAGGACAAGAAGGGCAACGAGCAGGACGAGGGTCCTCATGCTGGACACTGAGGGCAGGACAAGATCAGCCGCAGCTGGTGAGGCGAGGCCACTCCTGGGCTTTATAGTCGAAGGGGCAGGCACAGGCCCCCAGCGTGGGGAGGGGCGCTGTGGGGGGCTCCTGCTCAAAGGGGCTTTGATGCTGCTATTCCCACCCCACAGGCCTGGCCTGGGGAGTGGTGTCCCCCAGGGCTGGCTGCAGTGAGATAAGGGAGTTCGGCCTGGCCCTGGCTCCCATCTGCTGCTGTTTATCTGCGGGGTCACCACAAAGGTCTGGAGCCTGCTCCCTCCGGTGACCTGTGACTGGCCACACATGCATGCAAGTGCCCTGCCCAGCCTCCACACTCAAGCCTCCTGACCTCTGCTGAGGCAGCCCTGCCCCTGAGCTGCTCGGGGGACCTGGCAGTCACCAGTACCGGGGAGCCAAGCAGGCATCTGTGTTGTGGCCCAAGATCACTGCCTCTATGGCAGGGGTGTTTCCTCTGTCTCTGTGTCTCTGGCTCTGGCTCTGACTCTCTGTATCTCTCTCCCTCCCCCCATTGGAATTGTGGTTTGCAGTGAAGATACTGAAAGGTTATCAGTATATCCCTTTACCTACTTCTAACACTCAGTTCTTGTCCAGGAGATCATTCCCAGCCACTACTGCCATCCTGGTCCCTCCTCTGTCTCACCTGCCCTCCTCCCAACACACACTCCTGGTTGATGCCACACATTGGCCAGTCCCCAAAGCCCAAAAGGGCTTTTCCTGGTGCTCAGGAAGAGCTTCTTCCTCTTGGCATGAAAGGCTGAGTGCAGGACCCCACACCAGTGCTGCGGCTGGCGGCCATGTGCCCAGAGAACTTGGTCGAATCAAGTGACCCGTGTGCCCAGTGGCCAGGGCAGCTCTATTCCCTGCTTTTCCAGGCCCCTCTACTGTGGCACAGAGAAGCAAACCACGGGCACAAAGTTTCCCCAAATAACGGCAAGACAACCCCCCATGCACACACACATATACCGCACACACACACACACACACACACACACACAAATATACACACACCTATATGCACATACACAGAGACACACATGCACATAGATACATGCACAGGCACACACGCAGACTCACAGAGACACAGAGACACATGCACATGCCTGGTATGTATATGATGGACAAATCAACCATAGAAAACTACAGAGACGCAGAGTGTTTGCTGGTGCCGTTTATTCTGGTGAGACCAATGAAGAGCCTAAGTGAGGACCCCCGTGCGGAACCCTCGGCCTTCCTGGGAACGGAGGCTTCCGTCTGGCCACTAATGCCGGACACAGCACAATTTGGATTTCCTAGAGCCCTTCCAGCAGGTACCGTCGTGAGTCTCGTGACTCCTGCAGAAGAAGAGTCTGCAGGAGCAAATGCGTTTTCTCTGGGCTGCAGGAGAGAGGAGGAGGGTGAGTCCCAGGGGGAGCCGCAACTGCAGGCCCTGTACCAGTCACAGGGGCACCCAGTGCCCTGCAGGCAGCCAGCCCCGACCAGGCTGTGCCAGGGCCCAGGTTCCTACCCCATCCCGCTGCACTCACTCTGTCCGCTCACCCGCCTCTGCCCACCCCCTCCTCCCTGTGCCGTGCTCACCACCGAGGGTCACACATGGGTGGTTCTCACCTGACGCCTCTCGTGTGAGACGCTCATCCCCGTAGAAGGACACGGACATGTCCTGCTCCTCGTCCTCGGGCTGGTCCTGTCCGTCCATCACAGGTGCCTGGTCCTCGGCAGTCAGGGCCGCCGGGGCCTGAGCGTCGGCCACCTGCTCTGCCACCCCTTTGAGGGGCTCAGCCTGCCCGGGGAGGGCCAGGACGAGAAGGGCAGCGAGCAGGACGAGGGTCCTCATGCTGGACACTGAGGGCAGGACAGGAGCAGCTGCAGCTGGTGAGGCGAGGCCACTCCTGGGCTTTATAGTCTGAGCAGCGGGCACATCCCACAGCTCGGGGACAGCAGCCATGGGTGGCTCCTGCTCAAAGGGGCTTTGATGCTGCTGTTCCTGCCACCACAGACCTGGCCAGGTGAGTGGTGTCCCACTGGGCTGGCCGCGGTGAGATAAGGGATATTTGCTGGACCCTGGCTCCCATCTGCTGCTGTTTACCTGCGGGGTCGGCACAAAGGCCCGGCTCCCCCTACTCCCCCCTTCCCCCTCACCCCAGTGACCTGTGACTGGCCACACCTACAGGCAGCCGCCCTGACCAGCTTCCACACTCAGAGCCTCCTGACCTCCCCTGAGCCAGCCCTGCCCCCATGCTGCTCCAGGGGACTGGTGGCGGCCTGCCGTGGATCTCGTGGCCGCTGACCGATGCCTGGTCAATTCAAGAAAGTGGGGGAAGTTGGAGCAAGGGCTGTGTGGTCGCTTCTCTGCTCCCCACGCATGGGAAGGAGCAGCAGAACCTCCTGGACATAAACCGCGGTGGATAGAAGGCGCCGAGTTCACCCCAAGCCACGGAACATGCAGACTCAGCAACGTGCCGGGACCACTCACCCACACAGCTGCAGAGGGGACCCAGAGGCTGAGGCCACACTGGGTCGGAGGGCGGGGGTGGGGGTCTGCCTCAGCAGGAACCAGTCAGGGACAAGCTCTGGGCACCAGAGTAGTCAGCCACGGTGGCCACAGCGGGTTGGGGGTCATAGAGGGGTCCGGTAGCACAGGGGGATTTACCCCAGGCCGTTTCTTCCTTTATAATCAAAAGGGCTTTTTATTTATTTTTTGGTTTTGTTGGTATATTTATATGTAAAAAAAACTGCATCATTGTAAGATACTGAATATGAACATTTACAATTATTTTCTGAATTTGATTCCGGTCATTGATGTTAAGTACAGAATGAAAAAAACTGTAAAAATAAGAATATATACATTCAAAGAGCTGATTGCAGTATAAAATGATTCAGGTGTGTCCTGTGCAAAGAAAACTACAAAACGCTACTTCGAGAAATAAAAGAAGACACGAAGAAATGCAAACACATCCCCTGCTCATGGATTGAGAGAATTAACATGGTCAAAATGGCAATACTGCCCAAATCATTATCAGATTCAAAGCGATCCCTGTATGGGTACCCATAACATTCTTCAAAGAAATTGATCAAGCACTCCTGAAATTTATATGGAACAACAAGCCCCCACTAATAGATAAAGCAATTCTCAGGGGGGGGGAGTGATTGGGGGCATCACCGTCCCCATCTTCAAACTGTACTACAAAGCTGTAGTGATAAAAAGAGCATGGTATTGGAACACAAGCAGATCCACAGACCGGTGGAATAGGGTTGAATATCCTTACACACACCATCAAGCATACGATAATGTAATCTTCAACAAGGGAGCAAGAAATGTGAAGTGGAGCAAGGAAAGCCTCTTTAACAAATAGTGCTGGCAAAACTGGACAGCCACCTGCAAAAAAATGGGCTCGGACCTCTACCTAACAATGTAGACAAAAGTCAGATCAAAGTGGATTAAAGATCTCAACATCAGACCAGAATCCATCTGGTACATTGAAGAAAAGGTCAGCAAAACCCTCTACAATATTGAAGCTAAAGGTATCTTGAAGGATGAAATGCCATTGACCTAGCAAGTGGAAACAGAGATAAACAAATGGGACTATCTTAAATTAAGAAGCTTCTGCACCTCAAGAGAAACAGTGACCAAAGTACAAAGACAGTCTACAGAATAATATAGGATACTCACCCATTACCCATAAGATAAAGGGTTAATATAAGGATGTACAAGGAAATGGTTGAACTCTACAAGAAGAAAATATCGAAGCCATTCAGATAATGGGACAGTGAAGTGAACAGTAACATTCCCAAGTAAGAAATCCGAATGGCCAACAGGCACATGCAAAAAAAAATGCACATCAAAACAACAATGAGCTATCATCTCACACCACAGAGACTAGCACACATCCAAAAGAACAAAAGCAACTGGTGTTGGTGTGGATGTGGGGAGAAGGGTATTCTCCTTTAGTGCTGATGGGAATGCCGAATGGTCTAGCCATTTTGGAAAACTATATGGACGTTTCTCAGAAAACTAGAAATTGAACTCCCATTTCACTCAGCAATACCACTTCTGGGAATATATCCTGGAGAGGCAAAAAAGCACAGTAGATATGACATCTGCACTTGTATGTTTATTGCAGCACTAGTTACAATAGCCAGAATCTGGGAAAAACCCTAGTGCAGAGAACAGATGACAGGTTAAAGAAAGTTTGGTATAATTACAGAATAGAATATTAAGGAGATTTGAGAAAAGATGAAAGCATGAAATTTGCATCTAAGTGGATCAACAAGGAGAGTATCGTGCTAAGTGAGATGAGTCAGAAAGAGCAGGACAGACAGAGAATGACTGCACCCATTTGTGGAATATAAAGTAATAAAATAGGAGAACAATACGTAAGGAGAGTAGAGATAAAGTCCAGGAGGATGACCCCATGGCCTGGAAGCCGATCTCATGTGCTGAGGGAAAGGAGGTGGGGTGGAGAAAAGAGAACTAAGTAAATGGAGGAATCGCTCGGGATGGTAGATGCCTGCTAAAGTAGGCTTTGGACCAAACATGATGGCTGTGGAATGCCTATATTGCAAACCATAAGACCAAAAAGGAGAGAGACAGAGAGACAGAGAGAGATAGTAAGAGGGAATGTGTCTGCCACAAAAGCAGGGGGTTTGAAGGGGTGGAGGTTGGGTGGCCAGAGAGACACTGAGAACATTGGTGATGGGGAAGGGGCAGTAGTGGAGAGATGGGTACTCGAAATTGATTTGATTGAAAAGTGATGATGAAAAGTCTGTACCTATCTCATGATGATTCATTAAAATTTTTAAAAAAGTATTGCAGTCTGGCCACCTCACAACCTCAAGGGAACGGGGAAGATTTAAGGTTCCTGGGATTTCCTTGGGATCATGACCACTGGGGAGTCTTGAGTCCCTCCCTGGCACAGCAGGAGGGAGAGGTCAAGTGAACAGGACAGGCTGGGTGAGGTGACCAAAGCATGATCCCAGGGAATGACCCCTCCACTCAGGGGAAAGCTCTTTGCAGACAGAACCCACCCAGCTTGAGAGCCTGCATCTGGAAGGCTGGCAAGTGGGAAGAAATGGGGATCTGGGTGGACAGGGCCACGTTCATAGGAAAGGAATCTTCTGGCGCAAGAGAAGAGTCCCAGCTCATTCTGCCAGAGAGTCCCCTTCTCTTTTCCGCTCTTGCCCCTGTGATCCTTTCTCTCTTCTCCGAAGCAACTCCAGCTCTATGGACTCTGGCTATTTACTGAGTTCGTGTGTAACCTCAGACCCCAATCCTTGAGGAAGAGAGGCAGGCATGAGGGAAGGGTCTGGCACCACAGTGGAGGTCTGTTCCCCAGACCAGCAGAAGGATCCCTAGATAAGGGCCACCCCTGCTGCTGAAACCAGGGTCTCCACAGGCTTGTGTTTCTGGCTCCAACAGGAGTGCCTGGAAGGAGAGAAGCCCTTACTCAGGGAGCAGGGTTGTGGCAGGAACATGGGAGGGGTGAAGTGACAGCAGAAGGCCTGGTCCTTAGTGCCCGCTAGTCTGGGACAAACAGAAGGTCTGAGAAGCACCGGAGTCCTGCTGTGACATGGAGCCACAGCCACATCTGCAAGGAGTATCTCTCTGTGTGTTTCTTCAGAGAATATGCCCATATTGCCACATACAATATACATTATAGACATAGGTACATATGGACCCACACGGAAGTGCACATACATACAGACAAACACTTAGAATGACAGAAAAGACTGGAATACGGGTCCTAGGTAGAAACGTGCCTGCACCCCGGACGTCCTCTAGAATATGTAACTGGCCGAGCTCTCTGAGAATAAGGTGGCTGCCCAACTAACCCCCCATTGCCTCCTGGAAAAGGGAAGAAAACAGCAAAAGGGCCTTGAGAAAGTGAATGGCGTCGGGAGATGGGGGGAAGGCATGTTCCTTGCCCACTCATCTCGGGGCCCCTGGCAGGACTTGATAGCCCCAATTTCCTTTAACAAGGCACAGCTCAATAGCAGGGGCTAGGAATTCAGAACACATTGCTCCTGGCCCTTTCTCGTGGCAATTTCACCACATCTATCCAGCCAAGGGAAAGGCTGCCTGAGCACCCACAGGCGTCAGCAGACACAAGAGAGAGGGTGGTCCATGGCCTCACCATGAGGGCAACCTATAGGCTCTGTGGTGTTCATGGAAGTCTAAGGAAGTCTGGTCAACAGGCAGGAGGCCCATGGCCAGGGTGGAGGATACCAAGCCCTCCTACTAGGGAACTCCAGGATTGCAAAGGGTTGGTTCTTTTCCAAAGATATAGAGAGCTTTTGAATCCCTGTGAGATGGACCCTCACAAAGCTGGTCATGGTTGGGTTTCAGTCATACAGTGTCCAACACCTGTCCCTCCACCATATACATTTCCCAGCATGAGTGTAACCAAGTTCCCTCCCAACCACCCTGACCCCCTCCTTGTCTCTATGGCAGGCACTTTTCTTCTGTTCTGTGTCTCTCTGTGTCTCCAGATCTGTCTCTATCTCTTTTCTCTGTCTAGGTCTCTCTGTCTATGTCTTTGTCTCTGTTTCTCTTTGTGTCTCTGTATCTCTGTATCTCTCTGTCTCTGGGTCTCTCTGTGTCTCCTGGCCCTTTCTCGTGGCAATTTCACAAGAAACTGTCTTTCTGTCTCTGTCTCTGTCTGTCTGTCTGTCTGTCTGTCTCTCTCTCTCTCCCTCCCTCCTTTGGCATTGTGGTTTGCAGTGAAGATACTGAAAGGTTATCAGTATATCCCTTTACCTACTTCTAACACTCAGTTCTTGGCCGGCGTGATCATTCCCAGCCACTACTGCCATCCTGGTCCCTCCTCTGTCTCACCTGCCCTCCTCCCAACACACACTTGTGGTTGATGCCACACATTCGCCAGTCCCAAAGCCTGAAGGGACCAAGTTCTCTGGCCACAGGGCCGTGGCTGCAGAACGGTGTGGTCTCCTGCACTCAACCTTTCATGCCAAGAGGAAGAAGCTCTTCCTGAGCACCTTTTTTATTTGTTAATAATATTAATAATGTATTGATTAATAATTAATGAATAATATTAATATTAATAAATAGCACTTTTATCCAATGCTCAGGAAGAGCTTTTTCCTCTTGGCATGAAAGGCTGAGTGCAGGAGACCACATCTGTTCTGCGGCCATGGCCCTGTGGCCAGAGAACGTGGTCGAATCGAGTGACTCAAATGTCCTATGGCCACAGCAGCTCTATTCCCTACTCTGCCAGGCCCCTCAAGTGTGGCACAGAGAAGCAAACCACAGGCACGAAGTTTATATAAATATCAGCAAGACAACCCCTCCCACACACACAAACGTACACACACGCCTATATACACACACACAGAGACACAAATGCACACAAACACACGCACATCACACACAGACTCACAGAGACACACACAGATGCACGCAAGCCTGGTATATATATGATGGACACATCAACCATATAAAACTACGGAGATGCAGACGCAGAGTGTTTGCTGGTGCCGTTTATTCTGGTGAGACCAATGAAGAGGTTAAGTGAGGACCCCTGTGCAGAGCCCTCAGGCCTTGCTGGGACCACAGGCTTCGGTCTGGCCACTACACCCAGAAGCAGCACAATCGGTATAGCTCGGAGCCCTGGTCGCAGACACCCTTCTGTTTCTCAAAACTCTTGCAAGGGCCGTGTCTGCAGGAGCAAACAGGCTTTCGCCGGGCTGCAGGAGAGAGGAGGAGGGTAGTCCCGGGGCAGCTACAGCCCCTGCACCAGTCACAGGGGTACCCAGTGCCCTGCAGGCAGGCAGCCCCAGCCAGGCTCTGCCAGGGCCCAGGTTCCCACCCCATCTCGCTGCCCTCTGCCCACTCACCCACCTCTGCCCGCCCCCTCCTCCCTATGCCACCCACCAAGGGTCACACACGGGTGGGTCTCACCTGATGCCTCTCGTGTGAGACGCTCGTCCCCATCGAAGGACACGGCCATGTCCCGCTCCTCTACCTTGGGCTGGTCCTGCCCGTCTATCACGGGTGCCTGGTCCTCGGCTGTCAGGGCCGTTGGGGCCAGCGCGTCGGCCACCTGCTCTGCCGCCCCTTTGAGGGGCCCAGCCCACCCGGGGAGGGCCAGGACAAGAAGGGCAGCCAGCAGGCTGAGGGTCCTCATGCTGGACACTGAGGGCAGGACAGGAGCAGCCGCAGCTGGTGAGGGGAGGCCTCTCCTGGGCTTTACAGTCAAAGGGACAGGCGCAGGACCTAGCATGGGGAGGGGCACCATGGGGGGCTCCTGCTCTAAGGGTTTTGATGCTTTTGTTCCCGCAGCCACAGGTCTGGCCGGGCGAGTGGTGTCCCCCCGGCCTGGCCTCGGTGAGATAAGAGAGCTGGGCTGGGCACTGGCTCCCATCTGCTGCTGTTTATCTGAGGGGTCAGCACAAAGGCCCGGCTCCCACTCCCCCCAGTGACCGTTGACCGGCCACACCTGTGCGCAGCTGCCCTGCCCGGCCTCCACACTCGGAGTCTTCTGACCTCAGTGAGGCAGCCCTGCCCCCGAGCTGATCCGGGGGACCTGGCGGAGGCCTGCCCTGAGGGGCTAGCGGGCCTGGATCTTGTGGCCCCTGACCGCTGCCAAGCAGAGGAAGTTGGGGCGAGGGCTGTGTGGTCACTTCTCTGCTCTCCACGCGCGGGAAGGAGCAGCAGAACCTCCTGGTCATAAACTCCAGTGGAGAGAAAGGCGCCGAGTTCACCCCAGAGCTTCCGGAACACGCAGACTCGGCAACGGCCGGGACCACTCACACACGCAGCTGCCGAGGGGTCTCAGAGGTCGAGGCCACGATTGGGGCGTGGGGATATGATCCCCGCTCCGGGGCACATGGGCGCCTGCCTCAGCAGGAACCTATCAGGACTGAGCTCTGGGCACCAGAGGAGTCAGCCAGGATAGCCACAGCAGGAAAGGGTCACAGCGGGGTCAGGGGGCACAGCGGGGTCGGGACACACAGTGGGATTACCGCAGCCCGTTTCTTCCATTTCAAACAAAACGGCTTATTATTTATTTTTTTGTTCATGTCGGTATATTTACATGTAAATACAAAACTGTATAGTTGTAAGATACTGAATATGAACATTTACGATGATTTTCAATGTTGGTATACAACATCCCATAATCTCAGGCCTAGCTAGGCTTGGATGTAAATGTAGTTTTTCTGTTACTGTTACTTTGTAACTGACTTTGATACTGTTTCCGTTGACTAAGTTAATTTGCATATTCTGCCTATGTGACTGAATATCATTGGTTAGTACATCAACCTAATTAATAAAAGGGGGTTGAACAGGTTGCTCTCCAGCAGGCCACAACACAAAAACCTCCGGAGACAGTCATATGATCCTCCAAAAATATATATATATTTCTTCTGCAAGTATGTCTTAAATGCCTCAGACTGTAAAGTAAAATAAAACTGCAACATTGTTGCAACATTTCTGAATATGACTCAGCTCGTTGATGTTAAGTACAGAATGAAAAAATTGTAAAAATAAGAATATATATATATATTCAAAGAGCTTATTGCAGTGTAAAATGAATGAGGTCTGTCCTATGCAAAGAAAACTACAAAACTATACTTCGAGAACTAAAGAAGACACGAGAAAATGGAAACACATCTCATGGACTGGGAGAATTAACATTGTCAAATGGCAATACTCCCCAAAGCATTATCAAATTCAAAGCGATCCCCTAAAAGGGTACCCATGACATTTTTTCAAAGAAATTGATCAAGTATTCCTGAAATTCATGTGGAACAAAAACCCCCACAAATATCTTAAGCAATTCTCAAGGGAAAAAAGATGGGCAGGCATCACCTTCCCCGATAGCAATCTGTACCACATGGCAGTAATAATTAAAACAGCATGGTATTGGAACAAAAGCAGATCCACAGACCAGTGGAATAAGGTTGAATATCCTTACGCACACCCTAAAGTTTACGATTCTATCATCTTCGATAAGGGAGCAAGAAACATGAAGTGGAGCAAGGAAAGCCTCTTTAACAAATGGTGCTGGCAAAACTGGACAGCCACATGCAAAATAAAAATGGGCTCAGGCCTCTGCACAAAAGTCAGATCAAAGAGGATTAAAGGCCTCAATATCAGACCAGAATCCATCTGGTACATTGAAGCAAAGGTCGGCAAAAACCTCTACGACTATGAAGCTAAAGGTATCTTGAAGGATGAAATGCCATTGACCAAGCAAGTGGAAACAGAGATAAATAAATGGGACTATCTTAAACTAAGAAGCTTCTGCACCTCAAGAGAAACAGTGACCAAAGTACAAAGACAGTCAACAAACTGGGAAAGGATACTCACCCATTACCCATCAGATAAGGGATTAATATCAAGAAGATATTAACTGGTTGAACTCTACAAGAAGAAAATATCCAAGTCATTCAGAAAATGAGATGATGAAGTGAACAGGAACATTCCCAAATAAGAAATCCGAATGGCCAACAGGCACATGAAAAAAATGCTCATCACTAATCATCAGAGAGATGTACATCAAAAAAACAATGAACTATCATCTCACACCACGGAGACTAGCACACATCCAAAAGAACAAAAGCAACTGGTGTTGGCGTAGATGTGGGGAGAAGGGGACTCTCCTTCACTGCTGGTGTAATGCCGAATGGTCTAGCCATTTTGGAAAACAATATGGACATTTCTCAAAAAACTAGAATTTGGGTTCCCATTTCACCCAGCAATACCACTTCTGGGAATATATCCTGGAGAGGTAAAAAAGCACAGTAGAAATGACATCTGCACTTGTATGTTTATTGCAGCATTATTTAAAATAGCCAGAATCTGGAAAAAACCCTATTGCCGAAAACAGATGACTTATTAAAGAAACTTTGGTATATCTACTAAATGGAATATTATGCAGCTGTTAGAAAAGATGAAAACATTAATTTTGCACCTAAGTGGATCAATGTGGAGAGTATCATGCTAAGTGAGATGATTCAGAAAGAGCAGGACAGACAGAGAATGACTACACCCATTTGTGGGATATAAAGTAACATAATAGGAAAAAACACCTAAGGATAGTAGAGATAAAGGCAAGGAAGGTGGCCCCAAGCTGGAACCGATTTCATGTTCCGGTGGGAAAGGCAGGTAGGATGGAGAAGAGACCACTAAGTAAGTGATGGTTGGAGGGATCACTCGGAATTCTAGATGCGTATTGAAAGTAGACTGTGGACCAAACATGATGGCAGTTTAGTGCCTATATTTAAACCATAAAGCATGGGTAAGAATGGGGGTGGCAAGAGGGACAGTGGGAACATTGGTGGTGAAGAATGGGCAGTGGTGGAGGGATTGATACTCCAACAATCTTTGCTAGAAACGTAATCATGAAACATTTGTAAGTCTGCCACTGTATCTGAATATAACTCATTAAAATTTTAAAAAAATATTGAAGTCGGGTCAGCTGCCAACCTCAAGGGATGGGGGAATATTTAACGTTCCTAGGGTTTCCTTGGGATTGTAACACTGGGGAGTCTTGAGTCCTTTCCTGGCACAGCAAGAGGGAGAGGTCAGGTGACCAGAACAGGCTGGGTGAGGCAGACCAAAGCATCATCCCACGGAACGACCCCTCCACTCAGGGAAAGCTCTTTGCTGACAGAACCCACCCACCTTGAGAGCCTGCATCTGGTTAACCGGCAGGAGGAAAGAAATGAGGATCCGAGTGGACAGGGCCACTTGCAAAGGAAAGGAAACTTCCAGAGCAAGAGAAGAGTCCCAGCTCATTCTGCCAGAGAGTCTCCTTCCCGTTTCCTCTCTCGCGCCCGCGTTCCATTCTCTCTCCTCTGAAGCAACTCTAGCTCTATGGGCTCTGGCTTGTTAGTGAGTTCGTGTCTAACCTCAGACCCCAATGCCTGAGGAAGAGAGGCGGGTTGGGGGAAGGGTCTGGAATCACAGTGGAGGTCTGTTCCCCAGACCCTCAAAGTAAACAGAAGGATCCCTAGATAAGGGCCACCCCTGCTGCTGAAACCAGGGTCTCCACAGGCTCATGTTCCTGGCTACAACGGGAGTGCCTGGAAGGAGAGAAGCCCTTACTCGGGGAGCAGGGCTGTGGCAGGGGAGCATGGGAGGGGTGAAGTGACAGCAGAAGGCCTGGTCCCCAGTGCCCGTTAGTCTGGGACAAACAGAAGGTCTGAGAATCACGGAGTCCTGCTATGACATGGAGCCACAGCAACATCTTCAAAAGAGAATATTTCTGTGTGTGAGAATATGATCATATTATCACATGCAATATACATGATAGACACAGGTACATATGGACCCACACATGGAAGTGGACATACATATAGACCCATACAGAGAATGACAGAAGAGACTGGAAAACAGGTGTTAGGTAGAAACGTGCCTGGTACCCAGGATGTCCTCTAGAATATGTAACTGGCCGAGCTCTCTGGGAAGGAAGTTTGCTGCCCAACTAACCCCCCATTGCATCCTAAAGAGGGGAAGGAAACAGAAAAGGGGCCTTGAGAAAGTGAATGGTGTTGGGAGAGGGGGAAGGCATGTCCCTTGCCCACTCATCTCGGGGCCCCTGGTAGGACTTGATAGCCACAATTTGCTTCAATCAGGCACAGCTCAATAGCAGGGGCTAGGAATTCAGAACACATTGCTCCTGGCCCTTTCTCGTGGCAATTTCACCACATCTATCCAGCCAAAGGAAAAGGCTGCCTGAGCACACACAGGCGTCAGCAGACACAAGAGAGAGGGTGGTCCATGGCCTCACTATGACTCAACCTATAGGCTCTGTGGTGTCCAGGGAAGTCTAAGGAAAGCTGACCAGCAGGCAGGAGACCCATGGCCAGGAGGCAGTGGGTGGAGGGTACCATGCCCGCCCACTAGGGAACTCCAGAATTGCAAAGGGCTGGTTCTTTTTCAAATATATAGATATTTTTTTTAATCCCTTCGAGATGGACCCTCACAAAGCTGGTCATGGTTGGGTTTCAGTCATACAGTGTCCAACACTGTCCCTCCACCGTGCACATTTCCCAGCACCAGTGTAACCAGGTTCCCTCTCAACCATCCAACCCCTGACCCCCTGCCTGCTCTATGGCAGGTGCTTTTCTTCTGTCTCTGTGTCTCTCTGTGTCTCTGTCTCTGTCTCCATCTCTGTTCACTGCGTTTCTGTCATGTTTCACTTTCTATGTCTCTGTGTCTCTGTCTCTGTGTCTCTGTCTCACTATTTATGTCTCTGTCTCTGTCTCTGTGTCTCTGACTCTCTCTCTCTCTCCCCCGCCCTCCCCGCCACATTGGAATTGTGGTTCCAGTGCAGATACTGAAAGGTTATCAGTGTATCCCTTTACCTAGTTCTAACACTCAGTTCTTGTCCAGCGAGATCATTCCCAGCCACTACTGCCATCCTGGTCCCTCCTCTGTCTCACCTGCCCTCCGCCCAACACACATTCCTGGTTGATGCTACACGTTGGCCAGTCCCCAAAGTCCAAAAGGGCTTTTCCTGGTGCTCAGGAAGAGCTTCTTCCTCTTGGCATGAAAGGCTGAGTGCAGGACCCCACACCTGTGCTGCGGCTGGTGGCTATGTGCCCAGAGACCTTGGTCGAATCAAGTGACCCGTGTGCCCAGTGGCCATGGCAGCTCTATTCCTTGCTTTGCCAGGCCCCTCTACTGTGGCACAGAGAAGCAAACCATGGGCACAAAGTTTACCCAAATAGTGGCAAGACAAACCCCACACACACACTAGTACACGCACACACACACACGAACACACACACATATACACACACAGCGACTAACATGCAAACAGACACACTCACAGGCACACACGCAGACTCACAGACATACAAAGATGCACATACATGCCTGATTGCATATGATGGACACATCAACCATTGAAAACTACGGAGACCAGAGTGTTTGCTGGTGCCGTTTATTCTGGTGAGACCAATGAAGAGCCTAAGTGAGGACCCCTGTGCGGAGCCCTCATGCCTTCCTCGGACCACAGGATTCCGTCTGGCCACTAATGCCGGAAGCAGCACAATCGGCTAAGCTTGTTGTTTATATCGCAGAAACGAATCTGTTTCTCGTAACTCATGCATGAGCCTTCTCTGCAGGTGCAAATACGCTTTCGCGGGGCTGCAGGAGAGAGGAGGAGGGTAGCCCCTGTGGAGCCGCAGCTGCAGCCCCTGCCCCAGACACGAGGGTGCCCAGTTCCGTGCAGGCAGCCAGGCCGGGCCAGGCTGTGCCAGGGCCCAGGTTTCTGCCCAGTCCAGAAGCACTCACTCTGCCCCCTCACACATTTCTGCCCCCTCTCCTCCCTGTTTCATGCGCACCCAGGAAGGGTCACACACGGGCGGGTCTCACCTGATGCCTCTCGTGTGAGACGCTCATCCTCGTCGAAGGACACAGACATGTCCTGCTCCTCGTCCTCGGGCTGGTCCTGCCCGTCCATCACAGGTGCCTGGTCCTCGGCAGTCAGGTCCGTTGGGGTCAGTGTGTCGGCCACCTGCTCTGCGGCCCCTTGGAGGGGCTCAGCCCTCCCGGGGATGGCCAGGACGAGAAGGGCAGCGAGCAGGCCGAGGGTCCTCATGCTGGACACTGAGAGCTGGACAGGAGCAGCTGCAGCTGGTGAGGTGAGGCCACTCTGGGCTTTATATTCCGAGTGGCGGGAGCATCCCACAGAACAGGGACGGGAGCCGTTGGGGGCTCCAGCTCAAAGGGGCTTTGATGCTGCTGTTCCCGCCGCCACAGACCTAGCCAGCAAATGGTGTCCCCCCCAGGCTGGCCGTGGGGAGATAAGAGAGTCTGGCCGGCCACTGCTTCCCATCTGCTGCTGTTTACCTGCGGGGTCGACACAAAGTCCCGGCTCCGGCTGCCCTTGGTACCGGTGACCGGCCACACCTGCATGAAGCAGCCCTGCCCTGCCTCCACACTCAGAGCCTCCTGACCTCTCCTGAGGCAATCCTGTCCCCAGGCTGATAGGGGACCAAATGGGCCTGGGCTCTCATGGGCCCTTACCAATGCCGGTGAGCCTGACCCCAAGTCTAAGACGGTGGAGGAAGTTGGGGGCAAGGGCGTGTGGTCGCTTCTCTGCTCTCCACACATGGGAAAGAGCAGCAGAACATCCTCATCGTAACTCCGGTGGATAGAAGGCGCCAAGTCCACCCCAGAGCCACGAAATACTCAGACTCGGCAACGTGCCGGGACCACTTGACACGCAGCTGGCAAGGGGATCCAGAGGTTGTGGCCACACTGGTCGGAGGGTCGGCATGGTCACCTGCCTCAGCAGGAATGAGTCAGTGCTAAGTTCTGGGCCCCAGAGGAGTCAGCCACAGTGGCCCCAGCAGTTCGGGGTCATAGCTGGATCAGGTGGCACAGGGGGATTTACCCCAGGGCATTTCTTCCTTTAAAAACAAAAGGGCTTTTTATTTATTTTTTGTTCATGTCATATATTTATATGTAAATATAAAACTGTATAGCTGTAAGATACTGAATATTAACATTTACATTGATTTGCAGAATCTGATTTTGGTCACTGATATTAAGTACAGAATGAAAAACTATGTAAAAATAGAAATATATACATTCAAAGAACTCATTGCCGTATAAAATGATTGAGGTCTGTCCTATGCAAAGAAAATGACAAAACAGGATGGGGGTGGCAGGAGGGACACTGGGAACATTGGTGATGGAGATTGGGTAGTGGTGGATGATGGGTACTCGAATATTGTGGTGTGAAATATAATCATGAACATTTGTAAGTCTGCCTCTGTATCTCATGATAACTCATTAATATTAAAAAAAAATTTTAGGTCTGGTCAGCTGCCAACCTCAACTGATGTGGGAAGATAAGGGGCCGTGGATTTCCTTGGGATCATGACTACTGGGGAGTCTTGAGTCCTCCCTGGAACAGCAGGAGGGAGAGGTTATGTGAACAGGACAGGCTGGGTGAGGATGACCAAAGCCTGATCCCACGGAAAGACCCCTCCCACTCAGAGAAAAGCTCTTTGCTGACAGAACCCACCCAACATGAGAACCAGCATTATGTAAGTCTGTATCTGGCATCTGTGTGTGTCTTTAGAGAATATGACAATATTACCACAAACGATAGACATTATAAACACTGGTACATATGGACCCATACACGGAAGTGCACATACATATAGACACACACAGAGAATGACAGAAAGGACTGGAATATGGGTCCTATGTAGAAACGTGCCTGGTACCCAGGACGTCCTCTAGGATATGTAACTGGCCGAGCTCTCTGGAATAAGGTGGCTGCCCAACTAACCCCCCATTGCATCCTAAAGAGGGGAAGGAAACAGCAAAGGGGCCTTGAGAAAGTGAATGGTGTCGGGAGAGGGGGAAGGCTTGTTCCTTGCCCACTCATCTTGGGGCCCCTGGCAGGACTTGATAGGCACAATTTGCTTCAATCAGGCACAGCTCAGTAGCAGGCGCTAGGAATTCAGAACACATTGCTCCTGGCCCTTTCTCATGGCAATTTCACCACATCTCTCCAGCCAAGGGAAAGGCTGCCTGAGCACACACAGGCGTCAGCAGACACAAGAGAGAGGGTGGCCATGGCCTCACCATGACAGCAACCTATAGGCTCTGTGGTGTCCAGGGAAGTCTAAGGAAGGCTGGTCAGCAGGCAGGAGGGTCATGGCCAGGAGGTTGTGGGTGGAGGGCACCATGCCCACCTGCTAGGGAACTCCAGATTGCAAAGGGATTGTTCTTTTTCAAATATATATATATATATATATATATATATATATGTATATATATACATATATACATATATATATATATATATTCTCTGTGATATAGACCCTCACAAACTTGTTCATGGTTGGGTTTCTTCCACCATATAAATTTCCCAGCACCAGTGTAACAGGTTCCTTTCCAACCATCCCATCCCGACTCTCTGCCTAGAGCTGGTCCTGCTTGTCCATCATGGACACCTGGCCCTCAGTAGGTGCTTTTCTTCTGTCTCTGTGTCTGTTGTCTCCATGTCTCTTTCTGTCTCCATCTCTGTCTCTGTCTCTTTGTCTCTGTCTCTGTCTCTTTCTCTGTATCTCTCCCCACCCCCACTCTTTGGCATGTGGCTTACAGTGCAGACACTGAAAGGTTATCATTATATCCCTATACCTACTTCTAACACTCAGGTATTGTCCTGGAGATCATTCCCGCTAATACTGCCATCCTGGTCCCTCCTCTGTCTCACCTGCCTTCCGCCCAATACACACTTGTGGTTGATCCCAGGCATTTGCCAGTCCCTGAAACCTACAGGGCTTTTCCTGGTTCCAGGAATGGTTTCTTCCTCCTGCCATCTGAAAGACTGAATTTAGGACCCCACACCTGTTCTGTGGCCAGTAGCCATGTTCCTGGAGAACTGGGTAAAATCGAGTGATCCATGTGCTCAGTGGCCATGGCAGCTCTACTTCCTGTTTTGTCATACCCCTCAACACTGGCATAGAGAAGCATATCACAGGCACGAAGTTTACCCAAATAGTGGCAAGAGAATCGCCCCCCACACACAAACACTCACACACACACAAATACGCACACACACCCCCTTGTGCACACACACAGAGACACCCATGCACACAGACACATGCACAGGCACACACAGACTCACAGAGACATGTACAGATGTACACACGTGTATATGGCACATATATGATGGACGGATCAACCATAGATTACTACGGAGACACAGAGTGTTTGCTGCTGCCATTTATTCTGGCAAGACCAGTGAAGAGCCAAAGTGAGGACCCCCATGTAGAGCCTCAGGCCATCATCAGACATAGGCTTTCGTCTGGCCACTATGCTTGGGAGCAGCAGAATCGGTATTTCCCAGAGCCATGGAGGCAGACACCGGTCTGTTGCTTGAGGCTCTGCAAACATAGACTCTGCAGGAGCAATGGGGCCCTTGCTGGGCTGCAGGGAGAGAGGAGGAGGAGGGTGAGTACCGGGGGGAGCCGCAGCCGCAGCCCCTGCACCTGTCACGGGGATGCCCAGTGCCCCGTGGGCAACAGCCCCAGCCAGGATGTGCCAAGGTCCAGGTTCCCGCCCCGCCCAGCTCTACCCACACTGTCCCCCTCACCCGTCTCTGCCCACCCCCTCCTCCATATGCTTTGCTGACCCCACCGAGGGTCACACACAGGCAGTCTCAGCTGATGCCTCTCGTATGAGATGCCCGTCCCCGTAGAAGGACACGGACATGTCCTGCTCCTCGTCCTCAGGCTGGTCCTGCCTGTCCATCACGGGTGCCTGGTCCTCAGCAGTCAGGGCAGTCGGTGCCTGAGTGTCGGCCACCTGCTCTGTGGCCCCTTTGAGGGGCTCAGCCCTCCCGGGGAGGGCCAGGACGAGAAGCGAAGCGATCAGGACCAGGGTCCTCATGCTGGACACTGAGGGCAGGACAGGAGCAGCTGCAGCTGGTGAGGTGAGGCCACTCCTGAGCTTTATAGTCGGAGTGGTGGGCGCATCCCACAGCAAGGGGACAGGAGCCATTGGGGGCTCCTGCTCAAAGGGGCTTTCATGCTGCTGTTCCTGTGGTATAGGCCTGGCAGTGAATGGTGTCCCCCCAGGCTGGCCACAGAAGGATAAGGTGTTCAGCCAGGTGCTGGCTCCCATCTGCTGCTGTTTACCTGCGGGGTCGGCACAAAGTCCCAGCTCCAGCTGCCCTCAGTGACCTGTGACCAGCCACACCTGCACAGAGCCGCCCTGCCCTGCCCCACACTCAGAGCCTCCTGACCTCCGCTCAGCCCAGCCCTGCCCCTAAGCTGCTTCGGGGCCCAAGTGGGCCTGGGCTCTCGTGGGCCCTGACCGATGCCGGGGAGCCTGAACCCCAAGTCAAAGATGGCAGAGGAAGTTGGGGCGAGGGCTGTGTGGTTGCTTCTCTGCTCCCCACATGCAAAAAGGAGCAGCAGAACCTCCTCGTCATAACTCCGGTGGATAGAAGGTGCCAAGTCCACCCCAGAGCCACGGAATATGCAGACACCACAACGTGCCGGGACCACTCGCACACACAGCTGCCGAGGGAATTTAGATGTTGTGCCAAACTGGTAGAAGGGTCAGTGTGGTCACCTGCCTCAGCAGGAACGAGTTAGTGTTAAGCTCTGGGTACCAGATGAGTCAACCACAGTGGCTGTTGGAATATTTCCCCTTTGCCAGCTGCCTTCTGGAGTTTTGTCACAGAAACCTTTTGTCACAGAAACCTAGCTGATCTTTGACCCACAGATCTAAGGTGCTAGCCAGGCTTGATTTGACATTGTAGATTCCAGGCTGCAGCCCAGCCTGGTCTTTGGGATGTAAATCCGAGTGCTTTCAGCCCAAAGAAGGCTTCTGTTTTGGTTTTGTATCTTCTTTCCGGGGGGCCTAGATAACAGCCTGCAGATACAAGAGAATTATGTTGCCTCAATGTTCTTCCTGTAAGATCTTTTGGTGCCTTTGGTGACTCAATGTATTGCTCCCTTTGGAAGGGCCATGATCAATAAAAGGGGTTCGGAGAGAAGGTGAGGGGGTGGAAAGTGTATAGGTGTGGAAAGTGTATAGAGGCAGGAAAGTGTATAGAGGTGGAAAGTGTATAGGGGGAAAGGTGTAGAGAGGACGGAGAGTGTATAGAGGGAAGACTGGAATAAACTGCAAGTGAGACCAACCATCATGGCTCCGTTCCTTCCTTCGCCTGCCACATCTTCGCCATCAACCTCCCCGAGGTGGGGGAAGTGGCCGGAGGCTACCGAACTCGGGTGGCGGGAGAGACAGCTGCTGCCCTAGGCCCTGTGCCTGGCTCTGGTGCGGTGAGGCGTCCCTTCCCTCGCCCGCGCCCTTTCTTTTTATTTTTATACAAGTGGCCACAGCAGGTCAGGGGTCATAGCCGGGACGATTAGCACAGGAGGGTTTACCCCAGCACATTTCTCTCTTTACAAACAAAAGGTCTTTTTATTTATTTTTTTCTTCATGTCAGTAGATTTATATGTAAATATAAAACTGCATAGCTGTAAGATACTGAATATGAACATTTACAATTATTTTCTGAATCCAACTCCATTCATTGATGTTAAGTACAGAATGAAAACAATGTGAAAATAGAAATATATACATTCAAAGAGCTCATTGCAGTATAAAATGATTGTGTATGTCCTGTACAAAGAAAACTACAAAACAGGATGAGGGTGGTGAGAGGGAAACTGGGAACATTGATGGTGGAGAAAGGGCAGTGGTGGATAAATGGGTACTCAAATACTGTGGGATGAAATATAATTATGAACATTAAAAGTCTACCTGTGTATCTCAGGAGAATTCATTAAAATTCTAAAAAATGTTTGAGGTCTTGTCAGCTGCCAACCTCAACAGATGGGGGAAGATTTACGGACCTGGGATTTCCTTGTGATTGTGACAGCTGGGGAGTCTTGTCCCTCCCTGGCACAACAAGAGGGAGAGGTCATGTGAACAGGACAGGCTGGGTGAGGTGACCAAAGCCTCATCCCATGGAGAGACCCCTCCCACTGAGGGGAAAACTCTTTGCTGACAGAACCCAACCAGCTTGAGAGCCTGCATTTGGCAACCGGCAGGAGAGAAGAAATGGGGATCTGGGTGGACAGGGCCACTTGCAGAGGAAAGGAAACTTCTGGCGCAAGAGAAAAGATTCCCAGCTCATTCTGCCAAAGATTCTCCTTCTCGTTTTCTCTCTTCACCCGCCTCCCTTCTCTCTCCTCCAAAGCATCTCCAGCTGCTCTGGGCTCTGGCTTATTAGTGAGTTCATGTGTAACCTCAGACCCCAATCCCTGAGGAAGAGAGGCGGGTCGGGGGAAGGGTCTGGAACCACAGTGGAGGCCTGTTCCCCAGACCAGCAAAGTAAACAGAAGGATCCCTAGATAAGGGCCACCCCTGCTGCTGAAACCAGGGTCTCCACAGGCTTGTGTTCCTGGCTCCAACGGGAGCACATGGAAGGAGAGAAGCCCTTACACAGCAAGCAGGGCTGTGGCAGAAAGAGCATGGGAGGGGTGAGGTGACAGCAAGAAGGCCTGGTCCCCAGTCCCCACTAGTTCAGGACAAACAGAATGTCTGAGAAGCACGGAGTCCTGCTGTGACATGGAGCCACAATAACATCTGCAAAAGAGAATATTTCTGTGTATGTCTTTAGAGAATATGACCATATTACCACATGTAATATACATTATAGACACAGGTACATATGGACCCACACATGGAAGTGCACATAGAGACAGAGAGAATGACAGAAGAGACTGGAAAACAGGTGCTAGGTAGAAATGTGTCTGCACCCAGGACATCCTCTAGAATATGTAACTGGCCGAGCTCTCTGGAATAAGGTGGCTGCCCAACGAACCCCCCATTGCATCCTAAAGAGGGGAAGGAAACAGCAAAGGGGCCTTGAGAAAGTGAATGGTGTCGGGAGAGGGGGAAGGCATGTTCCTTGCCCACTCATCTCGGGGCCCCTGGTAGGACTTGATAGCCACAGTTTGTTTCAATCAGGCACAGCTCAATAGCAGGGGCTAGGAATTCAGAACACATTGCTCCTGGCCCTTTCTCGTGGCAATTTCACCACATCTCTCCAGCCAAGGGAAAGGCTGCCTGAGCACCCACAGGCGTCAGCAGACAGAAGAGAGAGGGTGGCCATGGCCTCACCATGACTCAACCTATAGGCTCTGTGGTGTCCAGGAGTCTAAGGAAGCCTGGCCAGCAGGCAGGAGGCCCATGGCCAGGAGGCTGTGGGTGGAGGGTACCATGCCCACCTGCTAGGGAACTCCAGGATTGGAAAGGGATGGTTCTTTTTCAAATATACTGATATTTTTTGAATCCCTTTGAGATCGACCCTCTCAAAGCTGTTCATGGTTGGGTTTCAGTCATACAGTGTCCAAAACCTGTCTCTCCACCTTGCACATTTCCCAGCACGAGTATAACAACGTTCCCTCCCAACCATCCTACCCCCAACCTCCTGCCTGTTCTATGGCAGGTGCTTTTCTTCTGTCTCTGTGTCTCTCTGTGTCTCTGTCACTGTCTCCATCTCTTTTCACTGCGTTTCTGTCTCTATCTCACTTTCTATGTCTCTGGCTTTGTGTCTCTGTCTCTGTCTCTCTCTCTCTCTCCCCCCCGCCCCCATTAGCATTGTGGTTGCAGTGCAGATACTGAAAGGTTATCAGTATATCCCTTTACCTAGTTCTAACACTCAGTTCTTGTCCAGCGAGATCATTCCCAGCAACTACTGCCATCCTGGTCCCTCCGCTGTCTCACCTGCCCTCTGCCCAACACACACTCCTGGTTGATGCCACTCATTGGCCAGTCCTCAAAGCCCAAAGGGCTTTTCCCGGTGCTCAGGAAGAGCTTCTTCCTCTTGGCATGAAAGGCTGAGTGCAGGACCCCACACCTGTGCTGCGGCTGGTGGCCATGTGCCCAGAGACCTTGGTCGAATCGAGTGACCCGTGTGCCCAGTGGCCACGGCAGCTCTACTTCCTGCTTTGCCAGGCCCCTCTACTGTGGCACAGAGAAGCAAACCACGGGCACAAAGTTTACCCAAATAGAGGCAAGACAAACCCCCCACAAACACAAGTACAAGCACACACACACACACAAACGCACACACACCTATATATACATTGAGAGACTAACATGCACACAGACACACTCATAGGCACACATGCAGACTCACAGAGACACACAGAGACTCACACAAGCCTGGTATGTATGTGATGGACACATCAACCATAGAAAACTACGGAGACGCAGAGTGTTTGCTGGTGCCTTTTATTCTGGTGAGACCAATGAAGAGCCTAAGTGAGGACCCCTGTGCGGAGCCCTCATGACTTCCTCGGACCACAGGATTCCGTCTGGCCACTAATGCCGGGAGCAGCACAATCGGCTAAATTTGTTGTTGGGTTCTTCGCAGACAGCCTTCTGTTTCTCGTAACTCCTGCATGAGTCTTTTCTGCAGGTGCAAATACGCTTTCGCGGGGCTGCAGGAGAGAGGAGGAGGGTAGCCCCTGTGGAGCCGCAGCTGCAGCCCCTGCCCCAGACACGAGGGTGCCCAGTTCCGTGCAGGCAGCCAGGCCGGGCCAGGCTGTGCCAGGGCCCAGGTTACTGCCCAGTCCAGAAGCACTCATTCTGCCCCCTCACACATTTCTGCCCCCTCTCCTCCCTGTTTCATGCGCACCCAGGAAGGGTCACACACGGGCGGGTCTCACCTGATGCCTCTCGTGTGAGACGCTCATCCTCGTCGAAGGACACGGACATGTCCTGCTCCTCGTCCTCGGGCTGGTCCTGCCCGTCCATCACAGGTGCCTGGTCCTCGGCAGTCAGGTCCGTTGGGGTCAGTGTGTCGGCCACCTGCTCTGCGGCCCCTTGGAGGGGCTCAGCCCTCCCGGGGATGGCCAGGACGAGAAGGGCAGCGAGCAGGCCGAGGGTCCTCATGCTGGACACTGAGAGCTGGACAGGAGCAGCTGCAGCTGGTGAGGTGAGGCCACTCTGGGCTTTATATTCCGAGTGGCGGGAGCATCCCACAGCACGTGGACGGGAGCCATTGGGGGGCTCCAGCTCAAAGAGGCTTTGATGCTGCTGTTCCCGCCGCCACAGGCCTGGCCAGCAAATGGTGTCCCCCCAGGCTGGCCGCGGGGAGATAAGAGAGTTTGGCTGGCCACTGCTTCCCATCTGCTGCTGTTTACCTGCGGGGTCGACACAAAGTCCCGGCTCCGGCTGCCCTTGGTACCTGTGACCGGCCACACCTGCATGAAGCAGCCCTGCCCTGCCTCCACACTCAGAGCCTCCTAACCTCTCCTGAGGCAGCCCTGCCCCCGAGCTGATCGGGGACCAAGTGGGCCTGGGCTCTCATGGGCCCTGTCCAATGCCGGGGAGCCTGAACCACAAGTCAAAGATAGGGAAGGAAGTTTGGGGCGAGGGCTGTGTGGTCGCTTCTCTGCTCTCCATGCACGGGAAAGAGCAGCAGAACCTCCTCGTCGTAACTCCGGTGGATAGAAGGAGCCGAGTCCACCCCAGAGCCACGGAACACACAGACTCGGCAACGTGCCGGGACCACTTGACACAAAGCTGGCGAGGGGATCCAGAGGTTGTGGCCACACTGGTCGGAGGGTTGGCATGGTCACCTGCCTTAGCAGGAATGAGTCGGTGCTAAGCTCTGGGCCCCAGAGGGGTCAGCCACAGTGGCCACAGCAGGTTGGGGATCATAGCCGGGTCGGGTAGCACAGGGGGATTTACCCCTGACCATTTCTTTCTTTACAAACAAAAGGGCTTTTTATTTATTTTTTTGCTTCATGTCGGTATATTTATATGTAAATATAAAACTGTATAGCTGTAAGATACTGAATATGAACATTTACAATGATTTTCTGAATCCGATTCCCGTCATTGATGTTAAGTACAGAATAAAAAAACAATGTAAAAATAGGAATATATACATTCAAATAGCTCATTGCAGTATAAAATGATTGTGTATGTCCTGTGCAAAGAAAACTACAAAGCAGGATGGGGGTGGCGGGAGAGATATGGGAACATTGGTGGTGGTGAATGGGCAGTGTTGGAGGGATGGGTACTCGAATATTGTGGTTTGAAATGTAATCATGAACATTTGTAAGTCTGCCTCTGTATCTCATGAGAATTCATTAAAATTTAAAAATATTATTGAGGTCTTGTCAGCTACCAACCTCAAGGGATGGTGGAAGATTTAATGACCTTGGATTTCCTTGTGATCGTGACCACTGGGGAGTCTTGAGTCCTCCTTGCATAGCAGGAGGGAGAGGTCAGGTGAATAGGACAGGCTGGGTGAGGCAGACCAAAGCATGATTCCATGGTATGACCCCTCCCACTCAGGGAAATGTCTTTGCAGACAGAACGCACCCAGCTTGAGAGCCTGCACCTGGCAATCAGCAGGCGAGAAGAAATGGGGATCTGGGTGGACAGGGCCACTTGCAGAGGAAAGGAAACTTCCAGCAAAAGAAAGAGAAAAGAGTCCCAGCTCATTCTGCCAGAGAGGCTCCTTCTCGTTTCTTCTCTCGCACCCGCGCTCTCTTCTCTCTCCTTCGAAGCAACTCCAGCTGCTCTGGGCTCTGACTTGTTAGTGAGTTCATGTCTAACCTCAGACCCCAATCCCCGAGGGAGAGGGGCAGGCATGGGGGAAGAGTCTGGAACCACAGTGGAGGTCTGTTCCCCAGACCGGCAAAGTAAACAGAAGGATCCCTAGATAAGGGCCACCCCTGCTGCTGAAACCAGGGTCTCCACAGGCTTGTGTTCCTGGATCCAACGGGAGCGCCTGGAAGGAGAGAAGCCCTTCCTCGGGGAGCAGGGCTGTGGCAGGGGAGCATGGGAGGGGTGAGGTGACAGCAGAAGGCCTGGTCCCCAGTCCCCGATAGTCCGGGACAAACAGAAGATCTGAGAAGCACGGAGTCCTGCTGTGACATGGAGCCACAGCAACATCTGCAAGGAGTATCTCTGTGTGTGTCTTTAGAGAACATGACCATATTACCACATACAATATACATTATAGACACAGGCACATATGGGCCCACACATGGAAGTGCACGTAATAAAGACACACACAGAGAATGACAGAAAACTGAACTATGAGTCCTAGGTAAAAACGTGCTAAGCATCTAGGAAGTCCTCTAGAATATGTAACTGGCCGAGCTCTCTGGGAAGGAAGGTGGCTGCCCACCAATCCCCCATTGCATATTATAAAGGGGAAGGTAACAGCAAAGGAGCTTTGAGAAAGTGAATGGTGTCGGGAGAGGGGGAAGGCATGTCCCTTGCCCACTCATCTCGGGGCCCCTGGCAGGACTTGATAGCCACAATTTGCTTCAATCAGGCACAGCTCAGTAGCAGGGGCTAGGAATTCAGAACACATTGCTCCTGGCCCTTTCTCTTGGCAATTTCACCACATCTATCCAGCCAAAGGGAAAGGCTGCCTGAGCACACACAGGCGTCAGCAGACACAAGAGAGAGGGTGGTCCATGGTTCCACCATGACAGCAACCTATAGGCTCTGTGGTGTCCAGGGAAGTCTAAGGAAGGCTGGCCAGCATGCAGGAAGCCCATGGCCAGGAGGCCGTGGGTGGAGAGTACCATGCCTGCCTGCTAGGGAACTCCAGATTGCAAAGGGCTGGTTCTTCAAATACACACACACACACACACACCACACACACACACATATGTATATATGTATTTTGAATCCCTGTGAGACAGAACTTCACAAAGCTATTCATGATTGGCTTTCAGTCATACAGTGTCAACACCTGTCCCTTCACCATATGCATTTCCCAGCACCAGTGTAACCAGGTTCCCTCCCAACCAGCCCACCCCGACCTCCTGCTTGGGGCTGGTCCTGCCCGTTCATCAAGGACACATGGCCTCAATAGCTGCTTTTCTTCTGTCTCTGTGTTTGTTGTCTCCCTCTCTCTCTCTCTGTCTCTCTCTATCTTTCTGTCTCCATCTCTGTTTTTCTGTCTATATCTCTGTCCATGTCTCTGTTTCTATGTCTCTGTCTCTTTCTCTGTCTCTCTCCCCAACCCCACCCTTGGCATTGTGGTTGCAGTGCAGATACTGAAAGGTTATCAGTATATCCCTTTACCTGCTTCTAACACTCAGCTCTTGTCCGGCGTGATCATTCCCAGCCACTACTGCCATCCTGGTCCCTCCTCTGTCTCACCTGCCCTCCGCCCAACACACACTCATGGTTGATGCCACACATTGGCCAGTCTCCAAAGACCAAAAGAGCTTTTCCCGGTTCCAGGAAGGGTTTCTTCCTGCTGGCATCTGATAGACTTAATGCAGGACCCCACACCTGTGCTGTGGCCGGTGGCCATGTGCCTGTAGAACTTGGTAAAACCGAGTGACTCATGTGCCCAATGGCCATGGCAGCTCTATTCCCTGCTCTGCCAGGCCCCTCAACTGTGGCACAGAGAAGCAAACCATGGGGATGAAGTTTACCCAAATAGTGGCAAGACAACTCCCCCCCCACACACACACGTACACTCACACACAAAAACACAAATGCACATACACACCCTTGTGCACACACACAGAGTCACACATGCACACAGACACATGCACAGGCACACACAGACTCATGAGACATATACAGATGCACACACACATATATGTGGTACATATATGATGGACAGATCAACCATAGAAAACTACAGAGACACAGAATGTTTGCTGCTGCCATTTATTCTGGTGAGACCAATGAAGAGCCAACGTGAGGACCCCGGGGGAAGCCCTCAGGCCGTCATCAGGCACGGGCTTTCTTCTGGCGACTATGCTCGGGAACAGCAGAATCGGTAAATCCTGGGGCCATGGTGGCAGACACCGATCTGTTTCTCGTGGCTCCTGCAAAAGCCACTTCTGCAGGAGCAAATGAGCCCACGCCGGGCTGCAGGGAGAGAGGAGGAGAGTGAGTCCTGGGGGGAATCCGAAGCCGCAGCCCCTGCACCAGTCACGGGGGTACCCAGTGCCCCGAGGGCAACTTCCCCAGTCAGGCTGTGTCAAGGTCCAGGTTCCCGCCCCACCCAGCTCTACCCACACTGTCCCCCTCACCCGTCTCTGCCCACCCCCTCCTCCCTGGGCCATGCTAACTCCACCACGGGTCACACACGGGTGGTCTCACCTGATGCCTCTCGTGTGAGACGCTCATCCCCGTAGAAGGACACAGACATGTCCTGCTACTCATCCTCAGGCTGGTTCTGCCCGTCCATCACGGGTGACTGGTCCTCAGTCATCAGTGCCATCGTGGCCTGAGTGTCGGCCACCTGCTCTGTGGCCCCTTCGAGGGGCTCAGCCCTACCGGGGAGGGCCAGGACGAGAAGGGCAGCAAGCAGGCCGAGGGTCTTCATGCTGGACACTGAGGGCAGGACAGGAGCAGCCGCAGCTGGTGATTAGAGGCCACTCCTGGGCTTTATAGTCGGAGTGGTGGGAGCATCCCACAGCACGGGGACAGGAGCCGTGGGGGGATCCTGCTCAAAGGGGCTTTGATGATGCTGTTCCCGCTGTCACAGGCCTGGCCGGTAAATGGTGTCCTTCCCAGGCTGGCCGCAGGGAGATAAGGGAGTTTGGCCGGGAGCTGGCTCCCATCTGCTGCTGTTTACCTGCGGGGTCGGCACAAAGGCCCGGCTCCTGCTGCCCTTTGCACGTGTGACTGGCCACACCTACACTCAGTCGCCCTGCCCAGCCCCACACTCGGAGCCTCCTGACCTCCACTCAGCCCAGCCCTGCCCCTGAGCTGATCTGGGGAACAAAGTGGGCCTGGGCTCTCGTGGGGCCTGACCGATGCAAGGAAGCCTGACCCCCAAGTCAAAGACGGCGGAGTAAGTTGGGAGCGAGGGCTGTGTGGTCACTTCTCTGCTCTCCACGTGCAGGAAGGAGCAGCAGAACCTCCTCATCGTTACTCCAGTGGATAGAAGGTGCTGAGTCCACCCCAGAGCCAAGGAACACGCAGACTCGGCAACCAGCCGGAACCACTTGAAACCCAGCTGCCAGGGTGATCCAGAGGTTGTGGCCACACTGGTCGCAGGGTCGGCGTGGTCACCTGCCTCAGCAGGAATGAGTCAGTGCTAATCTCTGGGCACCAGAGGAGTCAGCCACAGTGGCCACAGCAAGTCGGAGATCATAACTGTGTCGATTAGCACAGGGGAATTTACCCCAGCCCATTTCTCCCTTTACAAACAAAAGGGCTTTTTTTTTTTTTTACTTTTTGTTCATGTTGGTACATTTATATGTACATATAAAACTGCATAGCTGCAAGATACTGAATATGAACATTTACATTGATTTTCAGAATCTGATTCCTGTCATTGATGTTAAGTACAGAAAGAGAAAGAATGTAAAAATAGGAATATATGCATTCAAAGAGCTCATTGCAGTATAAAATGATTGTGTATGTCCTGTCCAAAGAAAACTACAAAACAGGATGGGGGTGGCGGGAGGGACACTGGAAACATTGGTGGTGGAGCATGGGCAGTGATGGAGGGATGGGTACTCGAATATTTTGGTATGAAATATAATCATGAACATTTGTAAGTCTGCCTCTGTATCTCATGAGAATTCATTAAAATTTAAAAAAATTATTGAGGTCTTGTAAGCTACCAACCTCAGGAATGGGGGAAGATTTACGGACCTGGGATTACCTTGTGTTCATGACAGCTGGGGAGTCTTGTCCCTCCCTGGCACAGCAGGAGGGAGAGGTCAGGTGAACAGGACAGTCTGGGTGAGGCAACCAAATCATGATCCCACAGAACAACCCCTCTCACTCAGGGAAAGATCTTTACGGACAGAACCCACCCAGCTTGAGAGCCTGCATCTGGCAATCAGCAGGTGGGAAGAAATGGGGATCTGGGTGGACAGAGCCATGTTCATAGGAAAGGAAACTTCCAGCAGAAGAGAAGAATCCCAGCTCATTCTGCCAGAGAGTCTCCGCGTTTCCTCTCTCGCACCCGCGCTCCCTTCTCTCTCCTCCGAAGCAACTCCAGCTGCTCTGGGCTCTGGCTTGTTAGTGAGTTCATGTCTAACCTCAGACCCAAATCCCCGAGGGAGAGGGGCAGGCATGGGGGAAGGGTCTGGAACCACAGTGGAGGTCTGTTCCCCAGACCGGCAAAGTAAACAGAAGGATCCCTAGATAAGGGCCACCCCTGCTGCTGAAACCAGGGTCTCCACAGGCTCATGTTCCTGGCTCCAACGGGAGCGCATGGAAGGAGAGAAGCCCTTACTCAGGGAGCAGGGCTGTGGCAGGGGAGCATGGGAGGGGTGAGGTGACAGCAGAAGGCCTGGTCCCCAGTCCCCGCTAGTCCGGGACAAACAGAAGGTCTGAGAAGCACGGAGTCCTGGCTGTGACATGGAGCCACAGCAACATCTGCAAGGAATATCTCTGTGTGTGTTTGTCTTTAAAGAACATGACCATATTACCACATACAATATACATTATAGACACAGATACATATGGACTCATACACGGAAGTGCACATACATACTGACACACACAGAGAATGATTGAAAAGACTGGAATACGGGTCCTAGGTAGAAACTTGCTTGGCACCTTGGACATCCTCTAGAATATGTAACTGGCTGAGCTCTCTGGAATAAGGTGGCTGCCCAACGAACCCCCCATTGCATCCTAAAGAGGGGAAGGAAACAGCAAAGAGGTCTTGAGAAAGTGAATGGTGTCGGGAGAGGGGGAAGGCATGTTCCTTGCCCACTCATCTCGGGCCCCCTGGCAGGACTTGACAGCCACAATAGGCTTCAATCGGGCACAGCTCAATAGCAGGGGCTAGAAGTTCAGAACACATTGCTCCTGGCCCTTTCTCATGGCAATTTCACCACATCTATCCAGCCAAGGGAAAGGCTGCCTGAGCACACACAGGCGTCAGCAGACACAAGAGAGAGGGTGGCCATGGCCTCACCATGACGCCAGCCTATAGGCTCTGTGGTGTCCAGGGAAGTCTAAGGAAGGCTGGCCAGCAGTCAGGAGGCCCATGGCCTGGAGGCTGTCTGTGTAGGTTACCATGCCCGCCTGCTAGGGAACTCCAGGATTGCAAAGGGCTGATTCCTTTTCAAATATATATATATATATATATATATATATATATATAAAATTTTTTTGAATCCCTGTGAGACAACTTCACAAAGCTATTCATGGTTGGGTTTCAGTCATACAGTGTCCAACACCTGTCTCTCCGTCATATACATTTCCCAGCACCAGTGTAACCAGGTTCCCTCCCAAACAGCCCACCCCAACCCCTGCTTAGGGCTGGTCCTGCCCGTCCATCACGAACGCCTGGCCTCAGTAGGTGCTTTGCTTCTGTCTCTGTGTCTGTTGTATCCATCTCTCTCTCTCTCACTCTCTCTCTCTCTCTCTCTCTCTCTCTCTGTCTCTACCTCTGTCTCTACCTCTGTCTTTCTGTCTCTATCTCTGTCTCTCTTTGTTTCTATGTCTCTGTGTCTTTCTCTCTCTCCCCACTTCGACCCTTGGCATTGTGGTTTGCAGTGCAGATACTGAAAGGTTATCATTATATCTCTTTACCAACTTCTAACACTCCTGTCTTGTCCCGCGTGATCATTCCCAGCCACTACTGCCATCCTGGTCCCTCCTCTGTCTCACCTGCCCTCTGACCAACACACACTCCTGGTTGATGCCACAGTCTGGCCAGTCCCCGAAGACTGAAAGGGCTTTTCCTGGTTCCAGGAAGGGTTTCTTCCTGCTGGCATCTGAAAGACTGAATGTAGGACCCAACACTTGTGCTTTGGCCGGTGGCCATGTGCCTGTAGAACTTGGTAAAATCGAGTGACCCTTGTGCCCAATGGCCATGGCAGCTCTATTCCCTTCTTTGCCAGGCCCCTCAACTCTGGCATAGAGAAGCAAACCACGGGCACGAAGTTTACCCAAATAGTGTCAAGAGAGTCCCCACACACACATGTACATTCACACACACACACAAAATTGTGCACACACACAGCGACACACATGCACACAGACACATGCACAGGCACACACAAACTCACAGAGACATATACAGATGCACACACACATATATGGGAGATATATGATGGAAGGATCAACCATAGAAATCTACGGAGACACAGAGTGTTTGCTGATGCCATTTATTCTGGTGAGCCCAATGAAGAGCCAAAGTGAGGACCCCCGTGCAGAGCCCTCAGGCCATTATATAGGCACGGGCTATGCCGGGGAGCAGCAGAATCGGTAAATCCTGGAGCCATGGCTGCAGACACCGATCTGTTTCTCGTGGCTCCTGCAAAAGCCACTTCTGCAGGAGCAAATGAGCCCTCGACGGGCTACAGGGAGAGAGGAGGAGGGTGAGTCCCAGGGGAGCCGCAGCCACATCCCCTGCACCAGTTAAGGGGGTGCCCAGTGCCCAATGGGCAACTGCCTCAGTCAGGCTGTGCCAGGACCCAGGTTCCTGCCCCGCCCAGTTCTGCCCACACTGATCCCCTTACCCATCTCTGCCCACCCCCTCCTCCCTGTGCCGTGCTGACCCCACCAAGGGTCACACATGGGCGGTCTCACCTGATGCCTCTCGTGTGAGACGCTCGTCCCCGTAGAAGGACACAGACATATCCTGCTCCTCGTCCTCGGGCTGGTCCTGCCCGTCCATCACGGGTGCCTGGTCCTCTGCTGTCAGGGCCTGAGTGTCGGCCACCTGCTCTGCGGCCCCTTCGAGGGGCTGAGCCCTCCCAGGGAGGGCCAGGACGAGAAGGGCAGCGAGCAGGCCGAGGGTCCTCATGCTGGATACTGAGGGCAGAACAGGAGCAGCCGAAGCTGGTGAGGCGAGGCCACTCCTGGGCTTTATAGTGCAAGCGGCGGGAGCATCCCACAGCACGTGGACGGGAGTCGTGGGGGGGCTCCATCTCAAAGGGGCTTTGATGCTGCCGTTCCCACCGCCACGGGCCTGGCTAGCAAATGGTGTCCTTCCCAGGCTGGCCACAGGTAGATAAGGGAGTTCGGCCAGACTGGGGAGGACTATCTCCCATCTGCTGCTGTTTACCTGTGGGGTCGGCACAAAGGCCCGGCTCCTGCTGCCCTCGGTGACCCGAGACCGGCCACACCTGCACAAGCCGCCCTGCCCTGCCTCCACACTCAGAGCCTCCTGACCTCCGCTCAGCCAGCCCTGCCCCTAAGCTGCTCCGGGAAACCAAGTGGACTTGGGCTCTCATGGGCCCTGACCGATGCCGGGGAGCCTGACCTCCAAGTCAAAGACGGCGGAGGAAGTTGGGGCGAGGGCTGTGTGGTCACTTCTCTGCTCTGCATGCGCAGGAAGAAGCAGCAGAACCTCCTCGTCATAACTCCGGTGGATAGAAGGTGCCGAGTCCACCACAGAGCCAAGGAACACGCAGGCTCGGCAACGTGCCGAGACCACTCGACACGCCGCTGCTGAGGGGATCCGGAGGATGTGGCCACACTAGTCGGAAAGTCAGCGTGGTCAACACCTCAGCAGGAACCGGTCAGGGCTGAGCTCAGGGCACCAGAAGAGTCACCACAGTGGCCACAGTGGGTCAGGGGTCATAGCCGGATCGGGTATAACAGGGAGACTTACCCCAGCCCATTTTTTCCTTAAAAACAAAAGGACTTTTTGGGGCTGGAGCGATAGCACAGCGGGTAGGGCGTTTGCCTTGCACGCAGCCAACCCAGGTTCCAATCCCAGCATCCCTATGGTTCCCTGAGCACCTCCAGGAGTAATTCCTGAGTGCAGAGCCAGGAGTAACCCCTGTGCATTGCTGGGTGTGACCCCTCCCCTCCAAAAAAGCAAAGAAAATAAAGGGCTTTTTATTTATTTTTTGGCTCATGTCAGTATATTTATATGTAAATATAAAACTGTATAGTTGTAAGATAATGAATATGAACATTTACATTGATTTTCTGAATCCGATTCCCGTCATTGATGTTAAGTACTGATTGAAAAAAAACTGTAAAAATAAGAATATATACATTCAAAGAGCTAATGTTAGTGTAAAATGATTAAGGTCTGTTCTGTGCAAGAAAACTACCAAACAGGGGGTGGTGGGAGAGAATCTGGGAACATTGGTTGTGGAGATTGGGTAGTGGTGGAGGGATGGGTACTCGAATATTGTGGTTTGAAAAGTAATCATGAAAATTTGAAAGTCTCCTGCTCTATCTCATGAGAATTCTTAAAATTTTAAAAAATTTTTGAGATCTTGTCAGCTACCAACCTCAATGGATGGGGAAGATTTACACACCTGTGATTTCCTTGTGATGATGACCACTGGGGAGTCTTGAGTCCCCCCTGGGACAGCAGGAGGGAGAGGTCAGGTGAACAGGACAGGCTGGGTGAGGCCGAGCAAACCCTGATCCCACGGAACGACCCCTCTCACTCAGGAAAGCTCTTTGCTGACAGAACCCACACAGCTTGAGAGCCTGCATCTGGCAATCGGCAGGCAGGAAGAAATGGGGATCTGGGTGGACAGGGCCACTTGCAGAGGAAAGGAAACTTCCAGAGCAAGAGAAAAGAGTCCCAGCTCATTCTCCCAGAGAGGCTCCTTCTCGATTCCTCTCTCGCGCCCGCGCTCCCTTCTCTCTCCTCCGAAGCAACTCCAGCTGCTCTGGGCTCTGGCTTGTTAGTGAGTTTGTGTCTAACCTCAGACCCCAATCCCTGAGGGAGAGAGGCGGGGGCATTGGGGAAGGGTCTGGAACCACAGTGGAGGTCTGTTCCCCAGACCAGCAAAGTAAACAGAAGGATCCCTAGATAAGGGCCACCCCTGCTGCTGAAACCAGGGTCTCCACAGGCTCGTGTTCCTGGCTCCAATGGGACCCACTGTACGGAAAGAAGCCCTTACTCAGAAAGCAAGGCTGTGGCAGAAAGGGCATGAGAGGGGTGAGGTGACAGCAGAAGGCCTGGTCCCCAGTCCCCCCTAGTCCAGGACAAACAGAAGGTCTGAGAAGCACGGAGTCCTGCTGTGACATGGAGCCACAGCCACATCTGTAAGGAGTATCTCTGTGTGTGTCTTTAGAGAACATGACCATATTACCACATACAATATACATTATAGACACAAGAACATATGGTCCCCCACACGGAAGTGCACATACATACAGACAAACACTTAGAATGACAGAAGAGACTGGAATATGGGTCCTAGGAAGAAACGTGCCTGGCACCCAGGACATGCTCTAGAATATGTAACTGGCCGAGCTCTCTGGAATAAGGTGGCTGCCCAACTAACCCCCCCCCATTGCATCCTAAAAAGGGGAAGGAAACAGCAAAGGGACCTTGAGAAAGTGAATGGTGTCGGGAGAGGGGGAAGGCATGTTTCTTGCCCACTCATCTCGGGGCCCCTGGTAGGACTTGATAGCCACAATTTGCTTTAATCAGGCACAGCTCAATAACAGGGCTAGGAATTCAGAACACATTGCTCCTGGCCCTTTCTCGTGGCAATTTCACCACATCTATCCAGCAAAAGGGAAAGGCTCCCTGCATGCACACAGGCGTCAGCAGACACAAGAGAGAATGTGGTCCATGGCCTCACCATGACTCAACCTATAGGCTCTGTGGTGTCCAGGGAAGTCTAAGGAAAGCTGACCAGCAAGCAGGAGACCCATGGCCAGGAGGCTGTGGGTGGAGGGTACCATGCCTGCCCACTATGGTACTCCAGGATTGCAAAGGGCTGGTTCTTTTTCAAATATATATACATATATATAAATTTTTTTGAATCCCTGTGAGATAGACCCTCACAAAGCCGTTCATGGTTGGGTTTCAGTCATACAGTGTCCAACACCTGTCCCTCTAACATATACATTTCCCAGCACCAGTGTAACAGGTTCCCTCCCAAGCAGCCCACCTCAACCCCCTGCAAAGGGCTCGTCCTGCCCGTACATCAGGGACACCTGGCCTCAGTAGGTGCCTTGCTTCTGTCTCTGTGTCTGTTGTCTCCATCTCTCTCTGTGTGTCTCTCTTTGTCTCCATCTCTGTCTTTCTGTCTCTATCTCTGTCTCCATTTCTATGTCTCTGTGTCTTTTTCTGTCTCTCTCCCCAACCCCACCCTTGGCATTGTGGTTTGCAGTGCAGATACTGAAAGGTTATCAGTATATCCCTTTACCTGCTTCTAACACTCAGTTCTTGTCCGGTGTGATCATTCCCAGCAACTACTGCCATCCTGGTCCCTCCTCTGTCTCACCTGCCCTCCGACCAACACACACTCATGGTTGATGCTACAATCTGGCCAGTCCCCGAAGACCAAAAGAGCTTTTCCCGGTTCCAGGAAGGGTTTCTTCCTGCTGGCATCTGATAGAAGGAATGCAGGACCCTACACCTGTGCTGTGGCCGGTGGCCAACTGCCCGGAGAACTTGGTAAAATCGAGTGACCCATGTGCCCAGTTGTCACGGCAGCTCTATTCCCTGCTTTGCCGGGCCCTCAACTGTGGCACAGAGAAGCAAACCATGGGCATGCAGTTTACCCAAATAGTGGCAAGACAACCCCCCCCCCAACACACACACGTATACTCACACACACACACACAAATACAAACACATACCCTTGTGCACACACACAGAGACACACATGCACACAGACACATGCACAGGCACACACAGACTCACGGAGACATATACAGATGCACACACACATATATGGAACATTTATGATGGACGGATCAATGATAGAAAACTACGAAGACATAGAGTGTTTGCTGATGCCATTTATTCTGGTGAGACCAATGAAGAGCCAACGTGAAGACCTCTGTGCGGAGCCATCAGGCCGTCATCAGGCATGGGATTTTTCTGGCCACTATGCCCGGGAGCAGCAGAATCGGTAAGTCCTGGGGGGCTTGTGGCAGACACCGATCTGTCGCTCATAGCTCCTACAAAAGCCAGATCTGCAGGAGCAAATGAGCCCTCGTCGGGCTGCAGGGAGAGAGGAGGAGGGTGAGTCCCAGGGGAGCCGCAGCCACATCCCCTGCACCAGTTAAGGGGTGCCCAGTGCCCCGTGGGCAACTACCCCAGTCAGGCTGTGCCAAAGTCCTGGTTCCCGCCCCACCCAGCTCCCCCACACGGCCCCCCTCACCTGCCTCTGCCCACCCTCCTCCCTGTGCCGTGCTGACCCCACCGAGGGTCACATACGGGCGGTCTCACCTGACGCCTCTCGTGTGAGACGCTCGTCCCCGTAGAAGGACACAGACATGTCCTGCTCCTCGTCCTTGGGCTGGTCCTGCCCGTCCATCACGGGTGCCTGGTCTTCGGCCGTCAGGGCCATTGGGGCCTGAGCGTCGGCCACCTGCTCTGCGGCCCCTTCGAGGGACTCAGTCCTACCGGGGAGGGCCAGGACGAGAAGGGCAGCGAGCAGGCCGAGGGTCCTCATGCTGGACACTGAGGGCAGGACAGGAGCAGCCGAAGCTGGTGAGGCGAGGCCACTCCTGGGCTTTATAGTGCAAGCGGCGGGAGCATCCCAAAGCAGGGGGACGGGAGTCGTGGGGAGATCCTGCTCAAAGGGGCTTTGATGCTGAAGTTCCTGCCCAAAAGGCCCAGCCGGCGAATGATGTCCCCCCAGGCTGGCCACGGGGAGATAAGGGAGTTGGGCCTGGCACTGGCTCCCATCTGGTGCTGTTTGCCTGCAGGGTAACAAAGGCCCGGCTCCGGCTGCACTCGGCACCTGTGACCGGCCACACCTGCACAGAGCCGTCCTGCCTCCACACTCAGAGCCTCCTGACCTCCTCTCAGCCCAGCCCTGCCCCTGAGCTGATCTGGGGGACCAAGTGGGCCTGGGCTCTCGTGGGCCCTGACCGATGCCTGGGAGCCTGACCCCCAAGTCAAAGACGACGGAGGAAGTTGGGGCGAGGGCTGTGTGGTCACTTCTCTGCTCTCCATGCAGAGGAAGGAGCAGCAGAACCTCCTCGTCGTAACTCCGCTGGATATAAGGCACCGAGTGCACCCCAGAGCCACGGAACACGCAGACTCGGCAACGTGCCAGGACCACTTGACACGCAGCTGCCAAGGGGATCCAGAGGATGTGGTCACCTGCCTCAGCAAGAACCGGTTAGGGCAGAGCTCTGGGCACCAGAGGAGTCACCACAGTGGCCCCAGCAGGTCAGGGGTCATAGCCTGATCAGATAGCACTGGGGGATTTACCCCAGCCCATTTCTTCCTTAAAAACAAAAGGGCTATTTATTTATGCTTTTGTGCATGTCAGTATATTTATATGTAAATATAAACTGTACAGCTATAAGATACTGAATATGAACATTGACAATGATTTTCTGAATCTGATTCCAGTCATTGATGTTAAGTACTGATTGAAAAAAAACTGTAAAAATAAGAATATATACATTCAAAGAGTTAATGTTAGTGTAAAATGATTAAGGTCTGTCCTGTGCAAAGAAAACTACCAAACAGGGGGTGCTGGGAGGGAATCTGGGAACATTGGTTGTGGAGATTGGGTAGTGGTGGAGGGATGGGTACTCAAATATTGTGGGTTGAAATGTAATAATGAAAATTTGAAAGTCTGCTGCTGTATCTCATGAGAATTCATTACAAGTTTAAAAAAAATTTGAGGTCTTGTCAGTTACCAACCTCACGGATGGGGAAGATTTACGGACCTGGGATTTCCTTGTGATCGTGACAACTGGGGAGTCTTGAGTCCCCGCTGGCATAGCAGGAGGGAGAGGTCAGGTGAACAGGACAGGCTGGGTGAGGCGACCAAAGCCTCATCCCACGGAAAGACCCCTCTCACTCAGGGGAAAGCTCTTTGCTGACAGAACCCACCCAGCTTGAGAGCCTGCATCTGGCAATCGGCAGGCGGGAAGAAATGGGGATCTGGGTGGACAGGGCCACTTGCAGAGGAAAGGAAACTTCCAGAGCAAGAGAAGAGTCCCAGCTCATTCTGCCAGAGTCTCTTCGTTTCCTCTCGAGCCCGCGCTCCCTTCTCTCTCCTCCGGAGCAACTCCAGCTGCTCTGGGCTCTGGCTTGTTAGTGAGTTCATGTCTAACCTCAGACCCCAATCCCTGAGAGAGAGGCGGGGGCATGGGGGAAGGGTCTGGAACCACAGTGGAGGTCTGTTCACCAGCCCGGCAAAGTAAACAGAAGGATCCCTAGATAAGGGCCACCCCTGCTGCTGAAACCAGGGTCTCCACAGGCTCGTGTTCCTGGCTCCAACGGGAGTGCCTGGAAGGAGAGAAGCCCTTACTCAGGGAGCAGGGCTGTGGCAGGGGAGCATGGGAGGGGTGAGGTGACAGCAGAAGGCCTGGTCCCCAGTCTCCAGTAGTCCAGGACAAGCAGAAGGCCTGAGAGGCACGAAGTCCTGGCTGTCACATGGAGCCACAGCAACATCTGTAAGGAGTATCTCTCTGTCTTTGTCTTTAGGGAACATGACCATATTACCACATACAATATACATTATAGACACAGGTCCATATGGGCCCACACGGAAGTGCACATACATACAGACATACACTTAGAATGACAGAAAAGACTGGAATACGGGTCCTAGGTAGAAACGTGCCTGGCACCCAGGACGTCCTCTAGAATATGCAACTGGCCGAGCTCTCTGGAATAAGGTGGCTGCCCAACTAACCCCCCATTGCATCCTAAAGAGGGGAAGGAAACAGTCAGGGGGTCTTGAGAAAGTGAATGGTGTTGGGAGAGGGGGAAGGCATGTTCCTTGCCCACTCATCTCGGGGCCCCTGGCAGGACTTGAAAACCACATTTGCTTCAATCAGGCACAGCTCAATAGCAGGGGCTAGGAATTCAGAACACATTGCTCCTGGCCCTTTCTCATGGCAATTTCGCCACATCTATCCAGCCAAAGGGAAAGGCTGCCTGAGCACACACAGGCGTCAGCAGACACAAGAGAAAGGGTGGCCATGGCCTCACCATGACGCCAATATAGGCTCTGTGGTGTCCAGGGAAGTCTAAGGAAGGCTGGTCAGCAGTCAGGAGGCCCATGGCCTGGAGGCTGTCTGTGTAGGTTACCATGCCCGCCCGTTAGGGAACTCCAGGATTGCAAAGGGCTGGTTCCTTTTCAAATATATATACATATACATATATATATATGTATATATATATAATTTTTTTGAATCCCTGTGAGACAGAACTTGACAAAGCTATTCATGTTTGGATTTCAGTCATACTGTGTCCAACACCTGTCCCTCTGCCATATACATTACCCAGCACCAGTGTAACCAGGTTCCCTCCCAAACAGCCCACCCCAACCCCCTGCTTAGGGCTGGTCCTGCTCGTCAATCAAGGACACCTGGCCTCAGTAGGTGCTTTGCTTCTGTCTCTGTGTCTGTTGTCTCATTCTCTCTCTCTCTCTCTCTCTCTCTCTCTCTCTCTCTCTCTCTGTGTCTCTGTCTCTATCTCTGTCTTTCTGTCTCTATCTCTGTCTCTCTTTGTTTCTATGTCTCTGTGTCTTTCTCTCTTTCCCCACTTCCACCCTTGGCATTGTGGTTTGCAGTGCAGATACTGAAAGGTTATCAGTATATCCCTTTACCTACTTCTAACACTCCTGTCTTGTCCCGCGTGATCATTCCCAGCCACTACTGCCATCCTGGTCCCTCCTCTGTCTCACCTGCCCTCTGCCCAACACACACTCCTGGTTGATGCCACAGTCTGGCCAGTCCCCGAAGACTGAAAGTGCTTTTCCCGGTTCCAGGAAGGGTTTCTTCCTGCTGTCATCTGAAAGACTGAATGTAGGACCCAACACTTGTGCTTTGGCCAGTGGCCATGTGCCTGTAGAACTTGGTAAAATCGAGTGACCCTTGTGCCCAATGGCCATGGCAGCTCTATTCCCTTCTTTGCCAGGCCCCTCAACTCTGGCATAGAGACGCAAACCACGGGCACGAAGTTTACCCAAATAGTGTCAAGAGAGTCCCCACACACACACATGTACATTCACACACACACACAAAATTGCACACACACACTTGTGCACACACACAGCGACACACATGCACACAGACACATGCACAGGCACACACAAACTCACAGAGACATATACAGATGCACACACACATATATGGGAGATATATGATGGAAGGATCAACCATAGAAATCTACGGAGACACAGAGTGTTTGCTGATGCCATTTATTCTGGTGAGCACAATGAAGAGCCAAAGTGAGGACCCCCGTGCAGAGCCCTCAGGCCATCATATTGGCACGGGCTTTCGCCTGGCCGCTATGCTGGGGAGCAGCAGAATCGGTAAATCCTGGAGCCATGGCGGCAGACACCGATCTGTTTCTCGTTGCTCATGCAAAAGCCACTTCTGCAGGAGCAAATGAGCCCTCGACGGGCTACAGGGAGAGAGGAGGAGGGTGAGTCCCAGGGGAGCCGCAGCCACATCCCCTGCACCAGTGAAGGGGGTGCCCAGTGCCCCGTGGGCAACTGCCTCAGTCAGGCTGTGCCAGGACCCAGGTTCCTGCCCCGCCCAGTTCTGCCCACACTGCTCCCCTCACCCATCTCTGCCCACCCCCTCCTCCCTGTGCCGTGCTGACCCCACCAAGGGTCACACATGGGCAGTCTCACCTGATGCCTCTCGTGTGAGACGCTCATCCCCGTAGAAGGACACAGACATGTCCTGGTCCTCGTCCTCAGGCTGGTCCTGCCCGTCCATCACGGGTGCCTGGTCCTCTGCCGTCAGGGCCTGAGTGTCGGCCACCTGCTCTGTGGCCCCTTCGAGGGGCTGAGCCCTCCCGGGGAGAGCCAGGACGAGAAGGGCAGCGAGCAGGACGAGGGTCCTCATGCTGGACACTGAAGGCAGGACAGGAGCAGCCGAAGCTGGTGAGGCGAGGCCACTCCTGGGCTTTATAGTGCAAGCGGCGGGAGCATCCCACAGCATGTGGACGGGAGTCGTGGGGGGGCTCCATCTCAAAGGGGCTTTGATGCTGCCGTTCCCACCGCCACAGGCCTGGCCAGCAAATGGTGTCCTTCCCAGGCTGGCCACAGGTAGATAAGGGAGTTCGGCCAGACTGGGGAGGACTATCTCCCATCTGCTGCTGTTTACCTGTGGGGTCGGCACAAAGGCCCGGCTCCTGCTGCCCTCGGTGACCCGAGACCGGCCACACCTGCACAAGCCGCCCTGCCCTGCCTCCACACTCAGAGCCTCCTGACCTCCGCTCAGCCAGCCCTGCCCCTAAGCTGCTCCGGGAAACCAAGTGGACTTGGGCTCTCATGGGCCCTGACCGATGCCGGGGAGCCTGACCTCCAAGTCAAAGACGGCGGAGGAAGTTGGGGCGAGGGCTGTGTGGTCACTTCTCTGCTCTGCATGCGCAGGAAGAAGCAGCAGAACCTCCTCGTCATAACTCCGGTGGATAGAAGGTGCCGAGTCCACCACAGAGCCAAGGAACACGCAGACTCGGCAACGTGCCGAGACCACTGGACACACCACTGCTGAGGGGATCCAGAGGATGTGGCCACACTAGTCGGAAAGTCAGTGTGGTCACCATCTCAGCAGGAACTGGTCAGGGCTGAGCTCAGGGCACCAGAGGAGTCAGCCACAGTGGCCACAGTGGGTCAGGGGTCATAGCCGGATCGGGTAAAACAGGGAGACTTACCCCAGCCCATTTGTTCCTTAAAAACAAAAGGACTTTTTGGGGCTAGAGCGATAGCACAGCGGGTAGGGCGTTTGCCTTGCACGCAGCCAACCCAGCATCCCTATGGTTCCCTGAGCACCGCCAGGAGTAATTCCTGAGTGCAGAGCCAGGAGTAACCCCTGTGCATTGCTGGGTGTGACCCCTCCCCTCCAAAAAAGCAAAGAAAATAAAGGGCTTTTTATTTATTTTTTGGCTCATGTCAGTATATTTATATGTAAATATAAAACTGTATAGTTGTAAGATAATGAATATGAACATTTACATTGATTTTCTGAATCCGATTCCCGTCATTGATGTTAAGTACTGATTGAAAAAAAACTGTAAAAATAAGAATATATACATTCAAAGAGCTAATGTTAGTGTAAAATGATTAAGGTCTGTTCTGTGCAAGAAAACTACCAAACAGGGGGTGGTGGGAGAGAATCTGGGAACATTGGTTGTGGAGATTGGGTAGTGGTGGAGGGATGGGTACTCGAATATTGTGGTTTGAAAAGTAATCATGAAAATTTGAAAGTCTCCTGCTGTATCTCATGAGAAATCTTAAAATTAAAAAAAATTTTTGAGATCTTGTCAGCTACCAACCTCAATGGATGGGGAAGATTTATAGACCTGGGATTTCCTTGTGATGATGACCACTGGGGAGTCTTGAGTCCCCCCTGGGACAGCAGGAGGGAGAGGTCAGGTGAACAGGACAGGCTGGGTGAGGCCGAGCAAACCCTGATCCCACGGAAAGACCCCTCCACTCAGGGAAAGCTCTTTGCTGACAGAACCCACACAGCTTGAGAGCCTGCATCTGGCAATCGGCAGGCAGGAAGAAATGGGGATCTGGGTGGACAGGGCCACTTGCAGAGGAAAGGAAACTTCCAGAGCAAGAGAAAAGAGTCCCAGCTCATTCTCCCAGAGAGGCTCCTTCTCGATTCCTCTCTCGCGCCCGCGCTCCCTTCTCTCTCCTCCGGAGCAACTCCAGCTGCTCTGGGCTCTGGCTTGTTAGTGAGTTCATGTCTAACCTCAGACCCCAATCCCTGAGAGAGAGGCGGGGGCATGGGGGAAGGGTCTGGAACCACAGTGGAGGTCTGTTCACCAGCCCGGCAAAGTAAACAGAAGGATCCCTAGATAAGGGCCACCCCTGCTGCTGAAACCAGGGTCTCCACAGGCTCGTGTTCCTGGCTCCAACGGGAGTGCCTGGAAGGAGAGAAGCCCTTACTCAGGGAGCAGGGCTGTGGCAGGGGAGCATGGGAGGGGTGAGGTGACAGCAGAAGGCCTGGTCCCCAGTCTCCAGTAGTCCAGGACAAGCAGAAGGCCTGAGAGGCACGAAGTCCTGGCTGTCACATGGAGCCACAGCAACATCTGTAAGGAGTATCTCTCTGTCTTTGTCTTTAGGGAACATGACCATATTACCACATACAATATACATTATAGACACAGGTCCATATGGGCCCACACGAAAGTGCACATACATACAGACATACACTTAGAATGACAGAAAAGACTGGAATACGGGTCCTAGGTAGAAACGTGCCTGGCACCCAGGACGTCCTCTAGAATATGCAACTGGCCGAGCTCTCTGGAATAAGGTGGCTGCCCAACTAACCCCCCATTGCATCCTAAAGAGGGGAAGGAAACAGTCAGGGGGCCTTGAGAAAGTGAATGGTGTCAGGAGAGGGGGAAGGCATGTTCCTTCCCCACTCATCTCGGGGCCCCTGGCAGGACTTGAAAACCACATTTGCTTCAATCAGGCACAGCTCAATAGCAGGGGCTAGGAATTCAGAACACATTGCTCCTGGCCCTTTCTCATGGCAATTTCACCACATCTATCCAGCCAAAGGGAAAGGCTGCCTGAGCACACACAGGCGTCAGCAGACACAAGAGAAAGGGTGGCCATGGCCTCACCATGACGCCAACGTATAGGCTCTGTGGTGTCCAGGGAAGTCTAAGGAAGGCTGGCCAGCAGTCAGGAGGCCCATGGCCTGGAGGCTGTCTGTGTAGGTTACCATGCCCGCCCGTTAGGGAACTCCAGGATTGCAAAGGGCTGATTCCTTTTCAAATATATATACATATACATATATATGTATATATATATATAATTTTTTTGAATCCCTGTGAGACAGAACTTGACAAAGCTATTCATGGTTGGATTTCAATCATACTGTGTCCAACACCTGTCCCTCTGCCATATACATTACCCAGCACCAGTGTAACCAGGTTCCCTCCCAAACAGCCCACCCCAACCCCCTGCTTAGGGCTGGTCCTGCTCGTCAATCAAGGACACCTGGCCTCAGTAGGTGCTTTGCTTCTGTCTCTGTGTCTGTTGTCTCATTCTCTCTCTCTCTCTCTCTCTCTCTCTCTCTCTCTCTCTCTCTCTCTCTCTGTGTGTGTGTGTCTCTGTCTCTATCTCTGTCTTTCTGTCTCTATCTCTGTCTCTCTTTGTTTCTATGTCTCTGTGTCTTTCTCTCTTTCCCCACTTCCACCCTTGGCATTGTGGTTTGCAGTGCAGATACTGAAAGGTTATCAGTATATCCCTTTACCTAATTCTAACACTCCTGTCTTGTCCCGCGTGATCATTCCCAGCCACTACTGCCATCCTGGTCCCTCCTCTGTCTCACCTGCCCTCTGCCCAACACACACTCCTGGTTGATGCCACAGTCTGGCCAGTCCCCGAAGACTGAAAGTGCTTTTCCCGGTTCCAGGAAGGGTTTCTTCCTGCTGTCATCTGAAAGACTGAATGTAGGACCCAACACTTGTGCTTTGGCCAGTGGCCATGTGCCTGTAGAACTTGGTAAAATCGAGTGACCCTTGTGCCCAATGGCCATGGCAGCTCTATTCCCTTCTTTGCCAGGCCCCTCAACTCTGGCATAGAGACGCAAACCACGGGCACGAAGTTTACCCAAATAGTGTCAAGAGAGTCCCCACACACACACATGTACATTCACACACACACACAAAATTGCACACACACACTTGTGCACACACACAGCGACACACATGCACACAGACACATGCACAGGCACACACAAACTCACAGAGACATATACAGATGCACACACACATATATGGGAGATATATGATGGAAGGCTCAACCATAGAAATCTACGGAGACACAGAGTGTTTGCTGATGCCATTTATTCTGGTGAGCACAATGAAGAGCCAAAGTGAGGACCCCCGTGCAGAGCCCTCAGGCCATCATATTGGCACGGGCTTTCGCCTGGCCGCTATGCTGGGGAGCAGCAGAATCGGTAAATCCTGGAGCCATGGCTGCAGACACCGATCTGTTTCTCGTTGCTCATGCAAAAGCCACTTCTGCAGGAGCAAATGAGCCCTCGACGGGCTACAGGGAGAGAGGAGGAGGGTGAGTCCCAGGGGAGCCGCAGCCACATCCCCTGCACCAGTTAAGGGGGTGCCCAGTGCCCCGTGGGCAACTGCCTCAGTCAGGCTGTGCCAGGACCCAGGTTCCTGCCCGCCCAGTTCTGCCCACACTGCTCCCCTCACCCATCTCTGCCCACCCCCTCCTCCCTGTGCCGTGCTGACCCCACCAAGGGTCACACATGGGCAGTCTCACCTGATGCCTCTCGTGTGAGACGCTCATCCCCGTAGAAGGACACAGACATGTCCTGGTCCTCGTCCTCAGGCTGGTCCTGCCCGTCCATCACGGGTGCCTGGTCCTCTGCCGTCAGGGCCTGAGTGTCGGCCACCTGCTCTGTGGCCCCTTCGAGGGGCTGAGCCCTCCCGGGGAGGGCCAGGACGAGAAGGGCAGCGAGCAGGACGAGGGTCCTCATGCTGGACACTGAAGGCAGGACAGGAGCAGCCGAAGCTGGTGAGGCGAGGCCACTCCTGGGCTTTATAGTGCAAGCGGCGGGAGCATCCCACAGCATGTGGACGGGAGTCGTGGGGGGGCTCCATCTCAAAGGGGCTTTGATGCTGCCGTTCCCACCGCCACAGGCCTGGCCAGCAAATGGTGTCCTTCCCAGGCTGGCCACAGGTAGATAAGGGAGTTCGGCCAGACTGGGGAGGACTATCTCCCATCTGCTGCTGTTTACCTGTGGGGTCGGCACAAAGGCCCGGCTCCTGCTGCCCTCGGTGACCCGAGACCGGCCACACCTGCACAAGCCGCCCTGCCCTGCCTCCACACTCAGAGCCTCCTGACCTCCGCTCAGCCAGCCCTGCCCCTAAGCTGCTCCGGGAAACCAAGTGGACTTGGGCTCTCATGGGCCCTGACCGATGCCGGGGAGCCTGACCTCCAAGTCAAAGACGGCGGAGGAAGTTGGGGCGAGGGCTGTGTGGTCACTTCTCTGCTCTGCATGCGCAGGAAGAAGCAGCAGAACCTCCTCGTCATAACTCCGGTGGATAGAAGGTGCCGAGTCCACCACAGAGCCAAGGAACACGCAGACTCGGCAACGTGCCGAGACCACTGGACACACCACTGCTGAGGGGATCCAGAGGATGTGGCCACACTAGTCGGAAAGTCAGTGTGGTCACCATCTCAGCAGGAACTGGTCAGGGCTGAGCTCAGGGCACCAGAGGAGTCAGCCACAGTGGCCACAGTGGGTCAGGGGTCATAGCCGGATCGGGTAAAACAGGGAGACTTACCCCAGCCCATTTGTTCCTTAAAAACAAAAGGACTTTTTGGGGCTAGAGCGATAGCACAGCGGGTAGGGCGTTTGCCTTGCACGCAGCCAACCCAGCATCCCTATGGTTCCCTGAGCACCGCCAGGAGTAATTCCTGAGTGCAGAGCCAGGAGTAACCCCTGTGCATTGCTGGGTGTGACCCCTCCCCTCCAAAAAAGCAAAGAAAATAAAGGGCTTTTTATTTATTTTTTGGCTCATGTCAGTATATTTATATGTAAATATAAAACTGTATAGTTGTAAGATAATGAATATGAACATTTACATTGATTTTCTGAATCCGATTCCCGTCATTGATGTTAAGTACTGATTGAAAAAAAACTGTAAAAATAAGAATATATACATTCAAAGAGCTAATGTTAGTGTAAAATGATTAAGGTCTGTTCTGTGCAAGAAAACTACCAAACAGGGGGTGGTGGGAGAGAATCTGGGAACATTGGTTGTGGAGATTGGGCAGTGGTGGAGGGATGGGTACTCGAATATTGTGGTTTGAAAAGTAATCATGAAAATTTGAAAGTCTCCTGCTCTATCTCATGAGAATTCTTAAAATTTTAAAAAATTTTTGAGATCTTGTCAGCTACCAACCTCAATGGATGGGGAAGATTTATAGACCTGGGATTTCCTTGTGATGATGACCACTGGGGAGTCATGAGTCCCTCGCTGGCACAGCAGGAGGGAGAGGTCAGGTGAACAGGACAGGCTGGGTGAGGCCGAGCAAACCCTGATCCCACGGAAAGACCCCTCCACTCAGGGAAAGCTCTTTGCTGACAGAACCCACCCAGCTTGAGAGCCTGCATCTGGCAATCGGCAGGCAGGAAGAAATGGGGATCTGGGTGGACAGGGCCACTTGCAGAGGAAAGGAAACTTCCAGAGCAAGAGAAAAGAGTCCCAGCTCATTCTCCCAGAGAGGCTCCTTCTCGATTCCTCTCTCGCGCCCGCGCTCCCTTCTCTCTCCTCCGAAGCAACTCCAGCTGCTCTGGGCTCTGGCTTGTTAGTGAGTTTGTGTCTAACCTCAGACCCCAATCCCTAAGGGAGAGAGGTGGGCATGGGGGAAGGGTCTGGAACCACAGTGGAGGTCTGTTCCCCAGACCCGCAAAGTAAACAGAAGGATCCCTAGATAAGGGCCACCCCTGCTGCTGAAACCAGGGTCTCCACAGGCTCGTGTTCCTGGCTCCAATGGGAGCCACTGTACGGAAAGAAGCCCTTACTCAGGAAGCAGGGCTGTGGCAGAAAGGGCATGGGAGGGGTGAGGTGACAGCAGAAGGCCTGGTCCCCAGTCCCCCCTAGTCCAGGACAAACAGAAGGTCTGAGAAGCACGGAGTCCTGCTGTGACATGGAGCCACAGCCACATCTGTAAGGAGTATCTCTGTGTGTGTCTTTAGAGAACATGACCATATTACCACATACAATATACATTATAGACACAGGTACATATGGTCCCCCACACGGAAGTGCACATACATACAGACAAACACTTAGAATGACAGAAGAGACTGGAATATGGGTCCTAGGAAGAAACGTGCCTGGCACCCAGGACATGCTCTAGAATATGTAACTGGCCGAGCTCTCTGGAATAAGGTGGCTGCCCAACTAACCCCCCCCCATTGCATCCTAAAAAGGGGAAGGAAACAGCAAAGGGACCTTGAGAAAGTGAATGGTGTCGGGAGAGGGGGAAGGCATGTTTCTTGCCCACTCATCTTGGGGCACCTGGTAGGACTTGATAGCCACAATTTGTTTTAATCAGGCACAGCTCAATAACAGGGGCTAGGAATTCAGAACACATTGCTCCTGGCCCTTTCTCGTGGCAATTTCACCACATCTATCCAGCAAAAGGGAAAGGCTCCCTGCGTACACAGACAGGCGTCAGCAGACACAAGAGAGAATAAGGTCCATGGCCTCACTATGACTCAACCTATAGGCTCTGTGGTGTCCAGGGAAGTCTAAGGAAAGCTGACCAGCAAGCAGGAGACCCATGGCCAGGAGGCTGTGGGTGGAGGGTACCATGCCTGCCCACTAGGGTACTCCAGGATTGCAAAGGGCTGGTTCTTTTTCAAATATATATACATATATATATAAATTTTTTTGAATCCCTGTGAGATAGACCCTCACAAAGCTGTTCGTGGTTGGGTTTCAGTCATACAGTGTCCAACACCTGTCCCTCTAACATATACATTTCCCAGCACCAGTGTAACAGGTTCCCTCCCAAGCAGCCCACCTCAACCCCCTGCAAAGGGCTGGTCCTGCCCTTTCATCAAGGACACCTGGCCTCAGTAGGTGCTTTGCTTCTGTCTCTGTGTCTGTTGTCTCCATCTCTCTCTCTGTGTCTCTCTTAGTCTCCATCTCTGTCTTTCTGTCTCTATCTCTGTCTCCATTTCTATGTCTCTGTGTCTTTTTCTGTCTCTCTCCCCAACCCCACCCTTGGCATTGTGGTTTGCAGTGCAGATACTGAAAGGTTATCAGTATATCCCTTTACCTGCTTCTAACACTCAGTTCTTGTCCGGTGTGATCATTCCCAGCCACTACTGCCATCCTGGTCCCTCCTCTGTCTCACCTGCCCTCCGACCAACACACACTCATGGTTGATGCTACAATCTGGCCAGTCCCCGAAGACCAAAAGAGCTTTTCCCGGTTCCAGGAAGGGTTTCTTCCTGCTGGCACCTGATAGAAGGAATGCAGGACCCTACACCTGTGCTGTGGCCGGTGGCCAAGTGCCCGGAGAACTTGGTAAAATCGAGTGACCCATGTGCCCAGTTGTCACGGCAGCTCTATTCCCTGCTTTGCCGGGCCCTCAACTGTGGCACAGAGAAGCAAACCATGGGCATGCAGTTTACCCAAATAGTGGCAAGACAACCCCCCCCCAACACACACACGTATACTCACACACACACACACAAATACACACACATACCCTTGTGCACACACACAGAGACACACATGCACACAGACACATGCACAGGCACACACAGACTCACGGAGACATATACAGATGCACACACACATATATGGAACATTTATGATGGACGGATCAAACATAGAAAACTACGAAGACATAGAGTGTTTGCTGCTGCCATTTATTCTGGTGAGACCAATGAAGAGCCAATGTGAAGACCCCTGTGCGGAGCCCTCAGGCCGTCATCAGGCACGGGATTTTTCTGGCCACTATGCCCGGGAGCAGCAGAATCGGTAAGTCCTGGGGGGCTTGTGGCAGACACCGATCTGTCGCTCATAGCTCCTACAAAAGCCAGATCTGCAGGAGCAAATGAGCCCTCGTCGGGCTGCAGGGAGAGAGGAGGAGGGTGAGTCCCAGGGGAGCCGCAGCCACATCCCCTGCACCAGTTAAGGGGTGCCCAGTGCCCCGTGGGCAACTGCCCCAGTCTGGCTGTGCCAAAGTCCTGGTTCCTGCCCCACCCAGCTCCCCCACACGGCCCCCCTCACCTGCCTCTGCCCACCCTCCTCCCTGTGCCGTGCTGACCCCACCGAGGGTCACATACGGGCGGTCTCACCTGACGCCTCTCGTGTGAGACGCTCGTCCCCGTAGAAGGACACAGACATGTCCTGCTCCTCGTCCTTGGGCTGGTCCTGCCCGTCCATCACGGGTGCCTGGTCTTCGGCCGTCAGGGCCATCGGGGCCTGAGCGTCGGCCACCTGCTCTGCGGCCCCTTCGAGGGACTCAGTCCTACCGGGGAGGGCCAGGACGAGAAGGGCAGCGAGCAGGCCGAGGGTCCTCATGCTGGACACTGAGGGCAGGACAGGAGCAGCCGAAGCTGGTGAGGCAAGGCCACTCCTGGGCTTTATAGTGCAAGCGGCGGGAGCATCCCAAAGCAGGGGGACGGGAGTCGTGGGGAGATCCTGCTCAAAGGGGCTTTGATGCTGAAGTTCCCGCCCAAAAGGCCCAGCCGGCGAATGATGTCCCCCCAGGCTGGCCACGGGGAGATAAGGGAGTTGGGCCGGGCACTGGCTCCCATCTGGTGCTGTTTGCCTGCAGGGTAACAAAGGCCCGGCTCCGGCTGCACTCGGCACCTGTGACCGGCCACACCTGCACACAGCGGCCCTGCCTCCACACTCAGAGCCTCCTGACCTCCTCTCAGCCCAGCCCTGCCCCTGAGCTGATCTGGGGGACCAAGTGGGCCTGGGCTCTCGTGGGCCCTGACCGATGCCTGGGAGCCTGACCCCCAAGTCAAAGACGACGGAGGAAGTTGGGGCGAGGGCTGTGTGGTCACTTCTCTGCTCTACATGCAGAGGAAGGAGCAGCAGAACCTCCTCGTCGTAACTCCGCTGGATATAAGGCACCGAGTGCACCCCAGAGCCACGGAACACGCAGACTCGGCAACGTGCCAGGACCACTTGACACGCAGCTGCCGAGGGGATCCAGAGGATGTGGTCACCTGCCTCAGCAAGAACCGGTTAGGGCAGAGCTCTGGGCACCAGAGAAGTCACCACAGTGGCCCCAGCGTGTCGGGGGTCATAGCCTGATCAGATAGCACTGGGGGATTTACCCCAGCCCATTTCTTCCTTAAAAACAAAAGGGCTTTTTATTTATGCTTTTGTGCATGTCAGTATATTTATATGTAAATATAAACTGTACAGCTGTAAGATACTGAATATGAACATTGACAATGATTTTCTGAATCTGATTCCAGTCATTGATGTTAAGTACTGATTGAAAAAAAACTGTAAAAATAAGTATATATACATTCAAAGAGCTAATGTTAGTGTAAAATGATTAAGGTCTGTCCTGTGCAAAGAAAACTACCAAACAGGGGTGCTGGGAGGGAATCTGGGAACATTGGTTGTGGAGATTGGGTAGTGGTGGAGGGATGGGTATTAAATATTGTGGGTTGAAATGTAATAATGAAAATTTGAAAGTCTGCTGCTGTATCTCATGAGTATTCATTACAAGTTTAAAAAAAATTTGAGGTCTTGTCAGTTACCAACCTCACGGATGGGGGAAGATTTATGGACCTGGGATTTCCTTGTGATCGTGACAGCTGGGGAGTCTTGTGCCTCGCTGGCACAGCAGGAGGTAGAGGTCAGGTGAAAAGGACAGGCTGGGTGAGGCGACCAAAGCCTCATCCCACGGAAAGACCCCTCTCACTCAGGGAAAGCTCTTTGCTGACAGAACCCACCCAGCTTGAGAGCCTGCATCTGGCAATTGGCAGGCGGAAAGAAATGGGGATCTGGGTGGACAGGGCCATGTTGCAGAGGAAAGGAAACCTCCAGAGCAAGAGAAGAGTCCCAGCTCATTCTGCCAGAGAGTCTCCTCGTTTCCTCTCGCGCCTGCGCTCCCTTCTCTCTCCTCTGAAGCAACTCCAGCTGCTCTGGGCTCTGGCTTGTTAGTGAAGTTCTGTCTAACCTCAGACACCAATCCCTGAGAGAGGGGCAGGGGCATGGGGGAAGGGTCCGGAACCACAGTGGAGGTCTGTTCCCCAGACTGGCAAAGTAAACAGAAGGATCCCTAGATAAGGGCCACCCCTTCTGCTGAAACCAGGGTCTCCACAGGCTCGTGTTCCTGGCTCCAACGGGAGTGCCTGGAAGGAGAGAAGCCCTTACTCAGGGAGCAGGGCTGTGGCAGAGGAGCATGGGAGGGGTGAGGTGACAGCAGAAGGCCTGGTCCCCAGTCTTCAGTAGTCCAGGACAAGTAGAAGGTCTGAGAAGCACGGAGTCCTGGCTGTCACATGGAGCCACAGCAACATCTGTAAGGAGTATCTCTGTTTTTGTCTTTAGGGAACATGACCATATTACCACATACAATATACATTATACACACAGGTACATATGGACCCACACGGAAGTGCACAAACATACAGACATACTCTTAGAATGACAGAAAAGACTCTGATACGGGTCCTAGGAAGAAACGTGCCTGGCACCCAGGACGTCCTCTAGAATATGTAACTGGCCGAGCTCTCTGGAATAAGGTGGCTGCCCAACTAACCCCCCATTGCATCCTAAAGAGGGGAAGGAAACAGCAAAGGGGCCTTGAGAAAGTGAATGGTGTTGGGAGAGGGGGAAGGCATGTCCCTTGCCCACTCATCTCGGGGCCCTACAGGACTTGAAAACCACATTTGCTTCAATCAGGCACAGCTCAATAGCAGGGGCTAGAAATTCAGAACACATTGCTCCTGGCCCTTTCTCGTGGCAATTTCATCAGCCAAGGGAAAGGCTGCCTGAGCACACACAGACGTCAGCAGACTCAAGAGAGAGGGTGGTCCATGGCCTCACCATGACGGCAACCTATGGGCTCTGTGGTGTCCTGGGAAGTCTAAGGATGGCTGTCCAGCAGGCTGGAGGACCATGGCCAGGAGGCTGTGGGTGGAGGGTACCATGCCCTCCCACTAGGGAACCCAGGATTGAAAAGGGTTGGTTCTTTTACAAATATATATACATATATATATATATATATATGTACATACATATATAAATTTTTTGAATCCCTGTGAGATCGACCCTCACAAAGCTGGTCATGGTTGGGTTTCAGTGAGACAGTGTCCAACACTGTCCCTCCACCATATACATTTCCCAGCACCAGTGTAACCAGGTTCCCTCCCAACCACCCTGACCCCCTGCTAAGAGCTGATCCTGCCTGTCCATCAGGGACACCAGGCCTCAGTAGTTGCTTTTCTTCTCTCTCTGTGTGTCTGTTGTCTCCATCTATGTCTCTCTCTCTGTCTCCATCTCTGTCTCTGTCTCTGTCTCTTTGTCTCTGTCTCTGCCCCTTTGTCTCTGTCTCTGTTTCTCTGTCTCTGTCTCTGTCTCTCTCCCACCCCCACCCTTTGGCATGTGGTTCCAGTGAAGATACTGAAATGTTATCAGTATATCCCTTTACCTACTTCTAACACTCAGTTTTGTCCGGTGTGATCATTCCCAGCCACTACTGCCATCCTGGTCCCTCCTCTGTCTACCTGCCCTCCGCCCAACACACACTCCTGGTTGGTGCCACACATAGGCTAGTCTCGAAGACCAAAAGGGCTCTTCCCGGTTCCAGGAAGGGTTTCTTCCTCCTGCCATCTGATAGACTGTATGCAGGACCCCACACCTGTGCTGCGGCCGGTGGCCAAGTGCCCAGAAAACTTGGTAAAATCGAGTGACCCGTGTGCCCAGTTGTCACGGCAGCTCTATTCCCTGCTTTGCCAGGCCCCTCTACTGTGGCACAGAGAAGCAAACCATGGGCATGCAGTTTACCCAAACAGTGGCAAGACAGCCCCCCCAAAACACATACGTATACTCTCACACACGGACAAATGCACACACATACCCTTGTGCACACACACAGAGACACATATGCACACAGACACATGCACAGGCACACACAAACTCACAGAGACATATACAGATGCACACACACATATATGGGAGATATATGATGGAAGGATCAAACATAGAAAACTACGAAGACACAGAGTGTTTGCTGATGCCATTTATTCTGGTGAGACCAATGAAGAGCCAACATGAAGACCCCTGTGCGGAGCCCTCAGGCCGTCATCAGGCACGGGATTTTTCTGGCCACTGTGCCCGGGAGCAGCAGAATCGGTAAGTCATTCCATTGCGATGAAATACCCACGTTTCCTTAGGAGACGAGACGGCCCGAGTGGTCGGTTACTCGCTGGGATCGTCTTCAAGTGTCCCCACACGGGAGGGCCTCCCCACACAGGAGCTGACACAGGCCGGCCTAGAACAGCGGCTGCCCTTCCTCCCGGTCCCCTCCCTGGAGTGGCTGGTGCGAGCCGCGCCCAGAGCTGTCCGCCCATCAGCGCTCAGGAGACGGACTCCGGGGTGGGCGGGCACTGAGTCCATGAGCACTGTTCTGGGGGAGCAGTAGGTGCTTTCTTGGACTTCTTTCATTTGGATGAAAGGTTGACGTAGTTGAGTCTTGAGCTGTGGGATCCAGGAGTGTCTGAAGGGAGGCCCTGCGGCTCCCGGGAGACGGACAAGGCCCCTGTCGTCCCACGTTGTCCTGGCACGGGTGCAGGCCCCGAGTACCGTCTGCACCAGGACCGCAGCTGCCCGCCTCAGCCCTGCTGACAGGCACGGCCTGGCCCTGCACTCTAACCGGAAGCCTCAGAGCCGGCTTCTGCCTCCTCAGGAAGCAGGAGCCCCGGGGACAGAGAGCGAGCACAGGGCGGCGCTGGCCTTGCACGCGCTGGCTCCCGGCCAGCCCAACTCTGCCCTCGGCTCCCCGAGACCACCAGGAGCGACCCTGAGAGCAGAGCCCGGAGCAAGCACTGCAGGCACCCCCCGCCCGCACCCCGCGTGCGTGCACACACACACACACACACACAAACACACACACACACACAAACACACACACAAACACACACAAACACACACAGACACACACACAGACACACAAACACACACACACAGAATCCAGGAGCTGGTTCAAGGGGCCCCCACGTTCCCGAGAGCCCCACGCGCGCGCTGAGGAATCGCTTTGAAAGTTAAATATTTGGTTGCTGTAAGAGACCCAGAAGATTTAAAGATTTTTTTTTTTATGCTCTGGGAAAAATAAAGCAGCAACCAGCTGTTTTCTAGATATTTTTATACTGCGAGATGCCTGCCCACTGCTTTCTAAACACGGTTATTTATGCACTGCATGTTAAGAACAATGTTTTCAGTCTTATGAAACCCAGCAGTGAATAATGCGGAGACTTTGGGGACCCTTAAAAATACAATGTACCTCCGTCTCCGCAGGCTCAGGCGTGAGATATGATTCTCCCGGGAGACGCTTCTCCTAGCTGGTGACTCGGTGTTCCCCACAGCCCCCTCGCCCACCTTTGCCGATGGACTCCCCGGAGATTGTGCAGTTTTAGGGCGCGCGTCCGCCTGTGCTGAGGCATCCCGTGATGCAGGAATCACCAAGCCTGTGCTCCGGCCCCGTGAGCATCGCTGGGGCTGGATCACAGCCCGTAGTGTGGCCCCAAACCTGGACAGCTGTGCCCCAGCTTGTGCTCGGGCGTGGGGTGCGCTGGACATCCAACCCTTGGGGGGGTGGGGGCTCTCACTTAGAAGGCTTCCGAGACATCCCCAGCCCCTGGAGAGATGCTGTTGTTCTATTCCACTTTAAAATAGAGGATAGAGGCCTGGGACACAGGCCAGGCCTTCCATGGACGAGGTCCAGGGGCCACCCACAGCACCCGCTTAAAATCCCCAAGGACGGTGGGTCCTCCCCTCAGTGTAAAGGCGGGCAGAGAAAGGGGGTGAGAGGGAGAGGGAGAGAGGGGGCTAAAGAGAGGAGAAAGAGAGGGAGAGAGAGAGAGAGGAAGAGAGGGAGAGGGAGAGAGAATGAGAGAGAGGGAGAGAGAGAGGGAGAGAGTGAGGGAGAGTGGCAGAGAGAGAGAGGGAGAAAGAGGGAGAGAGAGGGAGAAAGAGGAGAGCAGGAGAGAGGGAGAAGAGGGAGGTAGAGGAAAGGGGGATGGAGAGAGGGAGAGACAAGGAAAGTGCCTGTCATAGAGTAGAGGTGGGGGGGCTGGTGGGAGGGAAAGGGGTCCCTGGTGGTGGGGAATGGACACTGGTGGAGGGTCGGATGTTGGATGACTGAAACGCAATCATGAGCAGCCGTGTGGCTGTGCAACTCCTAGTGACTCGTTGCAACTGTGTATCTCATAGTGACTCAAATAATAATAATAATAATAATACCAAGAAAAAATTAAAATAGAATAGACTAGAAAGACTGGCCCGGAGAGCCCCGGGTGCCGAGCCCTTCCTCTGCTAGTGCCCGGGCAGCGCCCCTCCTGCCCGAGGGCACCAGGCCGGGCGGCCCGGAGCAGCCCAGTGACCCTCGTCTGCACAGTGGCCGGCTCTGCCCTCCCGGGGCTGCACTGGCCCCAGGCCCTCACCTCTCTGCCTCCTGACACGGTGGCTCTGCCTCACTCTCGGGTGCTCCTGTCTCTTCTCTGCCGAGCAGACGATGCACCGAGTGGGGCAGAGGCCAGGACTGGCTTTAGACTTCCCGAAATTTGCCAAACCTTTTCTCCGCCCGAGACGTGCAGCTCCCAGGGAACCTCTGAGCCTTTTAGGGCCCCGCTGGTGGGGGCGGGGTCTCCAGGGTGCCCGCTGTTTGCCTCCCGTCTGCAGTCTAGGAACTATGAACAGACCCGGCATCCATCACACTAGGACACTGACCCCGACGGGGACTTCATCACCAACACAGAGAAGTGAGTGAGGTGCCGAGGTCGGACTCTGCTCAGAGCAGCCGGGGCCGCGCTCTTTGGCCACTCAGTGTCCAGACGCCGGAGGGGGTGTCCAGAGGGGCGTCTGTGCCCACCCAGGCTCACACCGAGCCCCACCCCTGGCGCCACCTTAAACCACAACCGACATGTCCCATGAAAGAGCCTGGATGTATCCCTGTGCAAAGGGGCGGCGTCAGGAGGGGCAGGGAGCCGCCTCCAAGGGCAGCCCAGGTGGCTCCTGGCAAAACTCAGGGCAAGGGGCGTTTGCCTTGCACACGGCCAACCCGGGTTCGATTCCCAGCATCCCACATGGTCCCCTGAGCACCCCCAGGAGTAATTCCTGAGTGCAGAGCCAGGAGTAATCCCTGAGCATCACCAAGGTGTGACCCAAAAAAAGTTAAAAAAAACAAACAAACAACCCTCAGGGCAACCGAGTCAGAGCATTCAGTACCTGGGCAGCGGTGCCAGTGCCGTCAGCGCCAGGCCCGGGGTGCTCGGCAGCCGCCGGGCAGTGCCGGGCTCCTACTCAGAGCCTTGTGCCCGGGAGGTGTGCGTGCCGGGCGCCACAGTGTTTCCCGCTGAAATGCGTGTGCCTGACCCGCCCACGCCCAGCCAGGCAGCAGGTTGGAGTCAGGGACTTCCTGTTGGGCTCCGGGGTTGTAGTCAGAGCAACGGTCCATCGTGGCCCTGGGTAAGGTTTAAGTGAGCGTCATTAGAAATCAGACGTGGGCTGCCGAGAGGCCAGGCGACTGGAGTGCCTGCCCCGTGTGCGGACCCTGGGGGGCTGCTGAGCACCGCCAGCCTCTCAAGCACCACCCGAGGCCGTCGTGAGGGTCTCCAGCGCTGCTGGAAAGCTCCCCCTCCCACACGCCCCGCACAGGATAGCGGGGCTCTCGGCTGCACTGACTCCCCCCCCCCCCCCCCCGTAGGCGCTTCCTGAACAGAGATGAGAAAGTCCGATTTCATCTTGAACGCTATTCATCACACGACAACAAAGACTTTTCCTTTGCGGGGGGCCTTTGGACCTCACCCCAGGGTGCTCGGGGCTAACTCCCGGCTGAGCTCAGGCGCCATTCCTGACGGGGCTCAGAGGGCCACGCAGGGTGACAGGGATCAAGCGCGGGTCGAGCACTAGCAAGGCCAGCACCGGCGCCGTCTCCCCAGCCCCGAGAAGGAGGGATTTGGCTCTAAGGCCCGAGCAGGGCAGTTTCTAGGTCACTGAGAACTTGCCCGCCCTCCCCAGGGCCGTGAGGTCACGGTCTCGCCAAGACCGCCACCGCCCAGGCTCCTGGGTCACAAGGGACCCTGCCACGAGCAGCGCCCAGCTCGGGTGGCTGGAGCTCTCGCCTCCACGAAGACACGAGTGACAGACATGCCTCTGACCGAGCCCGGCGGGGTCACCCCGGTGTTTGCTCTCGGTCTAGACTGGTCAGCCCCGGTCCTGCCCCTCGCCCTGGCCCCTGGCGGCCGGGATGAGACCTAATTCAGCAGGGCCGAGTGTACGAAGGCCGCAGCCCCGGGTGCTGGGGGGAGAGTCTCTCGGGAACTTTTCTTCTCTGGAGTGGAGGCACACACGGGGGAGGGGGCCTGGTCCCCGGGCTCTGGCCTCGCAGGAGGGGGCCTGGTCTCGGGCCCTGACCTCGCAGGAGGAGGGGGCCTGATCTCGGGCTCTGGCCTCGCAGGAGGAGTGGGCCTGGTCCCCGGGCTCTGACCTCGCAGGAGGAGGGAGCCTGGCCTCCGGCTCTGACCCCGCAGGCTGCAGACCCGCTGCTTTACAGTAGTTTAAAGCTGCTTTTTGGGAGAGGGCATGACTCAATCATCAGCCTTCATTTTTCGGCTGTGTCATTTAGCGTGTGCGCGGCTGGGGAGGTGGTAGTCCCTTTTGACACACCGGCAAGGCCCCGGCCACAGTGCTCGTGGTGATGGCTGGCCAATGGCTCAATGGTCCATCGCTGCACACTCACGGCCACGGTGGTTCAGGAAGCTCCCTCACACCCTCTGCCGCCTTCCCCCCACATGTGTCTCCCACGTCTTCCCTTGTCTGGGCAGGACTGTGCAGTCTAGGAGTCCTTGTGGCGTGTTCTTCAGGAAAGAATGATTTTATTTGAAAAAAAAATTTATTTCCATTTTTCAAAAACCCAGTGAATTGCAGGCGTGGGTTTTAACTTGCCTGACAACAAAGAGGTCACTTTGGGCCCCACGGAAAATCTGGCGCTGGCTTATCAATCTTGCACCCGCAGAACATGCTCACTGCCGACGGGACCGTGATAAGGGGAGAGGCGGTGCAGGCTGTTTATTTCCCTGACATTGGTCTCATCTGTGAAGGACACTGGGGGCTTTCACTTATTCATAACTGCTTAGAATTGGGTAATGGAAGGCGACAAGGTTATATAAATACAAATTCCACGTGGGCTTAATCTTAGTGGGGTATGATGGAAATTTCACCTGAGAGCTGGTCAGCTCTGAAAGACACCTTTGTCTGCGTCCTTGCCTCTCCGCTCCTCTAGGATTCAAACGCCAGAGACAGAAATTAATAATTAAGTACATCTGTCATAATACACAGTTATGTTTACAAAATACAATGCCCAAGGGGGGACCGTAGAAAGTTGGCAAGAATAGAGAGCAGCTGGCGTTCCCCACCAGCTCAGAGAAGCGCGGGCTGCCCTGGTTCTCGTCATGCTGCAGCCAGGGCTGCGGGACGGGCAGAACCGAACCTACTCACAGATGAGTTACTCAGTGGCAGATTAGACCCAGGCCAGTCTCGGAAGATTCCAGTAGCTCCTACTTATGGCAGAAGTTCAGGCTGAACAAAGCCGCGTTTCCACTCACAGTCTGTCGAGACGCTTCTCCGACTTTCCCAGAGTCCCTTGCTCTCCTACGTCCTCACCAGCAAGGATGGACGCGTTCTTAACCCCCCTCTCCCTCTTAATAAATTCCTCGACGCTCTGCATTCAGTGAAAACAAGATAGGGCCCTGGCACGACTCCTTTGGTGCCCCAAGTCACACTCGAGGGCCCCCTGGACCCTGGCTGCTCCTGGCTGCGCGTGACACTCACTCCTCGTGCCCTTGGGGTCCGGCGTCCAGGGGCCAGGATGCTGATGCGGCCGTGGGCTTAGCGGCCCTGTGGGTTGCTGCAAAATTAGGAAATTCATGCATAAATTAAGTAACTTAGCCAATAAGACTAATTTCTACCAGCTCAAGCTTGTAGAAGGTCGTTTCGGATGCCCAAGCTGCCCCAGGTGGTGTCCTCTCCCTGCTGACCCTCCCTGCGCCCAAGGCTGGCCCACCTGCCCCCTCCCTGGGCGGCTCTCAAAGCCCCAGCCGTCTCCTGGATGGCCACTGATGCTCCGGGGTTTATCACGGAGCCTCCGTGGTCTCCCTTGGTCTGCAGCCAGAACTTCCTCGCCTCTTTGGACTCCCTGTGTCCTGCGGCCAGCTGGATGTGGACGAACACGGCCACACTTCCGGCCGTCTGTGCAGCACAGCCATAGAAGATGCAGTGACCCGACGTGAGGTGTCCACCGTGATGGGATTGGCTCCCCCATGCTGGAGACACTCAAGGTGACCAGTGGTCTCGGCGAGGTCCCCTGGCACCCTTCCCCCCTCTGCCGGTTGGTCCTCTCCCCTGTGTAGCCTCTGTCTTCTCTTCCTGGTGTCCTGGGGACAGGGTGGGTCCTCGGGCTTTGCTTATCTGCAGCTGGCCTGCAGCCTCCTTAGGGCCGGTGGGTGAGAACCTGGAGAGATAGCCCAGAGGGCCGGGTGCTTGCCTGCCCACAGTCCTCCCGGGTTTAATCCCCAACACCCCACAGGGGTCCTCCAGCACCATCAGGAGTGAGCCCGGGCACTGCAGGGGTGGCTCCCAAACAAACCCAGAGAGAGCAGGGCCTCTGGCCTGTCATTCTGGCAGGTCCCCAAACATCTAAGCAGGCCACACACTTCCTGCTGACCCCAGGCGCCAGCCCCTTGGGATGGGCCTTTGCTTTATTTTAGATTCTGAGCAATTATTTCCTACTGGTTAGTCCAATGTCCAGAGAAAGCCTCCACAAGGCTGGCTAGCTCTGCCTTGAGAGGGGGGGCGGGCGGGGGGTCTTTGCAAGCCAAATTGTCTGAGGTTTCCTGGAAGAAGTAACTGCGTGAGAGAGAGTGTGCTTAGAAGGAGTAACTGCATGAGAGAGTGCTTAGATGGAGTAACTGCATGAGAGAGTGCTTAGATGGAGTAACTGCATGACAGAGTGCTTAGAAGGAGTAACTGCATGACAGAGTGCTTAGAAGGAGTAACTGCATGACAGAGTGCTTAGAAGGAGTAACTGCATGACAGAGTGCTTAGAAGGAGTAACTGCATGACAGAGTGCTTAGAAGGAGTAACTGCATGACAGAGTGCTTAGAAGGAGTAACTGCATCACAGAGTGCTTAGAAGGAGTAACTGCATCACAGAGTGCTTAGAAGGAGCATGAAGGTGGTCATTTACTTACCTGCTGCCAGCCCAGCACAGCCACCACCGTCAGCTGAGCACCCAGCCATTAGCACTGGATGTCGGGAGCATCCAGAGGTGGGCACAGCCCCCGAGGACGGCATGCCCTATCCTAGGACAATGACCACAGAGCTGGCCCTGAAGCGGGAAGGAGAGGTGTAAGTGGAAGGGCCCAGACAAGGGGCAGAAATAGGGCAGAACTGAGGAAGACGAGTCAGTGGCTAGGCTGGAGGCTCGGGCCCTCCCAGGCCGCGTCCGCTGCTCTCCACCCTCGTCAGGGCCCAGGGCCCAGACGGCTGGGCGTGAGCTCTGCTGCAGGAGGCCCTGGTGTTTGGTTCTGATGCCGGTGGCCCCACGGGTGACTCACGTGGAGCAGGGAGGAGAGAAAAACGGTCACTTTCTCCCCATCTGTCTCTGCCACCAGGGCCCGGGGTTGCTGGGTTCTTGTCTCGCCTCACAGGAAATAATCTCAGGAGCAGCCGAGCAGTGAAGTGAAACAGATTTTATTTGGAGGTTTTGAGGGGAAGGAGGGAGAGAAAGTGAGAGACGGTGAAGTGTAACGCGTCAAGAGACAACCCGGGCTTCTCCAAGGGCGGAGAGAGCCCCCCCCACACCCCAGCATCAGACAGGAAAGCGTGAGAGGCCACATCTCCAGGGGGGAGATGGGGGCGACACGTGTGCTTGGGCGACACGTGTGCGTGGGCGACACGTGTGCTCGGCCACGCGGGTGCAGCAGCATGTGGGTTTGTGCAGCCCCTGGGCTCCCTCCCTTCGTCCAAGGGGCCTTTACAGGTTTCTCCAACCTGCCCCCGTGTGGGGCTTCTCCCCAGGCTAGAGCCCATTGCTAGGGAGGTTGCCGGGGGGTGGAAGTGGTGGTGGTCTTCTTTGAAACCCCTTTCCCAGCCTTTTGCTCTGGGTCTGTTGCTGTAGCTGGGTGAGGGCCTCGACAGGCCTGTGTTCCTGTTTTTCCCTATTTTCTGCAAGGTCGGCTTTTGCCATGGCCTTGGGAGGGGCCTCCCCTACCTGCCTGCCCGCCCACAGCAATTCCAGGCACTGTGAGGCCCCGAAACTCCCACAGGGAGTGGCCCCGAGCACTGAGCAGCCAGCGGCTCAGAGCACAGGGCAGGACCCGAGAGTCAGGGCCTCAGGCCAGCCCAGAGGTGTAGGGGAGCAGGGAAGAGTCTGCTCTGCCTGCGGCCTGCTAGGGAGCCAGGCAGGAATGATCCTCGAGCACTGAGCCAGGAGTCAGCCCGGAGCACAGAGCCGGGACTGAGCCCCAAGCACAGAGCCAGGAGTGAGCCCGGAGCACAGAGCCAGGAGTCAGCCCTGAGTACCAGTGAGTATGGCCCAAACAAGCATAAAACAAAAACACTTCCCTGTTGCCATCATTGTGCTTATTTAGGAGAGTTCAGGAGTTTTAAGGGTCGTCCATTTGCCACCTCATGCTGCTGCGGTTCATCTCGGGGGGCTAAGGCTCGTCTTGACACATCTGTGAACACACTTTTGCTGTTTGCACAGCTGTGATTCTGTAAACACAATCTTCTGTTCTTTTTGTACTTAAGTTTTTTGTGTTACCCGTCTTAAGAAGTGTAACACTTTTTAAGTGTTACACTTCACCTTCATGCTCCTTCTAAGCACTCTGTCATGCAGTTACTCCTTCTAAGCACTCGCTCATACCCGCTGGACCCCCAGGCAGAATTAGATGGCTTTACCTCTTCCGTGGGGGAAAATTTTTTTAAAACCAAGGTTTTTAAATGTCTATAAATTATTCATCCATCAAAGTCCAGCTCTGACAATAAAATCCTTTTTCAGAAGAAACCGCTAACGCTGTGGCCAGACTGCCTTTCCCGCGGTGTCCTGTGAAATTCATTATCGCTCAGCTCTCCTCAAAAGCCGTGGAAGAAAAATGGGGATTTTATCATAATCGGGCCTGGCTATAATTATTAATTTTTCCTGGATCCAGAATTTAGCATCTATTTCCTGCTCTGATGGAAAAAAATCTTAAAAGATAAGAAGCGTAAAGAAATGTAAGTGGGATTCATTGTGTGAAAGACAATTACTTTTTATTTTCCTAATGTATTCAAATTTTGCTGGGAGAGGAAACTAATTTTAGTTAAACTCTTGAAGAAAAGGCCCTAGCGTGGCTGCTTAAGCGAACACAAATCCTACCCCACACACCGCCCCTGTTAAATGGGGGATCAGCCAGATTTATTTGTATGTTGAAACTGAAGGAAGCTCTGTCAATATTTGAGTCGTCTTTCCATTTTCCTATGGTTTTGCCCTTTTGTTTTGCTTATGGTTTCTTCTGAATTAAAGGAAAATATTCAACAGAAGCTCAGGGCCGTTTCCCGCCGCTTACTGATTAGGCCTGAGCAGGGATCAATGTCTTGCACAGACCTCGAGATTATCGGAGACAGAAGGTGCTAGAAAGACACCAGGCTGCGGATTTCTAACGGCTGGTGCCAAGAGATGTGGCCAGGACCCCCCTCTTGGCGGAGTCGAACCTGGGGTCTGTCCGCATGAGGGCTCGGGAGGTTGGGGTGGCCCGTGGCCTGCCAGAGCCCTGGTTTGACCTTGGCACCACATGATCTGCAGCCCCCCCCCCCATACACACACACACACACACACACTCGTGTAGCCCCCGCGTGTATGAAGAGAGAGGCTGAAAGTCTGGGCCTGGCAGACGGAGGGGAACGTGGCTCTCTAAGGCTCTCAGACCCACGTGGCCGAGTGGCCTGGGCTAGGCCCGAACAGGCCCGGAATGTCCCTGCTTGTCCACTGAGGTGTGAGACCCCCTTTCCCATGAAGAGTAGCCCCCCCCCCCACCCCGGAGGAGGGAAAGGCCCTGGGTTAAGGCAGCAGCCGAGGGCTCGGAGCCTCTGCAAGCTGCAGCCCTACTCGCAGGATTCTGCAGCCGGCTGAGGGGGTGTCAGAAGACGCGGCCGCAGGTCGGCCCGTTCCCCCATGTCACCGCTGGACCCCCAGGCAGGACGCAGCGGGAGCGGTGGGGAGAACGGGCAGTCTGCTCCGTAGAATCCTGGCAACAGAGTGCCAGGACGCTGCGGTTCCTTCTGGGAAAACAGACATGACGGTGTTTGTTTCCCAGCAAGGAATTCGTCCGCAGAGTCCGAAGAAACCAAACAGCCCAGCCTCTCGGGCCTGCCGCCCCCTCTGACTCCCTGGGCCCTGCACCCTTGCAGTTCAGATTCAGGGAAACACGGTCCCTGGGTGGGGGACGCTGGGTGCCCTCGGGAGGGGGGCAGAGTACCCGCACCCTCAGCTGCAGCTACAGCCCCACCAAGGGCTCAAGTCGCCACTTCATAAACGTTCTCTGCAGACGCCAAGCTACAAATAACTTCAGGTCTCCATGTGAGACTTGTTACTGTTTTTGGCACATCGAATACGCCCCGGGGAGCTTGCCAGGCTCCGCAGAGCGGGCGGGATACTCTCAGTAGCTTGCCAGGCTTTCCGAGAGGGGCAGAGAAATCGAACCCGGGTCGGCCAAGTGCAAGGTGAAGCTGTAACTGCTGTGTTATCGCTCCAACCCAAATAACAGTGTAACAAATAAGCTTCTTCCCCCAGGGTCAGAGGACAGAATTAATCCAAGGAAGGATACAGACAGCTGCCGGCACCTGGCATCTGCAAACACACCCTCTTGGTAGGGTACTTGCTTCACTTCTGGGAGGCCGCCACTTCCGAGAGGACAGACACAGCTAGAGCTGACGGGAGCACGGAGAGCGGAGCACTGTGATGGGAACATGGGCTGGTGTCGCCATTGCGGGAAATAGTCTGTAGGTCCTCAAGAAACTGAAAAAGAAATCAGACCTAGGCGCCAGAGAGGTATGTGGTACAGCGGGCGGGGCGCCGGCCCTGCGTGTGACCAGACCAGACCTTGGCCCCCCAGGCACATAAATGATTCCGAAGCCCCACCAGGAGTGGCCCTTGGCACTCCTGGGAGGAAGCCTGGGGAGCTCCTGCGTGTGGCCCCAACACGCACCAGGAAAGCTAAAAAAATTAAAATTCTATATGCCATAGGATTCCACAGTGTAATTTCAGAGCGTTTATCAGAGGGAAGGAAGTCAAATTGCAACTCGGAGGTGATGAGATAAGGGTTAAGTCTACCCTGGTGGTCACCGGGTCCGTCCATCTGTGTATATAAACACATAAAGCCATGTCTTATCCTTTAAGCAAACATAATGAGTATCAATTCAATAGGCTGAACAGGTAAATAAATGAAGCTCCAGGCAACAGGGAATTTCTGTCTGGATATCAACACAATATCGACACCTACGGGTTGTATGTGGCCGTAGATGGTGCCAGAGATTTGAACAGTTGCTGCATGGATGGCAAGGAACTTACCACCTGTGCTATCTCTCTGGCCCCCAATTCACCCCTTTAAAATATTCAGTTCAGCAGTTTTAGTATATTCAGAGTTGGACTGGTAACATAGCCTCACGAGGACACTTTATATAAGTGGAATGATGAGACATGTACCTAGTTTCAAATGGACTGGTTTCTGGGTAGGGAATTAAAGGTGTCTCTACTTAAGTTCCCTGTTCTCGGAGTATTTCCCTTCTAGAAAGCCTTCTCGTCAGTTAGGGCCTGAGCTGGGTCTGCTGGCGAACAGAGAACGTCTTAATGTCCATGGGCCTCTAAACTTCCTGTAGTGCAAAGGGTTCTCAGGCCATTGGTTCACTTTTTTATTTTTTAATTTTTATTTTTTTCCAAACTAGTGTTCCAAAGTCTCCTGGTCCTGGTGTTCGTGCATTAAAGAGAAACAATTAAATGAACTGTTTTCCCTGCCTGATGGATGCACTGGTCTAGTTGTTGGAGGGTTTGCACAGGTAATTCAGACCAGAAAGAGCAATGCGCATTACAATAAGAATGTTACTGCTGATCACGAAATCACAAAATCCTGTTAATCACTGATTTCTCGGGCGGGCTCAGTAACATCTCATTTCATCCTTTCCCTGAGATCTTAGAATTCTATCTCGACTCGGTCCTCCTAACGATGTTGCACTGGGGGCTCTTCAGGGTCAGGGGAATGAGATCCAGCTTGTTACTGGATTTTGCATATGAATACACCATGGGAAGCTTGCGAGGCTGTCCCATGTGGGCAGGAAACTCTCAGAAGCTTGCCAGTTTCTCCCAGAGGGAGAAGTAGGCTAAAGATATCTGGGAGCTTGCTTTTAACTCTCTGGATGTTGGCCGTTGATGGGATTACACACACCTGGGTTCCTCTGCTGGCACCTTCATGCATGAGGCCTGTCTGAATGTGTGGAGAGGGCCTCCAGCATGGCTGTAGCTAGGTTCCGGTGGTCTTCAGCCCTGGGAGCTGTGCTTGGGTTTGGGAGGGAAGCTGGAGCCCATCCCCTCGGAGGGGCCCCAGGAAAGACAGCCAGGCATGCAGGCAAGAGACTCTGCCGTTACTGCTGATAATGAATAATAATGATAAATATCAGACGGTGTAGACAATGTTCTGTTTAAAGAAAGTCCGTTCCTATTTTTCCTGGGAGTCACAGTGGAAAGAAGGCCATTTGCCCTGCTGGTACAGCAGGACGGCCACCACAGTGCCTTCACGGGAAGGGAAGAACTGGGCCATACAGACAGTCACTGCCCTCTACAGGAGCTACCAGGCCCATGGCAGAGTGACTGCACTGCATGGGAATGACCAGGCTCTTAGCAGAGTCACCGCACTGCACGGGAGTGACCAGGCTCATGGCAGAGTCACTGCACTGCACGGGAGCGACCAGGCTCATGGCAGAGTCACTGCACTGCACGGGAGCGACCAGGCTCATGGCAGAGTCACTGCACTGCACAGGGGTGAGTGTAGCCTGGAGATGAAGCAGCAGCCAACAGAATGGCTCTGAAGGGGCTTCAGGTCCAACACTTATAAATGTGGTGGACAAACTGCACCGCACTAGCCACTTCTCGCTAACACTAGCTGGGACCACTCTCAGGACCGAGAGACCCCCACCCACAACTCCTTCCCCTCACCATAACCGCAGCTTGATCCAGGCAGCTGCAGCTGAGAGGACCTTCCCTCCATGGCCAAGCAGAGTGACCCTCCAGTGAGGTCGCAGGGGGGCGGGCACCACTGTGGCCATTGCTCAGTAGTCAGGAGCAAACACGGAAGGGATGGGGTGACATGAGGGCGTGGTCCCCGGAGCAGAGGCCCGTTATTGTTACTGTGTTTGGCATATTGAATACGTCACGGGGAGCTCGCCAGGCTCTGCCATGCGGGCAGGTTGCTCTCGGTAGCTTGCTGGGCTCTCTGAGAAGAAAAACATGAAGACTAGTAACCAACTTAATTTTCCATTCCATGCCGTTTCCAACTTACCGGTTTTCATTGTCTGAATTATGTACACCCATTTCTGTTCAAAATACTAAAAAGATCCAGACAGACTGACATCAAGTTATGGCAGTATCTATGAGATGACACAGATTTACTTCATCTTTTAAATTTTTTTTTATCTTTTAAATTTTTAAAAATTTATTATTTTTTTTAATGTAGGAGTACTGCTATTTATTCAGCCATTGATTCAGCTGATTGAACTGGGCATGAAATCCACCAGAGATTTTTTTTATTCATCACCTGACCCTGGACACAGCCGGGCTCCACCCAGACCGTGGGGACAGTGACTAGTGCTGCAAGGAGCACCGGACTTGGAGTATCTTCTCTGGATAGAGGATTTGCAGCCTGGGGGTGGATGCCCAGAGGTGGACCTGCTGGGCCACCGGGGAGCTCAATCCCTGGCTTTCTGAGCAGTGTCCATTTTAGACTGGACCAGCCGACATCCCCAGGAGCCGTGGGAGTCCCGGGCAGGGGGCGTCTGGGAGGGCCGTGAGGTCCCGGGCCCGTGAGCAGGGGGTCCTGGCGGGAAGGTGCTTGGCCTGGGCTCTCTGTGAGAAGGGGCGTGCCCCTGTGTGCCTGCCCCCAGCCCACTGGCCTCCCCGTCCCCTCGCTTGCGCCCGCTGGGTTGGACTGAGCAGGGCAGGGAGGGGAAAGGCCTCTGATCTGGCACAGACGCACAAGACCGGATAAAACCACTTGATGAAATAAGTCAAATATTCTGGGTTTTTCTTGGATTTAATTTTCCAAGGGATAGATATTAGAGTCAGCCACACTTATTTCAAACTACTGCCCCGTTTCAGAGAAAAAGCAAAACCACTGAGTCTCCCTGGAAATTGACCCTTTTTTAAGCCAACAGAGAGAGTGTCTCCCAATCCCACTCCAGGCTGCTCCTGGGCCCCTGGATAGCGCCAGCACCCCAGGGCCGTGGTTGCATCCCCTTTGGGAGAAACCGTGTCAGACGGGTGGTAGCTTGGGAATGACAGACCACCGCATAGATGGCAGACAGACAGAGATCTGAAGGTAGAAGATTGCTAGTATGTTTGGACCTTGAGATTTTCATCAGTTATGTTTGCAACAAAATTGAATTTTCTTGACCTCTCTGCTCAACACCCTACTTACAAACAGATTTTACTCCCGGCTTCCGCTTTCTAAAGTACGAACACACTTCCCCCTGGATTATTTTCTTGGAGTGAGTTTCCTGATTCAGAGCTTCTTTGTCACATGCTCAAACAGTGAAACAGCAGGGGCAAGGGGCCGGGTCGTCTCCATGCCCCCTCTTGATTAGTTTCAGGACCTTGACAGAATTGTTGGAATGCCCCTAGTGGGGCTGGCTGAGTTAGGGAGCACACCCCCTCATGTGGACCCCAAACCCAGAAATAAATAAATCAAGGTTGGAACCTCAATGGAAATGGTAAAAAAAAATAATAAAAATTAAAATTAAAAAAATAAAAATAAAAAATGGTAAAAAGAATAATAAAAATACTGAATCACCAAAAGTTTTCCGAAAGAATGGCACATATGTGAGCACACATCCAGTTAGGCATATTTGTGAGCCCACGCCACGTCTAATTTCCTATTTAATATTGAATAAAATAGTTGTTTTAAAACATATAGTTCCAGGTCCTTACTGATGGGGATACACTGTTTTTCTGTGCTTTACTTTGAAAGACGCCCTCCAAGATATTTTTGGGCACACCTGTCCCATAGCTCAATCTAAACATGTGATTTCTGTCTCAGCAGACCCATACATGTGAAAGTGTTGGGAGCTCTTGCCAAATCAGCTCCTACAATGTTCATGCATCGTGTCCGACAGAGAAGGCCTCTCGACTCCCTCAGCTGTGACCAGGCAGAGTCTAGTCAGGCCCGTGGGTGGGGGCGCGCCCGGGACCCCAGTGCCAGAGCAGGTGTTATACCAGGTCTCAGGAGACGCGGCTCTCAGCAGCTTAGAAATGGAGAACTTCACTGACTTGTGTTTGTTCTCGCAGTTTCTTTAAAACATTTGCAAGCACGAGCTGTTATTTATACAGGCTTCGTACCGGGGCAGGTAGCTTAGCTCGTCTCACTGACCCTACGGCCGACTATGGAAGTCTTGGCTTTTCATTTCATTTCCAATGTCACTTTTCACATGCAAGTGGAAAATTTCATGCAGATTTGTTCATCTCATTTTTTTGACAAATTAGCAAATCAGTGTCATTTTTATTGGTGATCACGGCAATTTGAAAACTTCCAGAATTGGAGGTGAAGGGGCTTTGTCTTTATGACTTTACTTACCTGAAAGTATGGAATAATGTACTTGGCTGAGCTCAGAAATCATGTAAGACCCATGAGTGTGTGTGTGTGTGTGTGTGTGTGTGTGTGTGTGTGTGTGTGTGTCTAGAATGAGAAATATGAAAGGTATTTTCAATACTTTAAGCTGCAGTAACTGCAAGATAGGAGAGATTTTCTTTCTATAAATGTTTCTGGGAAAGATTCTAGTCTAAGCTACAGAAGTTAGATTTAAATACTAGCCCAACTATGTAAAGATACAGAAACCAATTCAGAGACAAAGAATTTGGTAGATAATTCATCACCAACACAAAAGATAGAGACCTAGTGCTTATTTTACATTGATCTAAGAATCACTTCTTATGTTTTCAGTTTTGGTATAAATTTCAGCTTGCCACTACTTTGCTGCTTCTACCGTTTCAGAACGCCCTGACCGTCTCCAGCACCTGGCCCCTCAGACGGCCACTCCAGGCAGACCTAAACCGTGTCTTGCAGGGGCAGTGAACGGGTCTAGAATCATCCCAAACTTAACACAATCTATTCAGTCCTTTCATGGGTGGTTGTATGAAGAAGACCTGAGCATTAGACGTTGCTTGCAGACTTCAAAGGTGCGTTCCATCATCAAACAAAGTATTCTGGGGACGGCTAAGCTGGCATCTCTCAGAGACAAGTGCCTTCTATGTCCTCAAAAAATGTGGAATCCCCTCTGAAATAATAGTCCCCAATAATTTACATACTCCACGTGAAATTGCTAGTGTGTAAATACAAATGCAACAATTTTGCACATCTATCTATAAAAATTGGTTATGATTTTTAAAAGCACAAGTTATATTTGTATTCATTTTCAGTGACTGACGACAATAACCTGACACATTAGGTTTATTATGTCTGACTTTAAATTATATTAAACTCACAGATAAGAATGCATTAACTTAGATAAAGCTATTATTCTACACAAACTAATTTGAATTAAATTCCCATTTCTTAAAGCCGAAGTACTGGATTATAAAATATTATTTAATGCATGATATACTTCATTTCTCATATCCAAATTAAGATAAGGGAAAAAAGAAACATCTGGAGCATCGGGTCGATGGACAGTATAGTGATGATCAAGGTGGCAGAAACATCCAAATTTAATTTATGTTACCCCTTTTACCGTCCTGATTCTGATTGCCTGATAAAATCTCGGCATTAGTTACCTGCTTGTCAGCATTTCTGCCTAAAGCTTCTGTAGGGAAGGACCGTTTCCCTGGTGAATGCTTTCATGACCGCCCAATTGCCGGGCTGGAGGCTGGCGGGGGAGCCTTAAGGTCCTGCTGGCCGGGCGCCATGACCAAGATCTAGGTCTGGCTCTCATGTTGCAGGTTCAGAAACAGGACCGTTAGTGCAACCAGACGGACCCCACTTCAGTGTAAAGACATCAGTGAAACGCAGATGTACACATTAAAAGGTAACAAGCACACAGAGCACTGGTTTCCCATGGGACCCCCCAACACCGTGGGGCTGCATGGACCCTGGAGTTACAGGAGACCTGGGCGGAGCCTGGGGACCTCAAGAGCTCTGCCTGGGCATGGCCCCCAGTGACCACGCTATGCCAGGGGTCAGGCAGTTGGTCGTGTGCAAGTCATGCCCCTCGGCCTGTACTATCTGCCCTTTATCAGCCTCTAATTGATTTGTGTGACTTAAGAATTCAGAATACAGGCTGGATCAATAGCACAGCGGAGAGGGCGTTTGCCTTGCATGTGGCCGACCCGGGTTCGATTCCCAGCATCCCATATGGTCCCCCGAGCACCGCCAGCTGTGATTCCTGAGTGCCAAGCCGGGAGTGACCCCTGAGCATCGCCAGGTGTGACCAAAAGGAAAAAAAAAAGAATTCAGAATACAACCGATGTAATGAATATATAACACTTTTCAGTATCTTATCTGCAATGTCTTTTATTTTAAGCAGAGAAGTGTGATTTTGTTTTCAAAAACTTGCACCTAATTTTCAGAGTAGACAAGAAACATCAAAACTATCATAATGAATATTTCAGTGATATTTGGGGAAATCAATACATATTAAAGTGAGTCTGTTAGTCAAAACAAGAAAGCAGATCCATGCCTTCATATAACAAATAAATATTGAGCTCTGTTTTGTTCCTGGTACTAGAAATATAGAAACACATGGACACAATCTTTGTTCACAATGGGAATTCCAGTCTAGCAGGGACTGGAAACACAGAAAAACCATTTGTTTCATAGAACTGTTCTTGCCAACCCATCTACAAATGATTTTAGAGTATTAAACATAAAACTTCCTGGCTACCTTGAGATCACCTAAAATGACTCCATATGGAAAACTACATATAAACAGAGATTACGGGATAGAAATGAACATTTCTCTGAGAGAAGTCTTTGTTGTTTATTACAAAATCGAATTTATCGGGTGGAATTCTTGGCTTCTAAAATTTTCTGAGCTGAAAATTCTCTCACAGAACAAATGTCACAAAGTCATATGCTTAACGCCATTTAACGTTCATGCAAAAGATGCCACATTAGTCCCATAATTTCTACTAATGTGAATTTTTATGTGGTGGTTAACATCTGTATGATTTGGAAGTTGTTTCTAAATTTGAAATTAGATCCGTGACTTTAGGAAAGACCCCGGGAAAATGAATCTGGTTCCTTCTGTTGAGACCAGGAGGGTGAAGCAATCGAGAGCAACAGAGCTGTGGGTGGAAGGCAAAAGACAAACTCAAAAGGCCAACTCTCGAGTGACCAGGGAAGTGTTCATAAGATGAATTAAAGTAAGGAAAGGTGAAGGGGGTGGAGAGAGAACACAGGGGTTGGTGTGATCCTTCGCACGTGAGCGACATCTCTTTGGTTCTCATCACCAGGTTTGGTCTCCCCGAGTTCTGCCAGGGGGACTCCTGAGCACAGAGCTTCTCCCGAAGGCAGCCTTGGGCACCGGCGGGTGTGGCCCAAACTCCCTCCCCATGGATGAAACCTCGGAATCAGGAGCTGGCGGGAGGGTAGAGCTCTTGTGGGACTCTTCTTCTTTTAAATGAAGATAACACCTTTCATAGAGATGCTGTAGGGTACAGTTGTATATTTCAACAACTGTGTACAGAACCTCGTGATCATCACAGAAAGCCCTTCGTTCCCAACAAACTCCCCCCCCCCTTACTACTTCGCCCTCATCTCCCGCCTCCCTCACCTGGAAAACACCATTCTGTTGCCAGAATCTACGTGTTAGTGCTTGTTTGGGTTGGTCCATTTGCTTTGCCTCTTTGATTTCTGCATAGTGTATTTGTCTTTCTCCATCTGACTTTTTTTTTTACCTCACATGGTCCCCTCAAGTTCTTTCTTTTTTTTTTCCATTTTTTTCAAGTTCTATTCATGTTGCAGTACATGACAATATTTCATCTGTTACAGATGGTTAGACTCTTATTGTGTCTCTATATATCACATTTTACCCATGCATCTTGGGTTGTCCCCAGTATCAGATATTGTGAATAACACTGCAATGGTCGCAGGGGGAAGAGATCTTTTTCAATGCTTATTTGTGTACTCTTTCAATAAGTTTCCTGAAGTGGCATCACAAGACTGCATGGTATTTCTAGTTTTAATGTTCTCAAGAAACTTCAAGTAATTTCCAAGCAATTTCCACAGTACATTCTAAGACTATAAATTTCCAATTTACATTCATACCAAGTGTATGAGGGTCCCCTTTTTTCTACCCTCACCAACACGTGCTATGATCTTTCGAGTAATAGCCTTTCTAGCCTGTGGTATCCATTCTGCTTTAATTTGCGTTTCACTAAGATAAGCAATTTTCTACCAGTGTATTGGTCATCTGTATGTCTTCTTTGAAGTGCTAATTCAGACTCTCTACCTCTTTCTCAGCTGGGTGGTTTCGGTAGTTGTTGAGTTGTATCAGTTACATATTTCGGAAATAATTCCCTGTTGAGTGTATGGCCAGCAAATATGTTGTCACATTCATGAGTTTGCCTTTTCATTTTGACAACAGTGTCCTTTGCTATAGTTTTTGGTGCAATGTCTTCCCTTTTGTTGGCTTTGGGTTTTTTCCCTTGATTTTGGAGGAAAACCTACAAAGGAACTCTAAAACCTTTACGGGTGAGCGGAAGGCTGGTTCTCTTCTATGTAAAATACTGTCTCGTGTTTGACTTGTTATCTGTTTTGTGTTCGTCACTGTGTATGGTATCTGACAGTGCTCAAGTTTTATTCATCTTCATGTCCTTGTCCAAGTTTCCCCAAGACTTTCCCTTCTCCATTGTCTCCTCGTTTCCTTGGCTGTAAATTGCTTCTCACACATTTCAAATCTGTTTCACTCAAGGAAAATGATTGTGTGGGTCGTCTGGAGATAGCTTATGGGAAACCCAGGACGTGTCGAGGAATCAGCTGGGCATCTCCCCAATGCAGAAGAGAGACAGGGACATAGCTGGGGGCTCAGGGAGGGGGCGGTGCAGGGAAAGGATGGGATGGTTTTCCAAGACATCAATTATAACATTTCACAGGCCTGTATGATTGACTGGATATAAGGACTAAGGAGAAAGGCCACGTAGGGGCCTCGCCACCTCCTCTCCTGGACATTATGTGAAGGACTACCAAAAATATTGAGTGTAAAAGGGGGAGCTGGTTAGGATAAATTACCAAAAGGCAAAGTAAAAGGATTGATAATGTGTGAAAATAAATATAATGAAACTCGCAGGATGTTCTCCACTAGGGACACAGAAAAAGACACATGGAACATGGAACACCAAAGTCTCGAACATTAGTTAATCAAGCCCTGAACACTTTTGTTGAAGCAAAGGGAGAGTGATATAATCTAGCTTCAAGGTCCAACCAGAACCAGAATCACCCCTTCCTCTCTGGTGAGCCATAGGAAACTGTATAACCAGCATTTTCCAAAGCTCCTTTTGAAACTGTCATACTTCTGAATCCAGTCGTGTTCCTGACACCTTTTCATGGAGGTGAGAAGTAGGATGAGGTGAGTCTTTCTAGCTGACACAAAGCAGGTCTTGGTCTTTAGAGGAAGTTTTTAACATCCCGTGCCAGGACATGACTCAGACCCACTAAATCAGAAGGCTCCGAACAAGGAAAGAATAGACATTGCTGTCCGGTTATTGAGTCTAAGGGAGACCGCAGGAACTGCTAATCAATTTCCACAACAGCCTTGCTCAGACCTCAACAACAGGCTTTGTGCAAATCACCCATGGACCCTGTGAAGATGCATTTTGGAAATGGACACTGGTGAAGGAATTTGTGGGAAAACATTATGTACCTCAACTAATCATAAATAACTTTGTTATTTCACAGTGATTAGTAGCACTGAAAGTAGCACTGTCGTCCCACTGTTCGTTGATTTGCTCAAGCAGGCACCAGTAACATCTCCATTGTGAGACTTGTTGTAACTGTTTTTGGCATATTAAATACGCCATGGGTAGCTTGCCAGGCTCTGTCATGACTAAATATAAATATATACATACACATATACTTGTATATTCTGCACACCTAATGCATGTTTTCAAGTGATTCTGACTCCAGAAATTGTTTGGCCCAAGAGTCTGACTTTCTCCTCAGCTCCCAGCTACTTTGGGGAGCAAGGCCTAAAGGGAAAGTGGTTCTCAGCTGATCAGATATGCCCACAGGAATTCAGATCATCTGGGAGCACAAGCTCATTGCCAGAGGCCAGGATGAAGAGGTCTGGGTGTGTACTGGCAGCTGAGGGTGAGTCTCTTCCTTGTAAACCATGACCTCTTCTTGGGATGGTGTTGAACTAAGTGTGGACCTAGCAATCTGAAGACAACTGAAAGTTTGAGGATTATCCCGGAGATCAAACACTATTTCGAGTGTCCTGGACTGTGCCTACAGACGGTAAATATTGGACCAAGGAGTGAAAGTATGGTGTGACGCTGGCCTCACCTTTGCTCATGAAAATGAGACATTGGGCCAGAGTGACAGTGTAGCAAGATGTCCTTCCATGCGGCTGGCCCAGGCTGGATCCCAGAATCCCATCTGGTCCCCCACCCCCAAAGGAGCAACCCCAAGAGCAGATCCAGAGAAAGCCCCTGGACACTGCCGAGTGTGGCCAAGAAACAAACGAAAATGTTTAAAGGTTTTTTTTTTTAATTTTTTAAATTCTATTGAATCACCGTGAGATAGTTACAAGCTTTCATGTTTAGGTTACAATCTCACAATGATCAAACACCCATCCCCCCACCAGTGCACATTCCCCACCCCCAATATCCCAGGTATACCCCCCCTTTCCCACCCTCCCCCTCCCTCCATGGCAGACAATATTCCCCATACTCTTTCTCTACTTTTGGGCATTACGGTTCGCAATACAGACACTGAGAGGTCATCATGTTTGTTCCGTTATCTACTTTCGGCACACACCTCCCATCTTGACTGATTCCTCCAGCCATCATTTTCTTAGTGATCCCTTCTCTATTCCATCTGCCTTCTCCCCTCTGCTCATGAAGCAGGCTTTCAGCTATGGGGCAATCTCCCTGGCCCTTGTATCTACTGTCCTTGGGTGTCAGCCTCATGTGATGTTACCCTACACTCCACAAATGAGTGCAGTCCCTCTATGTCTGTCCCTCTCTTTCTGACTCATTTCACTTAACATGATACTCTCCATGTTTATCCATTTATAAGCAAATTTCATGACTTCATCTCTCCTAACAGCTGCATAGTATTCCATTGTGTCAATGTACCAAAGTTTCTTTAACCAGTCATCTGTTTTAGGGCACTCGGGTTGTTTCCATATTTTGGCTATTGTGAACAGTGCTGCAATGAATATATAGGTACCAAAGTCATTTCTACTGTGCTCTCTTGCATCCTCAGGATATATTCCAAGAAGTGGTATTGCGGGGTCATATGGAATCTCAATTTCTAGTTTTTGAAGGACTGTCCATATTGTTTTCCAGAAAGACTGGACCAGTCGGCATTCCCACCAACAGTGAAGGAGAGTCCCATTTTCCCCACATCCATGCCAGCACTGGTTGCTTTTGTTCTTTTGAACGTGTGCCAGTCTCTGTGGTGTGAGATGATATCTCATTGTTATTTTGATTTGCATCTCCCTGGTGACTAGTGATGTGGAGCATTTTTTCTTGTGCCTTTTGGCCATTTGTATTTCTTTTTTGAGGAAATTTCTGTTCATTTCTTCTCCCCATCTTTTAATGGGGTTGGAGGTTTTTTTCTTATACAATTCTACAAGTGTCTTGTATATCCCAAAACAGACAAAGATACCACAAAGAAAGAGAATTACAGACCAATATCCCTGATGAACACAGACACAAAAATCCTCAACAAAATATTAGCAAATAGAATCCAATGACTCATCAAAAAGATCATACACCATGACCAAGTAGGATTCATCCCAGGGATGCAAGGATGGTTTAACATTCGCAAGTCAATCAACATAATTCATCATATTAATAAAAGAAATAATAAAACCATATGATAATATCAGTAGATGCAGAGAAAACATTTGACAAGATATAGCACCCGTTTATGATGAAAACTCTCAGCAGAATGGGCATTGAAGGAATTTTCCTCAATATAGTCAAAGCCATCTACCAAAAGCCCACGGCAAGTATCATTCTCAATGTGGAAAAACTGAAAGCCTTCCCTCTAAGATTGGGTACAAGGCAAGGTTGCCCGCTTTGGTCACTCCTATTCAATATAGTACTAGAAGTCCAGGCCATAGCAGTTAGACAAGAAAAATATATCAAGGGCATACAGATAGGAAAGGAAGAGATCAAGTTATCACTATTTGCAGATGATATGATACTATACTTAGAAAACCCTAAAGACTCTACAGAAAAGCTCCTAGAAACAATAAGTCGATATAGTAAAGTGACAGGCTACAAAATCAACACCCAAAAGGCCATGGCTTTCTTATATACAAATAATGAAAGAGAAGAAAGAGACATTTATAAAACAATCCTGGCCGAGATGTGATCCCGGGGGCCGCATGTGTGTGGCCTCCCCTCAGCTGCACGAGTATGACTCCAGAGGCCAGCTAAACTACTTTTAGTATGGGCAGCTCCTTGCAGAATGTCTCCAGACTGAGAATTAAGCCTCGGCCCCATGCCTGCCCTCGCCTTTTTCCTTGCCGGGGGTGAAGGGCACGGTGACCGCCATATTATGAGGACCACAGATGAGAGTTACAAGCTTGCAGTGATCCAATATCTGGAAGAAATTTACCTGGACTTAGTTGATAAAATATAGAAATCCAAAACCGCACAGCTGCATGACCTCATATCTCTTCACAACAGGCCTGGCTCTAGTGGGGAACTCCTAGCAATAATAGTGAGGTTTTTGTTGAAATATTGAATGTAACCAAAGTAAAGAGAAAGTAAAGTGAAATTTATCAGAGAGGGGAGGGTGGGATGGGAGGTATATTGGGTTTTGGTGGGTTTTTTTTTGGTAGTGGCATATGGGCACTGGTGAAGGGATGGTTGTTTCAGCGTTGTATAACTGAGATTTAAACCTGAAATCATTGTAATTTTCCACATGGTGATTTAATAAAATAAAAATAAATAAATAAATAAATAAACAATCCCGTTCACAATAGTACCTCAGAAAATCAAGTACCTTAGAGTCAGCTTAACCAAAGAGGTGAAGGGCCTGTACGTGGAAAAATTACAAAACACTACTTCAAGAAATAAAGGAGGACACTAGGAAATGTAGACACATGCCCTGCTCATGGATAGGTAAAATTAACATTATCAAAATGGCAATACTGCCCAAAGCACTATACAAATTTAATGAAGTCCCTACCAGGATACCCATGACATCTTTCAAAGAAATAGACAAAACACTCCTGAAATTGATATGGAACAATAAACCCCCACGAATAGCTAAAGCAGTCCTTGGAAAAAAGAAGATGGGTGGCGTCACCTTCCCCAACTTCAAACTCTACTACAAAGCAGTAGTAATTAAAACAGCATGGTATTATGATAAAAACAGACCTGCAGACCAATGTAACAGAGTTGAATATCCTGTCACAGACCCCCAAATATATGGCCACTTAATCTTTGACAAAGGAGCAAGAAATGCACAGTGGAACAAGGAAAGCCTCTTCAACAAGTGGTGCTGGGAAAACTAACAGGGTTTTAAAATGGAGCAAATGCCCCAGAACGTAGGAAGTATAAGCACGTTATTGGGATGGTGTGACAGTGGTTCCTGCGAGCAGTGATATGTAATATTCTTTTAACTCCAACTGAGCCAAGACAGAGCTGATAACACACGCAGGGCTTCATAATATCCAGCCATAATAAACTTGGGATGCTTAATAAACACAAAATGGCATGTTGGATTTTGGAAGGGAGTACTTTGGGATCAACATATCCATCCTGCGGAATTTGGTATGTGGGCAGGTAGACATGGCTATTGAAGAGATCCGAGTAGAAGTCGTGAATAATCCTCTCCATTGCCTTCTGGAAGATGTGATAGATCCATCGGGATGTCGGAGGGCAGTCATCTTGGTCTTATGGTTGGCGAAGGACAGGTGGGCATTATGAATACTTTTCCCAGCTTCTGCCGCATCAGCCAACACTGCTGCTCTCTTTGGGGTCTTTCTTTATCACTTCTCTGCATAGCTTTTCGAGCTCGGATGTTAGCTTGTGATTGCCTGAGGCTCATGCCAAACCACGTTGGCGAATGAGCTTGAGAGTTTCCGAAGACAGATGTCTGTTTGTGGCTTTCCCACTCTGGGCATTCCTCGCACAGTCATGGAGGTGCTGAACCAGTCGATTGTATTCCTCCTCGATGTTGTCAATGACAGCATCTTCCCACATTGTTGCAATAGTGCCAAAGAGCTTCCAGTTGGTGGTCATTCTGGGAGTTCTCTTCTTAAACTTAAATGTTGTAGCCCTTTCTTCCCACTCTGTGAAGTAGAATTTTGCATGAAGGAGACAGTGGTCTGATCCCATTTGGAATTTTGGGACAACAGCGACATCGGTCAGGCAAAGCTGCTGATTGAATATGATGTGGTCAGTTTCATTGTGGAACTGTCCACTGGGAGACTCCCATGTCCAACGTTTAGATTCGGCCTTCTGGAACTGTGAGTTACTATGGATGGTCTTGGTCGACATGATGAATGCAGACAGTCTCTCGCCCTGTTTGTTCCATTCTAGGCCATGGGTCCCAATGTGGAGTTCTTCGGGCGACCTTCTTGGTCCTATCTTGGCATTAAAATCACCAACAATGACCTTGTAGAAGGTGTGGTCTTCTTTATAGAACTTCTCCAGTCTATGTAGTACTTTTTAATTTCTTCTTCATCGTAGTTGGATGTTGGTGCGTAGATGACGAAGATAGAAACTGCCGGCAGTGAGCCACATCTATTCAAGCATAATTGTTCGATTCGGGTTGTTAGGTATTCGAATGAATCAATGCTCATGACCAAGTTTGTGTTGACAAGGACACCGACACCACTGATGCCTCTGTTGTTGAATGTTCTGAGGAACAGTTCTTCTCTAGTGTCAAAAATGGCGTGTTGTGATGAATGCCTTCTCATCTTGGTCAGACCAATGATGTCGTACTTGATCTGTGCTTGCACCATCAGGTCCTCGATGGACGCTTCTGATGTTAGCGTGCATGCGTTGAAAGTACAGACAGTCATTTTAGTCCTTCGTTTCAGCAGTCTAGTTCATCTCTGAGATCTTATCAGCCTCTCCTTGCTCATCCTTCTTAACGCTGCCATATTGGGGGCTCTTTCACTGTCAGGGGAATGAGGCCCATTGTTGTGACTGTTTTTGGCATATCAAATATGCCACAGATAGCTTGCCAGGCTCTGCCATGCGGGTGGGATACTCTCGGTAGCTTGCTGGGCCCTCTGAGGGGCCTGGAGGCTTTTAGGGTGGCCTCTAATCACCCTTACAGGTGTTCCCATGGTTCACATCATATTTGAACCTTATAAAATATGGTGCGGTAACTATGGAAAATGGGTACTAAGTGTCTTATGATGTGTCCGGAAGGTGGCCGGGAGCGTGGCGGTGGCTGGGTAGTGGAGGTAGTGGAGGTCGGTCGATGAGGTTTTTACCTGGTGCCGGTAGATAATTTGGTACCTCCACTACCTCCACTACCCAGCCACTGCCACGTTCCAGCCGCTTTCTGGACACTCGGGCCGAACCTCATGCATGAGTGAAGCCCCACAGAACCAGGTAAAGCAGAACTTTGTGACCTTGGACTCCAGGCTCAATGGACCCAGAAACAGATCCTCTGCCTGCTTCCCCCAATCTCCAGCGCCCGGGGATCATGGCTGGGCATAGTTCCCCAAAAATAAAAATTAAAAGAAACTTAAAAGGAGCACTCCACACGCACGTGCATGGATGTCAAAATAAAGTGCACGGTTTGAGCTGAAACGCTGAATGCAGACTAGTTGTCATGATCCCGTGACCGTGGGCCTCAGGATGCGTGGTCAGTCGCAGGGGACACCCAACACCTAGGGCAGCTCTCTTGGTTACAGTTAACACCTCTGGACCTTGACTTTCGAGAACGGCGCATGTGTGTGCCCAGTTGGCCACATAAATATGCAATGTGATAGGTTGTCCTCTTTGTCACAGCAAGGAGATGGGAAAGAATTTGCCAAGGTCATACAAGGTCACACAAGTGCCTGAACCCAGGCAGCTGTCTCCAGAGGGGACAGTTTTAAGCAAAGATACTTCATGTCCTCAGAAGCTCAAACGTGCAGCCACGCCTTAAAGAGACTGTTTCTTACCTAATCACACCTACTACAGAGGTTTTCCTTTTCCACACTACATACCTGAAAAATGATTATGACCCCAGATTTGTATTCTGGTCTCTCGACTGCGGTGGGGGTTGGGGGAAAGGGAAGGGGTTGGAGGTGGGGCTGGGAGATTTCATCAGCCCGATTTTCTCTAACAGCTGCAGAGCCATATGTTAAGTGAATTTAGGTTGGATTGGTCTCCTGTGAACACCAAGTGCTAAAAACAGTATAATTGGAAGCTAGAGTTAATTATTAAGCCTTGAAAATTTTTAGAAAAGAATGCTGGAAAAAGAATGGTCTTCTGTTCTTTTTTTTTTAAAAAAAGGAATTAAAAATTGTTAGTTGGCCTCAACTTACAGAATTCCTCATCAGCATCAAGAAATAGATTTTGAATAATAATCAAGTTGTGGGTTATAAGATAGACCTGCCATAGATCTTTCTAAAGAGCTGTGGATCAATGTAGTCTTCACACGTGTAAGTCCTGGTAAGCAAGAGAATCATCCAGATTCTCAAAGGTCATCAGATAGTGTCTGTGGTCCATGACAAACATGATAAAGTGTGATTTTAACATTCTGCCTCCCACGGTCTCCCACTCAGGCTAAAGATAGGAGCATCGGAAAAATGCATCCCCTTGACTTCAGAGATGAAAAACTGAAGGTGAGGCACGCAAGCTCGTGGGCACCTCACCCCGCAGCAGTGGGGATGCCGTGGGGATGGCGTGACGCCTCCAGCTCTCGCCCTGGTAGCAGCTAAGCGAGGAGCCAGTGGCCTGACCACTTAGCTACCCGACCAGCAATCCCTGCGCCGCGCCCTGGGACTCTGGACGGAGGCTGGGACCTCGGCCATAGCTGGGCTTCTGTCTCTCCCTGTGGCCCGGAGGTACGGCCCCTCCATGCGGCCCTGCTTGTCAGTCTGTCACAGTGACCGTCCAGCCCGTCCCGGGTGCTTCGTGGCTCAGCCGTGACAGCTGCCCTGGAACGTGAGACAGCAGTGCTGGTGTCTGGGGCCGAGAAGACGGCCAAGAACTGTCGCTGGCTCCTGGGGTCATCCCTGAGTGTCAGGGGACTGGAGGTCCGGTGAGCGTGCGGTTCTGAGATGAGAGCAGGCAGGGGGGGCCCAAAGCGCCTAGCTCTGCTTGTGGCGCTGTGGTGTTCTGTGCTCAAGTGTGCGGGGATCCCGAGTGGTGGCGGGGATTGGGCGGGGTCGGCTGCATGCAAGGCGTATGCCCCGTGTGCTCTCTGCTCAGACTCGAGAGTGTGTTTTGCTTCCTGCGGGGGCTGCTCCCCTCAGACACTCCACCCGAGTGTCGGGTGTTGAACACTCAGCAGCTTAGCAATCCACGCTCCCCAACTGAGAGGGAAAGATTGTTGTCCCTTCTCTGGGGCTCCCTGGCTCTCCCCGCCCTCCCCCCTACCCAGCCCGTCAGCCTCTCCCCCAAAAGGAGCTTCGTTGCAGCTACCTGGGGAGCCTTGTGACCCCAGGGAGAGAACAGCGTGAGCACCTACTCTCTCGAGCTAATGAGCAGCAGGACACCGTCCCTCACCTGCCGCCTGCTTTGCTCTGACCGTGCTGTGGACGCTGCAGTCCTGGGCACCTTCATGGCCGAGTGTGGCGGGGAGAGTGACCTTCCCAGAGACACGCCAGAGGGGTGAAGCATCTGTGACCAGCATTGGTGTGAGCCTGCAGCATCTCACTTGCTGCTCTGTAAATTCCAAAGAAATTAGGGACATGCTCAGGTGCAGTTTTGGTATGGAAAGCTGTTTTTCTTTAAGGCCAGGTTTCCCATATAATCTTATGTAGCTTTACTGCAAAGAACTGATAAATGTTATGATTTTAAAATAATTATATTGTTTGGAAATGGAGAACACTTTCGTAGATTACTGAAGTGTATCCTTGTACTATGGAATTATCTGCAGTTTCTCTGAGAATGAAAAAGCTTAATGTTTGAAACGTATCATTTTGCATGGACTTGCTTAAAGTGTTTTACTTACTACTAATAAAAAGTTATAAGAAAAATTATGCTATTGCTTTTCAACCACACCCTTGAATCTTAAGATGCTCTAATACAAACAGAAGATTTCATATTATTGTCTCAAGCATATGATTCTGTTTTCCATCCTAAATTCAAGTTCACCTACCACAGGGCAGAAGAAGTAGGAAAGAGAAAAGTTGAAATATATTACTCGTCACTTTAACTCTTAGAAGATTGTGAGCAAAGTAAAACAGAAAGAATGTATAGCACAACTATCACGGGTGTCCTGCCGGGTGCTTGAAAGGATTAAATCGGTTTTAAATAACTGGAAGAACATTTCCTAGAGAATTGCTAAAATCTTAGCACTGAATAGGAAGACATGAGGCCCCAAAATTAAGTGCCTCAAATATTTTCATAAAATCCCACAATATATGCTGGATGGATCAGCATAAAGTGGAAATTCCAGCCAGAAAATAAACTGGTCTATGCAGAGAAGTAAATATTTTTTTTTATTTTATCACCATGTGGAAAGTTACAAAGTTCTCAGGTTTATGTCTCAGTTATACCGTATTCAAACACCATCCCTTCACCAGTGCCCATATTCCACCACCAAAATCCCCAGTATACCCCTGCCCCCCACCCCAACTGTATAACTGATGAATTTCAGAGAAGTAAATATTTTGTGAACTCCACACCTGGGAGGCGGCCGGGGGCCGGGACAGCCCGAGGTGCCGGGACCTTCCTGCATGTCATTTAACAGAAATGCACGCGTGTTGGTCTCACCTCTGCTGTGCTGGCCGGACTCGCCTTGTCCAAAGTGGAGTGTTCTGGATCTCCGGTTCAGTGGACCTCGTTTCTAAACTGCAGCCACACACACTCTCCATCCCAGTCACGGACTCCAGCACGATGTCCAGGGACATTTCTGACGCCTAGAGGGACAGAGGGGGGCACCCCTCAGGGAGGCCAGGGAAGTGCAGGACATCTGCACTGACCACGGACTGACCCCATCCAGAGTGCTGAGACTTTACCTGCATCGCAAGGCCACCAGGAAAACGCCAGTTCTCCAAACCAAACTATTGGCCTCAAGTCAGTCCACAGGCTGCCACTTCCCTCCCTAGACACCTCTCAAGGCAGGAAAAAAGGTTTGAGAATGATACCCAAGGACAGTAGGAGCAAGGGCCAGGAGGATTGGTCCGTGGTTGGAAGCTGGCCACAGTGGGGGTGGGGGTGGAGGGCAGTTGGGACAGAGGAGGGGCCACGGGGACGGGGACGGCTGGAGATGATCGCTCGGGGCAAGAACCAGGTGCGGAAAGGAGGTAAAGGGATATACGTGATGACCTTTCCGTACCTGTGTTGCTAGCCAGAGAGACAGAGAGAGACAGAGAAACAGAGACAGACAGAGAGAGACGGAGAGAGAGAGACAAAGAGAGACAGAGACACAGAGACAGAGACAGACAGAGACAGAGACAAAGAGATACAGAGACACAGAGATAGAGACAGCCAGACAGAGAGACAGAGACAGACAGACAGAGACAGAGACAAAGAGACAGAAAGGCAGAGAGACAGAGACAGAGAGACAGACAGAAACAGAGAGACAGAGATAGACACAGAGACAGAGAGATAGACAGAGAGACAGACAGAGAAGGAAAGCCCTGCCACAGAGGCAGGTGGGGGTGGGGCAGGTGGGGGCAGGTGTTGGTGAGAAGGAAACTGGGCGATTGGGACATTGGCGGTGGGATGAACACCAGTGGACGGACGGTGTTGGAACATTGTAGGGCTGAAACTCAATTATGAACAACTTTGTAGCTGTGTATATCACGTGGTTAAATTTAATAAAAAAGACCCCCATAAACTCTGAAATTGAGACTGAAGATTTCAAGGGTAGAGACTGTGACCACCGAACAGTAAATCAGAGACACTTTACACCTATTTTCTGACTCCTCCCAGAAAACATCTCCCAGGAAGCGGAGTGGTCCCTCTGGTATAGTAACTGTCGTGGGACAACTCAGTGGAGTAACAAAACGTTTGCTCTCAGCCTGAGCACCCGGCAGGGAGCCAGCAGCTCCCAGACGACAGTGGGTTCTGGGTGAAAACCTGGGCGTCTCATCAGCGGTCCCGTGCTGGCTTGCTCATCCCAGGGCAGACGGGCTGCATATCCTCGCGAAAGGCCCGTCCACGGGGAAGTTCCAGAAAGAGCCGAGCTGCAGCTTATGTCAGCAGAACTTTCCCAGAGCAACTTATTCCACAGAAAATGACCCCAAATGTTCCCAAGCCAAATTGAGAGCGCCAGAATCTGATGGATTAACACACTCTGGTGATCACTTGTAGAATTTCCCTTTTGCTCTGTGCAATGCTGGGTTTATAGAAATGAAAATACAACTACAGGTTAGGGAAAAGTAATCGCAAACTCATTCATATGGAAGGGCTTGATTCAGACGATGTAAGAAACCCCACGAAACTCCAGAAAAAGAAGGCAGAAAATCCAATCAAGAAGAAACAAAATATTTTCTATCAGACACATTACCTATAAATAAACAGCGATGCAAAGTTGCCTACGTTTCTAGACACCAGGCGAATGCTAATTAAAATGATTATGAGGTTGCATTTCTCACTAACAGTAGATGTCATTGAGCAAACATATAAATGCTCATGAGTTGTTCAGTGACTGGGATTCTCATCTCCGGGAACCCAAGATTCTCCTACAAACGACACGACAACTCACACCCGAGGGTCCACTGAAGCCTTGTGGGAGGATTTGGTACGACCCCTGCAAATCCGTGTCTCTCCATGTGTGGGTATGTTGAAATGCCATTTTTTTGTTCTGCTTTTTGGGTCACACCCAGCAATGCACAGGGGTTCCTCCTGGCTCTGCACTCAGGAATTAATCCTGGCGGTGCTCGGGGGACCATATGGGATGCCGTGAATCAGACCCAGGTTAGCTGTGTGTAAGGCAAATGCCCTACCAGCTGTACTATCTCTCCAGCCCCAAAATGTCATTTTTAAAAAATAATAACCACAAATTTTATAATCTTTTCTCAGTAAACAAAACTTTTGTCCTTTGATGGCATCTGTGAACACTTCCTTCAAACACATCACTACCATCCAGACAACCATACAACAGTCCCCTTTTTCCTTTTGAGTTGGGTTTTTCTTTATAAAATAAGTACAGTTTAATAAAATTTAAAAGTGCATTAAATGGAACATTCTAAGCAAACCATAAAACTTATGGTATATAGATTTGACCAATGATGATGGTGAAGAAAGTTTGTGGGAATGTTGGAGTGACAGAAGTCCCACGGAGGTGTGGGATGGTTGAAACCAGAGGACAAGCACACAGAAACCCCATCTACAGGTCTAGATCAAGATCCCTCTCTGAACCCTGTGTTTCAAGGCTTTAGCACCAAATGACCAGCCATGGAATGTGAGACACATGATTTGGATCCTATGATACTCAATTTAAACTCTTTATGTTGAAGTTAAAATCCTTTTTTTTTTTTTTTGCTTTTTCGGTCACACCTGGAGATGCTCCTGGCTCATGCACTCAGGAATTACTTCTGGTGGTGCTCAGGGGACCATATGGGATGCTGGGAATCGAACCTGGGTCCGCTGCATGTAAGGCAAATACCCTACCCACTCTACTATCGCTCCAGCCCCCAAATTAATTTTTTTAATCTTACAAAAGCCATTGAGATTATTAAACAAGACTGCTTATGTAAAACCCTTATTCAAGCATGTGCCATCCAGTTAAGCACTCTCCAGGTGCGGTAACCCCAAAGCTTATTTTTAGAGCATAGACAAACAAAGCAAGATGGGACCCCTGGCTAAGGAAACAGTCTTCATTAGCTTTTTAGTGGCAATTAATATTAAATCATTGTCATTTGAACATGTGGTTCATATTATGAGATTTTGGAATAGTTGAAAATTTCCCCCGTATAATCACTGTGTGGGGAGAAATGACTCACAGTTCTCTGAGAAGATAGAAAAAGAAAACACTGCTTACTAGCCCACAGGTGAACGCAGGTGGGCTCTGTGAAATGACCCTGAAGCTCTTAGGGTCTGTAGATGCAGGGCAGATCCCTGCTTAGAGAGCAAGTGGATCTCTGCTTAGAGAAGCAAATAGATCCCTGCTTAGAGAAGCAGGTGGATCCCTGCTTAGAGAGCAAGTAGATTCCTGCTTAGAGAAGCAGGTGGATCCCTGCTTAGATAGCAAGTCGATCCCTGCTTGGAGAAGCAGGTGGATCCCTGCTTAGAGAGCAAGTCGATCCCTGCTTGGAGAGCAAGTCGATCCCTGCTTAGAGAAGCAGGTGGATCCCTGCTTAGAGAGCAAGTAGATCCTGGCTTGGAGAGCAAGTAGATCCCTGCTTAGAGAAGCAGGTGGATCCCTGCTGAGAGAGCAAGTAGATCCTGGCTTGGAGAGCAAGTAGATCCCTGTTAGAGAAGCAAGGTGGATCCCTGCTGCTGGTGGATGCCTCCTTCCCTGCAGTTTAGCGGGCTGAGCACAGAAGCGCTCCGAGTGAGTTCATAGTCGCTTGGACCCCTTGCCTCGCTCTGCTCTCATCTGACAGCAACGCTGCAGCCTGGCTGCTCAGACAGCTGCCAGGAGCCCAGCTCCAAGGACTCGCTCTCACACTCTGACCTTCCCACACAGCCGGCTCGGCAACTGGCCCCCAAGATGACAGGTGTGAGAGCCGCTGACACCGGCCCTCGCCGGACCCCGTCACTCCAGCCCTTGGAACCCCGGGGCCCAGCTGCTCTTTCCAGCTGCTTTGCTCCTGCCTGGAATTCTCTCCACCGAGTCCCGTTTTCTTGGCCTGAGAAGGTGACAGACCATTTTGTTACAGGACAAAAACCCTGTGTGAACTCCGTGCCTGTTTTCCAAATAGAAGCAGCAAACCCCCAAGACTCTTCCTCGGCCACAGGACTCCAGTTCTCTGGGCGCCTGGGTGCTCCCCGGGAATGTCCGGGCGTGGCGGTCCTGTCCCTGGAGAATCACTCCATCAGGAAATTCAGGGCCTGGACCCAGTGCTCCGAGTGACGGTCAGGGCTAGAACCCGGGAGACTGTCCCCCTTGATTAGGGGCCGAGTTGCCCACCTGGCTGCCCCTTGCCTCATCAGTTCCCAGCAAGGATGGAAATTCGGCTCTGGGGTGTGTAGGTGAGGGAGGCTGGCGGCCTGCCTGTAGGAGTCTACGCCCCCTTCCAGTGGAAAGCGCAAATAATCAGTCTCACACTCAACATTTGTGACAATTCTTACCCGGGCTTCTGCGGAATGGGCTACTTGCGGTTAACACACACGAAGGCACCAGGTTTCTACCCCGCTGCATTTGCCCCCTGTCAGATTTATAGCCTGAGATCAGCACCCTGCTCTGGAACACTCTCGCCGCTGTGTTCTTTGCATGGGTACACTCGCTGTATTCGGTGAACCACAACAAAGCCAAAGCAAAGTCCAAGCTAAATTGCTTTCCGGGGATGCTGACTGACTGAGAAGTAGCTGTGTGAACCCCTGTCCATGCACGGGGCTGCTGGCTGTTAATTGCCTCAGTGATGAATAGGGAGCCGCAGGCTGAATCCACCAGAACAAATCGGCCTCTTTCAAGTACATTTTTCAAACTTCCTCGGGTTCCATGGGCCCTCGAGGACCGAGTGAAGAAATGTCTTCCCTTCCCCCAGAAAACAAATGTAGAGTTAAGAAATCAGATGTAAACTTATTTATTATAAGTGGGTTCCCACTAAGGGAAGAAAATGATTCTTTGGATAGTAATGGATGGTATTAGAAGTCTTAAATTTGGACCTAGATTTTTTTTTTAATTTCCATATAAAAAGAATGAGATGTGTTCCCAAACCAATGTCTGTTCTTTTACCTTTTTATTTTTTTTTCTTTTACCTTTTAAAAAAAATCGTATTAAAGAACTGTGATGTATAGTTATTGAGTTGGGTTGAGTTTTAGGCACATATTTCAACACCAATCCCACCACCACTGTGAACTCACCTCCACCAGGGCTCCCAGATTCCCTCCCCACCACCCCCACTACCCCCCATCACCCTGACAGGCACCCTACAGAGTTTGGTGGCTGCAGCTTAGATCTGTGTCTTCAGTGTGGCTGGGTGTGTGGCTGGTCTCTGGTCTACCCCTCACCCTGTCACCGGTATTACTGCAGTCCTGGTGTGTGTTCACCCAGTACTTCCTGTTCTCTTCTCCCCGCTTCTTTCTTTCTCTGTCCTTGTCCCCAATAAACATGGGGTCAAGGGTTGATTTAGGCCTCCCCTGTTTACTGCCATACATTTCCTTATCCTGTATTCTGTCTCCACAGATGAGATCAGCCTGTGTTGGTCCTTCTTCTTCTGGCTCACTTCACTCAAACTGGCATGTTCCTGTGCCAACTATGGGCAGCAAATTGCATGATTTCCTCATTCCTCATAGCTGCGTAGTATTCCACTGTGTATATAGACCGCATCTTCATAAACCATTCATCTGTCATTAGCAGCTGGGTCGATGGCATACCTTGGCTATTGGATGGGGTGCAGTAAATAATGGTGTGTCTCCAAAATATGTCCTTTGGAGAGTGTTTTTGATGCCCTGGGGGTAGAAGCCCAAATGTGGGTCATATGGCAGGTCGTTCTCAGCTTACTGAGACTCTCCGTCCTGTTTTCCATGGAGGTTGTACCAGACAACATTCCTTTCTCACCACATCCCCGCCAACATAGATTGTTCCTGTGACCTTCGATCTATGCTACCCTCGCTGCTGTGAGGCGGTATCTCAGTGTCGTCTTGATTTGGGCTTTCCTGATGCTCAGTGGTGAGAGCCTGTGGCCACAACCTGTCCTCCTCTGAGAGGCGCCTACTCCCTTCCTCCCCCCATTTGTCAGCAGGGTTTTGAAATTCTGAGGGGTTGATTTTTGTGAGTACTCTAAAGATCCTGGATATCAGACCCTCATCCAATGTATTGGATGCAAATATCGAACATCGGCGCTTGCTGTGGGTCGGAACCATCTCACGAGTCAGTTCCCTAGTACTTGGTACAAGTACTGATGAAGAACCCAGAGGGCTGCCGCCCAGCACTCCTGATGCCCCTTTCGAGTGGGCTTTCTCTGAGTGCCCGAGGGCAGGCGGGTGCCTCCGGGCCTTGACCTTCCCCAGAGGGCGCTCCTGGCTGCCGAGTCCCCGGGTGGCTCCTGTTCCCTGTGGTCCCCGTCTGGACGGGGCAAAAGGAGGTGACTCGAGGCGAGTGGCACTGTGCTTCGGAGGGGCCTCCCGTGTCCCTGGGCAGCACCTGGGCCCCCACGCCTGCTGCCTGCGTCTGCACCCCCGTTTCCGGGTGAAGCGTCTGCGGCTCGCCTGGGCAGCGGGGAAAGAAGTGGCTCAGAGAGCAGCACCCGTCCCCGTGTTTCTCCCTCCCGGTCCCCAGCACCTAGGGACGGGCCAGCCCCGTGCCCCGCTCCCTCGGGTCCCCTTCCTGCGAACCAGCTGAGGCTCAGAGACACGGGGAACTAGGGCTGTCGCCGAGGGCACAGGGCAGTGGCTGGGCTCAGTCCCCGGCCTCCCCTCGCCCCGTGCGGGGCCGTGGGAATGGGGCCCCCCCAGCTCCCCGGGATAGGGCCGGCCCCTGGGTGTGGGCTGGGCTGTGCCGTCCGCGTTAAGATCATCTCGGGCCAAGTCTCTCTTTTTATTTGTCTCTGTTCTTGTCATTGTGTCCCTGAAGTTCATGGGAGACCCCACGGGAGACAGAAGCCCAAGCCTGTGTGGCTCTGCCCCTCTGCCCCCGTGCATTGACACTTCCACACAGCGTTGGTAGCAGGAGCCAGTCCCCGAGCCAGGAGCCGGAGACACACACTGGGCTGCCCAGTTACTCCTCCCGCTCTGCGGCTGGATGCGTTTCCACAGTTGCGGAAACACTGCTAAATGCCAGCCTGGGTTGTGGCCACCCCCTCTTAAACTGAGTGACAATTCTGAAACCAGCCCCTCGTCTCTCTGGTCCGTGGGTGCCCTTCCCTTGGGAGGGGTTCAGCACTGCCCCCCAGTGGGTCCATCCTTGGCACTTCCGCCAGCTCCTTCCCTGCTGAGCTCGCCTCAGTTTAACCTATAAACGGCAACTGTCCGTACTGGGAGCTCGGGCTCAGCCCAGGGCTGCAGTCAGCGCGGGCCCCCACGCCGGTACGTGCGGGACATCACACACCGCCCCTGCGGTGTGGCACAGGTTCCGTGAGACTTGGACTGTGAATCACACAGTGCCCTGGGAGCTTGGGAGCACCCAGGAGGAAGCAAGCGGAGTCACACAGTGCTCGAGGGGGAAGCCGCAGGGCCCACAGTGCGTCCCGCTCTCGGGGCGTGGCTCCAAACACTGTGTCCATCGCTCGGATTTTGCATCCATCACCCCTAATGCCTTTAGGTTTGCCCCAGGTACTAAGCGTTTCGCCATCTGCTCTTCCACCAGTGCTCACGCCATACACGTCACTTAGCGTCTGTGGCCTTAAAACTGGAGGGTGTTTAAAGTATCGCATGCTGCACAGAAGTCTCATTTTCTTTAAAAAATAAAACAGCCCTTTGCTCTGGCACTGAGGGACAACTGGTGCTCAGAACCCCTTGCTCACAGGGCAGCCGGGAGCAGCTGAGCCTGCTGTCTCCAGGCCAGCTGTCCCCGGGGTGATCTTAGCTTCACACACTCTGGGTACAGGAGGCAGGAGCACGGATGCAGCGACAATTTCCGATGGGGATGGTGGAAAGGGAATTAGGCCTTACAAACATTTCCCTTAGGAGGGCTCCGCCAGCAGTGCTCAGGGCCTCCTCCTCGCTCTCAGCCCGGGGAGCACTTCTCTGGTACCCAGAAGAAGGGCTCTGGGGCTGAGCATCAGCCCTGACCAGCTTGTGTGAAGCAAGCAACAACTTCTGGACAATTTCTCTGCTCTCCCCTCAAAACATTCTTTTCTGTTTCCTGCAAATAAGTAAACCCTAACACAGATGCGTGTGCCCAGGAACCACCAAGACCCACTTTTGATGATTTAAACCCTAGAGACGGAGTCCCTCCCTCCCTGCTCAGCCCTGTCCCAACAGTCTAAGCCCAGGATCATGACAGTCCCGGTGAGGAAACATAAAGCATACGTGTTCAGTTACTGTCTTGTTAAGCCGGCCGCGATCTCCCCAGAGGAATCCACGAAGTCAAGTGGTGATGCAGTAAGCAGAGGGTCTTTACTGGCGAGCTCGACTAGGACTCTCATCCGGCTCACCGGCACAGTGCCAGCCTTCTCGGAAAGAGCGGCCCGAGTCTCAAAACTGAGGGGCTTTTATACCACAACGTTAGGTAGTAGAGGCTTTCCGCAGACTACCCTTTTGGCTGCAGTCTGAGGGGCTTTTCACTACTTGTACTTAGCTGATTGTTATCAGTCGGAGCTACATAGGGGGTTGCATAAGAGTTACATAAGGGTTCTGGGGCTGGAGCGATAGCACAGCGGGGAGGGCATTTGCCTTGCACGCAGCCAACCTGGGTTCGATTCCCAGCATCCCATATGGTCTTCTGAGCACCACCAGGGGTGATTCCTGAGTGCAGAGCCAGGAGTAACCCCTGTGCATCGCCAGGTGTGACACAAAAAGAAAAAAAAAAAGAGTTACATAAGGGTTCTAAAGGGGGCTTCCCTACCTGCATCTGATTGGCAACCGTTAGTTGACCTCACCGTGGGTGTCTCACTTCAGGGCAATCATGACTCAACTCCAGGAATCTGCTCGACTGCAGGAAGTCTGGAACTGAAACCCAGGCCCGGCTTCTCCTGGCTTATTTACGAGCCTGTCATGGCGCTGCCTTTGCGTCTCTCTCCGGCTCTGAAGAAGACAGGTTTGGGGCTGGAGAGACGGCACAGCAGGCGAGGCTCTGGCCTTGCACGTGCTGGGCCGAGATCAGTCCCCGGCGCGGCCTGTGGTGCTCCAAGCTCCGCTGAGAGCGATCCCTGGACACGGAGTGGGCGGTAGCCCTGAGCGTGTCCCTTCAGAAAGGAAGGAAGCGTTTACTGGCAGCTCACTGGGGAACATTCTCACAAATTGTGCAAAAAATGTAAAAACAAAACACACACTCCAGTCTCCAGTTGGTACTCTATTTGAAGTAAATAATTCATTAAGTACCCAAAAAAGTGTTCAATGCAGAGAAAAATAAAGTTCTAAGGGAAAGCAAGTGGGCCTTCGGGTTACAGAAACGGGAAATGCTGATGTAGCACCTGCTGCTTCAAAGCAGGGCGCCAGAAAGAGCACGGAGATTTTTTATTTTATTTTAAGTTTTTATTTTATTCATTTATTCATTCATTTATTTATTTTGCTTTTTGGGTCACACCTGGCGATGCATAAGGGTTAACTCCTGCCTCTGCACTCAGGAATTACTCCTGGCAGTGCTCAGGGGACATGTGGGATGCTGGGAATCGAACCCAGGTCGGCCATGTGCAAGGCAAACACCCTACCCGCTGTGTTATCACACCAGCCCCCCAGAGATCATTTTTATAAACTTAATTCACAGAAGGAAAGACACTCAAGTCATATGTTGTCCATTTTCCCAATGCTTGTGTCTTAATATCAGTATTCCACATGAGCAAATACTATCATAGCATTAACTTCCCAATATTAGAACACATTTTAAAATTGTTTATTTAAAAATTATAAGCAGCTTGTTCTCAAAAAGTGTAAATGTCGGGACTGGAGTGATAGCACAGCAGGTAGGGCATTTGCCTTGCATGCGTCTGACCCAGGTTCGAATCCCAGCATCCCATATGGTCCCCTGAACACCGCCAGGAGTAATTCCTTAGTGAAGAGCCAGGAGTAACCCCTGTGCATCACCAGGTGTGACCCAAAAAGAAAAAAAAAGTCATTCTTGGGCCAGAGAGATAGACAGTGAGTAAGACGCGTGCCTTGCATGCGGCTGACCAAGGTTGGAGCCCCAGCACCCCAGCTGGTCTCCCAAGCACTGCCAGGAGTGATCCCCGAGTGCAGAGCCAGGAGGGACCCCTGAGCTTCTCCAGGCAAGGCACAAAAACAAAAACATAATTCTAGGGGTTGGGGAGAAGAGCAGAAGAGCATGTGACTAGGGTGCTTAACTTCCTGAGATCGAGAAAGGGAACACCTGGGCCCCCCCCAACACACATTCCAGGAAACAGCACCTCCAGGGTGGTCACAGGGAGAGAGACTGTTCTAGCGACATCTCGTGAAGGCAAGCTGCTTAACATCTTAACATCTTTAGTAACACTGGAAGTTCTTCAGTGTTTCATACATGAATCACCGTTATCACAAATGATAGCATCGAATTTCAATAATGACAAATATATCATTACGCTTCTATTTATAAGGAAAATCAGCTTATAAAGATATAAGGAGATGGTAATGTCTAATGCATCCTAAAAACTTTATTTGACGTGGATATTAATATTTAAGATATTAATTGTACTCAGATAGATCATGTTAAAATACCGTTAAGATACAAAATAGTAATCATTTTGAATGTCACGCTACTATGATAAGTAATTATGGTAGTAACTTCAAGTTTCAAATCATGGATTATTGAGCATTTCAAGGAATACCAGGTATGACATAAACTAAAAAAAGATTCTTAATAAATATACATTTATATAGATATATGTTTGATATATTTATTCTAATATATTTTCATGTGCATTTAATGTATCAATTTTATGTTTTAATGTAGAAATATTTCTTTGGTGTCAGACTCTTTGTATCAGCAAAACTGCTAGTGACTGATGTGGACAGCTTCAGCCCTTCCCTGCAGAGGATGGAAACTGGGACGGCCTGAAACCAGACAGGTGACTCATAGGTAGGCTGTTTACAAGGAAAGACCTAGAATTCTTGACACCCCAGGAACTATCACAGGCTTCTAGAACATTCTGCATTGGCCAAGTCTTTGCTCTAGTGTCTCTCTACCTGTTCTTAAGAGGCTGTAGGAGAAAGTCGTAAATATTCTGGCAGGGTTCATAGCTATAAGCATTTCTCGCCCTGGGTCAGCCCCGAGGGCTTCAACATGGGACAGTCTCTCCAAGCCCAGAGCCCCCCGTCTCCTGGGATGTTCGTGTGACCCTGTGCTGAAGGCGTGGAAGGCCAGTTTGTATGAGGATGTCAGGATCACAGAGGTGATCTTTGCTTATATGTTAAAAACATGGGAAACTAACATAGAAGCCTACACAGCTTGATAAACAAAGAAATTAGCACAGAAGGCTCAACTAGGAGTGACAGCTTAGTAAGCCCTCAGACAGGGACTTAATGTCCCCATAATGACACAACAATTTTCACAAATTTTCTTTTACTGAATTAGTTGAGTTTTTTTTTTCATAATTACATTAGTCATTTAGTTGTAACAAGCAAACTAGAATAAATGACCGTGTGCCTGCGAAGGGTTCAGGCACAAGGGTGGTGTTGGGACACTGGGGACAGGGACGGAGGAAGGTCACACCCGTGGTGGAATTGGTGTTGAAATACTGAATGCCTGTAACGAGTGCATCGTGAACAACTCTGTGAACTGTTTCAATAAGGGGGGAAGATGGAGACGTTTCCAGAGGAGGACCAACTGGCCATATTAAAGCTACAGAACGAATGGAAAGTAAGAGCGAACTGCTTCCAAGCTGTCCTGGTGAGGTGGAGGGTGGGGCAGGGGCACCAGGGAAGTCAGTAAAGACAATTAATCTAAAAAGTCTTGGGGACATGGGGGAGAGCGAGTCAGAGAGAAGGTGGAAAGGACCACGGGGCCGGGCAGCAGCACTTCAAAGGGAGCCCGGGCCCAGAGGCACGCTCCTGGGCCCACACGCCCACCAGCGTCGACATACACGAATGCCAGTTATTCTCCCGCCCTGACCCATGCCTGGGAAGATGGCAGGAAGGCAGCGGTTCTCACCCACGTGGTGTGAGAACAAAGAAAAGCCAAAGAGATAAAGAGACAGGTGCAGGGTTAAGGGCCTTGAGGGGTTGCCTGCTGCCCAGTAGGGGTAGGGCTAGGGTTAGGGCTGTTAGGGTTGGGGTTGGGACTAGAGTTAGGGCTAGGGTCACAATTAGGGTTAGGGCTAGGGTTAGGGGTTAGGGTTAGGGTTAGGGTTAGAATTAGGGGTTAGGGTTAGAGTTAGGATTATAATTAGGGTTAGGACTAGGGTTAAGGTTAGGGCTAAGGGTTAGGGTTAAAACTAGGGTTAGGGTTAGGGTTATAGTTAGGATTATGGTTAGAGTTAAGTTAGGGTTAGGGTTAGGTTTAGGATTAGGGGTTAGGGTTAGGATTATAATTAAGGTTAGGACTAGGGTTAGGGTTAGGTCTAGGGTTAGGGTTAGGGTTAGAGTTAAGGTTAGTTTTAGGGTTAGGGTTAGGGTTAGAGTTAGAGTTAAGTTAGGGTTAGTGCTAGGGTTAGGGTTATGGTTAGGGTTAGAGCTAGGGTAGTTTTAGGGCTATGGCTCTGGTTAAGGTTAAGGTTAGTTTCTGGGTTAGGTTTGGGTTCATACAGCAGTAGAACTCCAGAGACAGAAGCAGCAGTAGAGCCTTGTGGACATCCATGGACAGGACATAGCCATGAGGCCAGACACAGGCCCATGAAGGGCTCAAACTTCTTTCCTGAAGCCAGTGACTCTAACTTCAGAAACATCTGGAATTTCCTCTTCCGGAGTGTGTACAAACTCCCAGAACCCGTCAGGAGCTGAGTCAGCGTCACCATGACAGACCCTCACGGAGCTCTCTCGAGGCCCCTCCAAGAGTCACGGGTCCCCGACACCTCTCTGCTGGCCCTCCCCCATTTCAACCTGGATGGTCAGGGAAGCAATACACCTCTATGGGGAGGGACTTGCAGTAGACGGCTGTACTTCTTACGTCCGCCACAAGGAATTCTCGTCCATGAAAACTCACTGGGCTCGTCTTGGCCGAGAGCTCCAGGCTGGAGCCACCTTCAGTCTCTCTTGGCTTCCTACTGGCCAGATCCTGGGCTTGTTGGATGCCCATCCTTGACACCTGACCAACAACCTGCACGGGGCATCCTCACACTCTCCAGGGACCTGTCCCCTTGTATGTGGCCCTCCCTGTAGCAGGACACGTTTACTACAAACAACACTGTGGGAAGAAGTCAAGGAGGGCCACAGCTCTGCCAGGTGTCGCCCACCAGCAGAGAAGAGGCAGAGACTTACTGAGGGTGCACGAGGCTCCTTCATGAGGGACAGAACATGACAGCCCCAAAGTGCGAGGGAACACTCCTTGAAGAGAGGTTCATGTTGTCGGCACTCAGAGACTGGTACCAGCTTTCCTGCTTTTAAGGATGATTGCTGGTGGGTGAGGGGCAGGAAACCCTTAGAATAACCAACTACCGAGAGAAGCAGCCAGGCATTCTGGTGAGCAACGCGGCCGAAGAATGCTCTGGACCCGAGACCGGGCCAGCAACACCAGGGATCCAGATGGAGGAGGTGCAGCCACCACATCTTCTCCAGATGGAGCCCTGGAGACACTGTGCAGCAACTAATACGGCTCCGGGATGCGGGACTGGGACACATCCTAACCTTTTCTAAAAACTGAAAACATACAATCTTTTAATGGAAAACCAATTATCAAATGCTTCCTTAGTAGGGCTGTCTTTCTTGGGGGGAAACTCCAACAACAATAGTGAGTTTTGTGTTGAAATATGGAACGTAATCAAGGTAAAGAGAAAATGAAGTGAAATTCATCAGTTATACAGTTGGGGGTGGAGGGCTGGGGCGGGGGTATACACAGGATTTTGGTGGTGGAATATGGGCACTGGTGAAGGGATGGTGTTTGAATATTGTATAACTGAGACATAAACCTGAGAACTTTGTAACTTTCCACATGGTGATAAAATAAAAATTTAAAAAAAAAAACAATAACCAACTACCTAGTGAATGTTCTTGATGAAAGCCGACATGCCCCCAGGTGAGCCCCTTGGAGGAAAGCGAGTGAGAGCCTGTCAGCTTTACTTATAGTTCGAGTCCGAGAGCTGTGGGGAGCGTCGTCCTGTCAATACGGTATTGATGAGGAGAAATGCAGAATTCATCTTCCTGTCTTTCCTTCCCTACAGATTTCACCTCCGTGATCCTTCAATTATCTAGACACAGAGAAGGGACATTTTTTATTCCCCTATTTCCTGGACATTGAAGTCCAACTATGTCGGGCCCTCCCACCATTTGTCTCCCCTGACACCAGGCAGTCTTGAACATTTGTGTCCATCACTTCACACAGAAGCTCCTTCTCAGCGCAGGGCCCGGGGACAGGCCCTGGCAAGAGGCTCAGTGGCCCCGCGGCCCTGCTCTGATGTTGGGTATAACAACTTGCAGAGGGTTATCTAAGAAAGAGGAGTGACCTGACAGAGGGTGACGCACAGCCAGTCTGAGAAATCGCTCTGCGCTCACACCTTGCGCTCTCCTCTCCGAGGCCTGAATTTCACTCTTTGAACGAGAGAAAAAGTAAATGAGTTTCTTAAGGATCACAGCCCCAAGGTGAGGGAGGAAGGCTGCGGCTGCAGAGGAAGGCGAGGTCTCCTGGTCCCTGGAGGAAGCTTGCCGTTTCCCGGGCAGTAGATCACACAGTGCATCTCGTCGTGTGGGGGGGCAGGGCCTGGACCCCGCACCCCCAGCCCGCTCCTCCTCCGGTTCCCTCTTCATGTCAGCTGCGTGTCACCCTACCCTTCGCTTCTCTGGCCGAGACCATCCAGAGATCAACCAGGTGGGTTTCAAGTGTAGTGACATAGGACTGGAGTGATAGCACAGCAGGAAGGGTGTTTGCCTTGCACGCGGCTGACCCGGGTCTGATTCCTCCGTCCCTCTCAGAGAGCCCGGCAAGCTACCGAGAGTATCCCGCCCGCATGGCAGAGCCTGGCAAGCTCCCCATGGTGTATTCGATATGCCAAAAACAATAACAACAAGTCTCACCATGGAGACGTTACTGGTGCCCACTCGAGCAAATCGATGAGCAATGGGACGACAGTGCATGATAGTGCTACAGACAGTGACACAGTGAATCTCGTAGACAGAAATACCAATAGAGATCATTAACAGGATCTAAAGTGCTCATTTAATCACTCAGTTCTTAATCACTGGTCATTGTTTTCATACCAAATTCTGTGTTTTATTTGGATTTTTTGGTCTTAACTTCCATCTACTATTTCTCCTCTCTCTCTTCCAAAACTTTCTCTTTTTTTTCAACAGCCAACTGTGTTGGTGGGTCCCAGCCCAAACTTGGCTCTTCAGAGCCCTTGTTAAAGATTTCGCAAATGCTAATGTGCGGAGATTTGAGAAAGCTCCGTAAGTACTTACAAATGTATCCGTTTCCTACCTTGGTACTAAAATTTCACTCCTGGATTAGGAGGAGGAAGTGAAGTATCATCCTCAGGACGTGAGGATTGTTTGCAGTATCAGCGTTGTGGGTGGAGAGATGTAGACGCTCTGGTAGAAGGTGTCGTGTTGACACTGTGGGTGTGACACTGCCATGTAACAGTCTTACAAGCCATGGTGCTTCGAATTAAAAATAAAACACAAAGGAAGCTAAAGTGTAGACTTATCAGAGTCTAAGAAAGTTGCAGCTCTGAAGCGGGAGTGGCTGCCGTGGCGAGGAAGAGAATAGCTGCTCATTTTGTGTGCGTTATACTCTAGGTGTGTTTGTCTATCTAATTTAATGTCTGGAACTATTTTTTTCAGAAGATTAAACCAAGACCTAGAAAAATAAAGTTACTTGGTAAATAACCAAATAATAATCAGCTGTCCAACCCGGCCAGTTAGGGCAAAATGAAGATGTTTTATAAAGCCGTGTTCTCTTCAGAATCAGTGTTTACACGAAAACCACTGGCCAACTTGTTGAATTGTATTAGGAGTAGAGGCACAAAGCAGTTTGCATAAAAATGAAATGCTTTTCAAATTACTCTGACTTTTCCTATTCAAACAGCTTGCTCGGACCTAACATGCAGGAAAGGAGTGTAGGATGAGGCTGTTCTTTGGACTCCTAGAATCTGACATAACTGGCAAAATATTCATTCTACCTATTGGACTCATGGAATCTGAGATGGCTGATAAATTTTTCATTCGGCCTATAGGATGATGGCGAAAATTACATACACTTTCTATTAAAGAGCCTTCTCAGATCAAAATGACTTGAAAACAAAGAATACAAAAGAACACTCTTGTTAGAATGGCACAAAGTATTTACTAAATTGCTCTGTATCTAAAGCGGAAACAATCTGGTGACTCAAAACATACACACCGGATGCAACAAAAACCGTCCCTAAAGCAGCTGAGAAGCTTTTGCCCTCCAGGGCGTGGGTCTCCGAGTCAGAGTCCCGCCTGGAGACCCCTCCTCTGGCGGCATCACCCCCTCCTTACAGTGCTGTTCTCTCCAGGTCCTGGTCTGCCTGCCTGTTGAGTTGCAGCCTGTGTTCCTGTACTGCAGTTTTGCTCTGTAACCGACTGGGGTGCCGCACCGTGGGTCTGAGCAGTACACGGAGCTCTCTCCAGCTGGGCTAAGTCAACCCGCTGGGATCTGAAGCTCCCAGAGCAACGCTGGTGCTACAGGTGAATTCTGCGCTCCTGGCATCTCTGTGTCCGTAAACAGGAAGAAAGCAACCGAGAGCGGGAATACACATGGGAAGGGAAGGGCTGTGTGTGTGTGTGTGTGTGTGTGTGTGTGTGTGTGTGTGTGTGTGTGTGACATGAGGCCACCTCCTCAACAATCCTGGCCCTTCAGCTGATTCTAGAAACTCTGTCTCCTCACTTCCTACCTGCCCCCTCTCTCCCTTTCAACCACACCGGGGGGTTCTCGGGAGGCCCTCGGAGCACCCCTGGCTCCTGGGACCACGCAGCAGTGGGGACCGAGCCCAGATCGCCTTCATGCCACACGTCTGCTCTCCCTTTCTCTCTCAGGAAAATCCTCTGCGTTTCTGCCAGCATTTTTCTAATGTGTAGATGATAAATAATAATAATTACCCTTTCCCCCACCACGCTGAGTGTAACTCCTGATGTGACGTATAGACTCGCTGTTTAAAAGTCATCTTGCTTGCCAGTCTTCCCCCTGTCATTCCGTCTTGGTCAGTAGACACATGGGGCCACAGGTGGGTCTCTCCTCTCGTGTGTCCTAAATAGCCTCTTTCACACAGATGAGCAGATGGGCCTGGACCTCTGGCTAAGTGGGCCATTCTTTCCCACTGAACAATAGCACCCTGCTGCTAATATTTTACTTCATGCATATTGGATTGTATTTGGTTTACTATTTAGTCTATTTCTCTATCACTGGGATAACAACATTCCCAGCTGATTCCACTGGTTTTATAGTGTTTCCTGACATCTGCCACAGAGTTTCATTGGGTATTCCCAAAGATCTGCATTTCAGATGAATTTTAAGATTGTGTTGTCCAATTCCAAATGGACACAGTCTGTCGAATCGGCAGAGCAGATGTGACTGAATGTGCGTGTTAAATCAGAGATGTGGACGCAGGGTGTAAATAATGCTCCTGACTGGGATTGGTGTCGTGTCTTTGAAAGTCAGAAATGTTTTTGCTGCGTTATTTCAACGCTCCCGGGCTGCTGAGGTGGAGCCATACTACGAAGGTGCAGCTCTGAGACATCAGAGAGACTCCTGGACACGTGCCCAGGGAGGGGGAGTCAGGCCTCAGAAGCCTCACACAGGCGCGGGACATTCGGTGGGAACTGAGCAGAGCCAAACCCATGCTGTGCCGGGTCCCGCCGAATCACAGCGGGTTCGGTCGCCCACCAAGACACTCTCGGGACCCTCAGGACCCTCGCTCGAAGTCTTCTCATCTTCCTCCTGCAAACCTAGCGGCGCAGCCCTTCCCAACATGCAAGTCGGCGGGGAAGAATCAAGCAGAGTGGGCGCCCCTCGGGGGCCCTGTCGCCCGGAGTGTGTGAGCTTGGGGCCCCTGGAGACGGTGGTGTTTGTCACAGCAAGACACGCAACTGCTCCCGTGCCGTAAAAGCCTGACCTCACGGGAGGCTGCGTCCTAGCTGAGCGCTTTGTCCTCGGTGAGTGAGACTGGCGGCAGCTGAGGGTCACGGCGTCGCTGGTGAGTCACAGAACGATGAAATGGAAGGTTGGTTTTACGGCATCTCATCCCTAATCATGCAATCAATGGCTTGTGTGATGGCGCAGCGTTAAACAGAGCCTCCCATGGAGCTGAGCGTGGGGGGCGCAGGGTCAGCTCTCTCGCGCCGCTTTCTCTCTCGGAGACAAGAGTGAAGCGTTCTCGGTTTCTGGCTGGCCCCGGTCAGATGCGTCCACCCACCCCGGTCTGCCTGGAGCCCCCTCGGAATTACAGCCGCTCTCCAAGGGCAGCCACGGTCTCCTCTCACCCCACCCGCTCGTCTGACGGAGGCTGGTGGCTCCGTGGCCACCCCAGAGAGGCCGCAGCCCCAGGCAGGTGGAACGAGGGTCTGGCCTGCAGCGCGTGCGGGGGGCACATAGGCCGAGGGTCTCGGCCCTGCCGGCCTCGGTGGCTGGGCAGCCTCTCCCCCACAGGCCCGACACTCCCAGAGAGGCCCGTGGTCCAGGCGGCCTGGGCGATGCGGAGGACGGGGCAGGGCCCCCCAGGCGAGGGCAGGATTCCCTGGGGAGAAGGAGCCCCGAAGTTGCTATGAGCCTGGTAGGACCCTCGGAAGAAAACAGGGAAACCAGGAGCTCAGGCCAGGGAAGACCCTCACCCAGCCACAGCAGCAGACCAGAGACGCTCCTGAGACACAGGAGGCCAGGAGGGGCTTCAGAGAGGACCACTGCCACTGCCAACCCCCCGGTCACTGCCGGAGCAGCAGACTCTGACCCAGGTAGAAGCCCCACGTGGGGGCAGGTTGGGGAAACCCTGTGGAGGCCCCTTGGGCAAGGGGAGTGCCAGGCTGCCCCAGCCCGTGTGCTACTTGTGCCCACGTGGCCGAGCGCGTGTGTCGCCCGCATCTCTCTCTTGAGATGTGGACTTTGATGTTCTGTCTCAGGCTGGGGTGTGGGGGAGGGGGTCTCTCCGCCCTCGGAGAAGCCCGGGTTCTCTCTTGAGAGACCCTTTCCACCTTCTCTCTCACTTTTCCTCCTTCCCTTCAAAACCTCCAAATGAAAGCTGCAATTCCACTGCCCGTCCACTCCTGAAATTCCTTTCTGCGAGGAGACCAGAGCCCAGTGACCCTGGGTCTCAGGGGGCAGACGCGGATCGGGAGAAAGTGACCGTCTTTCTCCTCCCCACCTCACATGAGCCTCCCGTGGGGCTCCCCAACGTCAGAAGGGGCCAGACACCCCAAGGCCCAGGCGTGGACGCTCCCCACCACAGGCCGGGCCAGATGCCGTGGTCGCCCGGGGCTGTGAGGGCTCGGGTGCGCAGCCTTCTGGCCGGGGTCTGAGCTGGCCGACCTGCACCCCAACCAGGCCAGCCGTGTGTGCCGCCTGCTTCCCGCCTTGGTCCTCAAGGCCCCCTCCGCCCCTCTGGGACTGCAGAGCCCAAACCCCCTGAGCCCACTCCCGGCTTCGTCTCCTCTGGCAAATGACGCACAGTAGGGCAACCAATGGCATTGGCATGTCAAATGAATAAAACTGGGGCCAGAGCGATAGATAGCATAGCGGGTAGGGCATTTGCCTTGCACACGGCTGACCTGGGTTCGATCCCCGGCATCCCATATGGTTTCCCAGCACCGCCAAGAATAATTCCTGATTGCATGAGCCAGGAGTAACCACTGTGCATCGCCGGGTGTGGCCCAAAAAGCAAAATAAATAAATAAATAAATAAAACTATTTCCTCTCACATGCAGTTCTTCCACGAATGCCCACCTCCTCCCGGATGACAGCTAAACTCCGAGCCTGTCCTCTCTCTCTCCCTCTCCCCCCTCTCCCTCTCTCCCTCTCCCTCTCTCCCTCTCCCTTTCTCCCTCCCTCTCTCCCTCTCTCTTCCTTCCTCTCTCTCCCTCTCTCCCTCCCTCTACCCTCTCTCCCTCTTTCCCTCTCCCTTTCTCCCTCCCTCCCTCCCTCTCTCTCTCCCTCTCTCCCTCCCCCTCCCTCCCTCTCTCACTCCCTCCCCCTCTCTCTGCCTCCCTCTCTCTCCCTCTCTCTCCCTCTCCCCCTCTCTCCCTCTCTCTCCCTCCCTCTCTCCCTCCCTCTCCCTCTCCCTCCCTCCCTCTCTTCCTCTCTCCCTCCCTCTCTCCCTCTCTTACTCCCTCTCCCCCCTTCTCTCCCTCCCTCCCTCTGTCTCCCTCCCTCTCTCCCTCTCTCACTCCCTCTCCCCCTCTCTCTGCCTCCCTCTCTCTCTCTCTTTCCTGCCCACAGCAGCGCCCTGGGGACGAGCTGCCCCGGGCGATTGTCCCCCCCCCCCCCCGGGCAGCATGGGACTAGGGGACACAGGGACGCTGTGGAGCTCTTTCCTCTGCATACATGAGCCAACCTCGGGGCATGCTCCCGTCACAAGCCTTCCTGCTCCAGAACGAGTTCCAGAACGACCCACCCCCCTGGCCCTGCTCTGGGTGCCAATCCCTGCCGACCTCGGCGGCGCACCGTGGCCACTTCCTGCTGGCTCTCAGAAGGATCTAGAAAGTGTTTGCCAGCTCAGGTGCCGCAGTCACCCACCGCAAGTCCAGGCGTTCGCTGTCCAAAGGCCAAGGGTACGAGAAAGGGGTTTTGCCCGACGCGTGGCCTGAGGAAACGGCAAAGCTCTCATCCCCAACGTCCGTCTCCGTGTCAGGCAGAGGCGGCCGGGAGGAAGCCAGCGTGGCAGTGGGTCAGAGACGTCCAGGCTGGGGCCAGCGCGGCGGCCACTGGGTCCTTGTCCAGTGTCAAGACGGTTCACCAACATCCACCTCCGGGGGCTGCACGACCTTCACCCCCAGGGTGTGGTGTTTGCTCCCCCGACAGCCCGCACCCAGCACTGGGCAGGGCTGGACATTGGGCACCCGGCAGGACGGAGACAGGACGCTGCCCTCAGCAGCGGAGAGGTCAGAAGCACGGGAGTGAGGGTGGGCGACTCCGCACCCCCCAGGCCTCAGGGGACCCGTAGCCCGCGCCCCACCACTGCCTCCAGGAAGCTCATCAACCCCAGACTCCGGACCAAGGCTCCAAAGGGATAAAGGGAAAAGCAGCAACACAAAGAAATGTGTGAGTCTAGTGCTCACACAGGAACAGGCCGGCCCTGGGGGCTGGAGCCCGGGGGCGGGGGAGCAGGTTTGGGGGCTTTCTGCTCGCTTGCAGGAAGCAGGATGGGCTCCTGGTGGACTCTGAAACAAGTGCTCTTCCTGAAAAGGGGAAGGTGGGCCAGATGGGCTTGGGGACCCCTGCTGGACAGGGCAGGAAAGCGGGGGTGGGGGGTCAGCCTTCAGGGTCTTCCGGAGGTGGCCAGACGGGTGGGGGTGCTGGGCAGAGACCACACCCCTTCCTCGGTGCAGAGAGCCAGGCCTCGGGGGCGCCGGGTAGGGGAAGCGGGCTTGGTCTCTGCACCCGGCTCCCCGCGGGGACACTGAGCGGGTCCTGCTGCACTTCCGTGTCCAGTCGGGGCCAGGGTGAGGCCCAGGCCCGAGAGGCGGCGAGTGCGGGCAGGGTGCAGGAGGGAGGCGAGCGCCTCTTCAGACACACACATGGGAATGTTCCAGATCCCCAGGTCCCCAGGTCTCCTGCTCCACCTCCCCGGCCCCTTCCCCGGGGCCGCTCAGAGGAGCTCCTGTCCCGGCCGCGGTCTCGCCCCAGGGCTGGCCACTGGCCACCGCGAGAGCCGCTGCCGTTTCCGGAGCGTCCTGCACTTTGGAAGCTGTTTTTCCCACCTGCCGGCTCTCTTTCTTCTAAACTCCACGCAAACGATTGGTTTACCCCCGAGACAATGACTCTGATGGAAAAGAAGGCCACGCTGCGTGCAGCCCGTTACAGGATGGCTTCAGGGACGGGCCGAGAGCCACTCGCCCACTCAAAGCCCCGCGGACACAGGCGTCTGTGCCGACGCTGCCTGTCTCTGCCTCTTAAACAGGGCATCTCTCAACCACTGCTTAAACAACCGAGGTATCCCCCAGAAATGGGGCCACGGGATCTCCGCCTCATTAACTCCGAACTTCCTTTCTAACAGTCTAGGTTCTTTTCTGATGCTCTGCTCTATTTGCACAGCAAACTGGCCGAACCCAGATGACCGAGCACTGGAAACGGAGAGTCTTTCCCGCCCTTAGCTCTGGGTCATCAATACCGTGATGTGTTCGGTGGGGGTGTGTCGGGGGGGTTCTTCCAGCCTATTCAGAATAGTTTAATCAATTTTAAATTTTTAATTGATGGTATTAATAAAAATATAAAAACTGATGATAATCTTTGCAGATAGGAGAGTTTCAAAATGCTAACAATGCAGTCAAAGTATCACTAATCACTAATGGGGGGTGTGTGTGTCTGTGTCTGTGTGTGTCTGTGTCTGTGTGTGTCTGTGTCTGTGTGTGTGTCTATGTATCTGTGTGTGTCTGTGTGTGTCTATGTATCTGTGTGTGTCTCTGTGTGTGTCTCTGTATCTGTGTGTGTCTCTGTGTGTGTGTCTATGTATCTGTGTCTGTGTGTCTGTGTGTGTCTGTGTGTCTGTGTCTGTGTGTCTGTGTGTTTCTGTGATTTCTAGTTGCATTATTTAGACTAAACTGTCCTGGGACTCATTTACAATTTGTTAAACAATATTGGCCAGATGAGCTGTGAACAGCTGGACTCAGATCTCTGGCTTCAGCCAGAGGAAGAATGAGATTGGTCAGGAAACAATGGATTGATCAGGAACAATGGGATTGATCGGGAAATAATGGGATTGGTCAGGAAACAATGGATTGATCAGGAACAATGGGATTGATCAGAAAACAATGGATTGATCAGGAACAGTGGGATAGATCAGGAACAGTGGGATTGATCGGGAAACAGTGGATTGATCAGAAACAATGCGTCTGACCAGGAACAGGGGGTTGTCGGGAGCCAGTGGGCGGGTCCTGGGAGACCAGGGCATGCCAGTCTCCCCTCAAGCTGCCAGCCTGCTGCCACAGCCGGGTCTGCAAGCAACGAGGCGTGTTCCCAGAGCCGGGGTGTCCTCCATGTGGGAAGACGCGGCCCAGGCTTGTCTCCACCGGGAGGACGGCTCTTAAAGCCAACAGCCCCCACCTGCAAGGACTCTGCGGGACCAGGAGAGTGGACGGCGAGGCAGAGTGGCCCCGGCCGGACCTCAGCGCTGGCCAGCAGAGATGCCCTTGCGCTCCCCACCCACTCTCTGCAGCTCTCCCTCTCTGTGGGTCAGAGCCTGGGCATCAGGGGCTGCTTCGGAGTGCCTGTCTGGGGCTCAGAGGGAGCCCTGCCGGGGTTCGGGTGCTGGCATTGCCCGGATCAAGCTCAGCTTTCATCCTCAACAGCACACATGGTCCTCAGGGCCCAGCCAGGAGTAAGCCCCAAGCACAGAGCTGGGAGTGAGTCCCGAGCACAGAGCCAGGAGTCATCCCTGAGCACAGAGCCAGGAGTCAGCCCTGAGCACAGAGCTGAGAGTGAGCCCTGAGCACAGAGCCAGGAGTGACCCTGAGTGAGCACAGAGCCGGGAGTCAGCCCCGAGCTCAGTCGGGTGTGATTCCTAAGCACAGAGCCAGGCGTCAGCCCTGAGCACAGCCAAAACCAAAACCCAAGAAGCACAGAGCGCATGCCAAGGGCGGGGTGGGGCGGGGGTCCGGGTGGAGCGAGCCTTCGTGCTGGGACCTGGCTCTCTCCTGGCTGGACTGTGTCCCGGCGCTGCTGGTGTGGCCGGGCGAGCGCGGCTCCCTCTCTCCTGCTCGTGCCGCAGCCCGATGCTGCACGTCAATGCAGTAGCATCCACCCACCCAGGAAGCCGAATTCCCGTTTCCCCCCTGGAGGCCGCGACTCACGGCGAGAGAAGGCGAGTCCCGTGGCCGGCCCAGGCCCAGGGCCTACCGGGAGCTGCCATCTCTGCCCTCTGAGCCAGCAGGGCCTGCGGAGACTGGGGGCCGCTCTACGGGGAGGGGTGCAGGGCGGGAAGTGCCCCCTGCGCCTGGGCCCTCGCGCCAGTGCTCGAACTATGAGGATGGTTGGAGACGGAGACCCGGGTGAGCAGGGGTGTCGCCCGACCCTCAGGCCCTGAGGATGATCGGGCCTTGTGGGAGGTTGTTCGGACGCCCCACGGCGCTGAGGAATCTGGGTTTGTGCTGCGTGACGCCTGGCGGGTCTGGGTCACGTCAGAGTCCATGAGCATGCGGCCACTCAGGGTGTCGGCAACTCGGTCTCTCAGGAAACCCCAAGGCTCCGGGAAAGACCCAGACGGACAGACAGACAGACAGACAGGCAGGCAGACAGACAGACAGACAGGCAGACGGACAGACAGACAGGCAGGCAGGCAGACAGACAGACAGGCAGACAGACAGACAGACAGGCAGACAGACAGACAGACAGGCAGACGGACAGACAGACAGGCAGGCAGGCAGACAGACAGACAGGCAGACAGACAGACAGGCAGACAGACAGGCAGGCAGACAGACAGGCAGACAGGCAGACAGACAGACAGGCAAACAGGCAGGCAGACAGACAGACAGGCAGATGGACAGACAGACAGGCAGACAGACAGACAGACAGGCAGACGGACAGACAGACGGACAGACAGACAGACAGACAGGCAGATGGACAGACAGACAGGCAGACAGACAGACAGGCAGACAGACAGGCAGGCAGACAGACAGGCAGACAGGCAGACAGACAGACAGGCAAACAGACAGGCAGGCAGGCAGGCAGACAGACAGGCAGGCAGACAGACAGGCAGACAGACAGGCAGGCAGACAGACAGGCAGACAGGCAGACAGACAGACAGGCAAACAGACAGACAGGCAAACAGACAGGCAGGCAGGCAGACAGACAGACAGGCAGACAGACAGACAGGCAGGCAGACAGACAGGCAGGCAGACAGACAGACAGACAGACAGGCAGACAGACAGACAGACAGGCAGGCAGACAGACAGACAGGCAGACGGACAGACAGACAGGCAGACAGACAGACAGACAGGCAGACGGACAGACAGACAGGCAGGCAGGCAGACAGACAGACAGGCAGACAGACAGACAGACAGGCAGACAGACAGGCAGGCAGACAGACAGGCAGACAGACAGACAGACAGACAGACAGGCAGACAGACAGACAGACAGGCAGACAGACAGGCAGACAGACAGACAGGCAGGCAGACAGACAGGCAGGCAGACAGACAGACAGACAGACAGGCAGACAGACAGGCAGACAGACAGACAGGCTTCCCGCTGTGTGAGGGGCAGCCAGGCGCCCGGACGCGTGCACAGGGGGGTCAGGGCGGATTCAGCCGGAAGGAAGCTTCCCCCGGAGAAGCCAGAAGCCCAGCCAGCTGGCCACTGCAGACAGTGCTGGCCCCAGGCGCCAAGGACCCTGGTGAGGCGGGGGGGGGGGGGGGGGGGCAGGGGGCGTGTGGACGTCCTCACGGGGGTCCCCACAGCTCTGAGCTGGAAGCCCGAGGAACTGCACATCAGGTCTCACTCCCGCTTCCCTGATCTCGCCTCTGCTAAAGGACTGGACATGGGGACTGGACACAGGCCCCGGGGCCCTGAGGGAACAAACACCCTTGAGCCTTTGGGCTCACGGCTGGGAAGGCCTGAAAATGGCCACAGAAGTTGGCAACTGGGAGATGTGGGCCCCGACTCTGAGAGGCGGACAGCACCGGCTCTGCGGGAGCCCCCGGGCCTTGGCTCGTGACGAAGTGAGCGAGAGAGAGCGCAGTGCCCTGCCCTCGGGGGTCTCGGGCCGTCGTCTCCTCTTGGGCGTCTTCATGCCTGACAAGGAAGAGCCCGAGACCCCGACCCAGCCCCGGTGACAGTGGATTTGGGGCTGCTTCCCCCAAAGGGCCGCGCCTCTCCCTGACGCTCAGAAGCGCCTGCCCGGGCCGGAAGGCGCCTCCCGGAGGCAGGATTTCACTGCACAGGTTTCTGGCCTCTGCTTTGACGCCCTGGCTCTGGTCCTTCACTGCACTTCTGCCCGAGTGTGCGGGGAGCACTGTGAATGGAGCCCGGCCGCTTCCCTGGCTGGTGCCTGACAAGCAGGGGGAGGGTCTGGGGAGCCCCGAGGGAGGGGTCAGCCCTGCACCCGCCAGGCCCACACCAGGCCCAGCCCCCTCCTGCCGGGCCTCGCGGGGGACTCGCTTCCTGCTTGTAAGTCAGCGTGGCTGGAGAGACCCAGACAGACAGAAGGGGGGCTGGAGCCACAGCACAGCGGTGGGGGGGGGGGGGGGGCGTCTCCTTGCATGTGACCAATTCGGGTTCGATTCCCAGCATCCCATAGGGTCTCCAATGCGCCGCCAGGGGTGATTCCTGAGTGCAGAGCCAGGAGTGACCCCTGGGCATTGCCGGGTGTGACCCAAAAAGAAAAAAAAAAAACAGAAAAAAAATGTCCATTGGCGAAGCACACTGGGGTAGCGGGGGGCTCGCAGCCGGGACCGCTCACCCCGCCACGGGACGGTCCGAAGGTGGAGACGGGTCGTGGCATGCAACTGTGCATCTCACAGTGATTCAATAACAACAAAATAATAATAATAATGTAGGGGAAAGTAAATAAAACTCAGGTAATGTGTGGAAATCTGTCTTACCAGTTACACATGCGGGGTGGGGGGCTGGGGAGGTGGGGGGGAGGTATACTGTGATTCTTGGTGGTGGAATATGTGCACTGGTGAAGGGATGGGTGTTCGAGCACTGTTTAACTGAGACTTAAACCTGAAAGCTTTGTAACTTTCCACATGGTGATTCAATAAAAGAATAAATTTAAAAAAATAAACTGAAAGAGGCAACGACCCCAGGATGCATCAGTGTTTCCTGGTTAAAGTCAGAGATGGGAAAAAACCTACTAATTTAGATAATATGGGCTGGAGCAGTAGCATAGCAGGTAGAGTGTTTGCCTTGCACTCGGCCGACCCGGGTTCGATTCCTCAGCCCCTCTCGGAGAGCCCGGCAAGCTACTGAGAGTATCCCGCCCGCACGGCAGAGCCTGGCAAGCTCTCTGTGGCGTATTCAATATGCCAAAAACAGTAACAACAAGTCTCACAATGGAGACATCACTGGTGCCCGCTGGAGCAAATCGATGAGCAACGGGACAACAGTGCTACTCTGAATAATAAATGTATAAATAAATGGGGAAAAAAGTCAGAGATGGACAAAGCTGCCCCCAGTGGTCAGCGCCTGCCCCTTCCTCCCGCCTATCCCCAACCTCCCACCTCTGACCGCCCCCGGGTCCCCCTCTGCAACCCCTTCGTGCACTCAGCAGGAAGCCGATCCTGATCTGGGACCACCTCGGGCGGCCCCTTCCCCTGTTCTAGTGGCTCCCTCTGGTGGCGGCATGGCGCACAGCAGCTCCGCCCGCTCTGTCTGCTGCCGGGTTCAGCGCAGCCAGGCCTGGAGCAGGACGCGACCCCCAGGCCAGGCTCCTTGCGTGTGCCGGGCTCCAGGGAGGCGGGGTCTGTCCGCAGTGCTATCTGCTTCCAGGAGCACCAGCCCACAGCAAACCCCAGAGCCCAGGAAGCTGAGCCCTGAGCACTGCCTGGAGGAGCATTACTTGGTGCCCGCTCAGGCGGAAGGCTAGGGGTGGGTGGGAAACTGGGGGCCAGGCTGGAGGGACGGTCCATGCTGGTGAGACGGGCGCGGGAACACAGAAGGCCTGTTGGCAGCTGTATCGTGAACAGCTCGGTAGACCACGGTGTTAAACACAGTGAGAAAAGACAAGTAGTAAGGTGGGTTACGAGAGCCGCACCAGTCGTCTGGGAGTGAACCAGTGTCCCTTAGAGACGCAGGGAGAGAGGCCGGGCAGCCGGTCCTGCAGCCCACGGCTGGCTGTGTTCTTCCTTTTTTCCATTTTGGGTCTCACCCGGCAATGCTCAGGGGTTACCCCTGACTCTGCACTCAGGTATCACTCCTGGTGGTGCTCGGGGGACCAGATGGAATGCTGGGAATCGAACCTGGGTCGGCCGCATGTAAGGCAAATGCCCTCCCTGCTGTGCTGTCGCTCCAGCCCCATCTGAGCTCTTAGACCGTTGGCCTCATTTGCTTTGCCCTCCTGAATGGCAAGTAACAGGGAGGGCCCTGAGTGGCCGCCACCCCGAGCTCTCCGTCCCCCCCCCCAGGGGTCGCCACGCCACCCCGAGCTTTCCGTCCCCCCCCAGGGGATCACCACCCTGAGCTCTCCGTCCCCCCCCCGGGGGAATTGCCACCCCGAGCTTTCCATTCCCCCCAGGGGGGTCGCCACCCCGAGCTTTCCATCCCCCCCAGGGGGGTCGCCACCCCGAGCTTTCCGTCCCCCCGGGGGGTCGCCACCACACTGCCGTGGGCCCGGCCAAAGCTGAAAACCAAGAGACCAAAGAGAACCGGGGACATGCCCGAACCCTTTCCACGGCACAGAACCGTGAGTGCCGGCAAGGACTGTGTGTTCTCGAGCCGCCATCTGCGGCCCGTGACGGCCTGGCAGGCTCGCCACCCCACAGGCGCCAGGAGACGCCACCTCCGTCCTCCCGGGGCTGCTCAGCGCTCGCCCTTCCCTGCAGCCTCAGCGGGTCCCATGCGGTTCCCACGGCAACTGGTCCGGCTTTTCGGTGACTGAAGGTTCGGTGGGTGTGGGCCGGGCGGTGCCGGGATGGGGCGGCGGCCTGACCTCAGGCTGAGAGTGGAGGAAGCTGCTCCCTCCCTAGACGCCTGATCCCGGAGGTCCCGGCCAGCTCCGGCCAGCGCCCGCCCTCGGGAGAAGAGGAACCCAAAAGGAGAAGTGCCCAGGCTCCAAGGACGGGCCCGGAGGCCTTCCAGAGAGTCTGTGTCTAGTGTGGGGGCCACACCCGGTCCTGCGCTCAGGGGTCGGTCCCAGGGTGCCAGGGCAGAACCCAGGCCGGGCGTGTGCCAGGCGAGCAGGACCGTGGCCCTGCGGCCCCAGCCCCTCTCCGGGTGGTTCTTGGTCCCCGCGGCTGGCCTGGGGCTGTGGGAGCCCCAAGCCCCATCCTCGCTCTCTGCCCCCGGCCCCCCACCTTCGACCCGCCACTGGCCTGTCAGCATCAGGAGACTGACTCGGGAAACGAGCCGATCCCCCGCCCTCTGACCCCGGGGCTGAGTGAGACGCGGCCAGAGGCTCAGGGCGGAGGAGCCGGTGGGGCTGAGGCGGGTGCGGTGGGCTTGCCGGTAGCCTGGGCTCCCACCCAGCACAGCCACGGCCCAGAGAGGCCCGGGCTCGGCTCCCCAGGGGTGCGCAGGCGGCCCCGTGCGTGTCAGGCGGTGAAACTGCACTCAGCCTCCGAAAGATCAAAATAACCCGCTGGGGCCCGTTCCAGGGTCCCCCTGGGAACTCGGGACAGAGGCGCGTACTGTGACAGGCTTGCAGGGTGGGTTCCCATCCCGGGGGCCAGCAGTGACCAGGGGCTTCAGGCCCGTCCCCAGGCCCCATCCAGGGCGTGCAGAGCAGGGATGGTGCCCTGGGGAAAATGCTCAGAAGAAAGCAAAACCCTCGGAGCCTGACACCAAACTCATGGGGTGGGTGGGTAGGCAGGGGTGCTGGGGAGGGTGGGGGTGGGTGGGCAGGGGTGCTGGGGAGGGCGGGGGTGGGTGGGCAGGGGTGCTGGGGAGGGTGGGGGGTAGGTTGGGGGCGGGTGGGGGGTGGGTGGGCAGGGGTGCTGGGGAAGGTGGGAGGGTGGGTGGGCAGGGGTGCTGGGGAGGGGTCCTGGGGTGGCGGGCGAGCGTCCCCATGCTCCCTGGGGGCTGTTTTCTCATCCGCCGGGGAGAGGGGCCTTCAGAGCTGCCCCCCCCTGGAGGAGGCCTGGACGTCCCCCTTTGCGGAGTGGCTCAGCTGGAGACGGTTGGGGGGAGACCGAAGCCCACCCAGAGCCGGGGTGGGGGCGCGGCTGCCCCCGTCAGCAGCTCTCTGCCGTCCTTCCCCGAGCAGTTGCTAACTCACAGGGCGGGCCGCAAAGGGAAGTGCTCAGTTCCTCAGTGACGGCGTCTGGCTGGGACACAGAAGTGGGGGACCCCCGGGAGGGCTGAGGCGCGTCTCACCCGCCAAGGCCAGACCCCACACGACCCCGGGGCGCCGGCTCCAAAGCGGGAAGCAAAATGGGAATGTCTGGGCCGAGCCCCCCTGAATCCCAGGGTGAGTCCCACTGGAGGGCACAGAGCAATGAGGGGAGGCCAGGGAGGGGCCCCCAGGCTGCCCCGCGGGGACCCCGCGCCCCCTCCTGGCTCCAGCACACCCCAATCCCACCCCCCAGTTTCACCCGCTTTTCCTCCCGTTTTCTTTCTCTTTAAACTGAAAGGCCACGAGGCGCACAGTTCCAAAGATTCCCTCCGTCTCCCGTCTGGGCTGGACACAGTCACACGCTCCCGAGGGACGGTGAGATGAGCTGTGGGAGTATGTCGTGTGCCGGGACTCGACCTCTGCTGACAAGGCGGTAAGTGACAGCAGTGCTCAGAGGGATGAACGAGGAGGCTGGAATTCCCGCGAGGAAGAGGCCCGTGGCCATGGGTTCCCGGGAAGTGAAAAACCAGCGGCTCAAAGGCTGTGAAAACACCCACCCTGTGGACACAGGGACTGAGGCCCGTCAGGCCTCTGCGTGGGCTGCACCGGCCCCAGAAGGCTGGACCCTCCCGGAGAGGCTCCCGCTGGAACAAAGGCCAGGAAAGGGGGAGCTGAGCCTGCCCACTGCTCCCGACTCTGCCCCTTGCAGCACCCCTGGGGGCCTCTCCGTGGGCGGCCTGGAGAAGGCCAGCGGCCACATGCGCTTCCCGAGCCCAGGGTCACCGGGGCCCGAGTCGCGGCCGAGCACACGTGACGCCACCTCGCCCCCCTTGAGGTGGGGACTCTCATGCTCTTTCCAGCCAGCGGCTCTCAAACAACATGTATTTATCACGGTCATGCCATGGGCTTCGTTATGTGTAAAAATCCTAGTTTCGTGAAACACTTGTGTTTTCGAACATTTTGTCACACCGTAACACAAATTGCTTGGTGCCATTTCATAAGCATGCACCAATTTTTTTTTTTTAATCGGCCCCAGTTACCTGGAGAACAAACCTAGTGAGGCTCAGGTTTAGACAAAACCAGAAGACGAGAGCCCAGTCCTGGCCAAGTGGCCTTGGCGGTGCCGGGCACAGCGGCCCGAGGCCTCACCCTCCTCTGGTGCGGCCTGTCTTTCACCGTAACATCTGAAGCAGAAGGAATGGCACCGGGTGTTGGATTTTCAATGGCAAAACCAAGATCACGGGATTCAAAAGCTTTAAACAAAATTTTATTTGAGACACAAAACAACACAACTTCTCTTGGTCTCAACAAGCGTATCCTTACAGACACCTGCGGGCCGACTGGAGGCCCACACAGACCGCCTCTGTGTTGGAAGAGGGACGGTGTGTGGCGAGGGCCAGCTGACCCTGGACACAGGCAGGCAAGGCCAGGAAAGCAGCGTCCAGCATGGCTCAGACACGTGGCTAAGTGCAGAGCTCATGGGAGCAGGTGCTTGCACGTGGCACAGTCCACGAGGCAGGAGCTTTCCCCACAGATCCAGGACACTGTCATCACCAAAGCAAGAGGGGACTAAAACTCTGTCACATCATCACAAATGTCTCCCTCAACTCACATTGGAGACTTCTTACCTAACAGACATTCTTCAATCGATGCCTTATGTGCCTGCACTGGGATCACCCCCGCCCTTAAAACTTCTGAAGGAAAAGCAAGCAGCCATAGACGAAATCAATACCTATTGGCACGGACACAGGAGAGAGCTCTTTCTGTCCTGCGAAGATTGTTCTGCCATCAGATCATAGACGGAGAGAAACTAGATCAGATCATAGAAGGAGAGAAACCGCATCAGATCACAGAAGAAGGAGAGGAACTGCATCAGATCATAGAAGGAGAGAAACTGCATCAGATCATAGAAGGAGAGAAACTAGATCAGATCACGGAAGGAGAGAAATTTCATCATAGAAGAAGAGAAACTGCTTCGAATCATAGAAGGAGAAAAACTATATCAGATCATAGAAGGAGAGAAACCACATCAGATCATAGAAGAAGGAGAGGAACTGCATCAGATCATAGAAGGAGAGAAACTAGATCAGATCACAGAAGGAGAGAAACTATATCAGATCATAGAAGGAGAGGAACTGCATCAGATCATAGAAGGAGAGGAACTGCAAACCGAAACTAAACAGGGACATTTCAGGAGCACTTGCACAATTGCTTGGTTCCAATGGCCGAATATGTCCAAGTGGAAAGGAATTCCTTTTCACATATCCACGCAATTTGTAGAACTGCTTTTACCCCCCCCCACACATACACACTATTAATTGAGAAGGGGGTGGTGTGCCTTTAGCATACACATACATGATGCGTTCTGAGATTCCCCCACCCCCCGCCCCATGCCTGCAGTCCTGCAGACTTGGGCACTGGTTCTGGAGTCGATAGGAAGATTGCGGCTTTGAAGAAGTGCTCGCTCCCCTCTGAGCCAGCCCTTCCTGCCGCCCAGCAGCGGTGACTCAGCGGGCGAACGTGGCAGCGCGGTGAGGGGCCTGTGTCCTCCGTCTTCTCCATTTCTTGTCGTTCACATGACACCCTGGGGCTGTGGTTGTCTGTCAAATTTCCTGTCCGGTCTGGTTTCAGCAAACCCAAACCAAGAGCTCATGGACAAGGCCACGGGGAGGGGGGCTGGTGTTCCTTCGGGCGTTTTCTCCCGGAGGTGCGGAGGGAGGGAGAGGAAGGCCACCGAGAGGTGTGCATCACAGCAGCTTCAGTGCCCCAAAGAAGGTGGCGTCCCCGTCCCGGGAGATCCTGGCGTCCTCCCGAGGGATGGCCAGTTGCAGCTCATCTCCTTCCTCCAGCCTGGCGATGCCTGGGGAGGAAGGAGTCACAGGGCCGTCAGTGGGCTTGGCATGGGGACGGAACGGGGTCTTAGATCAAAGCACGGCCGAGTGTTTGCACGCGATGCGGCCACAGGCCACCTGGACTCAGTGACCGCTGACCAGCCCCAGAATGTTCTGAGAATCTCAGGAGTCACCCCAGGTGCAAAGGCACCAGTGACCTACATAAGGCCAGAGAATCTGAACAGGAAGCAATCGGAACATGAAGGCCCTCAATACCTCTACCGCAAACTACAGCACCCAAAAGGAGAGGGAGCAGAAGGGAATGCCCTGCTGCAGGGCAGGGTGGGGTGGGGTGGTGGGAGGGGTCCTGGGAACATTGGTGGAGGAAAATGGGCACTGTGGAGGGATGGGTCAACGATCACTGTATGGCAGAAATGCAAACAGGAAAGTTCGTAAGTTTGTAACTGTACCTCACGGTGATTTACTAATAAAAAAATTTTTTTAAGTAAAAAAATAAAATTAAAAAGTTTGACCATAAAAAAAAAACAATTTAAGAAAACCAAGGGAGGTGAAATGCACCACCTTCCTCCGTGGGATCGACTACATAGTTGACACAGTTCCGAGCGGCCCGGCTTCATCTTAGTGGCGAGGGAAGCTTCTGAAAACAGCGTTACATAAAAATCCAAAATGTACAGGAATGCACTGCGTAGTCCCAGAGGAACGTAAACGTGTGTCTGAGGGCCAGAGAAGGCTCCGAGGGCAGGTCTCTCGCCTTGCCCGAGGCTGAGTGGGTCTGACACCCAGAACTGCATCCGGTTCCCCGAGCCCCTCCGGAGGGAATGCCTGAGCACTGGGCTGGGAGCGAGGCCTGCGGACAGCCAGTTTTGGCCTCAAAATAAAATAATAATAATAATAAACAAATGTGAAAAGAAAAGCGTAGAGGAATGAAGTGAACTCTCGACCGGGCTGCGGGCTCAGGGTACCGTGGTCACTTTCTAGCCTGAAAAGTCTGTGCCGTAAGTGACCAGGCCTGTGTGATCAAAACCAACAGCCGGGCGGCCTCTCAGGGGCGACGGTGGGTCGGAAGCGTCTGAGTCCCAGGAGGAGCCCGGGGCCCGGGAGGAGGCGCAGCCTTGTGAATCCCACGCTCCTCGTCCCATTTCGGAAGGAAAACGAGAAGAGGAGACGTGAGCGCTCACAGCACAGGCTGTCCAGGAGCGGGGCCACCTCTGGGCTCGGGGACTCTGAGTGCTGGTCCTGGGTCCGAGTCTGAGGTTCCTGTGTGTTCTGAGCTGTGATGCCACCATCAACACTTGGACCCGAGGATCCTGCCAGCCGTGTGCGTGGGTGTGACGAGTGTTGGGTTACAATCTGACGACATCCTGGTCGTCGTGGGGGTCACTCGTGCTTGGTTCATCACATCCAAGCCTCTGATGGCGGGGCAGCATGGCGGGGTGGCCACGTGCCAGAGCAGCGGAGGGGAGCCACGTCCGAGCTAACAGGCGCAGGGGCGGAGCTCAGAGATGGCAAAACTGTTAGCAACGGTGTCATCTGCCCAACTCGCAGGGCTGGTCTATTGCTTTGTTGTTTGTTTTTTGTTTTTTTCGGGCCACATAGGGCACTGGACTTACTCCCGTCTCTGTGCTCGGGGACACCCTTAGCAAGGCGTGAGGGACTCTGTGGGGTGCAGGGGTCGACCTCGGGCCAGCTGCCTACGAGGCGAGTGCCCCACCTGCTGGGCCGTCGCCCTGGCCCTTGGGCTGTGAGAGAGGGGGCGCGTCTGTGTCCGGGTGGGGGTCGTGGCAGGGTTTGGGCTTTGCCCTGAGAGCCGGGACGGCCATGAGCACTGCGCTGCACTTACCCGCCGAGTAGCAGGAGTTATTGGGGAGCGTCTCCGGCATGTTCTGGATGCACCGGAACAACGTCACCAGACTCAGTTCGTCCCCGAAGACGTGGACCTTCTTCCTCTGTATGAGGTGCCCCATGGCGAAGGTGCTGTCCGTGTACAACACCTGGAGGGGGGCAGGCGGTCAGCCGAGGCCCGAGGGAGGCGCACTGCCCGCCCGCCAGCCCGGCGTACCTGGCCGTAGATGAAGAAGTAGCCCGCTTCCTTGACCAGGATTTTGTTCTCTCTCTCCTCCAAGGCTTGTCCCCGCTTAAAGCTGAGCAGCCAGGGCACAAAGGTGTAGGCCCCTGCGGGAGAGAGCGCGTGGGGAAGGGCCCTCCAGGGCGGGCCCCGGGTAGGGGCCTTTCCTGCTCCGTCACCCCCAACAACTCCGCGCAAGGGACCAGGGGCTTCGCCTGGGTTCGAGGACGAAGGCGTGAGGAGCAGCAAGGAGCAGGCGGGAGTCTGCAGGCTTCTCTCGGCTCCCTGAGAGGTGGGGGTAAGCGCCCTGTTTCCCAGGGGGCCCTGGCAGGGCAGCGGGGGCTCTGCGGGGAGGGGCGGGATGTGGTGCGGGACCAACTGAGGCTCAGGCAGGCCGAGCACGCGGACGACGGTGCTGCCAGGACTGACCTGCCACATCAAAGAGGTGAAACTCGGCCACCGGGTCATACCACAGACAAACACACCAGAGCACCCCCCCCCCATTAAACCTGCAGAGGGACGCCCCGGGGACGCGCCCAGGGCTCCAGCCGCACCTGGGAACAGGGCAGTGGCCAGAGGAGCAACAGAGAAGACGCGTATGGGAAGACAGACGCCCATTGGACACCGTCAGCGCCTGACCACGGGGCCACTTAGCAACAGGGCCAGATGCTGGCACAACCTGCAGACGGTAGGCCCAGGGCCGGAGCATGGCCAGGAGTCACGCGACCAGAACAAAAAGCCATCTGATGATGGTGATGATGGTGGTGGTGGTGATGATGATGGTGATGATGAGGATGATGATGACAGTGATGAGGATGATGATGATGATGGTGATGATGAGATTTTACTTTACAAAAGGGGACAAGGTCTCAACTAACACTCCTTCAGAGAAGATACACTGATGACCCAAAGACATGTATAAAAAAAGACGTTGAACATGAGCTACTGTTAAGGAAATGAGAATCAAAACAAACCCACGTACATGAAAGTAACCAACATCCAGAAAATTAAAAACCATTTGTTCAGGGCTGGAGCGATAGTACAGTGGGGAGGGCGTTTGCCTTGCACGCGGCCAACCCGGGTTCGAATCCCAGCATCCCATATGGTCCCCTGAGCACTGCCAGGAGTAATTCCTGAGTGCAGAGCCAGGAGTGACCCCTGTGCATCGCTGGGTGTGACCCAAAAAAGCAAAAAAAAATTTTTTTAAATAATAAAAACCATTTGTTCTGCAAAAACATGAAGAAGAGGAACACTACTGGCAAAAACATAAGCTGGAAAACAGTCTAAAATTTCCTTTTAAAAAATGAAATGGAGATTTCATATGAACCGTCAATATCACTCCAAAGCATTTATCTGGAGGATTTTTTTTTTTAATTGTTTTGTGGCCACCTCTGGCAGTGCTCAGGGCTGACTCTCTGCTCCGAGCTTGGGGCTCACTCCTGAGGCCTCGGGACCCTTGGGGGCCGGGGATGAAGCCGGGTGGGCCGTGGGTACGGCCAGCGCCTGCCTGCCGGTCACTGCTCCGGCCTGCCCGAGGGCACAGAAACACCAGTAAAACAGTTTCTTCCAGGGAGAGAGGAAAGAGGTTACGGGCAGCTCCTGACGCGGCCAACCCCGTTCACCCCCCGTCCTGTGTGTCCTTCCAGCCGCCACTCCCGAGCACAGAGCCAGGGAGAGGCCCCAGGACTGACCACGGGGAGTCAGTGGTCGGGACGGCCCCCAGCCTATCTGCACCTGTGTTCATAGCAGCAGGACATGCCCCATGGAGACGCCGGCCCTGGTGCCCGTCAGCAGGGAGTGGGGGAGGGAGTGGAAGATGGGGGCATGCAGCAGGACACTGCACGGCCGGGCCTGAAGTCAAGGTGCTGAATAGCCGAGGGAGTGAAGGCAGCTTCCGGATGGCTCTGTTCACGTGTGGGAACAAGGAACTAAACAAAGGAACTGTCAGGAGACAAGAAAGCCTAGCTCGGCCGAAACCCTGGCGGCGGCTGGGAAAGAGCTGGAAGAGAGGCATGGTCAGGGGCTGGAGGGACAGGCAGGGCCTGGACAGGGGCTGGAGGGACAGGCAGGGCCTGGATAGGGGCTGGAGGGATGGGCAGGGCCTGGACAGGGGCTGGAGGGATGGGCAGGGCCTGGACAGGGGGACAGGCAGGGCCTGGACAGAGGCTGGAGGGACGGGCAGGGCATGGTCAGGGGCTGGAGGGACAGGCAGGGCATGGTCAGGGGCTGGAGGGACAGGCAGGGCCTGGACAGGGGCTGGAGGGCAGGCAGGGCCTGGACAGGGGTTGGAGGGACAGGCAGGGCCTGGACAGGGGCTGGAGGGATGGGCAGGGCCTGGACAGGGGGACAGGCAGGGCCTGGACAGAGGCTGGAGGGACGGGCAGGGCATGGTCAGGGGCTGGAGGGACAGGCAGGGCCTGGACAGGGGCTGGAGGGCAGGCAGGGCCTGGACAGGGGCTGGAAGACAGGCAGGGCCTGGACAGGGGCTGGCAGTGAATCTGGACAGTGAGTCTTCTCTGGGGGTTCCATAGACTCACTGTGAGTCCATCTCTCTGGATGGGACAGTTCCCGGGAGACTCTTGACCACTGCTCAATTTCCTTAGCTGCCACTGGTCTGTCCCGCCCTCCACGTCCTCCTCACTCAGCTCTGGGAGACTGCACGGTGAAAGTCCGTCCGTTTCTTCTAGATTCCCCAGCTTAGGAGCATAAAGCCGTTCATGGTCACCTCTCATTTCATTCTGAATATGAGGCGTCTCTAGTGATCTCTCCCCTTTTGTCTCTGATCTGATCTATTTGGACATTTTCTTTATTCTTTCTTGTGAATATAGCCTATTTATTCTTTCAAAGAACCAGCTCCTGTTTCATTGATTCTTTGTATCATTATTATTTTTTAGTTTCTATATTACTGAGTTCAGCTTTAGTTTATCCTACTTCCCTCCTTCTACTATTTTTTTGAGTTCATTTGCTGTGCCGCCTCCAGATTTTAGAGATGTGTGTTTAGGTTGTTGATTTGGGCCTTTTCTTCTTTCTCCGTGTCTGCCTGCATGGTGTGACCCTCAGGAAAGCTTTCTCTGTGCCCCCCAGACTCTGATGGCCTCTGTCTGAGTTCTCATTGTTTCAAGGAAGCTTTTAAGGCCCTACTCGATTTTCTCTTTATCCACTTGTTGCTCAGTGGGTGACTCCTGGTGGTTTGTAGGGACCATATGCAGTACCAGAGGGAACAGTCTGTGTCAACTGCATCAAGGGAAGTGGTTTAGGCCCTGTGGTCTGTCTCCAGCCCTTGTAGAATCACAGCCAGACGAGCCTCAGGGCCCACCCCGCCACCTGGAGATCTTGGGGAACAGGCAAGGTGAAAGGGGATCCAGGCTGGTGGCAGGTAGCCTGGCTCACTGCCGCAGGGGTGCCTGGCCCAGAGCCAGACTGCTATGAGGAGGCATTTTAATTTGAAGGGGTGAGTGTTAGTATGTAGAACACGTTTCCAGACTGAGGTTGCAGACAAGAAACGGCCATCAGGAGACTGCAGAGATAAAGGGAAGGAAGATGCCCGTGACCACGCAGGGCAACAAATGCTTCCTTTGTGAGAAAAGGAAAGAAGAGCCTGGGGAAGTGACCAGGGCTCAGGGACGCGGCCCGGGCAGAGAGCGCGTGCCCGCTGTGGACAGCGCCTGGGGAGCCAGGCAGAGAGCGCGTGCCCGCTGTGGACAGTGCCCGGGGAGCCGGGCAGAGAGCGCGTGCCCGCTGTGGACAGTGCGGGGGGGAGCCGGGCAGAGAGCGCGTGCCCGCTGTGGACAGTGCCCGGGGAGCCAGGCAGAGAGCGCGTGCCCGCTGTGGACAGTGCCCGGGGAGCCAGGCAGAGAGCGCGTGCCCGCTGTGGACAGTGCCCGGGGAGCCAGGCAGAGAGCGCGTGCCCGCTGTGGACAGTGCCAGGGGGAGCCGGGCAGAGAGCGCGTGCCCGCTGTGGACAGCGATGGGGGGAGTCCAGCGCCAGACCGAGAGCAGGCCCAGGCCGCCGTTCGGGCCGCTGCAGGGGTCTGCGTGCTGGAGGCCAGGCCTGGCCGGCCACACAGTGGCCCAGCCCTGTCCCTGCTCCCCTCCCCCAGACACCCGCAAAGCTGCTAGTCAAACTGCAGCCCCCGGGGACGGAGAGACGCGGGTCCCCAGAGTCCTGCACGGTGATGCTCCACCTGCAGACAGACGATGACCCGCCCCGGGAGAGCCACTTTCGCGGTCTGGACCTGGGCTAATGCACGGACAGGGGCGTGTGCTCAGGACGCCGAGGCCAGCGAGGCCAGCCCTTGGTCCCCGGGGCCTCCCAGACGCCCTCCGCGCTTGTCCTGACATCCTCACCCCAAGGGTGCCCGAGATGAACCTTGTCACGGAGCGAACTCTGGGCTGCCCTGGGCTGCGACGTGCCCCCAGCCCCACTCGGAGTGCTCCAGACTGCCCGGCCCCCCAGAGCCAGTGGCGGCCTCTCCTCAACACCAGGAAAGCCCCCGTGGGCGGGGCCGTGCACCGGAGGTCTCAGCGTGGGGACTGGCCAGCCGTGGGAGCCCTGAGCTGCGGAGGGTGGGCGGGCGAGGGAGGGAGGGCCGTGATTCACAGCGTGTGTGCCGACCTTTCCAAGTCACACTATTTCAAAGGTTATCTTTGGCCCTCGGGGCCTGTTTTGGCTCCACTTTAATTTTTAGGAAGCAGTTTGCTGGTTTAAAAAGAGCCGCAAGCGCGCGGCTCCGGGGAGGAGAAGCCGTAAATAAGAGCTTTCCAGGGCCTTGGTCCCGAGGAACCGGCAGGGGAGGTGGGGAGGGGGGGCAGGGCACCCCCACTCGCTGCACCTCCCCCCGCTCAGCGGCCTGGGCCCCCACACAGACTTTCCCTGGCGCCACCTCCTCTGCTTCCTCCACATCCAGCCTCCTCTGCTGTCCTTGGTCACTGGCCCTCGGGGTGCTTCCCGCAGGGGAGCTCCATGAAAACAGAGGGGGCTCCCTGCGGAGTGACAGTCACTTAACTGAAAGCCCAGTTTCTGTCCTTAGCCTGTGTGTGCGGCACAAAGGAACAGTTTGACGCTAGAAATAAGTCATGAAAGCGCCTTGGGGGGCTGGAGCGACAGCACAGCGGGGAGGGCGTTTGCCTTGCACGAGGCCGACCCGGGTTCAAATCCCAGCATCCCATATGGTCCCCTGAGCATGGCCAGGGTAATTCCTGAGTGCAAAGCCAGGAGTAACTCCTGTGCATTGCCGGGTGTAACCCAAAAAGCAAAAAAAAAAAAAAGAAAATGCCTTGGCATGGGGGGAGACGTAACCCAGGGGCTGGGGGCGCCGTGTGGCCCAGGGAGTGCCCAGAGCCGGCCCCGAGCCCTGCCAGGCGTGGCCCCAGAGCCGCCCACTGGGGCTGCTCTGGTCACCCAGCACCGCCCAGCCTGGCTGGCCAAAGACCCCTTGGAGCGGCCCCCAGAGCACTGCTGGGGAGGCTGCACCCCCAATGCCACTTGCTGTTCTCCTGTGTGCGCCCTCCTGCTCAGAGAGTGGAGGGATATGAAACGGCTGTGATTGTTTTTAGCATCATGTAAAACCCAGTTTTATCAATAAAAGATTCAGTCTTAGCTTCATCCGATTATCATTTTTGTAACTTCACGTAACAGAATAACCAATATTTGGTGTTCTGGGGCGTTTGCGGGCCGCTCCCAGCTCTGTGCAGAGGAGTCACCCCCGGACCTGTGGCGCTGGGGTCACACTGGGGCTGGTGTGTGCGAGGCCAGGGCCTCACCCCTGCACTATCCCTCCGGCCTGCAGGCATTGATGTTTGTGAAGAGGAGCTCGAGTTGCTACGGAGGATACATGATTTATGTTCAGAAGAAAATTCAAGACCTTGCCTTGGTATTGGTTTTGCTTTATCACATTCTGGTTACTTGAACTTTCTTAGTATCCGCATTTAGTCAACATTAGAAACAAACACGAGGCTTTCTGGGGTGTCTCTGTGTGCTGGATGGCACTTTTGCCTGTGGATTCCCTAATACTCTACGGGAAGTGACCTCAGTCAGGGGCCGAGGCGGCTCCTCTGGGCTCGGTGCGGAGACGCCCAGGGGCAGCGGGACCGAGAGAGCCGGGCCGGCTCGCGTTACCTTTCCGTATCACGGGCGTGTCGCTGTCTGCGATCAGTTGCAAGCAGTCTTGAGTGACTGAAAAGCAAACACAAAGCCTTTTAGTCCCTTGGCCAGAAGCGGGCAGGGGCCCGCGGTCCCCGCAGTGGGTGGGACCCTGGATTCCCTCCGCTGCAGGCGCCTGTGTTCTCCTTGACCCTCTTACTGACCTCCCGAGTCACCTCCCTAGACCCCAATAATCTGGCTATTTTTAGTTCACTGTTCGTCTACTCCGGGAATTATTTTCTCTGAGGGCCAGATGACGGAACGGAACATCCTGGAAAGGTCCAGGGCCGGTTTCCTTTCCCGCAAAGAGTGATTCCTTGCTTCCAGCTCGGGTTCACGGCCCCCTCAGAACCTGGGTAGTGGGGACCATCCCCTTGGTGCAGGACAAGGGGAATCAGCTGCAGCCTGACGCCTCCCAGAAGAACTGGTGAAATGTAAGGTCTGTGCCATGCCAGGTTCTGAGAAGATGGTCCTGGGAGTCCTCAGATCCCCTGCACGGGACAGACAGACATGTGGGGTCTCTGAGGAGACCGTCCTGTGGGGTCTGTGCCATGTGGGGGCTCTGAGGAGACAGTCCTGTGGGGTCTGTGCCATGTGGGAACTCTGAGGAGACAGTTCTGTGGGGTCTGTGCTATTCGGGGCTCTGAGGAGACAGTCCTGTGGGGTCTGTGCCGTGTAGGGGCTCTGAGGAGACAGTCCTGTGGGGTCTGGGCCATGTGGGGGCTCTGAGGAGACAGTCCTGTGGGGTTTTGCTGTGTGTGGACTCTGAGGAGACAGTCCTGTGGGGTCTGGGCCATGTGGGGGCTCTGAGGAGACAGTCCTGTGGGGTCTGTGCCGTGTGGGGGCTCTGAGGAGACAGTCCTGTGGGGTTTTGCTGTGTGGGGACTCTGAGGAGACAGTCCTGTGGGGTCTGTGCCGTGTGGGGGCTCTGAGGAGATAGTCCTGTGGGGTCTGTGCCGTGTAGGGGCTCTGAGGAGACTCTCACCAACCCTGTGAAGTCTGTGACTTGAGGGGTCTCCAAGCAGACACTCGTCAGGCCTGGATCTCCCAGGAATTTCAGGGGGATCGAAGTGGGAAAAGAGAAAGTGGGAGATTTCCTTCACGAGGCTGTTGTTTCTCTCACTCCACAGAGTCACCCAGGGAACCATCTCAGGCAAGACCGAATGGCTCCCACAGCAGCAGCACCGGGTCCATCCTACCTGCTCCTGCCCCGCCAGGGGCGAGGTCCCTTCCCAAACCTGTGTCCACCTGCAGCTTTACAGCGTCACTTGCTTTCCGAGTTTAGGCATGGGGCCAGAGCCTAGTCCCGTGGGGAGGGCGCCTGCCTTTCCCGTGCCAGCCGGGCTCGTGTCTGGCACCACACTTGGTCCCACAATTCCCTCCAGGGCTGATCCCTGAGCACCAAACCAGGGGTAAGCCCTGAGCACTGCCAGGTTTGGCCCCAAACCCAAAAAGTTATTTTAAATAAAATAAAAAGATGTAAATGTTAGACCATATGCTTATGGTTTCTCTCTGCTGGATTAGGAAAGTTACATTTACCCCCCGCTGTATAAAGGATTTTGTACATTTTTTAAATTTTTTTTTATTTTGGGGTCACACCCGGCGATGCACAGGGGTTACTCCTGGCTCTGCACTCAGGAATTACTCCTGGTGGTCCTCGGGGGACCATATGGGATGCTGGGAATCGAACCTGGGTTGGCCGCGTGCAAGGCAAACGCCCTACCCGCTGTGCTATCACTCCAGCCCCCAGGATTTTGTACATTTTCAATGATGAATTAGGTTTCATTTATATTGAATGCTCTATGTCTGATCGGGTATCATTTTTAATTCATAGATTTTTATTATAATCATTTTCTTTTCAGTGTAGACATAAGAAGTATCTATAATATTTCCTAAAAATATATAGTTAGTATTCCCTGTCTTAGCATAAGACAAATGTTTATACTCTTATAAACCTATTCAGAGTTTCCCTTGGAAATTTTCTCAATTTTCTCCACTCTTACTAAATTTTACATGTGTAGGCTTTACCTATGTAAGGTTTAGAATGTAATGGATTAGCATAGAATTATTCATACTACCAACCTTTTAAAATTTATACACCTCTAAAGAAAGAGAAAATTTGAAGAAAAATTTTATTTTACTAACTGATTGTTAGTAAATTTATTTTACTAATTGATTTACAATTTTGAGGAATTCCAGATCACTTCTATTTCTACTCATCTACATGTGTGTATGTGTAACTACAGAGAGAGAGAGAGAGAGGCAGAGAGAGAGAGAAAGAGAGAGGGGGGAGGGAGGGGAGAAAGACACATTGACAGATCTTCCGTGTGTGGGATAAAGAAGAAACATAGCAAGGAAACACAAGTGGCCCAGTTCATCAGAAGGGAAGATTCTGTGTATGAAACTGAGCTTTCAGGGCCTGGGAGGGAACATGGGAGACTGGCGGAGGGGACAGGCTCTCGGTGCTGTGGGAATGATGCGCGTGAGAATGTGAACAGTACGTAAATACAAGAACCTCCGTAAAAGTGTTAAAAAGTAAAAAAAATAATAAGCCCTACAGAGAAGCAAGTTTAGTCATAGCCAACTGTTTTTCCAAGTCTAGCCCATGAGCCAGTTAAACGCTCAGACTGTTCTAGAATACTGTTTCATTTCACAATATCTGACGTAAGAGCATGACGCTAGTACTGACAGACACGTGCGGACATTCCCCGGGATTACCGGCAGGGCCTGGCACAGCCCTGGGCTCCGTGTGCTGGTGAGGCAGCCTGGACAGTGTGAGGGGCTGCTCCCAGGAGGGACAGTGGTCACAGCTTGTCCCTGCCCACCTCTCTGCAGCCAAGGCAGCCTCCTGCCAGAACTCTGGACCGCAAAGAGAAGGAGCTAGAACTCTTCTCCAGGACGCAATGGAAATTTCCTGGACGCTGCCTGCTTTAGAAAGCTTCCGGGAAACATTAATTCTCTCCAGACAGGACATGTGGCATATCCCAGAGGACATTCGGGGGTGCCGATGGGTGTTCAAGAAAGAGAAATAACTCCCGAGGCAGTAAGCGCCTCTGGAACATAGGAAACAGTCACTTCTGCATGCCTGTTTGAAGTGAGAAGAGCAACGGTTGAGATTTGTATCACCTGACAAGTATTTCATGCAGCGTTGAGGCAGCGCCTCACAAACGTGCTTCTCCGTGTCTGCACTCGAGGACACTGTCTGGAGGTCTCTGCTTCTGCTGCCTGAGAGTTTCTCCTACCTCACACCTAGAATAACGGGTGCGGCAGTCCCCAGAGGCGAGTGGGTGTGGAGGACGAAGCCCCCTAGGGTTGTATTTCCCTTGGTACCCACAGGCAGACTCGCAGCATGAACCACCGCGGCTCCTCTAGAACCCGAGCTCTTCCCCGAGCTCTCCACTGGCCCAGGGTCCGTGGGTCCTTTCCCGGAACCGCAGCTGTGCCCTGGGAGACTCCTGTGGGCTCCTGTGGGTCCAGGTGACCGCTGTGGCCACGGACAGCACAGAAGCATCACAGCAGGCCTTGAAGGACCGTGCACGGACGCAGGGAGAGTGGGTGTCGGCCAAGGGACGCCCCATCAGTCTTCCCGACCAGCACTTCCTAAGGACTCGGCACAAGACCCCCGGGGCTCTGTGAGCTCAACAGTCAGTCAGAGCCGGCTGAGCTCTGGCTCTCCTGCCCACACCCCGGAGAGACAGAGACGAAGCCAAATTCTCCATCCTCCTCTTCGGTGTTGACCCGTGAACATGGCTGCAGTGACGAATGAAAGGGAGACCACCTAGGAGGTGGTCAGGGCTGAGGTGTGGCAGGGACCCTGCTGTGAGGCGGTCAGGGCTGACGTGGCAGGGACCCTGCTGTGAGGCGGTCAGCGCTGAACGTGGCACAGAATCATAACAAAATCAACCGTGACTGCAGTTGGCAGGAGGCCAAACGCCGTTCTGAACAGCAGCAAAGCACGTGGACAGGAGCGTGACAGGAACGGTTCTGTGAGTCCGGGAGGCACAGAGCAGGTGGTTCCTCCCCATCATAGTGCTCCCGCTCCTCTCATAGCAGTGCTCTTTCTCAGGGCACCCCCGGGGACTCGCCCTTCGCCTGAGACAGAACGAGGTTCACACCATGGCGAGGGCGCCACAAGCCTGGAGCTTCCTCTCCACCAGCCGATAGACCCCTGGAGACCAGCTGGATGTTGAGAATGGGACAGTCTGTTCCTCCGTGCAGTGGCAGAGAGCTAGGGGGAGACCGAGCCCTGCATGCAGGACAGCGGAGAGGCAGAGTGACAGTTCCGCTGTGCCCGGGCCCCACGCGCTGAGGCGAGTGCTGTGAGGCGTCTTTCCATCAGAGCAAAGGGCTTTCTGGACAGCCTCGGTGCAGTAAGACCCCGATCACAGGACCTCTTCACGTTCCGAGTCCACCTTCTAGAAAATTCTGCTGACTTACTGCCAATACAGCTTTTTGGGCTCTCATCCCTACTCAACCCCATCTGACTGTAGCCGATAGATTACGGCTCTGTCTGTAATCAGATCTGACTGGAGCTGACAGATAACCACTCGGCAAAGCCTGCTTCACGTCAGAGGGCCCTCGAGCCCAGTTTGCTTTTCGTGATGCTTCCCACAGCAGACGGCCAACCCCGAGAGTTCCTGAGGACGGAGTTTACTGTAAAGGGCGCAGTGCTGGGGGGAACTGCAACATTAACAGACATCACTTGGCTGTCAAGGTGTTTACATGTCTTTCTCCTTCCATAGGGAGATTCTACAAGAAGCGGAGACTAGCAGAGCCTATTTTCCACAGTGAGGCAGTAACGTGCATGACACCCTTCGATGTGTGTTGGGTGTTCGTACACCCGCACAGTAATGGTGAGAAGCTGCACACGGGCCTTTCGTGGTTTTTCCCAGTGTAAGAAATTCACTTACACTATTGAGCATTTTCTATGAAATATAACAGAGTTAACAAAAGAGAATTCCTGAAGCAAGAAGCGGTAAGAGCAAAAGATCACCTTCCAGAGATCAACACGTGGTAGAAAATCTGAAGAACTTCAGCACTAGAAGAGCATGTGAACGTTCTCCTGCGGAAAAGGCTCCGAGTTTGGAAACCATTCCTTGCCACAGTGACCTCCACACACCATTTAACCAGAGAAAGTGGTTTGGAAGTGGGTGGGAGAAGGCAGTGTCTGTGCTGCCCCACTGACACAAACCCCCTCACACTGGGACCTGGTTAACCACACACCAGCCCGACAGAGTAAACATACGAGAAGCTGCCATGACTAAGCCGACACCACACGAGATGTTCCGCTCCCACGAAATTGTGCTCTGGAGAGTGTCTCCGACACAGTCGCCGTATTCAGGGACCCACACAGCCACCAAGTCTGGACCGTTCTCATCGGCATCCTGTGCAAGGAATCCCTTCTAGCTCTTAGTGCACACGCCCGCGCCCCGCGGCTGCTTGCCTGCCTTCTGCCATCCTTCTCGCACGAGCATCCTCTGACGAGAACTCCCCCTTGGCACTTTGGCCACCTGTCATTCGGTCAGAGCAGGCAGGGCAAGTGCAGGAGCAGTTTAGAACAGTCAGTGGCTGAAAAGCGTCGATTAGGAGGACTACATGGGGCTGGGCTCAGACACGCGCTGTGTGGAACTGGAGTGAGCCTGGTTGGAGGTGAAACGCTCCCCTCTGGGGCAGGAGTGTAAGATCCAGAGGTGGAGAACCGGGTCATGGTTTTACTTGATTAGTGATATGCAGGTCGGCAGGAAGTGAGGGCAGGAAGTGCTGGTCTGGGGAGAGGATGCCCAGGGCATGATCCTGAGACAGACCGTAGGGCTAGTTCCTGGGGGGCGCAGGGGGCTGAGAACCAGCTGTTGTGGGTATGCTACAGTGCTGGGATGCTCGAGGGCCTCACCCCGCACGCAGGCAAGGTCGCACCCCTGTATGCCTGGCCCTGTCGGCAGTTCCTAAGAACTTTTGAAAACTATACTCGGAAGTACGTTCTTTTTTTTTTTTCTTTTTTAAGGAATTGCTCGTCTATGTTGGGCCTGGGAGAGATCGAATCTGTCTGTATGTCAGATGAGTGGCCTTGTGAGGAGAAGGAGAACGAAGGTTCCGCTACTGACTGGTAACAAATGTTCTGTGGTGATGGTGTGGTCTCAAACGCAATTATCTAAGTGTGGCAGGCAAGAAAAAATCTTGAGGAAAAATGGAAAAGTTTATGATAAACTACTGAAACCAACAGCAAAGTCAAGCGAATTTTGATTTAAACATGGTGATGACTGGTGACTCCATTTTTTGACTATACGTATTTGAAGGAGCAAGAAAGACTAGTAACAAGCTGTTAATTCAAGGGTACTCAGAAAACCAGCAGCAAGATGATGGCCCTGCGGGTATAAGAAGGGGTAACGGTTCCCTGGGCGCTCTGACAGCATCGGCAGAACAGAAGCAAGGCCGACCGGTAGCCCTCACAATCCCGCCAGTCGTGTGCACTGAGGAGAGGGAAGCCCGTGTTTCCCCACCCTGACACTGACTCACTCAGTGTCCCAGATCAGAGGTCCCAGATCAGACTCACTCGCAGCCTGTGCTCTGTGCTCACAGCCTTGTCAGGTCTACAGAGTGGTGGGCGTCTGCACCACCTGCAGGTGGTAAGAGAAAAGCAGCAACGCCATGTTCATTTAATGTTTTTGTTGTAGTTGGTCTGAGAGTCTCATTTAAACTTCTAATGTCTATGGTTGGGTCTCGTCTCCACTGGTCATCTTTCCTTATAACAAACAGAATGTTTCTGTCCTTAGGGTGTGGCGTGGAAGGCACACGGGCATTGCTGACTTACGAGTGAATAAGATCAGCCTCGTGACACGGCAGGAGCCATCCTGCAGTCAAGGACGGTGAAATAAAAGATAGGAAGCTCGGGGCTGGAGCAATAGCACAGAGGGTAGGGCGCTTGCCTTGCACGCGGCTGACCCGGGTTCGATTCCCAGCATCCCATATGGTCCCCTGAGCATCGCTAGGAGTTAATTCCTGAGTGCAGAGCCAGGAGTAACCCCTGTGCATCGCCAGGTGTGACCCGAAAAAGCAAAAAAAAATAGGAAGCTCCCAGGAAACTGGAAGACTGCTAACACCTCAGTTTCCCCTGTCCCAGATCAGACAGGGCCCAGCCAGCCTCATTCTTTCCCTCACCTCTCGCCCCTCCGTGTCCTCTCGTGGCTACCCACACAACTGCCCAAAGGGAACTGCTTCTAGCACCCTGACTCCTTCCTCTGTGGAGCAGCCTACAGGCGACCTGCACAGCGGTCCTGAGGCAAGGCCCCGCGGGAGGGAGTGTGGAGCCACGCTGGCAAGGACACGCGTCAGCACCAGGTGTCCGGCCTTGAGTCCCACTTGACCTCCCTTGACCTCCTCGTCCTGTGAGCCCAAGACACAGACACTGCCACGTGCGCTTAGCAGGTCATCCTTGCTGCGGCATCTGTCCTTGATCGGGACTGGACAGGGGCAAAGCGGAGTCGGGAAGGCCACAGGCCGACAAGGCTACACTTGGTGTGGTTGGGCTTCCTGTAAGCGGAGACCCACCATAAAACACGCGTGTACTTGGCAATAAAGGAAACAGCCGCCGGCTGCCCCTGGAGGGGATTTCTCATGTGCCCGCCATCCTTCGCCCCACCTTTCCCCGGTCCTGGTGCACGGTGTCCGGGCATGCTGGGGAACACTGCTCCATAGCACTCCTTGGTTTGGAACCCAGTGAGAGAACACGGTCTCCAAGACCGACTGTTGAACTGGAACCCAGCTCAGAGCACCCCCCTGCTTCCTTCACCCAACGGTTTTACTGAGCACTTGCTTAGGCCAGGCGTCGTGCCAGGAGGAGCAGAGCAATGCTGGAAGACAGACACGATCCCACTCCCAGAGAGGCTGTGCAGAGTGACCCTGCAGAACAGGACACGAGGCACCGAGTTGGGGAGCAGTGGGCTGCAGGCAGCCGCCCGTTCAGGAGCCCCCAGCATGTCCGGCGCAGCCTGGCCAGGCCAGTGAAAGGCCAAAGGAAGACGGCAATGGCCAGTGGGCAGGGCTGCGGGGCAGGACGTGGCCAGGACAGTCACCCCAGGGCTCCCACCCAGACGCTGCAGAGCAACCCCAGCTTCTGTGCACGCCTAGGCGCAGACCGGTGCCTTCCGCACTGGGCACGTCCCGTGGGGGCAGTCGGCGATTTCCCCGACTCTGCGGCTGAGAGCCAGGGTGGCCGGCCACGACTCCTGCCCCTCTGGGTAGAGTCTGACACACGGAAGAGCGTCAGGCAGGACCGAGGTGACGCGACTCGTTCCTACGCACCGCCCCCCCCCCCAGCCTGCCCCAGCACACATAGTTCCTTTCTCAGTCCCGCTCACGGCTGCAGGTCTTCCCGCTGAGGCTTGGGGCCATGCCCAGCAGTGCTCAGGGGCCACCCCCGGCACGGCGCCCCGGTCACTCCCAGCTGCCCGGGGCACACCGGGCCCTCTCCAGAGAAAGCCGGTGTGACAGCAACTTCTTGAGCCCTTTCCCTGGCCCTGAAGTTTTCATCAGTGGCTTGCTCGGCCTCAGGAGGAAGAGAAGCTTGCCCGGGCCCCCCGATACACAGAAGCACGCCCCCCCGCTGCCCCCAGCCTCACCTCTCTGCCAGCGCTCGGAACCCAGCCCCGTTCTCACCTCCCAAACACGATCTGCTCCTGTCTGACGTCATAAGTCCTCGTGACTCGTGCTGCCTGCGAATTTCTCCCAGCTTCCCGTTCACGGGAATTTGCTGGAGGTGAGTTTTGGGGTCCGGTTCCTGACCAGGACCCCACAAGCAGCACCCCCGGGGGGGAGCAGACAGGCCCAAACGCCTTCTGGCCACACAAACTGACTCTGTCTGGCCCTGTGTTTCCCGAAACCTCTTGAGGGTGGGTAAGAGCAGGGGTCAAAGGCCCGGCGGTCAGGTCCCTATCTATCTTCACTCTAGACACATTTTTGGGAATAGAACACAGGCCAGCTCTTGCAACACTTGAAAAAAAAAGTCTGCTTGATGCGGAGTGCAGGGAGTGACATTGGGGGACGCTCTGGTCAAAGCTCTCCAGGCAGAGTTGGCCCGAGGGAGGGTCCCACCCCTCACTGGCCAGCGCCTGCAGGCCGCTGGGGTCTGGGAGGGCAGATGGTGGGGCGCTGAGCCCACACTTTGGACATGCGGTGACCAGGCCAGAAACGCCAACAAGGGGGCGAGTGGAGCCCCAGGGCCCTGACCTCCCCAGGCGCCCCCAAGGCTGGCTAACTCGAGGGGCCCCAGCTTACGACACTCCGTGCTAACTCGGTTCAAAACACTGATTTTCATACAAGGCCAAATGCAACGTGGGCTCAAGACTGGCGCCTACAACATAAAAAAAAAAATCATGAAACTGGTAGATTTCAATACAGTCTGGAGGGTCTCGTTTGTTTGGTTCGGGGCTACTCCTGGCAGCGCCCAGGGGGCCATCTGGGGCTGGGGGTAGGACCCCCGTGTGCAGAGCCTGCGCTTGGCCCCCTGAGCTGTGCCCCTGGGGCGGTGTGTCGGGGTCCTGTGTATCCTTCCCTTCCTCACGGCGGGAGGCGTGGTCACGTGGAGGTTAGACTGGGCTCGGCTGGAGGAACCACTGCATCTCTGCAGCGCTGCTGTTTCTCTCTATGATTTTAAAATAATTCCAGAAGTTTGTTTAAATGGGGGGGGGGATAACAGCAGATTTACCAGAATCTAAGCAAAAACGAAGTAAAGGGTATGGGGGTAGAGAGAGCAGGTAGAACCTGGCCAGTGGCCACCCCGGCCGAGTCCGCAGCACTGCCAGGGGTGATCCCTGACCACCACCCTGTGTGACCCCAAAGCAAACAAAGAAAGGAGTGAAAGGAGTTTTGGGGCCAGCTCTTTTCGTATGTTTCTTGGAATTGTTCAAGTTTCCACCGGGATTTTACTGTTACAGCGAAGACAAGTCTAGCCAACATCGGGGATGGACTTTCTTTCATGTAAAACACGTGATTTCTCGTAGCTCTGAAATTCCCTGCTGAGCAGAGACTAAACACAAAGATGAACGTTTTATTGTGAAAAGGCTGCCTTAGATCAGCAGAAACCCATTTGAAAGCAGTCCATTTCTTTCTTTTGCTTGTTTTCTTTTTCCTTCACATTTTTGGGCCACGCCAGAGATGCGTAGGGGTTCCTCCTGGCTCTGTACTCAACCCCCCTGGTGGTGCTGGGGGAACCACATGTGGTGACTGAACCCAGGTCAGCTGCGTGCGTGCAAGGCCCCCGATGCACTGCACAATCTCTCAGCCACAGAGCATCCATTTTCTGAGCCAACTTTAAAACGGACAGTTTTGGGGCTGGAGCAATAGCACAGTGGGGAGGGCATTTGCCTTGCACGCAGCCCACCCGGGTTCGATTCCCAGCATCCCATATGGTCCCCTGAGCACCGCCAGGAGTAATTCCTGAATACAGAGCCAGGAGTAACCCCTGTGCATCACCAGGTGTGACCCAAAAAGCAAAAAAATAATAATAAAATAAAATAAAATGGACAGTTTAGGGGGGGCGGAGCAATAGGACAGCAGGGAGGGCATTTGCCTTGCACAACGCTGACCCGGGTTCAATCCCTGGCATCCCAGATGGTCCCTCAAGCACTGCCAGGAGTAATTCCTGAGTGCAGAGCCAGAAGTAACCCCTGAGCATCCCTGGGTGTGACCCAAAAAGCAAAAAAAAAAAAAGAGAGGAAAAAAATACAGTCTAGGTGAACTGTAAACTGTATTTACATGTTCTTACATGAACTGGAGCAGAATGGGCTGACGGTCCTGGAGGTGGGTGACCATGTGGCATTTGTGAAGAACCCTTAGCACCCGGCATCCACAAAGCCATAGTCACTGCGTCATCTTTTTTTTTTTTAATTGGAAATGTTTCCAGACACATTTATGAGCTGAAAAGTTCAAATTTTGGCTTACATGGACCATTTGGCAACCCTCTGGTGGTGGATTTCCCCACATTTCTGTTTGTTAGACCATAGTCAGAAATCATCTTTTCAACCACACTGAACTTTCTCAGACCTTCATTTGAAGTAGGACATAATTCAAAAAAAACCAGAGCCCAAGTTCCCGTTTTAAAATCAAGGAAAAGCAGGTTTGCCCCTGGGGAGGCGGCCTCTGCCCCGTCACCCCTCTGAGCCCTCTGCGCCCCCCCTTGCTGTGCCCCGCCTTCCTCGAGGAAACTATGTTTCCACCGAGATGTAAGGGAAGCGTGAAGTAAGCGCCGGAGGCCGGGAAACCATCCTCGCTGGCCCAGCCGGGCCCAGGGGCACTCGAGGACCACGAGCGAGGCCGAGGACGGAGAGCCTCAGGGGTGTCTGAGGAGATGAAGGCCCGGTACCCCCCCTCCCGCCCCCGCAGGAGCCTCGGGAGTGGCTGCACTCTGGGGTCAAGTCACTGTCTTTAATTTCAAGTTAAAGTGTTTCAAACGGGCCAGAGTGAGAGGACAGCGGGTACAGCACGTGCCTTGCAGCAGCTGGCCCTGGGCCTATCCCTGGCACTGCACACGGTCCCCTGAACCCCACCAGGCGTGATCTCTGACCACAGAGCCTGGAGTAAGCCCCGAGCACTGCTGGGCGTGGGTGCAAACACAGCAGGGCGCTGCAGGACGCAGGGGGACAGGCCGCTCCCAAGCGGGCATCTCAGGGCTGTGAAGCAAGGGCTGTCGAGGGAGTGTGCGCAGCTGCCAAGACACAAACCCGACCCGGACACCCGCGAGGGAGACAAGAAAGAAGCTGCGTCCCGGGGCTGGGCCCACAGTCCGGCGGGCAGGGCACGCGCCTTGCACGTGGCCGGTCCACGTTTGTTTCCCAGCATCCCACCTGCCCCCTGAGCCACCAGGAGTGATCCCTGCGCTCAGAGCCAGGCGTCAGCCCTGACCACTGCAGGGTGTGGTGAGGCCTGGACACCACAAAGCCAAACACACAAACATTAAAAAGAACAAGTGATGGTGGCCACTTTCCTCCACGGAATGCCACGCGCCCATTAGAGGCAGAGAAGTTCATGGCTAGCACCTTCCTGGGGGGTTCTAAAGTCCACCCTTAAAACAGGGTGTGACAGAGGGGCCCACAGCTGACGCTGGCCCGTGAAGGAAGTGGGGGACTGGGAGTCAAGTACCTGCCGGACTCCTCAGACGGGGCCATAGGGCTTGCGGTGACCTTGCCCCGGGAGGCGGCTGCCGTCACCCGCTGAGCACCTTGAAGGCGTTCGAGGGCTCAGTCCAGGCGGGTCTCCAGGAGAGCGGGGGTCAGGGCAGCCCCCCTGAGACTGTAGCCACCGTCAGTTTAACAGTCCCACGGCAAGATCAAAGTGCCCGGTGAAACGTGCCCTGGGTTTACAGACAAACAGAGCCGGGCAATGCACCGTCACCAGCTCTGAGCAACCCTGAGCACGAGCAGAGAGCAGCTCTGCCGTTTGGCGGGGGGTGGCGAGGGGGGAACCGATCATAATCTGCTGAAAACCCATGGGGTGTGTTGGCATAGCTTGAGTAATACACAAAAAGGAGATAACATGCCGCATGACTTATGTGACACTGGGCAGCACCATGTTCCCAAGTAACAACAGGCGGTGTGAGGCCTCCGCCCTCCCCGCGGCCACACCCTCAACACACGCGGGAGCACAGGTACCGGATTTGTAAGACTGAGATTGTGTTGGCTTCTTCTGGGGGCCACGGCTGGCGGTGCTCAGGGCTCCCTCCTGCGGGGGCCCCGGGGACAGAATGTGGCTGGCCGGCCGTGTGCAAGGCCTTGCCCCCGCATGGTTGCCCAAGACTGAGATATTAGTGAGGGCGATACCCACAGAATTGAGGATGTGGGGCCCCACCCAGCCGCAGTTCCAGGAATCTGGTAAGTTCTGTGAAACGGAGACAAGTGGAAACAACTAAACAGTTACGAAGGTTGCTAGAGAGATAGTCCAGCGGGGAGGACGCCTGCCTCGCATGCAGCCCGTCCGGGTTCCATCCCTGGCACCTCCTACAGTCCCCGGTGCCCCGCCGGGAGTGTGATTCCTGAGTGCAGAGCCAGGCATAATAAACCATTAGCATCGCCGGGTGACCCCCAGACAAAAACCAAAAGACAATCGGAAAGTCCGACTCCTCCAAGAAGCTGTGTAAGAAAGAGACGAACTTTAAAGTCAATGTGTCTGTGCGTGTAAAGAAAGTTCTTAAAGCAGACACAAAATCAAAGTGTATGCAGTTATGCAGGCAGGCACACGCATGTATACATTTGGACATGCGCCAACATCCACATACATACCCACATCTGCTTGCACGGATTCACGCACACTGTCACACACACACGCACATGCTTACACTCACACACATACACGCTCAATCACACATGCACACAGACATACACGCATACACATGCACACACAGTCACACATGCACACGCTCAGTCACACAGGCACCCAGTCATGCACACATGCACACGCTCAATCACACATGCAGTCACGCACATGCACCGACACACCTGTTCCCCCTTATAGAACACTCCGGGCGGTTCGGCCCGGTGGCCCTCTGGGATCTCTGAGCGCCCGGCGAGCCCCCCTGCGGCCCCTGGCCAGTGTCTTGCGGGCGCGCCCCGGCGGCCCCTGTCCCGGCCAGGTCCGCGGGCGCCGCGCACCTGTGCCGCGTCTCACCTGCGTCCTCGGCGCCCGGGAGCGCGCGCCTCCTGCGGCCGCCGTCGCTGGCGTTGCTACGGCCCTGGAAGAGAAGACCCCGCGGTCAGGGCGGCCGGGCGGGGCGCGGGGGGCGCGGGGGGCGCGGGGCGGGCGGCCTCACCTGCAGCGCCCAGGTGCCCGCGGGAGGCGCGCCCGGCCCGGGCCCCGGCGGCAGGCGCGCGCGCAGCCCGTCCAGCTCGGCTTGCAGCGCGGCCAGGCGCTGCAGGGCCAGCGCGGCCAGGCCGCAGGCCAGCAGGGCCAGCAGCAGCGCGGCGGCGGGCAGGCTGCGCTCGGGGCCGGGCAGGCGCCGGCCGGGGCCGCGCTGGGCGCGGAGGATGCCCGCGCGCATCTCTGGGCCGCGCGCTCCCCGTCTGCAGGCGCGCGGCGAGCGCCGGCCGGACCCTTGGCATCCGTGACCGCGCCGGCCGGGTCATTTCCTGTGGTCTGCCTCGGTGGCCGTCCTGCACGGCCCGGCTGCCCCCCGGAGCCGGCTCCCGGTCCCCGGCCCCGGCCCCGCCGCGCTCTCCCCACCGGCCGGCCCGCCTTGTGCAATCCGCCCTTCCTCATTTCACTTTCGGTGTCTGCAGGGACCACGGGGCACCTCCGGCCGGGCTCGGCCAGCCCTGGCCCCCGCGGCCAGCCCAGCGCCGGCCCGGGCGGGGGCGCACCTGGGGGCAGCGGGGCCCCCAAGGGAGGCCAGCACAGGATCTGGGCGCGGCTCTCCGAAGGCTGGGGGCTGCGGGCAGTGTGGCCCTCAGCCCGAGGGCCGGTGATCCTGCTGTCCACCTGTCCTCCGCCTGTCTGCCGTCTGCCTGGCGGTCTGGTGGGCTATCTGCCCATCTGTCTGTCTGCCTGTCTCTCTCTCTGTCCGTCTGCCTGGCGGTCTGGTGGGCTATCTGCCCATCTGTCTGTCTGCCTGTCTCTCTGTCCGTCTGCCTGGCGGTCTGGTGGGCTATCTGCCCATCTATCTGTCTGCCTGTCTCTCTGTCTGTCTGCCTGGCAGTGTGGTGGGCTATCTGCCTGCCAGGTGGGCTATCTGCCCATCTATCTGTCTGCCTGTCTTTCCGGTGTCCGTCTGTCTGCGCGCCTGTCTGGCTGTCTGTCAGGGGTACAGGCAGACCCCAGCAGACCCTTTGCTGATGTCTTACTGATCCCACTAAACACGTTTTGCTGGGCAGGGCTCAGGTCACACCGGAGAGGGGTGCATTGTGAGGGTCCCCGCAGCCGAGACTCTGTCGCCTCAGCCTGAGTCTGGGGGCTGGAGAACTCACTGACAAGGCAGTGAGGGGCGTCCTCTGCCTTCCTGGCCCCGGACCCCTCACTCCGGCTCTGCGGGACCCCCCTTCTCCCCACCCCCGGGAGCCCGGCTTCCCTTCCCTGCGCCTCTGCTCACCGGATGGGCCCCCAGGGGACAGCAGGGGTGAGGGGAAGCCACGCTCCAGCCGCTCTCATCACTCAACCCACCGGTGGGCTCCCGCCCCTGTCAGGAGGCCAAAGGGCTTCCCGCAGACACGATCGGAGACACCTGGCCCCCATCTCTGTCCCCTGCAGGGTCCGAGCAGACACCTGCTGAAGTGCATCCCTTGCCCCTCACCTGCCGGTCCTTCCTGCCAATCATTCTCACTTCCTGTTTGTGCAAGCACAAGTCCACACACTGGTTTGGGTTCACTGTGACAACTCCTTTCTTGCCCAGAGTGTGTCTGTGTGTCTCCTGGCTGTTTCCGGGACCCACGCCTGACTATGCCTGAGCCCACACCTGGTGCTGTACCTGCTGCCCACACACCTGGCTGTTTCCGGGACCCACGCCTGGCTATGCCTGAGCCCACACCTGGTGCTGTACCTGCTGCCCACACCTGGCTGTTTCCGGGACCCACGCCTGACTATGCCTGAGCCCACACCTGGTGCTGTACCTGCTGCCCACACCTGGCTGTTTCCAGGACCCACGCCTGGCTCTGCCTGAGCCCACACCTGGCTCTGCCCAGGGCCCACGCCTGGCTGTGCACACAGGGCCTTGTGTGATGCCAGCGTCCCAAGCGTGTCTGCAACAGCTACAGTCACACGCTAAACACGCACCACAAACTTTTTTTTTTTTATTTCTGAAAGGCAAAGTTCATTTTTTTAAAAAATTTTTTATTAGAGAATCACTGTGATGTACAGTTACAAACTTATGAACTTTTGTGTTTGCATTTCAGTCATACAGTGATTGTTGACCCATCCCTCCACAGTGCCCATTCTCCTCCACCAATGATCCCGTGTCCCTCCCCCCACCTCCACCCCATCCCCCCCCACCCCATCCCCCCCCCCCCCGCCTCTGCGGCAGGGCATTCCCCTTTGTTCTCTCCCCTTGGGTGTTGTAGTTTGCAACAGAGGTACTGAGTGGCCTTCATGCTCGGTCTACAGTCTACTGTCAGCTACTTTCTCCCTCTCGACTCCTTTACTGGCTTTGTACCCGCAGTTCACTGTTTAATGACACCCCCGAGAGCAGCTTCCCCCAGACGCCTAGCTGGCAGCTCTGCGCCCCGCGGGCCGTCCTCCCCTCCAGCGTGTGCGAACTCTGACCGCAAACCTGCGGTTGGGGCCCCCGTGTCCACAAGGGGCCACGTGAGGCTGCACCCCGTGGCTCTGATACAGGCAGGAGAGCAGATTTGGGGCGGGCGCCTGGGCCCACACCTGGCTGAAGCCACATGCACTGTGCAGCACTCTGGAACGTTCCCCCAGTGCACAGCATAACCCTGGCCCTGCTCACGGCACATGGGCGGCCTCTGCAGGCAGAGCCAGGGGCGTGCACGGCGGGCGGAGGGGTGGGGGCTGGGTCTTCCCGACAGGAGCCTCTGGCAGCCCTGCAGGGAGGCGTCTGTGGCAGGCCGGCTCCTGGATTTGGCAGCGGTGGCTGTGGCAGGCCGGCTCCTGGGTTTGGCAGGACGGCGTCTGTGGCAGGCCGGCCTCTGGCTTTGGCAGCGGTGGCTGTTTGGATACGGAGCTGCATCCCACACGCGCCTGTTTCCCAGCGTGAGCACGAGTCATTCTCCTGTTCCACAGCTACGGTGCACTGAACCCACAAACCAGGCTCCTCATCTCGCCCACTCAGGAGCGTGCCCAGGGGAGAAGGCGTAAGACAGGTAACGCCAGGGGTCATCCAGGAAACGGGAAAACAGCATGAAATAGCTCCTTGAGACATTGGACTCAAAACTGCAAGAAAACAGTGAGAAACTGAATGGTCAGTGGATGGTCTAAGAGTAGGAAGGGGGGGAGGGAGGTGGACAGGGGCCTTGCCCTCCCCTCAACTCACCCGTCTGACCCCTGCTGTGTCCCTGAGCCCAGCTGGGAGTGACTCCTGAGCACAGAGCCAGGAGTAAGTCCTGAGCACTGCCCGGGGTGGTCCAGCTCCCAACAGTACCAAGAACAGACTCCTTGGGAAGGCTCCCTCACACGCTCTGTCGGGAGGAGGGGGAGGGGGTCTCCTGTGAAGCCGCTGGTGGCTCACCCTTGCAGCAGGGGAGAGACTCACAGTGCTCAGCACACGGACGATCCCTGAGACCAGCAAGGATAATGTTTCAGGAAAAAGAAGCGTTTCCTAGCAGAAAGAATCCTACCCCCCATTGCTAGCGTCGCTCCAGAGAATTCTGGTCTGGAAGGTAGAAAAACAAACACAAAAGCACAGCCTGGCCATTTCTGACAGAGGCAGGGGGCTGTCCACACCACCCGCCCTCTCCGCCCCATGGCACTGGAGGGCCTGTGTGAGTCACTGAGGTGCAGATTTGGGCAATGCTTCCCCCAGATCCACTTTGGTGATATCTTGGTTTGGGTTTTGCGCATGACTGTAGCACTGTAGCACTGTCCTCCCGTTGTTCATCGATTTGCTTGAGCGGGCGCCAGTAACGTCTCCATTGTGAGACTTGCTGTGACTGTTTTTGGTTTATCGAATACGCCACAGGGAGCTTGCCGGGCTCTGCCAAGCAGGCGGGATACTCTCGGTAGCTTGCCGGGCTCTCCGAGAGGGACGGAGCAATCAAACCCGGTTTGGGTTTTAGACTTTAAATTCTGGTATACAGAGGCGCCACCAAGGAAAACCTCGGTCTCAGAGAGGAAAGCGAGGTGTCACCTTCCTTCCTTAAGTACGCATTCAGGGCCTCGTCCCGGAGGGGGAAACACAGCTGGCTCTGGTGACAGGGAGGGGGACCAGAGACAGGGCACTGGTGGCGGCTCCAGCCACCGCACAGCTAAGCCAGAAAGAAGGGAGAGCGCCCTCCAGGGGGTGATGTTCACCCAGACACGCAGAACAGAGGGAGCTGGGACCCCGGGACCCTGCTTGGGGCTGGGGGGGGGGGTCAGTGACGAGAAGGCCCCTCTCACCGCGGCAGGTCGGTGCTCCGGCCGCCCAGCCACGCGCCCAGCCTCCCTCTGGTCTCTTTGATGACCATCGTTTTACCAGGCATGACGTGACGTCTCCCTGTGGTTTTAACGGGCTTTTCTAGAATCTTCTTCTTGCAGTGCTGATGCTGACCTCCTGGTCCCAACAAAATAAAATTTCCTCATTAATAGACGTGGGCTTTTTAATTTGTTTTAAATTTTATTTATTTTTTTTGTAACTGAATCACGGAGAGATACACAGTGACAAGGTTGTTCATGACTGGGTCTCAGTCACACAATGTTCCAACACCCGCCCCTTCACCAGTGTCCATTTCCTACCCCCAGTGTCCCAGTGTCCCTCCGCTCTCCCCACCCCTTGCCAACCATAGACACTGAAATTTTATTTGAGGGGACTTTTCAGACCTGGGAAGGACCCCCATCATTTTCCAGCCAAGCAGGCAAGCGGCTGAGGGACTGAAGGGCTAAGGCTGAAGGCCTGCAGGCCTGGGCGGAAGGGCAGCATCAAAACAGCAGACAGTGGCGGGTTGCTGGGGGGGGGGGGCTACAGGGCTGCTGGACACCCTGGATGAAAAAGAAAGTGATTATTTGGGGGCCACACCTGGCCGGCTCAGGGGGCCTTATGGAAGCCACAAGCGGGGCCAGGGCCTGCCTGCTGCACCAGCTCCTCTCTGGCCCCCGAGAAGTGACGTCACAGCTGGAGTGAAACGTTCCCAGCCTACGGAGGACCAGAAATCACAGTGTGAGTTGCTCACTCACCCTGTCACAAACACCGAGACTGAGGCTACACCCGTGGGCCGCGTGGAGACAGAGCTTAGCACCCGGAAGAATCAGCAAAAAGTCTGACAGGGAACATGACAACTTCCATCACAAATGCCAGGGAAGGAGGACAGGAAGGGATGAGGGGCCTCAGCTCTCCAGGGCTGAAGCTGAATGGACTCACGCCGACTTCCGTTTGGAGGGGGAAATGAGAAACGACAGAGGGAGTACAGAGTCAGTTATCCGAAATGATGGGGTGAATTTTGTAGGGAGACTGTCACTGTAGCTCTGTCGTCCCGTTGCTCACCAATTTGCTCGAGTGGGCACCAGTAACGTCTCCATTGTGAGGCTTGTTGTGACTGTTTTTGGCATGTCGAATACGCCACGGGGAGCTTGCCAGGCTCTGCCATGAGGGCGAGATACTCTCGGTAGCTTGCGGGACTGTCCGAGAGGGACGAAGAAATCGAACCCGGGTTGACCGCCTGCAAGGCAAATGCCCTACCCGCTGTGCTATCACTTCAGTCCTTTGTAGGGAGACAAATTAAAGAAAACAAGTAAGTATAAAGACACGATCGGACACGAAAATGGGACCTCCAAGGGCCAACAGGGTCGCACAGGCGGGGTGTGAGGAGGGTCTGCACCAACCCTTACAGACACAGTGAGGGACTCGGAGCTGCTGTAGTTTTCCCCTGCTAAGACCAGGAAAGCGCCTGTAGGTGAGGGACGCGCCCGTCACTCCTGGTGTCGGGGAACCAAGGGAAACGGTGAGGATGGGCACTGGGCTCTGCCGGGGGAAATCCGTTTCGGAACATCAGTACTTCCGAGGACTTTCTCCTCACTGTTCCGAAAGGCTGATGCAAACGGCCCCTTGCCTGCCTTTCACATTCTTCTCCACTGCCCGGGGGCCACACCCCTCCTGGCGTCAGGGCCACTCCTGGTGGTGTCGGGGACCAGGGGGAGCTGGGCCAAGCTGCTCTCTGCAGGGACGGCCCGCGCCCCGCCTGCCACCCTGTCCCTGGGCCCTTACTCGCAAGTCTTCTGTGTATCCGTCGGGATTTTTGAAAAATGATTTTTTCATGCTTAGAAACAAACGACTGACCTGAGGGTTTCCTCCTTGGTTTCCTGGAGGACAGCTAACAGCGGTGCTGCAGTGGCCGTCTGGGTGGCGGGTGCGAGGCTTGACTCAATAGTTTGATTCGCTTCTACTTTCCTGCGTCTCTTTGCCTTCCTTTGTTCTAGCTCCTCCTGCTAACCGCTTTCATTCGCTTCCTCTCTTGTTATATATAAACACGCAGGCCATAAGCTGCTTACGAGTCGACAGTTTGTGAAACTCAATTCAATGTTTTCCTATTAATATTTTAAAGAAAATCTGAAAAATGTTTCCACTTGGGCTTAAAAATCATTTAAGATGATCTAAGAGAGTTTTGTTTCCACTTATTTGGAGCATTTCTTTCCTTATTAATTTCCAGCTTATTACAATGCATTTTGATAATTTTCTCTCACTACTTCTATTTATAAAATTCCACTAGCTCCTCGATAGATTAATAATATTGCCATTTGTCTTACAACACCAGTGCTTGAAAAAGTTCCTTTATTAACTTTATTATTTGTACTTATTTTTATAGGACTGGAGCGATAGCACAGCGGTAGGGCATTCGCCTTTCACGCAGCTGACCCGTGTTCGATTCCTCCACCCTTCTCAGAGGGCCCAGCCAGTTACTGAGAGTATCACACCCACACGGCAGAGCTTGGCAAGCTACCCGTGGCGTATCCAATATGCCAAAAACAGTAACAATAAGTCTCACAATGAGAGACGTTACTGGTGCCCACTCAAACAAATCGATGAGCAATGGGATGACAGTGACTTATTTTTATGTCTGTAAAACACATATATGCATATATGTACATATGTATGTGTACATAGAGATATATCTATATCTATGTCTCTGTATATATGTACATATGTATGTGTACATGGACAGATATGTCTATATATCTCTATATAGAAAGAGATGGGATTGTAGTTTTCTACGTGTTTTTTTTCCTGTTCATATCAGGTGGTTTCCCCCAAGATTTTAGCTTTCTCTATATAGATATAATATTTGGAACAAAGATACTCAAAAAAGAGAGGAAGAGCATGACACATTCACTAAGGTGTTTTCCCCAAGCCAAACCTCCTTCCCCTTAGCTGAGACAGCTGGGCTCTGGCCTCAGTGGGCCGAGGGCAGCGATGACGCAGACAGAGCTCCGGCCCTTTCCACGGGAACCCCCTTCCTCTTCGGCGCTGAGTCAAGACCACAAGTGAGTTGAATGTGATGTCCCTGGTGATGAGCAGGGGGAGAGGCAGCCTCGGGAGGGAGCAGCCGAGTCCTCCTGCACCTGCCTCACTCACCCAGAGCCGTGCCTGGGCAGGGAGGATGAAGGTGAACCGGGAGGGTAGCCACGAGCCCACCAGCACCACGCCCCCCCCCCCAGTCCTCCTGCGCTATAGGGCGGGGACCGAGTGCCCCTCCAAGGCCAATATCACTGTCACTGTCATCCAGTTGCTCATGGATTTGTTCGAGCGGGCACCAGTAACGTCTCTCATTGAGAGACTTATTGTTACTGTTTTTGGCATATCGAATACGCACGGGGAGCTTGCCAGGCTCTGCCGTGTGGGCTCGATACTCTCAGTAACTTGCCGGGCTCTCCGAGAGGGGCGGCGGAGGAATCGAACTTGGATCGGCCGCGTGAAAAGCGAATGCCCTCCCCGCTGGGCTATCACTCCAGCCCAAGGCCAATGTATTCATGAGAAACAGACCTGCCAGCAGTCACTGGCCACTGGCTCAACAACTTCTTGCCACGATGCTGATGGGCCCATACATGCCTGGGGCAGTGCCGGGGGCACAGGGCTGGGCTGGTAGGGGCTTAAGTGAACTTCGTTTGGTTTGGGGGCCAACCTGGTGGGGCTCGGGGCTCACTCCTGGCTCCGTGCTCAGGGCTCACTCCTGGTGGCGCTGAGGGGACCCTATGTGATGCCAGGGATCCAGCCCGGGCTGGTGTGTGCGAGGCAAGTGCCCTCCTACCCACTGGGCTATCTCTCCGGCCCCTCAGTTGAATTAATTTCATCGCTCCGTTATCCCTCCGGGCAGCCCGCAGGGACACAGCATCGTTCCCAGGAGCTCTCTCGTGCCTGCCGGCCTCCAGAACTGGTGAGCACATCTGTGGGAAAAGCAACCGGCATTCGGTGTTGTCACATAGCGCAGCATTCCACCGACTGACTTCTGGATCTTTTCTAAAGGGGCCATGCCTAGAGCCAGTGCCAGGCCTGGTGATGGGGCCTGATGGGCCCATCAGAACCGCCCAGGCCACGAAGGTGGTGCGGGGTGGCCCCGCGATGCTGGGGGTCAAACCCGAGTCGCACACGGCTTCTGAGCTGTGTCCCGCTGAGGCTGAGACTGGAGGTCACCAAGTCAGTCTGGTCTCAGAGCACGGCCCCTGCGCTTGCTGGGCGCTGCTCTAAAGCACCCTGAGGGCTCCTACACATGTGCTCATCTGCTTCCCGTGACAGCTGGGCTGATGGGCGAAGTACAAGTGGTCTAAGAGGTGGATGACGCGGTGGGCCTGGGTGGGTTTCCTGGTCTTACCCGCTGCGTTGTAATTGTGCGCAGGGGACAATGTGCCGATGAACGTGCACTGCGGACTCGGCCCGAGGCGCGGCTTGGGAGGAAGGGACTGCCACACGCTCCACTCAGCTGTGTCACCGACACGCGACTGTTAAGATCAAGCATGGCCGAAGCGTTGGGAGGCAGAGGAGAGCCCGGGCGAGAGGCATCTCCAGGGAAGGGGGGTGTGCAGGCAGGGAAGCCCCCCGAAGGCTGTTTCCCCCGTAGGGAGGGGCGAGAGGACCTTCCTGTGCACAGGGGAGCTCGGGCTGCCCCTGCTCAGGGCCGGGACCCTCGTTCTTCCCGCACTGCCCTGCCCGTACCCCAGGGGCTCAGAGCCAGGGCCACGCTTGGCCGAGTGTCCGTCCTTCCAACGACGGCTCAGGCAGACTGGCCCTCTCCCTTCCAGTTTCACTGACCTAAGAAAGCATTAGAGAGTATCGTAGGATTCTAAGTGTTAGGTTCTAAGGAAAAACTGTTCCAAAAGAAATAAATTACGCTACTAGAATGGGGATATTTCAGAACATCTGTCCCTTAAAAAACAGAAAACAAGTTATGCACTATACCAAAAAAAAAAAAAAAAAGAAAAAGAGGGAGAACTGAGAAAATCTGACCTTCACTGACAGTTCTCTTAGAACCAGTGTATCTACTGTCCACCATTCTATCAGAATAGACAAAGATGAGGAAACTCCCTTCTTAGACGCTCCTAGCCGCCTTTCCATTTCATGGAGGAGAAGAGGAGAGGAGAGAGCAGCAACCCCCTCAGCTACGACCCCATGGGCCGCGCCTTGGCAAGCAAATGCCCCGTGAACTGCTCCGTTCGGCGCGTTCGCCGCCGGCTTCCCGAGTGACTGTGTCCACCGTCTCGTGGCTCGGGCCCCTGGGCTAACTCGGCACTGCCCCCTGCAGCGTTGTGCTGACACAGTAATGGACACCCGAGTCCTGCGTCTTCTGCCCCCGCAGAGGGTGCGTTTCCCATCCACTTCGTGCCGGCCGTGCCGGGGCCCCTCAGGGCTCATTCTCTCAATATCTGCTGAGCTCCAGACGTGTCCGAGGCGCCTCTGCTCAAAGCTATTCACTCCCCGCGTACACCCCTATGATGCTGGGTTTGTTTTTCTCTGTTAGCACATACTCTGCCCACACCCGCCACCAACTCCACCCAGTTTATTAGAGCACTGTTGCTGGGTTTGATTTTTTTTTTTTTTTTTTGCTTTTTGGGTCACACCCAGCGATGCTCAGGGGTCACTCCTGGCTCTGCACTCAGGAATTACCCCAAGCGGTGCTCAGGGGACCATATGGGATGCCGGGGATCGAACCCGGGTCGGCCGCGTGCAAGGCAAACGCCCTACCCGCTGTGCTATCGCTCCGGCCCCGCTGGGTTTAATTTTACATCGAGAAGAACACTGCATGTACTCGGGCAAAAGTGAGTCTAGCTGATGAACCGGCCAGAGGCTGCCGGAGGAGCGAGGTGTGCAAGCCTTGATGGAGGACGCCCGCAGTCGCAGGGAAACGGTCCTGCGTGGGGGAGAGGGACCACGTCCTCATTCATAGACTCCCTTCCAGCCTCGGCGCCCCGGCTCGGAGACCCCCGGCCTCCCTGAAGGAGCCTGCGCTCACCTCGGGGACAGGCCGAGGGACAGAGGCCATGGAAACACCGGGGCAGCTCCAGCTCCCACTGGTTCCGCTAAGGAGCGTCGGCAAGGCCCCAAGGGGAAACCATAGGCACCAAGGGGGCTGTCCAGTGGGGGAAACCGAGTCTGGAGCATGGGGCCCTCTACCCGGCACTGCCCCCTCCTGGTCTCTGGCTCCACTACTTCCGCAGCGAGGACAGGTCTGGTCCCCCCGAAACCCCACGCCTGGCTACCGGCTTGTCTTCTGTCAAGACCCACTCACCTTCGCCCTGACCGCTGCTCGACTTCGGCAGAGACCGAGCAGGATGAGCGGGGCAACACCCCACAGAACTGTTTCTGTGCCCCCTGCAGCCGCCAACGATTCAGTCACACGGATTGTGAGCTGGGAACGATGCTGTGTCCCTGCGGGCTGCCCGGAGGGATAACGGAGCCATGAAATGAATCCAACTGAGGGGCCGGAGAGATAGCCCAGTGGGTAGGGCGCTTGCATCGCACACACCAGCCCGGGCTGGATCCCTGGCATCATATAGGGTCCCCTCAGCGCCACCAGGAGTGAGCCCCGAGCCCCACCAGCTTGGCCCCCAAACCAAACAAAGTTCACCCAAGCCCCTGCATGTGCTTTTACTTTCTCTCAGGCCTGCGACGACTCTGACACTTAAAGGAAAGACAGTCCAGGGATGGTCTTTCTGCATCTTGCCCTCGGCAAAGACTCCGGGCTCGCTTCATAACTGATGAACACACTCGGAATGCACTGAGTGCAGAGGTGCCGGGCGCTGCGGCGGATTCCGTGACCAATCCTCCGGCAGAGAAGACCCCTCGTCCGCCAGACCTAGGGCTGCCACCGCAGCAAGAGGCAGCAGAGGAGCGTGCGACCGTCACCAAGACCTGACCCGAATAGAAGCAGGTTTCACAATGCAACTGACGAGGTGGCAGTTCCGAGACACGGACCATGGCTGCCCCCTCGGCCTTGGGTGTGGAGCTGGCGGGTGAGAGGACGCTGGCTCCAACTGGAAGCGCCCGGCACGGGGCAGACACAGAAGCAAGGCGCCTTGGCCATGGAGAGGAAGGACAGAGCGGGGAAGGGGATCACCTCACCTGCGGGGACACACGTGCGACCCCACGCACCACCGCGGGTCCTGGAGAGAAGCCGGGAGCGACGCCTGAGCAGTCCCTGCACAGCCAGGCGGGGGCTGACCGGGAGTCGGGGCAGCTCCTAGAGCGCGCAAAGCTGCAGGACGGCTGCCGGAGACCCGCGCCAGGCCCTGACGAGGCGGAGACAGGCAGGGAAGCGTGGAGTGGCCAGTGGGTCAGCAAGGCGCTGGCAGGCTACTGGGCCATCAGGGGCAGCGCCCAAGAGAGCCACACAGCCCGGGGGTGCACTCGGTCCGTCCAGTGGCTACTGAAAACTGCTCCAGAGACTGGCCCAGCAGGAGACAGCAGGGGAAAGGCGTCTTCCTGGAAAACCCACGCGAGGGTGCTCCTAAAGCGCCTCCCGCTACCCTGGCAGCCCCGAGGGCGCCTGGACCAGCCAGCAGTCACACCAGTTCTTCGGGGGTGCTCCGTCTTTCAGCATCTCAGCTCTCCTCCCTGATGAATCAGTCTTCTCGGTGGTATGCTGAGGAAGTGGGCAGAGGGCAGTCGCCCTAGACGGACAGGTGGAGGCCAAGGCTTTCAGGCCTGGCTCCATCTTGGGTCACCTAGACTGTATCACTGAGCCACTCGAACTGGTCCACCACTCGCTGGCCCTGATTATAATTCACGGTCAGCAAATTATTACTCGAAGTTTTCCTCTAGGGGTTTGGTGAGATTATTCGCTTCAGCCTTGCACTGTCGGTATTCCAAAGCCAGCTCACACAGCTAACCGGGATGTGATCCCCGGTGCCAGCGTGGGCCTGAGTGCGCCAGGAGTGACCCCTGAGCACAGAACCAGGAGGAAGCCAAGGCGCTGCTAGTGGTGGCCCCAGATACAAAACAAATGAAAACATGGTGCTTTTTTTTTTCTTTTCCTCTCCATAAATAAGACAGGAGTTCTATTTGTCCAACCAGATGCAAGGGTTACGCTCTTTAGGAGTGAAACTGGAATGTGGCTCAAAAATTTCTTCTAAACAAAGAAATGATCCAAACGCAGCCTTCCCTGGGAGTCGGGGTGCGGGTGTCCCGGGAAGGAGAGGCCTCGAGTGCTCCCCGCTCTGCAGGAAGGACGCTCTGTCGGCAGAGTCCCACCACCCCCGCTAGGACTCTTGTTAGAAAAAGCAAGGTCGGGAGTGAAGAGCAGTGAGCATCGGACCACGTCTTAATCACCCGAACCGTTAACTCAACAGCAACGGGGGAAGAGCAAGAGGAGAGGACGGCACCACGGGGCACGCTCAGACATTGGGCCACAGCTCAGACTCACTCACTCCCAGACTCACTGATTCACCCCACACTCTGGGGCGCACAGGGCCTTCAGACACAAAGTCTCTTTCGGTCGGAGTCAAATACACATGGGAGGAGAGTAGAGGGACGGAATGTAAGCCTAACTCCTACTTTTCGTCCACACCAGTGTTGCAGCGAACTCATCAATCAGTTTCAGTACAAATTCAGGAATTTTATTGAATCATTCAAGAAACATTAGTGTCCTATCATGTAACTTAGATGAATAGAAAATGAAAAAGACTGAATACAAACTATCTTAAGACATTAATCAAACTTTTAATGTATCAATTTATTGCAAATGTCAGTACAGAAAAATAGAAAGCATATTTTTAAAGAAATGTACTGTAAAAAAAAAAAAACCAAATGTTTGCTTGCCATGGTTAGCTACAATGTAACATTCAAATTTGAGTTATAAAATTCTATTACTGCTTCAAATAAAATATGGCAAATAACAAAAATATGATTTACATTATGAAATTGGCTTAATTTATCCTGAACATACTTGAATATGTTGAAAATAACTTAAATTTTCAGTATATGCTGTACTGACAAATTGTTATAAATTATGTTAAAACACACTCATCCCTGTTACATATGTATATATGGCACTTTTTGTAAAAAGTGTCTTATACTGGTCCTATTTTTAAAACTACACTTTAAAGATATAAAATATAAATGGAGGTATATTTGTGCCATTTGGCAAAATGTGTTGACTACTACTAGGATGAATGCATTTATTTTTGCCATACAAATGAATATATTATTTCTGATTTGCTAAGATATATGCATATATGGCAATATAAATAAACAGAAGTACTTTTCTATTTTTCCCCTATTAATTTAAAAAATAGATGTCTGTGCTCTGTCATTTCCAACTTTACCTGAGTGACATGAAAATACATAACTTTTTAAGTGGATCATCTAAAAGCATTATCACTAATTTCTTCACAGTTTTATTTTTCACAATTGTTGTTAAACACAATAGAAAAAAAAAAGGGAGCAGAGGAAAGATCACAGAGAATTTCCTCTCACTCTTGGCCTGATTAAAAAAGGTTCTGTGACACGGGCTTCAAAAGTTCACCTTCATGATCCCGTTGCCTCGAGGAAGTGACCCCTCACTGCGCGGCTGAACTTGCAGGTAACTGGTAGAAAATGGACTATGGCCTTTGTGTCCCCAGTCCACCAGGTAAGCCTACTCCCGCCGCTGCCAAACCTCACAGATGTAAGAAACAAACATGAAACAGAACTGAAAGCGCCCAGGGGCCTGGGTGTCCGTTGGGGTTACAACAGGAAGTACCAATCGCAACGTGAGCAGCCGGGAGAGGAACTAGAGGTGGAGTCCGTCCTGCCGCTACCCACTGTCTGCAGAGCACCCTGAAAACAGACTCAGGCTGCCTGGTGACAAAATCCGGAGAGCGGCTTTAATCAAAACACCGAGTTGTACAGTGGAGGCCTGCAGAAGCCCAGGGAGCAGCCAGGCCGAGAGCCCAAGCTAGGTCCAGCTTGGGCCGTTTTCTCAGGACACTGAAGAATCTGTCACGCTTCCCTTCCTACCCGCTCCTGTTAGTATTACCCATATTTTCCGATAAACCTTTCTCGAGTCTTTTACTGCCACCTCCCTCTCCAATGGGCCTTAAAGGAACGGCTGCCGTGCCTGAACTCGCGGGAGGGTTTCCAAGCCTCAGTTACTGACTCGCAAGATCCACTCCTGACTCCTCCAGGTGGGCCTGAAAGCGGCAGAGGTCTCCACACGGCCCGGACACGCGTACCCCGCTCCAGGAGGGGGCCGCGGGCACGAAGGATTCATCAGGAACCCATGGTGCCGCCACAACATAAATGTTCTTCCTGGACCCCCGACCCCTCCCCCTGCCAGGGCACGGTCTCACACACGGGGCAGGAGGCCTCCAGGGGCTCCGCCCCCGCGGCCAGAAGGGGCCTTCGGGGGACACAAGGACGGGGCCACTTCTGAGCTCAAGGTGGAGGGGAAAAGCTGCCTCTGAAACTGGAGTCTGAGTCAAGAAACACAAAAACAAACACTGACGAGTGCCGGGCTCTGAGCTCACCCCGGGGCGTGTCCGCTGGCAGGACCCTCCTCTCGGGATGGCAGGAGCCCACCCAGCAACGGGGCCTCGGGCTGCTGGCGAAACCCACGGCATTTTTTTCTAATACGTCACTGCTGAAGACTCCACACGGCAATGATGGACAAGGTGAAAGTGGCCTTGAGTCTGTATAGAAAATACGCCTCTCATGATATGTATCGCCAATGTTTTTTCAAAAGCAAGACTTTTTTTTTCAAATATTATAACAAAACGGTATCCTTTATAAATCATACTTGCTTTAGTTTTTTTTTTCTAAATACTGACATAAAGTGAATGAAAACAATGTTATTTGGCAAAAGTACTTCTAGCCCTATCTTCATGGAAAGGTTGTAAATTAAGGTCACGTTTACTGACCTATTATTTTTCTGCTCTAACTGCTTATACAAAGCTAATATGGCCAAAATATTCAAAATATTATATGTTATAAGCTGACTTAAGATATAAAGCTCAATTACATCTAATTTTTGAGGACAGGTCGAAACAACTTAGCACAATTATGCCTTATAGTTTATATATAGATATTTTTTAATTTTTTTAAGGTAAAACCTGCAAGTTTGAAAGAGGCTCTTCCTTTTATCAGTAAGGGCTTTTGCCTCCTCTCCTACCTGCCTAAATACTACTCCCCTTCCAGTCAGTTCAAAGTGGCCTTAGATTCTACAAGACAAGCTCGAGAGCTTCTTCACCCCACAATCCTGCGTCTGGAAGACAGGGAGCATCTCCCAAACTGTCTCCTGACACAGGAATCTAGTTCACAGCAACTAAAACATTAAACCAAAGAACATAGTTCTTTATGCTTTTGTAACTTTTATTTTCAGAAAATCCAATCAATGTGTCTTGGCTTCAGTGATTTAGATATACCTAAATACTGGGACTTAAAAATCAAGCGAGGGAATCCGTGTAAAATAGTATGTACAATCATGTTCTGAGAATACGTCCTAATCTTAGACAAGTGCTAATCTCCATTGTGATCGCTAGTAATGGGTTGGCTGTCGACTTACAAAACTGACAGAAGCTAAAATTCTCTTTGCCACCAAAATTACAAATGTTAAAAAGTTCAAATATGCACATTAAAGCTGCAATAAAGTTCTACATTTTTGTGTTCACGTGCCACGATCCAGACTGTGCCTACCAAAGCGGGGTCCATCTCCACCGGAAACGGGGCCCCCTTTGTAAGAAAGAGCTGGAGCTCAGCACTCACCAGGGCGAATTTCGAATGGCAACTTGCACACGGGCCTCAGTTTTACTTCTTGCCGAAACAAAATAATTGACATAAAAATAGATAGAACCCAGGTTACCATGTACATTGGTAAATAACCAGCGCTATTTACACTAAAAACATTGCATTGCATAATTCAAGGAATAAAATACCATCATGCACTTCGTTTTAACTTTAAGGTGAAAATGCAGTTACACAACTAAGTTTGCTAATCATGATTGTCCCCGTGTATATGAAAGAATAATAACCAAAAGTTCCTGTTTATGAGTTTCCTTCCACGCCCAGCCATTAACCTAAGTGCCAAAGAGATAAACCACGTCGGCCGAAAGAAACACTTGGATAGAATCTGCTCTTATATTGGCAACTAAACAAGGATAAGGATACGCAACACCCCGGAAAGCCCGATGGAAACGTGTAAAATAATCCCAAGAAAGCAAGTCCTCGAAATGTAAAAAACTATTTGGATCATCGTCGAGGAGTGGAGAGTCCTTGCCGCGTCCGACCGTCACGCTCAGACAAGCACCCCTGCCAAGGGGACACTCCTGGCCCCGGGGCGTCAGATGATGGTCACGCTGGAGGACGTCTTGGCCATCTCCTCGGGGGAGTGGCTCTTGACCACCTCTCGGATGAACTGCTCGAGGGCAGTGAAGTAGCCCTGGCACTGCCAGGTGTCGTTGTGCGTGCCCTCCGGGAAGATGGCCAGTCGCTTAGTCCGGGAGGGCGAGAGCTCGTAGAGCTGCTTCATCATCACGGGCGGGATGAGCTGGTCCGAGAGCCCTGAGACGAACAGGGACGGCATCCTGCACTGGGACACCTTCCGGTACGACAGGAACTTGTTCTTGTAGCACCACAGCGGCAGGTACCGCACGGGGAAGAAGGAGAACAAAGTGCTGGCCATGTGCGGGATGCTGAGGAACGTGTTCTCCACCACCACGGCGGAGATCCTGTGGGCGTTCTCGGAGGCCAGGTGGATGGCCACGGCGCCGCCCAGCGAGCGGCCGAACAGGATGATCTTAGTCTTGTCGAGGTCAGGCCTCGTCATCACGTAGTCCAGCACGGCCTCGGAGTCCAGGTAGAGCCCCTCCTCGCTGGCCTCCCCCTCGCTTTTGCCGTAGCCCCGGTAGTCGACCAGCAAGAGGTTGACCTTGAGGTTCACCAGCATGAGCAGGGCGTTGGGAAGGCGGTGCCCGATGTTGCCCGCGTTGCCGTGGAAGTAGATGATGGTGGGCGAGTAGGGGGAGTTGTCGCCCGTGTACCTGAGGAGGATCAGGTTCAGGCGCACGCCGTCTTTGGCTCTGATGAAGACGTTCTCGTGGGGCACACCCGTGGGCATGGGGACGTAGAGGCGCGAGGAGGACGGCTGCTCCGGGAAGTAGAGCAGCACGTCCTGGAACTTGTACAGGATGCCTGCCACCGAGACGAGGATCAGCAGCAGCAGGAGGACGCCCCCGTACAGGTGGAACGTCACGATCAGGGGCAGCAGGGAGATGCGGCAGACGCCCCACGACCACGAGGCCACGGCCAGCAGCCACCGCTCCACGACGCTCCACAGCACCCAGGGCTTCTCCATGGCAGCTCTCCGGGGAGTCCTGCGGGGAGAGAGAGTGTCAGTGACCCCACCGGCATCAGGGCAGCCGCCCCGCGCCCTCTCCCCGTGGCACTCGTGGAACACGCACACCCGTCCACGACCAGCTTTCTGATCATATTTACTGCCAGGCTCGGGCTGCCCGTGTTTTTCAGCGGAGCTTGAACTGTTTTCACTTTCCTTGGATAACCCCCTAGGTGGAGAGATGACGCCTGTTCTCAGATTTCCCCTTGTGGCCACCAAGGCTCGGGGGCAGGGCCGTGCATCGGCTCTCGGCCCAGCCCTGACTGCAGACCACCCGTCTCCCCACTCCGGGCGTCCCGTCTCACCGTGGACATCTTGGTCCACCCAGGAACCCGTCTGCCTTCAGAGCTGATGGCGGGGTTCCTCCACTCCGGTTCACAGTTCGTGTAGACATTAACACCACAGCTGGTACTGCGACCCCACACGTCGGCAAGAGACACGGTTACCACCTGTCTCAAGCCCACTTCGCTTAGGAAAATGCTGTGAGGCCCACTCCATTCTCAAGAGCAAACATTCGCAGGCCCATGGACACACGGAGCCAATGGTCTATACACACACGCCTCCCGCCTGCTTTACACGGTCACTGCCTGGACCTGCTGGTCCCCGTGCAGTCTCTCCAGCTCTGTCCACTCCCCATCATGGACACGGGGGCGTTTCCTGACCGCTATAAAGTATGCTAACGGAACGTAGGGGGTGTATAGCTTCTTGAACTGTTTTCACTTTCCTTGGATAACTAACCCCCTAGGTGGAGAGCTGGTGACTGGGTATGGCAGTTTGATTTCTAAGGGTTTTGGTTTTGTTTTGGGGCCACACCCAGTGATGGACAGAGGGTGACTCCCGGAGGTGCTCAGGGGAGGACACAGGATGCCAGGGATCGAACCTGGGTCAACCAGGTGTAAGGCAAACGCCCTCCCCGCTGTACTATTGCTATGGCCCTATTTTCTAAATATTTAAGGAACACCATAGATGTGTGTGTGTGTATGTGTGTGTGTGTGTGTGTGTGTGTGTGTGTGTGTGTTGGTGTTTGAGTCACACCTGGTGATGTTCAGGGCTTACTCCTGGCTCTGCACTCAGAGATCACCCTTGGTGGGTTTGAGGGTCCGTATGTGGTGCCGGGAACTAAGTCCAGCAAGCACCCCGCCCACTGTCCGGTCTCTCCGGCCCCTCGCCATACTGGGGTCTCTAACGGTGACTACACCAGCGTACACCCCCAGCAGCAGAGGATGACACTGCCTGTGATCAGAGGTCCTGTCAAGCCTTTCATTGCTTCAGAGAAGCTCCAGCACCGTGATGCGGCACCTCACTGCTGTGACAGGCGTTTTCCTCATGACTGATGATGCTACAAAACCTTCAGTTATTTCTGTTTTGGGAACACAACTGGCGGTTCTCAGGGCAAGGCCCTGTGGGGCTCGGGAAACCATCGGGGGCTGGGGTGGGGCCTGGCCAGCTGTGCCCCCGGGGGCAAGGCCTGCCCACTCCACTCAGAGACCCACTGAACATCTCTCTGTATGTCTTCTTCGGGAAAAGTATAAACAAAAGTATTCAGATCTCCTGCTACTTCTTTAATCTCAACTTTTTCTTCTGCTATTAAGTTGCAGAGTTCTTTAAATATTTTGGATATTAACAGCTAGTAGTTACATGGTTTGCTCCCATTATGATATATTATAGTAAACAATATTCTCCTATTCAGTAGGCCATTGTTTTCACTGACAATTTTGATTGCTGTGTATAAACTTTTCAATTTGATGTCACTGTGCTTATCTGCTTGCTTTTGCTCTTAGTTTACTGCATTGGGGGGGGGGGGTCACCATTCAAGGAGCTTAATATCTCTGGCCGCTTCCAGCTGTACGAGGGTTTTGGGTCCATCTTGAGCTCAGTTTTGTGCACGGCAGAAGGCACAGGCCAGTTTTGCCAACACCCTTCTCTCTCTCACCAACCCTCGGTGTCACCCACCACGGGGCGGAGAGGGCCAGCTTCCCCTGGGCCGGGCCACTGATGTGGGTCCATGTTGTAGTCTGCGCCCCGGGCTGGCGCTCGCTCCCAAAGCTACTCTGACATTTGGGATTTTCTGTGTGTCCGCAGAGACGGTGGGTTTCACCGGCCAGTGCCACTGGGGCTGCTCTGAGCCTCAACTCGGCCCGTGGGAGGCCTTCTGGCAACGGGAGTGCACCAGCCCACGAGAACGGGACACCTGTCCATTGGTGCTCTCTCGAGGTGCCGCTGCCAGCGAGCAGGCTCTGGGGCCCCGTCACGTCCCTTCGATCCCTTGGCACTTGGTTGTGAATAGTGGACAGCTGTTTCCCTCATTTCTGCCTGGCTGCATTCCCGCCAGATACTCATCTGCCGATTTTACACGCTGCGACTCTGCTACGGAGCCCGGCAAACTCAAGGAAAACCTGGCTGGCTTAAGTACCAGTGCACAGACTTCCACCTACCAAGGGCAATCCAACATAATCCCTTGCTAATTTTCTTGTGTGCATGTGCGTATAAAATAGGAAAAGTGCAATTAAACACATAGAGCTCTAAAGGAAGAGATCTATTTTCCTTTCTACCAAAAGTTTATCATGACCGAACTATTTTTATAGGTGATTAAGAAGAAACTTTGGGTGGTTATTTTAAGATAAGCACAATCTTCCCCATGGCCCTTATCACGGCTCAGTGCCTGGGAATCAACTCTGACCCGACACTGCATGGGCAAGTGTGAGAGAGACACGGGAGCCCTTCCTGCTTAGGGACAAAGGCGGAAACAGCGGACAGAGAAAAGGAACCCTAGTCACTCAAGCATGGGACCGAGAGGGCAGGACAGACAGACGGAGTCTGTGCTCGTGATTTGATCCCTGCTACCAGAGGGCCCCCAGGCACCGCGGGGCCAGGTCAGGAAGCCCCTGGACACCTGCCCCAGTAGTCCCCGGCCCCCCAGGCTGGCAGCGCCCTCTGCAGGCCCTCACCCTCGAGTCTGAACCTGCGGAAGGTGACCAGGGAACGCTTATTCCCCCAAAGTAACTCATAAAATGTAGAGAATCAAACTCTTTTATCACCTCAAAAAGCAAGCACGCTGTCCTAGAAGCAACAGAGGCAGGAGACTGACTTTTCTCAGAGAGCACCTGCTTACATTTTTTACTGTTTTCAAAACATTAAATTCTTTTAAATCATCCCCTCGGAAGGGATGGGCTCCAGCTTCCCTCCCCGCCCCGAGCAGTGCTCCCGGCGGCCGAAGACCACCGGAACCTAGCCACAGCCATGCTCAAGGACCCTCTCCACATGTTCAGACAAGCCTCACGCATGAAGGTACCGGCAGAGGAACTCAGGTGTGTGTAATCCCATCAACGGCCAACATCCAGAGACTTAAAAGCAAGCTCCCAGAAGCGATATCTTAGAACCTACTTCTCCCTCTGGGAGAAACTGGCAAGCTTCTGAGAGTTTCCTGCCCACATGGGACAGCCTTGCAAGCTTCCCATGGTGTATCCATATGCCAAAGCCAGTAACAAGCTGGATCTCATTCCCCTGACCCTGAAAGAGCCTCCTATGAGGCATCCTTGGTAAGGCTGAGTAGAGAGAGGCTTCTGAAATCTCAGGGATAGGACGAATGAAGAGGTTACTGAGACCGCTCAAGAAATTCGACGATCAACGGGATTTCGTGATCGTGACTCACAAATCAAACAAGCTTAAGGTTATTGTTTTGTTTGTATGTTATTCTTAAATTTAAAATTGGGTCACAGAAAGAGTTCATCAGACTGAGTTGCGGTCTCTGCCAGAGAGAGGCCTGGGGCAGACCCCCCAGCACTGCACGGACCCCCAAGGGCCAGCAGGAGCAAGCTCTGAGAACAGAGTCAGGAGTGACCCCTGGACACTGCTGGTGTGGCCCATAGGCCAGAAAGATAGTACTTAAAAAGGATAATGGTCACTTTTGATTTCTTTTTAAAATACATCACAAGCTAGAAAGGTGATCTCAGACTTAAACACTAAGAAAATTCATAAAACCCAATTTCTTTCATTGCTGATAAAGACCGTAAATTAGATCCCAGCTTCGTGAACTGTGAGGGTTATAACACGGAATCATGTAACTTTTTTAAAGAAAAAATTAAAACCTTTTTAAAATCCGACCCAGATTTAGTCTCCAGCAGGTTCCTGAGCGCAAAGCCAGGAGTAACTCCTGGATGGCTGGGCGGGACCCCGCCCCAGCCCACGGCAGCTTCCAGGGCTGGAGAGAACACGGGGCTTCCCGCCTTGCCTTGGCCGTGCTCGGCGACACCTGACCCCCGAGGGACAGCCGGGAGTGGCTCAAAAACACAACACACAGCCCGGATATTTCGTTTAGAATATTCATGCACATATATTGATACGTACTTACTACCATTAGCAGCAGATGTCTGATCTGTACGCCTGTTTTGTATACTGTGAGCATGTCTGGGGTGAAAGTGGGAAACGTGCAGGCAGCCCGAGTCACGACCTGACGACTCTGCATTCCCTGCTATTCCGGCAAGGCGTTTCAGTGAGCCACTAGCCATCCTCTCGTAGCTGGATTCCTGTTGCAGTGACTCTCATGGACGTGCCCGGGCAGCACGATCCTCCCCCAAGAGCCTGGGGAACCAACAGTGCCACCCAGTTGCCGCCAGTCTGACTGCAGTGAAAGCAGGTGGCCCCGCTTGGGTGCTGGCCACCTCCGGCCAGGGAGAGGCGGGGCTGCAGCAGGCTACAGTGCTCAGATCCACACTCGCCCGGGTCAGTTGTCAGTGGGGCGGGGGTCAGTGCTCAGGGTCTGACTCTGGGCTCTGCGCTCAGCTCTGACTCCTGCAGTGACCACAGGACTGTAGGGGGAGCCAGGGATTAAGCGGAGGTCGGCCGCGGGCAAGGGCAGGGCCCTACCCTTCACAATCTCCCCGGCCCCCAGTTTCTGCTTTTTAAAAAGCGGGATCTGAATTGTCTCCACTTACTGGTGCAAGTTATACTGGGGCAGTCTGAGAGAAAATAAAAACCAACGCCAACGTCACATTTACACAACCACACATCCTGTGGGGGGAGCCAGGGAGATGGGGTGCCAGGGGCACCAGCCTTACCTGCGCGAGGCCTGAACTGCACCCCTGACACTGCGTGGCTCACCGTGCACCGCCAGGCGCCCATCTGGAAGCCCCCGAGGCACACGAGGAGGGCCTTGGTGGTGCCCGGAGCACTGCAGGGGCCTCTGCCCGCCTGGAACAAGCTATCACTGAAAACACCTCTGGAGTGAGCGACTCCGCCCTTCTTTCAACTGCAGCCCAATCAATTATTACAGAGGCGCTGAGAGATGAGTAATTCCAGCACTATTAATTTGGAGAGGTAGAGGAAAAAACCCACATTAAAATTCCATCATCCTGAATGTCTCTTTTACCACACATCTGATGAATAATTTTGAGTTTATCATTTATTTTCAGTCTGAAGTTTCTTTTCAGTGGAATGAGAAATCTAAAAATGCCTACATGTAAGGTTGGTCATAAGCACCAAATAACTAATTATATTAATAAATGTGCCGGAGCGATAGCACAGCGGGTAGGGCATTTGCCTTGCATGCGGCTAACCCGGGTTCAATTTCTCCGCCCTTCTCGGAGAGCCCGGCAAGCTACCAAGAGTATCCCGCCCACATGGCAGAGCCTGGCAAGCTCCCTGTGGTGTATTCGGTATGCCAAAACCAGTAACAACAAGTCTCACAATGGAGACGTTACTGGTGCCCACTCGAGCAAATCGATGAGCAACGGGAGGACAGTGATACAGTGATAATATTAATAAATGCCACAGAAATATTAACTTCATTCATTTGCTTTTTCTATTTCTAGCTTTATTATGTTCTTAACCATATGCTCTGCTTAAATTGCTATCAACATCAGAATTCACCAAACATTTGTAAGAAAAAAATAAAAAATTTGATTACACTATCTGATTATTTGATTAATTTATTTGATTATTTGATTAACTTATCTGATAGTCTAGACAAACAGAAGTTACTCACTTCTCAAACTAAAAAGAAAAATTCTTACAAAAAAACTGAATATAGGGCTGGAGAGATGGTTCAAGTTCTACAGCATCTTCCTGCATTCTGGAGTCCTCAGCGACTGCCATGTCCCAGCACCTCTGGTCTGGTCCCCAAAGAGAAAAAAAAAGCACTATTGAAACACCACGTAAAATACTGTAAAGCTCCTAGGGAACAAGAGACGTTCTGAAAGTCAAACCACTTGTACACACACAACAGACACAGATACTCATCCAAATAAACTACAGTTAAGTTTTTTATTACTCTAAATTTGGAAATATTTTAAGATTCTTTAATTTGTAACCCTACTAAACTCCAGTATTTAAGGAAGCTGGACCTTCTTGCCTTTCCACTGAGACCCAAGCTCCTGGGCGGTCTGTGCTGCATGTTCTAGACACGGTCAAAGCGAGCAGTCCAGCAGCACTCCTCTCTCCGGAGGCCAGCACGGGATGCCCGGGAAGGGAGCCGAGGAACAGCGGCCACGAGCCGCCTGGAGAAACGGGTCACGCTGCAGCTCTTCCTGCAGGACGCAAGGGGGCTCCTGCCAGGCCCGGGAAGGTGCGTGTCCCGAGAGCTTCCACGCCGGTTAGTGACACCCCTGGCCCAGCGGCCGTGGTCCCCAAACCCAATTTGCTAGCAAGTCTTGCTCCCGAATCTAACCTATCCCGTGCTCTTAAGGAACCGCACCAAGGAGCTTCAGTCTAGGACGGGCTCTGACTGCGCTGCTGAAGCCCCCGCACAGTGGGATCCTGAAAGGCCTGCTGGGCGGGGCCCGGCCTCAGGCTCCGGTGTCAGGGCCGGGCTGCAGGTGAGGGTGAAGGGTGCCCGAGCCTCTGGGCAGGACCGACCTCTGCCGGCACCCGGCCCCCCGGTACAAGCCGAGAGCACGCCCAGGGTCTGCAGGGAAAGGAAGGTCCTGCCCGTATCCCAGCGTCCCCACAGTGACGGGAACGGCGAGTCCCGCCTGCTGCGGGCATGGAGCCACCCCGCCACCTTCCCGACTCAGGTGGCCCCCGAGGTGTCACCCGAATCCTGGGCTTGAACCCCGGTGCTCTCACCGCAGCTCCCCGTCCACGGGCTGAACCCGCCATCACTCCCCAGCTGCTTCCTGTCCGGAGTCAGCCGCTCTCAGGATAGTCTCCCACTCGGGAGCACAGCCAGAGGCTTTCCCCGCCGCCCAGCCCCCACCCACCCCAGCCCCCACCCACCCCACGGGGGCAAACGGAGGCCCTCCCCACACCCCTTCTACCCACCGCCTTCTCCTGGGCGTTTCCTCACGCCTCACCCTGGCTCTGCATGAGTTACTCCCATTCTCCGTGGACCCCATCTCCCGCCTCACTGACACCCAAACTCCCCGAATACACACGCCCACGTTTCACCCAAAGCTGTGCATGTGCTGTCGATTATAAACAGAACAGTGCACCCGAGAACAAATACACCTTATTCCTTGGTTTCCCAAGACTTCTGCTTTGGTCTGGGGCCACACTCAGAGGGGCTCGGGGCCTCTCCAGGCTGAGCTCGGCATCACTCCTGGCGGGACCTGGGTATCACCTATGATGCAGGGACAGAACTCATCCAGCTGTGCTCAACACAAGCTGGCTTGTTCTACCTCTCCACGGAGAATCTTTCTCACACACACGCGCGCGCGCGCACACACACACACACACAAGCACACATATTTAATCCTAGGGCCTACTATCTAGTGACACAGTGACTCACAATTGAATGGTGCTGTCAGGGCGTCTAAAATGGGCACAGGCCTGAACCTGACCGTAGAGTCCAGGTGCCAAGTGATCCGTGCGTGTGTGCGGGGATGGCATGCAGAGACCTGCTGGCGCAGGAGCACTGCTCAGGGAGCAGCTGCAAGCACGAGCTCTTTCACCGTGGGAAGAGGGTTCTCAAGGGTCGGCGGCACCTTCCTGTGTCACTGCCGGGAGGGGCACGGGTGACCGAGCAGCCCGAGGGCATGGTGGGGAAGGGTCCCGTGGTGCGGGGGTAACCGTCAGGGCTCACCGCACCTCCTGCTGAGCCGAGGCAGAGCCTGACACGGACACGAGGCGTCCTGGCGGGCAGAGGGCAGCTGGGGCTGAGTGCAAAGCCCGCCACTCCCTCCCGCCCCAGGCGCCTCCCGCACGGCCCACCCGCTAGGCAGCTACCAGAACGACTGCGATAAACTGACACCTGCGGGGAGAGGGAGGCACGCCCAGTGGCCCCCTGGGATCACTCCTGAAAGGGCCCAGGGGCCACGCGCGGGGTGCTCAGGCCCAAGCCCAGGCTGGTGCGGGCGAGGTAAACGTCCCAGCCCCTGACGGTGGCTCTGGCCCCGAAACTGACATCCTAAAGGCTGGACTTAGGGTGGGCCTGAACACAGGCTGATATGAAGTTATGCCTGGCCTCAACTGAGCATGTGCAAGAGTACCATGCACACATGTGCATGCACACACACATGCACACACGCACACGCACATACACGAGCACATGGACACACATGCACATGGACACACACATGTGCACGCACATGGACATACACACACGTGCACACGGACACAGACACACACACACACAGAGCTGGACTCCAGCGCAGAAGCGGCTGGCCGGGGCTGGAGGACGGCAGTGCTCGGGCACTGCGTCACTGAAACGTGGACACGCAGGTCCCCGTGCTCAAGCAGTGGGCCAGCAGCCAGCAGGAAGCAGACCGGCCCCTGGAACTACACACCTATGCAGGCCCACTGAGTCACAGTGACGGCGGTGACCAGAGGAAGTACAACCGCCCTAAGCACAGTGAGAGGAACGAAGCCTGCCGCACCTCAGCCCTACCAGGCCGAGGCGAGACTCCACGCCAGGGTTAAGCATCCCTCTGACGTTCCACCGAACAGCTGTCGGTGCCACCTATTTTTATGCACGTAGCACACTTACTCACAGGAACCAGAGGCACTCAGGCATGATCTAAATAAGCACTCGGCAAGGACAGCGCAGGGGAAATCGGGGTGGTCGGACTGGGCAGACCTTGAGCTCCTCTCAGTCCTACATCTTCCTACCTCGGGCCTCCGGGTCCCGGGCCTCGGAGGTCAGCCCTCGAGCTGGGCCCGGGCACTGCCCCCGACACGCAGGGCCTCGGCCGGAGGGCGCAGGCAGGCCACGCTCTCGCTGGGGAAACGGGCGCTATTTTTAATTCGGCTCAGCCGAGGAGCACATGTCTCCCTGGCACCTGGTGTCACAACTGCATCCGGGAGGGCACGCAGCCCGGCCCAGGGCGGGGACGCTGGAGCCAAGGAGCCGTTTCCTCTCCTGGTGACACCCTCTCCACCGAGAGTCCACCAACGGATTCTACTCTTCCTTTCACTTCGTCCAGCTACTCCGAATTACCACGGCCCCCACGGCCTGGGCGTCAGGTTTAAGTGTCCCCGCCCCCATCCCCGCATCCACTGCACGGGCCGGCCCTGCTCCCCTGCTGGCCTCGAGGAGGCGCTTCTTCCCCTCTGGCACTGTGGTTCCCACCTGTTGCTGCAGGGCTTCACACATGACACGTTCCCACCTCGCAGCACCCCCTCCCCCCAGCTGCAGTTCCCTGGGCCCAGGCGGCAGCTTCCCACCGACCACCCGCTCTCCAGCTGCCTCCGCCTGCTTCCTTACACGCCACACGTGAGAACTGACACTCTGGGGGTCTCTCTCCCTCGACTAACCTCCCTCAGCACGAGCCCCTCCGCATCCACCCACATTTTACCTCTTGTCACGGGCAAGTGAGTTCCCTCTGCGGACGGGCACCAGTTCCCTTGCCCAGCCATGGATCCCTGGACGCCCGGCTGGCTCAGGTTTCCGCTACCTTGGGTCGTGCTGCAAACACAGAGGGGCAAAGTCTTTTCCCCGTTGTGTTTTGGGGCCCTGGGTATATCCCAAGGATATACTGGGCCTGTGGAAGACCGATTCCCAGCTTCAGGGGAAACGTTTACACTGGTTTTCAGAAAGGCCAGTGCAGTGACAGTTCTTCAGTCTTACACGTCTGACACAATCGCCCGGGGAAGAAAATGCCAACAGTGAGTCCATCTACAGTCACAAGACCGATACTAGTGTGACTTTTGTTTGGGGGCCACACCCAGTGATGCCCGGGGGTGACTTCCGGCTCTGCGCTCAGGAACCACTCCTGGCGGTGCTGGGGGGCCATAGGGGGTGCCAGGGATCGATCCCGGGCCAACCGCATCAAGGCAAACGCCCCCCCACTGCACTACTGCTCCGGCTCAGCACGTGTGATTTTTGAGAATTCATTACGAGTCAACACTTAGGAGAAACTGTCCAACGTGGCACACCAACATATTCCAGATGGACAATGTGTGTCACAAAATCAAGCACAGGCAAGACACACTCTAAGCAGGACAAAGGACTCTGGTGTACCAGAGCAGGAAAGTTGTGGCACGGGTTTCGGGTGGTGAAGGCAACTGGCACCGAGGAAGCTGAGAGCAGCGGGCACTGCACCGTCAGACACGACCTGAGAATGCTCGTCCCTCGGTAGCTCCGGGGCTGTGTCTGGGTCCCTTACGTACTCTACCTAAGCCCACCTGGAGAATGAACGCAGAAAGAATATGACGGATCATGTGCCTGTCTTCTGTTAAGGAGACAGAAAGAAGCCCATAAAAACGTATAACAATGCTGTGCTTCTATTTTTCCTAGTTGCTTTGCATAAGATGATAATACGTAATGGACTCACAAACTTTTTAAGAAGTAAAATCAAAAACCTCACAAACTTCCAGAACTTCTAACAACAATATTCCCTACGAAGTCGAAATAGGCAACAATTGTTTTGGATCATCAATAATTTTTAAAACTGTAACTGGGTTCTGGTACCAAATAGTTTGAAAACTTCTGTGCTACGCTGCGTGGCCACTCGGGTTCACTGTTGCACCAAGATGCGTCACTAGGTCCCCAGGGGCCACACACACACACACACACACACACACACACACACACACACACACACACACACACACCGGAGCACGGAGATTCGAAGGGCCCCCGGGTGCTCCCCCCACCGCGTGTGGGGGCCGGGCTGAGTTTCTGAGCACCCACATTCACACACACACACACACACACACACACACACACACACACACACACACACACACCGGAGCACGGAGATTCGAAGGGCCCCCGGGTGCTCCCCCCACCGCGTGTGGGGGCCGGGCTGAGTTTCTGAGCACCCACATTCACACACACACACACACACACACACACACACACACACACACACACACCGGAGCACGGAGATTCGAAGGGCCCCCGGGTGCTCCCCCCACCGCGTGTGGGGGCCGGGCTGAGTTTCTGAGCACCCACATTCCCCACAGGCTTGCGCCCGGCAGCCCCAGCCCAGCCCCTGTCGCAGGCGGCCCGGCCTTTGTGGTGGAACAGCATCTGGGGCTAGGAGGAGCCAGTCACACCCCAGATCGGAAACAGTTCTCCCAACTGCTCGGCTCTGCAGCGATTTTGACAAACCTCTAACACGCACTTCAGTGCTCTCCCAGACCGAGCAGCCAGAGGCTCGTCTTCAGGGAACCGCCGCAGGTCTGCGAGGCCCAGAGACAGCTGGAGGGCACGCGCGAGGCCCCGATTCCGGCCCCAGCAGCTCCCGCCTGGAACCAGCAGAGAAGGCAGGGGGAGATGCTGCAGGAGCCCAGAGCTGAGCACGCCCGAGGGGTGCGGGCGCAGGAGGGAGGCGGAGGCCGAGAGCACGGCGGGCAGGGCAGGAGCGGACCCCAGGCACGCCCACGGCGATGCTGCTGGACTCGAGCTGCTCTGTCCGGGCCAAGCGATGCACAGGGCCAGGCAGCCCAGGCTCACTCCGGAGGCAGTGCTCACTCGCGCAACTGTGTTCCCACCAGGCACTACGTGATCGAGAATGAAAACACAGAGCCCCGCACACGAAGAACCAAAGCCCCGCCGCAGGAGAGACCGTGCCCGTTACTGCCCGCGCCCGGCCGGGGACCCCGGCCACACACTCGGGCTCCGGGGGCAGAGACACCGCACTCTCAGGAAGCCAGGAAAGTCCCAAGGAAACGAGCCGCCCGCGCCTCTGCTTCCTAACCTCAGTCTCCCCACGGGCCTGAGACAGACTCTGCCCGAGTCTCCGAAAACCACCGGAGATGCTCTCACCTACCGGGACTCAGACCCGGTTCTCCAGGAGCGTCTCGCCGCAGCCCAGCCAAGGATGAAGACAAAGGCAAGGCCCTGGGCCACGGGCCGGCAGGTCTAAGGGCCCCGAGGTCGCAGGCAGGAGGATCAGTGAGGAGGTCAGGCAGGGAGCAGCGTCCTTCCCAGGGGCAGCCCTCGGGCCGGCCCGCAGCGCTGAGACAGCGCAGAATGAATGATCTATCTCCCCGAAGGGCGCCCGCGCCATCAATAATGAACAAGTGGGTATTAATTGTCCCCGGGGGATGAAGCCAACTGCCAGCGAGGAGGCGGTGCTCAGGGCTCCTGGCCACTAGGGCTGGACAGGCAGGTCTCCGCGAGTGGACACTTGCCTGCAGCGTGAAGGGGGCAGGAGGGGCAGAGGGTCCCCGGGGGGCCAGGCCCCGCGTGTGCCAGCACAGAAACACACGGGCAAGAAAACGGTTTGGAAAGCTGAGTCCAGGGGCACCGCCAAGGGCCGGTGGCAGGAGCCCGGGCGCCGGCAGCCCGCGGGGGACACTCAGAACTGCATGCCTTGGGAGACAGGGGAGCAGAATGGGCCGGGTTCTAGAACACGCGTGTACCCGAGAGTGCCCACAGGGCCCCGGGCTGCTGAGTTTGGGGTCTGGACGATCGATCGAGACTTTCAGACACGCCCAGTGCCCAGCAGGGACCTGGAAGCCCCCAACCAGACCAGGGGGAAGGTTCCCCGAGACGAAGGCGGAGGGCTGCGGGCCGGGCAGGTCCCCGCGCTGGACAGGCGCTGGCCGGCCGGCGAGGACGGACACTCCCGCCCGGCCTACCCCCAGCACGTTGACCCTCTGACCAGCGGCGCCAGCGGCGCTGGACTCAGACGAGGGTCCCTCTGCGAACACCCGCTCCCTCCCCGACCCGCGGGCCAGGGGCAGGCCGGGACGCAGCTGCCTGCGCGCCCAGGACTCCCGCACGGTGCTCCCGGACACACACGCGGCCGCTGCCCGCAGATGCAGTTCCAAGGCGGCCTCGCCTGCGCCCAGGCGGGCAGCGCCAGCCCGGGACGGGTCCGGGTCCGGGTCCGGGTCCGGGCCGGGTCCAGTCCGGGCGGCGCAGGGTCCGGCGGCCCGGAGGCCTCCCGCGGGGACGGGCGTCCCGGCTGTCCCGGCCCGGGAACTGCACGTAGCGCCGCGGGGGCGGGGAGGGCGCGCGCGTCCCGGCGGGGCAGCAGCGGGGCCCGGCCCCGACCACCGGGCTTCCCAGCTGACCGCCAGCCCCCCCGGGCCGGGGCCAGGGGCCAGGGGTCAGGGGCCAGGGGCCACACCCCCGCCCCCGGGCCGGCCTGTCCCGGCCTGTCCTGGCCTGTCGCGGGCGGGCGCCGCCGGCCGGGGTCGGCACTTACTCAGCGCCGCTCGCAGGCCGCGGGCTCGGGCGCGGGCGCCGCGCCGCCGCCGCCGCTCGTCATCGTCCTCCGGCCGCCCAGCGCCGCCGCCGCCGCCGCCGCCACGGCCCGGCCCGGCCCGGCCAGGCCCGCCGCTCCCGCCGCCGCCACTTCCGGCCCGCGCCGCCGCCGCCGCCGCCGCCGCCGCCGCCGCCGCACCTGCGCGCGCGCCCGCCGCACCGCGCATGTGCCGAGCCGCGCGCCCGCGACGGCGGCCGCGGGCGGACATGGGACCTGCGCGCGCGCGCGCCCGCGACGGCGGCCGCGGGCGGACACGGGACCTGTAGGCGCCTCCCGCCAGGGCCAGTTTCCTTTTCCCACGTTCTCCCTCCGCCCCAACCTCCCTGTCCGTTGTTGTGCCCGAATTTCAATTTCCCCAGTCGCGGAGAGCCCAAGTCCTCGCACGAGCATGCAAAAGCGAAGGACCTGGATCGCCCGCTGGAGCTCGGGTGCGAGTCGCACCCAACGCAGGGGAGTCTTGACCCCGACTCCGGCCGGACACAGGCGGTTTACAGAGGGCTCAGAGTCGAGCAAGCACGACGGCGACAGTGGTCGGGCGACAATTAATAGCCTCAGCGACAGTTGATGGTCCCCTTCTCTGCGGTTTCTGGTGCACTGGGGTCGACTGAGCCCACCTGCTGGGCCGGGAACCTCCCAGGTGGGGTCAGGACGGATCCACCTGCGGGAAGGTGTGCGAGATCTGAGCGTTGCAAGAGCTAGACCGCTCTTAAAGAAGGAGGGCACAGTCATCTTGATTTTGCAGATTGCCAAGGCCAGATCCAAGGCTAGCACCAGTAGGGCGCGGGCCAGTCCTAGTGACCGCTTGGGCTTGGCCCTCCGCCCCACCCCACCCGGTCCTGAGCGCGGTTACTGGCTGTTTCCTCCATCCAAATACGGTTCAGACTTTGTTCTCGGTACCTGATAAGTATGTACAGAGAATGTCCCAAGTGCATGTCTGTTTGTATGGATATGCCTATGTGCATGTTTGTATGTCTCTGTGTGCACGTAAATGTGACTGGTTACCAGATCAAGGGCTCAGGATCGAAGGGAGTCTCTTGTTAGGCTCCTGTTGAACACAGAACACCTTCTAGGTTCCTCCCTCTGAGGTAGGCCATGTTTTCACAAACTGATAATCACAGCGCTCACAACGAATAAATTTACTCTGTTAGCTAAATGCAAATGGAAACTTGGATTTTATCAACTTGGAGTTGGGTTTCACAGTTCAGAGATCTCTCTTGTTTCCTAATGCCAAGTGCCTTCTTTGATGCTGCCAGAATTCTCTGGTTGCCCATCAACCTGCCAATGAGCACAGACAAATGTCTTTTCCTAGAGTGGCAGGGGGAGCAGGGTCTCCAGAGAATACCGGTAATTAAGTTCAACTGTAGGTAATTACCAAAAAAATAATGTGGCTATACATCTCAGAGGACTGGAGCAATAGCACAGCAGGTAGGGCGTTTGCCTTGCATGCAGCTGACCCGGGTTCGATACCTCCGACCCTCTCGGAGAACCCAGCAAGCTACTGAGAATATCCTGCCCACACAGCAAAGCCTGGCAGGCTACCCATGGCATATTCAATATGCCAAAAACAGTAACAACAAGTCTCACAATGGAGACATTACTGGTGCCTGCTGGAGCAAATCAATGAACAACGGGACTACAGTGCTACAGTGCTACATCTTGGAAGTGATTCAGAGGAAGATTCAGATAACTTGGGTGAATTAGACATAGAAATTAATTGAATATGTTGGGATAAAAGGAGCCTCAAGTTCATATTTTCTATAAACTAGTGGTATGAATTACAAACCTGTCAGTTTTGTGAAGTGAGTTTTTTTTACTGTAGACAATAAAACTTGACATTTTGTCAAATTTGTCTAAAATTTTTCTAAAATGTCTTATCAGTCTATTGAGGCCAAATTCCACTTTCATCTTAAAGCCCCCTGCCCACCCTGCTTTTTTTCCTAAAGGGAAATCATTTTAAAATTTGTTTTCCTCCATGCTCTATTTTGCTATAGTGGAAAAGGTCATATTCTAACAAAGTTTTGGCAGAAATAAACAGCTCCTGGAACAAGTGAACTGGATGTTTTCATCTATCAGTCTTTCATACCTGGAACAAATCTATATCATAAAAAGTGCTCAATAAGCATTATGGTCTTTATTTTGAATGCTCGAACAGATGCTGGGAGAGTTTGTAATTGGTTTCTGAACACCTAACTTTATGTGTGTTAGGGATTCTGAATTATGTCTTACTTCTGAGTGGAGAAACAAGCTCACTTCACAAAGAAACAAGTGGGAAAGAACAGCCATAGACGTTATTTTAGCCTTCATTCTCGGTGCTTATAGAGTACCGATTATACTCAAAAAGAATATTTAATACTTAAAAAGCCGGTTTTTCCAACGACGCGGAAGTGCAGACCTTTGAGAAGGAAAGGGATGCCTTAATCCGTAACCCTGGGGTTTTCAGTATGGCAAGGAGGTGGCTGCTGATGCTGCTGTTACCACGAGGCGTTTTCAGGGCATGGGCTGGGCTGGGTCCACAAACATTCTCAGGTCTAGTTCAGCGACAAAATCCACGTGTGCTTCTATCACTTCCGAACAGCAGCAGCCAAGGCGGCCACCAAGGGCTGCTTAGTTTCCACCTGCCAAGGGGGCGGTCCTCCCGGAGCGTCACTGCGCCCGCGCAGAGCATCTCGCCGGCCAGCTCGCGACTGCGAGTGCGCTACATCTCCAGCCGGTCCAGCTGTTCGGCGCCGCGCAGGTGCGAGCGCGCCTGCGCACAGCCGGCTCGGGGGAACTGCGCCTGCGCGCCGCTTCATGCGCCGTCGCGGCCCCGGGCGCTCGCGGGTGGCGAGTGCGCCTGCGCGGCGCCCAGCTGCCGGAACCGGCTTCTGCGGGGCTTCCGCTTCCCCGGGTGCGCCTGGTCCTAAAAGTTGGTTTTTCTGGGACTCACGTTCCTCCCGTGCACCGGCCGCCGGGTTCGCAGGTGAGGGGCGTGGGGGGGGGGGGGTCGGGGCCTGCATCCCGGACCCGCCGGACGGGGCTGGGAGTCCTCGGGGAGTGGGGGGTCCTGCAGGGGCTCGGCGGCGAGGGCGCGGGGCGTGGTGCGGAGGGGCCGCCGGACTGGACCTGGTTCCTCCTCCCCCGCCTCGCCTGACCACTCCCGAGCCCCGGCCGGCCGCCTGCAGTTCAGAGGATTCGCCCTTCCTGTCCGCCGGACCCTCCCCTGGGGGGCTGCAGAGCCTGGGTCCCCGGCACCCACCCAGTGCTCTGCGGGGAACTGCAAAGCCTCAGTATCCCCGCGCACCCACCCAGTGTTCCGCGGGGAACTGCAGCGCCCGGGGTCCCCGCCACCCACCCAGTGCTCTGCCGGGAACTGCAAAGCCTCAGTGTTCCCGGCACCCACCCAGTGCTCCGCGGGGAACTGCAATGCCTGGGGTCCCCGGCACCCACCCAGTGCTTCGCGGGGAACTGCAGCACCTGGGGTCCCCGGCACCCACTCAGTGCTCTGCGGGGAACTGCAGCACCTGGGGTCCCCGGCACCCACTCAGTGCTCTGCTGGGGAACTGCAACGCCTGGGGTCCCCGGCACCCACCCAGTGCTCCGCGGGGAACTGCAACGCCTGGGGTCCCCGGCACCCACCCAGTGCCCCACGGGGAACTGCAACGCCTGGGGTCCCCGGCACCCACCCCGTGCTCCGCGGGGAACTGCAACGCCTGGGGTCCCCGGCACCCACCCAGTGCTCCACGGGGAACTGCAATGCTTGGGGTCCCCGGCACCCACCCAGTGCTCTGCGGGAAACCGCAAAGCCTCAGTGTCCCCAGCACCCACCCTGTGCTCTGAACCCACCCTGTGCTCTGCGGGGGTAACTGCAACGCCTCAGTGTCGGGGGCGCCCACCCCGCGGCACCCAGTGGGCAGCCGCAGAGCACACTGTCCTAGGCAGTCCCCAGAAGGAAGCTCCCACTGCACCGTTTGCTGGTCCAGAAACCGGCGCCGACCCCTGGCCTACCTGCAGTCCAGTTTGGTGCTTGGTCATCCCGGGGCACTGCCCACAGCAGCTGCGTGGATGACGACCCCCAGGAATAGTGCTCGTTTGAATTTGTCCTCTTCAAAGGCTTGGCCTGTGGCTTTAAAATTGGGAGGTTTTGTCCCGTCTTAGCCGGCTGGTTGTTTTATAACACGTATGTTCGGGGTCAGCCCGCGGTGTAGACTGTCCTCATGTTAATTGGGCATCGTTCTCTCAGCACAGTCAGGAACCACCTGGAGCCTCGACATGTCCAGCTCTCGCAGTGACCCCCCAGCCCCGCCCCCATCAAGGAGCTAGTGAGTGTCTGAGACCACAGTTGACCTCAGAGTGGTTGGGCCCTGCAGGGACCCTCATGCTTGCCCCCCCACCCAAACCAGAAGCATAAGCTTTAAGGGGAACTCAGGAGCCCAGAAAAAGGTGATGCCGTCCTAATAAAAGTACTGCAGCGTATTTTATGTTACTCTCCGAAATCCTTGGTGCCTGTGGTCGTTTGGTGCATATTGCCCTGTTACTGCTCTGGTTTCCTACATTTTGGTAGTAACTTGAGTTTTTGTCCGGGGCTTGTGCACAGAAGCTCTGACCCAGAATCCACATGGCGCCTTCAGGTGGGCCAGGCGCCCTGCACCAGGACTCAGCATCCAGACTCCCCCCGCCCTCCCCCCCGCCCGTTCTCTCTAAATAGTAGCTGTAGCATTTATACCAACCGTCCCACCTTGAGGGGGCGTATTTTGAGAGGGGAGCAGGTGCAGCCGGCCCCAGCCAGAGGAAGCGGGGAGGAGGGGGAGAAGGAACCTGGCAGTTACTGTATTCAAAGATCAGAGTCGCTGAAACGGTCTGTTCTCAAGCCACCTCAGAAGTTGCGCGTCTGTGGGTGGGCGTTAGACCGACAGGTGTAGTTTTAACCCACGATCTGATCACCAAGCCTCTCGGACCCTTTTCCAGTTGCCACTGTAGCTGCTGGAGCCACATGCTGGACCCACTGGCAGTGCTGGCGTGCGTGCGTGCGTGCGTGTGTGTGTGTGAAGAGCCTCTGCCCTTTGATCCTGCAGTGTGCCAGGCACGAGGGGCACGGAGGCCAGCATGGTTTCAGCCTCTAGAAAGTTCCATGTATAGGTCTTGCCATGGACCTGACATGGTTTCTGGTGCCCCCGTGGCCCTGGGTGGCCGGTGGGTAGAATTCTGCATGTTGAGGAGGGAGTGCTCAAAGTTTGCAGGTTCCTTTTGTGACCTCCAGTTTCTGTTACATCACAACTCGTGATCTGGTGACCCGCAGTTTAAGAAGCCGGGGCTCACACCATATAACATGGCTCTGGTACCTTGTACGTTCTAGTCAGACTTGCAGAGGGACTCGAAGCTTCACGGACATTTCGCACTGGGGAAGCAGTCTAGACGTTCACTTGGCAGGTTTTCTGTTACTTCTTGTTGTTGCTGATGGTGGTGCTGTGTTTGACTGGGGGCTGCGTCTGGCAGTGCTCAGGACTCCCTCCTGGCTCTGCTCAGACATCACACCTGATCTGGTGCTATGAGCAAACTGTGTGTTTACCCACATCAGCCACAAAGCCCCGCCAGCGTGTTCTTGCTCCGGCCCCAGCCTGTTTATCTGTTTTTATATTGGGGCCCCACCCAGAGGTACTCGGGGCTTACTCCTGGCTCTGCACTCAGGGTTCCTTTCTGGGGGCTCGGGGAGCCATTTGGGGGTACAGGGGATTGAACCCAGGTCAGCTGAGTGAAAGGCAGATGCCCTACCCACTGGTTGTACTATTAATCTTGCCCCTGTATGATTTAGAAGATGTGTTGGTGAAAAACTCTCATCTTACACAACATTTATGTAAGTTTTTTTATAAGTAGCTTTTGTAAGTAGCAGAATGTAATAGATTTAATGCTAGCATTTTATAAGTAGGTCCCATCATGTCCCTTTTTCTTTCCAGACGATTGGGTTGTTTTGTTTTTTGTTTGGTTTTGTTTTTAAGGCAGAATATCAGATTCTTCTCTAAGTGTGGGCGGTTCTAGGGGCAAGAGGCAGGGTTTAACTGGCATTGGAAACTGAACCGAAACAAATGTGTTCGGATGGGTGTGAATGTGAATGTTTAAGACTAACTACGACAAAGTAGAGTTAAAGAACATGGTACAGTGGAGTTTGCATTAATGGTGTTTTGAGCTGGACTTTGAATGCTCAGGGCCTAGCTATCACTGAAGCAGACCCTGGCAGAGGCCTTGTCTGTCGGGCTAGGCCTTTTGTTTGCAGAGTCACATGGAAATTCCAGCTCTAAGAAGCCCAAATTTTAATTCAGATAGTAATTTGTTTAAAACATCTATTTAAGAATTTTGTTCCTGGGTATTGTGTTGACAGCAATCCAAATAGAAGAAATATAAGCAGAGGCCTTCAGAAGCCCCCAATGAAGAGAAGTGGGCTTTTTAATTTTCCATTATTGGCAATACTAATTTGCATTATGTTCTACATAAGTAAAGAATGGGATCATTTAATAGGAGATTGGAATTTAAGAAAAAGTATTACTGAAATGATTAATTTTGGTATTATTTGCCAGAGTCCAGCTCCGGAATGAAGACCACCGACTCAGGGATGAAGCATTGACCAGCAGCTATCGAGGCTGAAGGCAAGGTTTATTCTCAAGCAAGCAGTTTTTTTTATATTCTTAACATACCTTGGCCCAGGCACATAGCCAAGCCAAAAGATGTTCTCATGAGTTATACACCAAACAGACATATTTTGTGTTTGTCTCAGGATGTTCTCATTAAGAAATACCAAGTCAGATTATTCCCAAGGTTACTTAGAGCACGAGGAGTATGTACGTGCAGTATGTGTCCTGCTTATCTTGCTGGTAGGTTTTACCTTCAAGGCCCCTCTTTCAAGAGGCCCTCTGCACAGGACTCTCCCAAGCCCCCAGTGCAGGTCATACAAAGTTCATTGTCCCACACTGGTCTCTAGTCTCTAGTCTATGTGCTCCAAGCAATCCCACTACAATTATTAAGATATGGAGTTTGTGGTACTTTTGAAAATAATAGACTAGAATTGAAGTAAAATATTTGATTGTTATTTCATGTAAAGATTTTTTTAAAGCCATAACTTATGGCATTGATTTTTTTTATTTTTATTTTTTTTATTTTTATAAAGTTGGTCACAATAGTTTATTCATCACGGTCATCACTGTCATCCCATTGTTCATCGATTTACTTGAGCGGATGCCAGTAATGTCTCCATTTGTCCCAACCCTGAGAGTTTAGCAGCCTCTCCTTACTCGTCTTTCCCAACAATTGGAGGCTTTTTCAGTGTCAGGGGAGTGAGACCTGTTATTGTTACTGTTTTTGGCATATCGAATACGCCACGTGGAGCTTGCCAGGCTCTGCTGTGTGGGCGGGATACTCTCGGTAGCTTGCTGGGCTCTCCAAGAGGCGCATATGTGTGTGTGTGTGTGTGTGTGTGTGTGTGTATTTTCTTTCCTCTATGATGATTGGCAGCACGGTTCAGGAGGCTCCGCCCCAGCATGTGCAAAGCGGCCTGCAGTGTGGCAGCAATGGGGTAGTGGAGGTCGGCTGCCAGGGCTGGGTCCCTTGGGGCGGGGAGGGCTCTCACCCGCCCCCCTCTGGGGCACCCCTGGTGCGGAGCATGGTGGCATGGTTATGGAGGCCTCATTTTATGCTCCCTTCTGGGAGAAGCAGCCATGAGTTCTGGAGGGTAGCCGAGGAGGAGATTATCTGGCGCCGGCAGGAAGTGGCTTATGGGTGTGACCCCGGGTCCCGTTGAGCCCAGAGTGCAAAATCACAAAGTTCTGCATTACCTGGGTTCCGTGGGACTTCGCTCATGTGTGTAATAATGTATTACATTCAACATTTCAGCACCAATCCCACCACCATTAACCTTCCCACCACCGTTATTTTGAATTTCCCTACCACCACCCAAGCCTGCCCCAAGGGCAGATCCTAAATAATTAATTTTGTATTGCTTGTTATGAATAATCGGCTAAGAATTATCCAAAAAGTGTTCCTTAGAGGAAAGTGTGTGAATATTGTTATAACTTACCCTGGAGACATTTAGCCCTTGTATAAGCAATTACTAACGTGTTGTTACAGGTTAAGCCTTACAGTGGGTAGGGCGTTTGATTCCTCCGTCCCTCCGAGAGTATCCCGCCTGCACAGCAGAGCCTGGCAAGCTACCAGTGGCATATTCGATATGCCAAAAACAGTAACAACAAGTCTCACAATGGAGACTTACTGGTGTCCGTAGTATATTTACTGGCATAGAATATGCAATGTCGCTTCAGGAATTCTAAAATTTTCAGTAGGGTGATACAGCTCGAGTTAAATTTTTAACTGGATGGTGACTTTGGGGCCCAGAAGCACCTCTGCAGCTTGTTGCTCTTTCCCCAGATTTGTGTGTCTCTGGCTCGTGGCCATTAATGAGCTTCCTTGACACCAGAGGCAGTTCGTGGGCATGATTGCCAGGCTCCCAGAAGAACAGGGAGATGGGGGGAGTCACCAGTTCCCAACTTTACGAGGCCCTGGAGATTTTGGTCACAAAACCCGCATACCTGAATTTTTCAGCAGATTCATTCTCATGCGTGAGGCTTGTCCTGAGCCTATACCACCTGAGCATGGCAGCGATTGGGATCTGGCGGGTTTCGGCTGCCGGGGCTCTATTGGGGCGGGTGGTGGTCTCACCCGCCCCTTCCGGTGGGGCCCAGAGTACTGATCTTTTTAAGATTAGTAAACATACAAAAACTTTGCTTAGAAACCAAGCTCTTTGGTAAGATGTTTACATGAAATATATAGTTGAATTGTATCTTTTACTTAAAGCTACTCTCTTTTTGCTTCTTCAGTTAGACCAGAGGATTCACCGGTGCATTCATGGCCACCACCCCAGCCTCACCCACAGTTGCCTCTCGAGTTCCCTTTGCAGATTTATGTTCCACTCTGGAGCGAATCCAGAAAGCCAAAGGACGTGCGGAAAAGGTTAAGCACTACAGGGACTTTTTGGATTCTTGGAGGAAATTTCATGATGCCCTTCATAAGAATCAGAAAAATGTCACGGACTCTTTTTATCCAGCTATGAGGCTGATTCTTCCCCAGCTAGAAAGAGAGAGAATGGCCTATGGCATTAAAGAAACGATGCTCGCTAAGCTCTACATTGAGCTACTTAATTTGCCCAAGGAAGGAAAAGATGCCCTGAAGCTGTTAAATTATCGGACGCCTACGGGGACTCGTGGGGATGCCGGAGACTTTGCCATGATTGCGTACTTTGTGCTGAAGCCAAGATGCTTGCAGAAAGGAAGCTTGACCATCCAGGAAGTCAACAGCATTCTGGACTCCATCGCCAGCAACAATTCCTCCAAGAGAAAAGACCTGATGAAGAAGAGTCTTCTTCAGTTCATTGCTCAGAGTTCAGCACTCGAGCAGAAGTGGCTTATCCGAATGATCGTCAAGGACTTAAAGCTTGGTATCAGCCACCAAACTATTTTATCTGTTTTTCATAGCGACGCGGTGGAGTTGCACGGTGTCACCACAGATCTGGAGAAGGTCTGCCGGCAACTGCATGACCCCTCGGTCGGGCTCAGTGATATTTCCATCAGTTTATTCTCTCCCTTTAAGCCAATGCTAGCTGCCATAGCGGATATCGAGCGGATCGAGAAGGACATGAAGCACCAGAGTTTCTACATCGAAACAAAGCTGGATGGCGAGCGGATGCAGCTGCACAAAGACGGGGACGTCTATGAGTATTTCTCCCGAAACGGGTACAACTACACCTCGCAGTTTGGCGCTTCTCCGCAGGAGGGTTCTCTTACACCCTTCATCCACAGTGCTTTCCGAGCGGACGTGCGCGTCTGTATCCTGGATGGGGAGATGATGGCCTACAACCCTAACACGCAGACTTTTATGCAGAAGGGGAGCAAGTTTGATATTAAACGCATGGTGGATGAGTCTGACCTGCAGACCTGCTTCTGTGTTTTTGACATCCTGATGGTCAATAGTAAGAAGCTTGGACACGAAACCCTGAGGAAGAGGTATGAGATTCTGGGGAGTGTTCTCACACCAGTAGCAGGTCGAATAGAAATCGTGCAGAAAACACAGGCTCACAGCAAGAAAGAAGTCATCGATGCTTTGAATGAAGCGATAGACAAGAGAGAAGAGGGGATCATGGTCAAGAACCCCTTCTCCATTTACAAGCCGGACAAGCGAGGGGAAGGGTGGCTGAAGATTAAGCCCGAGTATGTGACCGGGCTGATGGATGAGCTGGACATCTTGCTCGTTGGGGGCTACTGGGGGAAAGGCTCGCGGGGTGGGATGATGTCCCACTTTTTGTGCGCGGTGGCAGAGAAGCCGCCCCCGGGGGAGAAGCCGTCTGTGTTCCATAGCCTCTGCCGGGTGGGCTCAGGCTACACGATGAGGGAACTGTACGACCTGGGTGTGAAGCTGGCCAAGCACTGGAAGCCGTTTCACAAGAGGGCTCCTCCCAGCAGCATTTTGTGTGGAACCGAGAAGCCGGAAGTGTACATCGAGCCCCGCAATTCCGTCATCGTCCAGGTCAAGGCAGCCGAGATCGTCCCCAGTGACATGTACAAAACAGGCTACACGCTGCGCTTTCCGCGGATCGAGAGGATCCGAGAGGACAAGGAGTGGCACGAGTGCATGACCCTGGAGGACATGGAGCAGCTCCGGGGCCGGGCGGCCGGGAAGCTGGCCTCCAAACACCTGTTCGCCGGTGCCGGGGACGGCGAGGACGAGCCGCAGGAGAAAAGGCGGAAAGCTGCCCCCAAGGTGAAGAAAGCCGTCGGCATCATGGAGGCCTTCAGGGCCCCCAACCTCGCCAGTGTGAACAAGGTCTCGAACGTATTTGAAGACGTGGAGTTCTGTGTGATGAGCGGCCTGGCCGGCCACCCAAAGCCCGCCCTGGAGAGCAGGATAGCGGAATTCGGAGGTTACATCGTCCAGAACCCGGGCCCAGACACATATTGCGTCATTGCAGGGACCGAGAACATCCGGGTGAGGAACATCATTTCTTCAGACAAGCACGATGTCGTGAGGCCCGAGTGGCTCCTGCAGTGCTTCGAGACCCGGCGCTGCGTGCCCTGGCAGCCGCGCCACATGCTCCACATGTGCCCGTCCACAAGGCAGCATTTCGCCCATGAGTATGACAGCTACGGGGACAGCTATTTTGTAGACACAGATCTGGAGCAGCTGAAGGAGGTGTTTGCGGGGATTAGGAGTCCTGGCGGGCAGACTCGGGAGGAACTGGCCCCTGTGATTGCTGACCTGGAGTACCGGTACTCCTGGGACCGCTCCCCTCTCGGTATGTTTCGGCGCCACACCGTGTACGTGGACCTGTACTCCGTCATCGGCGACTCGAGCACCAGAGCGGAGGGCACGAGGCTCGCCATCACCGCCCTGGAGCTTCGGTTTCACGGAGCCCAGGTCGTTTCTTGTCTCGCTGAAGGCGTGTCACACGTGGTCGTGGGGGAGGACCACAGCCGGGTGGGCACTCTTAAAGCTTTCCGAAGGACTCTTCAGAGGAAGTTCAGAATCCTGCGAGAAGACTGGGTGACTGATTCGATAGACAAGTGTGAGTTGCAGGAGGAAAATCAGTACCTGGTATGAAGATAAATTCTGTGCCGAGGAAGCTACTGCCCTGTCCTTGGAAGGGTTCTCATATTGGGGGGGGGGGGGGGGGTTGGGGAGTGAAGAAGAGTCTGGAATGAAGCACTAGATCCCCTTGTGTTCCCGTCTCCTACAGTCTGTGCTCACCCAGGGCTGTTAGATGTGGGTAAAAACATGATTGTAAAAGATTGAAAGTTACTGGAATGGCCAAAGCCAAGAAACAGCTTTCTTTAAACAGCATATAGTATTTGATGATTTTTAAAACTAGCCAGTTAAAGCAGTTTCAAGAAAAGTTGTTTATGTAAAACCCCTGTAGAGGTGTAGAATTTTGACTCGTTAATGTTAAATATATATTTAAAGCTCTTAAAGTTGTTAAAAGTCTAAAATTTTATAGCTGATGAAAAGCATTTTAAGAAAAGAATACTGTAATTGAATTTCTAAAAATCTTGAAGGCTAAAATTTCTCTTTTACTTATGAAACATACAACAGTTTTTTATGGCTAATGTAAAGCTCATAAATAAAATAGTTTTAACTGTAATTAAATTTGAAAGGTTGAATGAGATCTACCAGTCTGAAAACTTAGCTTTAGATCTGTTTGATTGTAGTAAACAAAATTTAGTTGATTTCTTTTGCTTTAAAGGAACTTTGTCTATATTTAAATTTTTCTGAAATATGTGCATGTTTTAAAGAAAGGGGTTTGGTTTTGTTTTTATGTACAGACAGTGGGGTGCCCAGGTATAATCTGCTGACTAGGAGACAAATGAGATGTGTCTTGTAAATTTAATAACAAGGAAGTAAATTATTTTGTATTTATTCTTTGGTTATTTAAAGTCTATATTTATATAATATGTCTGAATTTGTATACCAATGATATATTTTAATGACACTACATTGCCAATGACATTGAAGTGCTTGAAATTTGTTATCTGCAAACTGTAAATTTGATGTAAGTAGTAAGAAATTTTATCCAAACAAATTTATGTAGTTTTCTTATTATTTAAATAAAGTATTTAATATGTTACCAAAGTAATACTTTATGTGTTTGTTTTAAGGAAATTCATGTTTTTTTAGTCTGATGTTGTGATGCCTGTGTAATTTTGACTGATTACTATTTAAGGATCAAATAGATTCCTATTTAAGGTTATTTATATTTTATACTAGTAAATGAGTTTTATTAAGTAATTTAGACTCACTTTTATAAGGTATTGGGAATACAGATAGATGTCATGGAGGAAAAAGTGCCTCATTTTGCCACCACCTGTGGTAACAGCTGCTGCTTGAGGCTGGCTGTGTCTCCAAAGAGGCCCGAGGCCATTCCCAGTCATTCCTGGCCGGCTGGCCCACAGGTACGATCCTGCTCTGGCCGTGCAGTGCCAGGAATTAGGGCAGGGGGGTCTGCCTAGAGGCGCCTGATAGTTCTCAGGGGACGGTGGGGTACTGGGGATGGAGCCTGCGCCAGCAGCATGCAGGGTACCCCCTCCCCACTACTGTCTCTGTACTTCATGATTTTATCATTTTTCAGAATCTGGGGGCCAGAAAGAACGAAAGCACGGTCTCGATGCAAGCGGCATGACTTAACAGACAGGACCCCCACGGGGAAGGACAAGCTGGACTGGCCTGAGGACTTGGTCTGGGGTTTACTGGAAAAGCTTTGCTTGCCCTCAGAGAACCAAGAGCCCAGAGAACTAGGGTCTTTATCTCTTACTGTTTATCCAGACAGCTGCAAGCATTGATGAGAAGTAGGCTTAGTTGTTTGATTAAGTGTTTGACTTAATGTTTGAGATTTATATTTATATTTATATATACACACGCGCGCGCGCGTGCGCGCGTACACACACACACACACACACACACACACGACTAGAGGGAAAGAGAAAAGCAACATAGATGTCCCTGGGCAAAGAGTGTCTCCTTGAGTTTATCTCCCCCAGAGGGCTGCCTCTGCTGGAGTCTTTTACCCCATCAGTCACACGGACATACAGTCCTGTCCTCTGACCCCTCAGGCGCTCTGTAAGCACATGAGTAGCCCTGCATTAAACGGGCCCTTTCACCATCAGTCTGGCGTCCCCTGTCTCTGTCTGCTGTGCCGGCCAGGGGAGGGCGGAGGCGGCTCTCGGCCACCTCAGGAGGCACCACGCTTTGTGAATTCACACGGTGCTAAGGGCTCTTATGCTGACAGCCACCCGCATTCACTCTGAACCACTGTGAATTAAGCTCTTTAGAAGGAAATTGTAAAAAACACTTTATTCAAGAACTGTGATTTCCAAAGTTACTGATAGTGGTTTTAGACACAGGATGCTCAGGCACCAATCCCACCACTCCCCTCCACGACCTGCCCCCTCAAAAGGCCCAGTTTTAAGTTGGGTTGTTACCGTTTGGATCTCCTGTTTTCAGTGTTGTCAAGTTTGTTTTTGTTTTGTTTGGGCTTTTTTGGTTGTTTTGGGTTTTTCTTTTTTTGGGGGGGGGGGGTTGGATTGCATTTGGAGGCCAGGCCTGGCACGCCCGGCTCTGCACTCACGAATTGCTCCCAGGGGTGCACGAGGAGCCGCTTGGGATGCTGGAGATGCAAGCCGGGTGGGCCGCGAGCGAGGCCAGCCCCCTTCCCAGCACCCTGCCCAGCACCCTGCCCAGCACCCAGCCCAGCACCCTGCCCAGCACCCTGCCTGTCGTGGCCCCGGCCCTCTGCTTGGGACACAGCGCGGACCTCTCCTCCACACCCTGGACCCTGCACCACCGAGAGCCTGTCCGCAAAGAGCTCACTCCGGGGACCGCGGCAGGTGAAGGTGGCTGGGAGACAAAAGCGAAGGTTTTCCTAGCTGCAGGGACGGATGCAGTGATGGAAACCGAGGCTGTGAAGGGTACACGGATCTGAGGCTTTAGAAGCAAATCATCACAGATTTGTTCTGCTTGTGCCACCAATCATCTGTGGGTTGTTTTTTTCTTTTATGTATTTATTTTTTGGTTTGGGGGCCACCCCTGTGATGTGCAGGGCTTACTCCGAGCTCTGGTTTCTAAACTTTCAAATTGAACCTTTCTACCTCACCCAGAACATTTGAGGTCAGATTTATTGCTCCCTCCTGAGGAAGGGCTCTCTGGCCTGCCCGGCTCAGTCAGACTCCATAGCGGAGGTTCCTGTGTTCTGATCCTCTTAAAGAAACAGTAACTCCTTCATGGAGGTGCCCCTCTTAACTTCTAATCTTACGCTTCTCGGAGACCCCCTCTCCCCTCTCCAGATACCCTCACACCGGGAGCTCATGCTCCCACAGACAGCCTGTGAGGAAGTGGCCCTCTCCTTACCTCCTTTCATCGCTAACAACTAGGAGTTCGGAAACTGTTCTAGTTCTTGGAAAAGGACCGTAAAAATTGCCATAAAAGCAATGAAAAAGACCCAACCTTCAATCAGTTTGCATTTCAGTGAGTAAGAGGGGATGAAGGCCGAAGATTCCTTCTCTCTCAGGGTCACGGGTTCTCCTTCAGAGATTTTGCCTCAACTTCAAGACAACCTCATATTCTCTTGCTGATGTTTCTCTTCACAGCACATTTCAGAAAGGATTTTCTAAATTGCTTGTTTCATTTCCTGGCTTTTGTCTTAAGATTACACCTAACACTGTCTTACGAAGTCTTTGGTGGCTCTTGCAGCATCCGGTAAGCGTTTTGAGCGTGTGAGGGAATGTTTTAAAGGAGCACAGATGCTTACGGGGCTTCCATCAAGAAGAAAGGGTGTGTTTTTTAAGCAGACCAGTGGAACCTGGAAGAAAGGAGGGAGCACTCACCAGATGAGCCAGTCCTGGAACCCTGGTTCCGAGTGACTTGTCACAGGGAGACTGCCTTGAAGGAATGGATAATTGCCTTGATATTTAAAACATTTTGGAGCATAGGATAAATCTAAAGTCTTCCCCAATCATATCTCAGCCTTCCGTAACCTTGATTCTGACACCTAACAAAAATAGCCCAGAATTTGGAGCAACCCGAAGTTTCGTATGTTGCTAGCAGGAGCAAAAATGAAACTCCCCTGAAACTCTGATAATTTTATTTACAGAATAAATGGTTTGATTTCATTAGATAAAATGTCGCTTCCCGTCTGCCTCTGCCTGTCGCTCAACACTCACAATTGACTGTCTCCTGTTCAATGGTGCTTGGCCCTGTCACGGACGCAGCATGCTTGGAACCACCTTAGGGTCTGTTGATGTGAATTTCTGTTTCTTTCAGATGCTTCTTAAGAACTTTAGTCTTGGTGAAAACTCCTCAAAGCAGACTCAGACACACCACACGCAGGTTTGGGTGCCTTGCCAACCGTCGTGGTAGAAAGGGAGACGGTTCTGCTCTGTTTCCAGGGCTCCGGACAGCCTGTGTTTGTTACAGGCTGTATTTTAGGGGAATCTACACTATGTCTGAGTGTCTCCGTCCTGTCTCCAGAGGCCATCCTGAATGAAGAAAACTGGTAATTTTGAAATAAATTCAGACAGATTAGCTGTGACTCAGTACGTCCATCCCTGGGCATATCCACACAAGAGAGAAGAGTAAACTTAAGGAAGTAACTGGCACAGAATATTTAAAGCATTATTTTTTTTAATTAATTTGTTTATTTTTAATTCGTGAATCACCATGAGGGCATATTTACAGATTTATACACTTTTGTGCTTATGCTTCCCTCATACAAAGTTCGGGAACCCATCCCTTCACCAGTGCCCATTCTCCACCACCAGTAAACCCAGCATCCCTCCCACCCTCCCCGATCCCATCTCCCCCCACCCCGCCCTGCCACGGTGGCAGGGCATTCCCTTCTGTTCTCTCTCTCTAATTAGCTGTTGTGGTTTGCAATAAAGGTGTTGAGTGGCCACTGTGCTCAGTCTCTAGCCCTCATTCAGCCCGCAACTCCCTTCCCCCACATGGCCTTCGACTACAATGTAGTTGGTGATCCCTTCTCTGAGTTGCCCTTTCCCCAGAATGTGAGGCCAGCCTCCAAGCCATGGAGTCAACCTCCTAGTACTTATTTCTACAATTCTTGGGTGTTAGTCTCCCACTCTGTTATTCTATATACCCTAGATGAGTGCAGTCTTTCTATGTCTGTCTCTCTCTTTCTGACTCATTTCACTCAGCATGAAACTTTTCATGCCCATCCACTTAAATACAAAATTCATGACCTCCTTTTTTTCTGACAGCTGCATAGTATTCCATTGTATAGATGTACCAAAGTTTCCTCAACCAGTCATCCGTTCTAGGGCATTCGGGTTTTTTCCAGATTCTGGCTATTGTAAATAGTGCTGCGATGAACATACATGTGCAGATGTTGTTTCGATTATACTTTTTTGCCTCTCTGGGATATATTCCCAGCAGTGGTATTGCTGGGTCAAATGGGAGCTCAACCTCTAATTTTTTGAGAGTCGTCCATATTGTTTTCCAGAAGGGCTGAACCAGTCGGCATTCCCACCAGCAGTGTAGAAGGGTCCCTTTCTCCCCACATCCTCTCCAACAGCGGTTGCTTTTGTTCTTTTGGATGTGTGCTAGTCTCTGTGGTGTAAGGTGGTATCTCGTGGTTGTTTTGATCTGCATCTCTCTGATGATTAGTGATGTAGAGCACTTTTTCATGTGCCTTTTGGCCATTCGTATTTCTTCCTTGGTAAAGTTTCTGTTCATTTCTTTGCCCCATTTTTTGATGGGGTTGGATGTTTTCTTCTTGTAGAGTTCAACCAATGCTTTATATACCATTGATATCAACCCCTTATCTGATGGGTATTGTGTAAATATCCTTTCCCATTCTGTAGATAGTCTTTGGATTCTGGTCACTGTATCTTTTGCAGTGCAGAAGTAAAGCATTATTCTTGATAAGCTGCTAACAGCTCCGTGTCTCTCAGTAGAGAGGAGAGCAAGTGACGGGCTTCACGTGCAAAGGAACTTCCTTTTGGAAGAAACAACGGCAATGTACGCTCCTAGTGGCCTTCAGAGATAGCCGCTATTGCACAGGTGAAGCCGGATGAGCACTGCTGTCCTGTCATCTGAGGTTCAGGGGAGGTCCCCATATGTCACATGGACACGAGGTTTCGAGGGAGGCAGAATGGAAGAAGTGTTTGGTTGAGAAACTTAGAAACAAAGAGAATTGAAGGAAAAAATGTGAAGGAAGGGCATGAGGCAAGAGTGAACACTGTGTTGACTTGATAGTAAAACTCTTTACTCTTTCCCAGATCAGCCCTGTCAAAGCCACAACCTCCTGCCATGGTTGTTACCAGCAGGAGAATATCAGCACGTTGATCTGGGAGTCTTTCAGCTCTACCATCCGGCACTCCCAAGAGCAGTTTGCTGTGTCCGGAGGTCTGTCAGTATCTGTCAGTCTGTGAGGAACATTCCTGTGCACTTTGGTTCTTTGATGAGGCATTGAGTGAGTCGGATGGCTGGTGGGCAGATATGATCAAGAGGGCAGCTGGTGGAAAGACAGAGAAGGGTCCCTGTGTGTGAGCAGTGGTTAGTCCAAGAATGGCTTCTCATTTCCATCAGCCTTTTGAATGGCAAGCATGCTATTTCTCTCCTATGTAAATAAGTTTTCCTTTTGTTGATTTTGCATTTTTATTAAGCTCTAAGACTAATTAAGATATGAACAAATTACTTGCCAAGCAGACACCCCTTCCAGGTAAATCACCTTCCCTTCCCTCCCTCAACACAAGTCGCTACTGGCTTATTTCCCTGTAGCTGCTTCTTGGGCAGACATTTCTGCACAAACATTTGGAAGCAGCTACTGAGGTTCTACCAGCTTCTAATCAAGGCAGTATTAACAGAGGGACTAACCTAAGCCTGGTTCAGGGCAGACTATTTTGTTATGAGATAAAGGAAAGCAAAAGTTTCCTGAATTGGGGCTGGAGCGATAACACAGCGGGTAGGGCGTTTGCCTTGCACGCGGCCGACCCGGGTTCAATTCCCAGCATCCCATATGGTCCCCTGAGCACTGCCAGGGATAATTCCTGAGTGCAGAGCCAGGAGTGACCAAAAAAAAAAAAAGTTTCCTGAATTTTGGATATCCAAAATGAATTCTTGGACATTTCTCTTACTTGCATTTCTGCTTTTAGTTTTAAGCCATGATGATAAAACCAGCAAAGCTCTAAAGGTCTTAAGGAAGAGCATATCTAGGTGGGGGTATGGTGGACATGTTAGAGCATGTGCCTTGCATGTGTGAGTTTGGTTGCTGGGGGTAGGGTGCAAGAGCTAGAGCATGTGCCTTGCATGTGTAAGTTGATTCCTGGGTTGGTTTTTTGGTCCTTCTCAGGCCTGTATGACCCCCACAACTAACAACAACCCAAAGAATAGGAATACTCTTTTATATTTTCCTTTTTGTCGATTTAGGAAGCTGACAGCTAGTGCTGATGTACGGAGTTTCCCCTTAAGAAGTAAAAGAAAATTGAATTCAGTGAGTAATAGAGACCTTTGAATTCTTAGAAAATGGGTGTCATAATATTTAAGGGCAACAATACTATTCAGCTTTATGTATTGCTTGAATGTTATACTTTATAACTCAGATGGTGAAGGTATGTTTTTGTCATGATGATTCTAGCAATGGTGTTTAGAGTTATTAAAGTAATTGCATTGGTCCCCCGACCCCTGACTTTTCATTCTGCAATTTTTCTCCTTCCTCCTGGAAACCTGATATTGTTCATAGCTATGAAGCAGCTCCTAGGTGGTACAGGCGATCTGTAGTGTTGCTTGTTTTGGGGGAAAGGATGATTTTGGTTTGGGGAGTTACAGATTTACCATGATAGTCCCATGCGCGTTCCCCCGAAAATCTCTCCGGCCCGCAGAGAGACAACAGTGGAAAGCACTCCTAATTGGGTGGGTTCTAAGAGCGGTCCCCATCTGAAAATAAAACTGGTGAGGTTAGTAAAAAGGGGCTCAAGACAACACGTGCTGATCAAGAGCGTCTTTATTACCAGCCATGCTGGTTTTATACCTTTCTTAGCAGGGGGTTGGTACATGAGTTGTCAATCATCAGGGAAGTGTCTTCTCAGACCAAATAAGGAAAGGTTCGGGGCGTACTTTGGTGGGCTTACAATATTCTCCAAGAGTCGGTTGAGAAATAGTGGGGAAGGGAAGACAAGAGTTTATCTGGCAGGAGCATCTGTCAGGAGGAATGTACAAGGCTTTTAGTGTAAAGGAAGGCATTCTACTTTACGGGCTTTTTGGGGTCTTGTGGTTAACTGCCCTGGGCTACTTTTACTTCTTGAGTTTAGCTATTTCCTTTGTCACAAGGGCACCTGTGCCTCAGGTTATGCAAACGCTGGTAATGGAATTTTCTGGTTTGTCCAGGGTAAAGGTTGGGGGGTCCTCTTTTGTTCAGGGTCCTGAACAGTCTCCAACAGTCCCACAGAAAGTAAGAAATGATTTGGAGGCTCAGGTGGTTGCTCTTGAAATGGTTAAGTCCACGAAAGCAGACACAGACGCCCCTACAGACAGGCCCCGGGGCTGGGATTGAGCCCTTTCTCCACAAGGTGACAGCGGCCGTGGGCAAGAAGAAAATCATGAAAAGGTCAAAGATCAAATCTTTGGTGAAAGTTTATAATCACCTCATGGCCACACGGTGCTCTGTGGACACCCCTTGGACAAAGCCGTCCTCAACAAGGATGCCTGTGACACTCTGCTTCTGAGCTCCCGGCCAGAGAGGCAAGGCCAAGCTCGAGCAGAGACACAAGACTGGCAAGAACAAACAGTCCTTTCCAGAAGCTGTGGGGTTGGGTCTCTTTTGTTTCAATCATTAAAAAAGAAGCCAGGTGTAAACCATATACACGCGTGTGCACTCGGAAGGGAGTGATGTGTGTTGTGTTGTTTGTGGGCTCTCGGGGTGGTGCTCTCTCTCTCTTGCCGCTCACGTTCGGTGCTCTCAAGCCACTGTGTATGGACCGGATCGGGATGGCTCCTCCTTTGTGCTCTGCTTCTGTGTGTGTTGCTGTGCTCTCTCCTGTCTGTCTGTCTGTCTATCTCTGACTGTCTCTGTAGTGTCTCCTCTGGTCTCTTCCGGTCTCTCTTCTTTCCATCTCTCTCCGGAGCCCTTCTTGCTCTCACTTCTGACTCTGACTCTGACTCTGACTCTGACTCTCACTGGCTTTGTGCTCTTTCTTTCCCCTGCTTCTGGCTCCAATGACGCCCTGATTCTCTTTCGCCTTGTGCTCTGCTTCTGTGTCTTCTCCCCTTCTTCTCCTACAGTCTTAGTTTATACAGCAATCACACGGGGTGGTGACACAAAGGTGGGTTGAACTTTAACAATCCAACAAAGAGGGGTAAGACCACTCCTCCTGGAGATTAACAAAATCTCATCTAAGGAGATTACTCAAGATTACTAGGAGATCCACTCAAGGGTGGGATCCCATCCAGGGTGTGTCACTTTCTTCTTTCCTCAGCTAGTAATCCACTTAAATAGTTGTAGTAAATCTACTTCTAATATTTCTAGCAATGTCATTCTGTATGAGAACTGTAAGAGATATATCAGACTTAAAGTTTGGTTCTTCCTGAGGACATTCACTATATATTCCAGACCACAGTACTCAGGCCAGGTTAGTCTTCCTAACCCCAGCAGGGTCCTAGTCTCATTGTTACTTTTGGATCATGTCAGCATTTGTCTATGACCATGCTCTCAACTTATAGCTGAGTATTGTGGCGCTTTGGCCTGGCCCATTTCGATGCCAGGGTAGCTCACAGCTTGCCCTGGGTCCATTCCGTCCCTTGTCGGGACACTGCTTTTGGGGTGCTAGGATCAAAGGGCAACTGAGTCGAGAAAGCGGATGCCCAGGAGTAAATATTATTGGAGTCAATCAGCTCCCAAGTTACAAAGCATAATGTTAACTGTCTTCCTGTGTCCATACAGAAAGGCCATTGCTTTAAGGTAAACTAAGTTCCCTGAGGCAAGGCTAAAAGGACAAACCCAATGTTATTCTACAGCCAAGTTAAAAAAATGATTTTGATATTGTTTTATGTGAATTGATAAAACAGGTAATTGGTAGTCCTTTCAAAACAGTAATATGGGGGCTGGAGTGATAGCACAGTGGAGAGGACGTTTGCCTTGCATACGACCAACCAGGGTTCAATTCCCAGCATTCCATATAATCCCCCAAGCACCACCAGGAGTGATTCCTGAGTGCAGAGCCAGGAGTAACCCCTGAGTATTGCCGGGTGTGACCCAAAAAGCTAAAAAAAAAAAAAAAAAGCAAAACCAAAACAAAACAGTAATATGAAGGTGTTTGAGTGAAAACATGATGAGTATTTTAGCAAAAATGAGCTACCGAGAGTATGGAGCCCGCGCGTAGCAGAGCCTGGCAAGCTACCCGTGTGTATTGGATATGCCAAAAACAGTAACAATTAGTCTCTCAATGAGAGACGTTACTGGTGCCCGCTCGAACAAATCGATGAGCAACGGGATGACAGTGATGTATATTTTTAGGTAGAGAAAATATAGTGCCCTAGCTAAAACAAAGCAATTTAATGAATATATAAGTAGTATTCTAAATAAATATCAAGATGATTGTCATAAGATTAACCACTTATTATTTTCATTTTATCAAAATTTCTGTAGATAAATTCAAGTTCCATACTTACAGGTATTTCAGAGTGATGCTAAACAAATGTTAAGTTACCTTGACAGTTATTTTGTTTGCATATTTCTGTTTATTTACTTATTTGTACAGTTACAGACTGACAAACTTTCGTGCTCATGTTTCAGCCATACAATGATAGAGTACCCATCCCTCCACCAGTGCCCATTCTCCTCCACCAATGATCCCGGTGTTCCTCCCACCACCACCACTCCCTCCCCCGCATCCCGCCTCTGTGGCAGGACATTCCCTTTTGCTCTCTCTCCCCTTATGGGTGTTGTGGTTTGCAATAGAGGTATTGAATGGTTATCATGTTCGGTCTATAGTCTACTTTCAGCACGCATCTCCCATCCTGAGTGGGCCCTCCAAGAACCTTAAACTTGGTAGTTCCTTCTCTATTTGAGGTGCTCTCTCCCCCAGCATGTGAAGCCGGCTTCCAAGCCATGGAGCAATCCTCCTGGATTCATCTCTACTATTCTTGGTAGTAAGTCTCCCATTCTGTTACTTTATGTTCCACAAATGAGTGAAATCTTTTTATGTCTGTCCCTCTCTTTCTGTCTCATTTCACTTAGCATGATACTCTCCATGTTGATCCACTTATATGCAAATTTCATTACTTCATCCTTTCTAACAGCTGCATAGTATTCCATTGTGTAAATGTACCAAAGTTTCTTTAACAGTCATCTGTTCTTAGGCACTCTAGTTTTTTCCATATTCTGGCTATTATAAACCGCGCAGTAATGAATATACAAGTGCAGATGTCATTTCTACTATACATTTTTGTATCTCCAGGATATATTCCCAGAAGTGGTATTGCTGGGCCAAATGGGAGCTCAATTTCTAATATTTTGGGAAGCATCCATACTCTTTTCCAAAAGGGTTGAACCCGTCGGCATTCCCACCAGCAGTGAAGGAGAGTCCCTTTCAGCCCTCCATGCCAACAACAGTTTTTTTTTCTTTTGGATGTCAGATCAAAATGGATTAAAGACCTCAACATCAGACCAGAATCTATTAAGTATATTGAAGACAAGGTTGGCAAAACCCTCCAAGTGGCCAGTCTCTGTGGTGTGAGATGATATCTCATTGTTGTTTTGATCTGCATCTCCCTGATGATTAATGATGATGAGCATTTTTTTCATGTGCCTTTTGGCCATTCAGATTTCTTCTTTGAGAAAGTTTTCATTCATTCATTTCATCGCCCTGTTTTCTTATGAGGTTGGGTGTTTTCTTCATGCAGAGTTCAACCAGTACCTTGTATATCCTTGATATCAATTCCTTATCAGATGGGTATTGGGTGAATATCCTTTCCCACACTGTAGATTGTCTTTGTATTCTGGTCACTGTATCTTTAGAGGTGCAGAAGCTTCTTAGTTTAAGTTAGTTCCATTTGTTTATCTCTGTTTCCACTTGCTTGGTCAGTGGGGGTGTCATCTTTGAAGATACCTTTAGCATTAATGTCATGGAGGGTTTTGCCAACCTTGTCTTCAATGTACCTGATGGATTCTGGTCTGATGTTGCGGTCTTTAATCCATTTTAATCTCACATTTGTGAATGGTGTTAGGTAGAGGTCTGAGCCCATTTTTTGCATATAGCTGTCAAGTTTTGCCAGTACCATTTGTTAAAGAAGCTTTCCTTGCTCCACTTCACATTTCTTGCTCCATAATCAAAGATTAGATGATCATATATTTGAGGTTTTGTGTGTAAAGATATTCAACCCTATTGGGGCTGGAGTGATAGCACAGCGGGTAGGGCGTTTGCCTTGCACGCGGCTGACCCGGGTTCGATTCCCAGCATCCCATATGGTTCCCTGAGCACCGCCCAGGGTAATTCCTGAGTGCATGAGCCAGGAGTGACCCCTGTGCATTGCCGGGTATGACCCAAAAGGCAAAAAAAAAAAAAAAGATATTCAACCCTATTACATTGGTCTGCAGTTCTGCCTTTGTTCCAGTACTATGCTGTTTTAATTATTACTGCTTTGTAGTAGAGTTTGAGGTTGGGGAAGGTGATGCCTCCCATCTTTTTCCCCCCAAGAATTGCTTTAACTATTCATGGGGGTTTGTTGTTCCATATGAATTTCAGGAATGTTTGATCCATTTCTTTGAAGAATTCCATGGGTATTCTTATTGAGATCACATTGAATGTGTACAATGCTTTGGGGAGTATTGCCATTTTGACAAGTTAATTCTTGCAGTCCATGAGCAGTGGATATGTTTCCATTTCCTCGTGTCCTCTTTTATTTTGTGAAGTAGCGTTTTGTAGTTTTCTTTGTACAGGTCCTTTACTTACTTAGTCAAGCTGATTCTGAGGTACTCGATTTTCTGAGGCATGATTGTGAACAGGATTGTTTGCATATTTTTGGTGTCAGATCACTATCTGTGACTCCAAAATATTTATTTGAATTGCACTTGCAAATAACAACTCCAAATATTTTGTTTTCATAGCCACCTATGGAAAAAATTGCCACCAATTACAAAAGTCTACTTGGTTATTTTTGAAGTGCATTAAAAATAATCATAAAATAAAGTTATTTATTTCATTATTTTGTATGTTATTATTTTGTATATGCTGAACAAGTTAGTTTTAACACGTTTTAATATACAACAGATTCTTAAGTGGAATTAAAGAATCCTTGGTCCTATGGTTGCAAGAAAATGAACATAACCCACAGCCTGGAGAGCAGGTAAGCAAACGGCTTCTCAAGGGAGTCTGGGCATGAGAGAAGCAATTAAAAACTCATTGCGTCTCACCTCTCCTACAGATCCTTCAAGGATGGAGCAAGTGTGTGGGTGCCAGCGTTACCTGCAGTGTTCAGTGCTCAGTAGCCCTGGAGAAACGCTTCCCCTTCCCTCGCCACTTTCTCCGTAAGGCTCACTAGGGAAAATACACTCGCAACCTGGCCTCAGTCTAAGCTTCCAACCTCATCCCTACCGGTTTAGCCAGTTTCAGCCAGGCTGACTCACCGCCCCGGCACTCTCCAGGGCACCGCACCCTCTTGCTCACCACAGTGCTCCTGCGAGCACCAACTCCGCGCATGCCCAAATTCCAAATCCTGCTTGTCTCTGAAGTCCCCACCCACAGCTTTATCCAGCAACACTCTCTGTTCCTGGTGAATCTCCTTTTCCCAGCGACCAAGTAATTATTTAAAAAATGTTTCTGGAATCCTTTAGCTTCTCACTTAAGACCCGTTTATCTAGTCTCTTTTGATGTGGCTTTTCAAGGATATGGGCAATGGCATGTGCGTATTTGGTGCTTTGCGGTGTCTTCTGTTTATTGTGGGTCCCCTCGCTGTATTCCGGACTGCAGACTGTCACCACACTTTTTTAAAAACTTTTCTGTTTTTCCCCTTCCCCATGATATCACCATTGATTGTTCGGTTGTTTTTTATGGGGGGGGGGGTGTCACACTAGCTATTCGGGGACTACTCCTGGATTGGTAGTAAGGGGGGCACCCCAGTGTCGATCAGGGGTCATGCCTGGGTCCTGCAAGCAAGGCATGTGCTCAGCCCCTGAGCTATCTCCATGTGTTAGACCCATGATCACTGTTTTAAAGGGCATCTGTGCTGGTGTGTCTGAAACGAGAATAAATGTCCACGCCGAGAGACTCTGCTGGAAGGAGCACGGACACACACGCAGCCCGGGAAGCCACTGCGGACAGGAAGCAGGAATGTCTGAGCCTGAGAGACGGCTCTGGTGAAGGCTGTCTCGCCTCCCCGTGCTGTTTTCCCTCACACGGAAGAGGTCGTACCCGTCTGACGGGATTGCTCTCAGGAGCAAACATGTGCATCTGTGAGCGCACACGGATGTGCGTTTGTGTGTTGATGGTACCCCATTCTGTCAGCCACTGCCTGTGCCCAGAGTGAGGAGCAAAAGTAACCCATGCAGTGGGTTTGTGACACACACAGGAACACTGAGCATCGGGAAAAGAATCGCATCCGGAGGCAGCCCTCCCAGAACAGGCATTTCCCACCTCTGGGTGCCCTTTACTCCAGGCAGTGAGTGGCAGCTGGGGTGGCGCTGTGTGCCCTCGGCCCCATGCCGGAGTGAAGCCCTCTCTGAGACTCTCCGCCATCAAGACTGCTGTGCGACTGGCCCCGCCAGAGCAATTATCCAGGCCCAGAAGCCTCCTGCACCGCGGCTGGGAAAACTTGCTCTCCAGTCCCGGAGACGCAGTGGGCGAGACCCCAGCGGGCCGGTGAGTCATCTCACGCGTGGGGCTGCGGCTTCATTGCCAGTCAGTCCCCGCTCATAAAACAAACGCTAATTCCGGCTTGCTTGCTTGAAGAGGGTTAATACGTGGGTTAATGAGTGTTTGCAAAGTCCTTTGAAGACGAGAGTCCGGTGTCAGTGCTGTGTATTATTAATTACCGTGCCGACGGCCCCGGCTCTGACCTGACTCTGCAGGCCCCGCCAAGCCTCCGAGACGGGGCCGAGACGGAATGATTCTTGAATGGTCGGAACAATTATAATGAGAAAGGTGGGCATCAGGGACCTAAGCCAATTTCAGATAGCTGGGATATGGCTGTATATAAATTGGCTCATTAGGCCCAAGAAAACTATAGATTTTGCTTGGGAATATGTTTACTAAATCGGAGCCCATTTCTTTCCGTTTTGCAACACTCCATATTGCAAGGGAGGTTGGAAGCAAGAGTTCACGATTCAGCTTTACTGATTATGAAGATACAAACGGAATGCACAAAGCAAATTCCCGTTATTTATTCTTTCAGACATTTAATCTGGCCGGTGAGTCACTGTGTTATTTGGATTTTCTGATACAATGAACACAGTGGAATAAGGCCCAGAGCTTTTTTATCTAGGCAGGAAGTATAAATCATGTCCCACAAATGCGATTTTCCATTCTGACACGATAACTGCCTTTAAATTTCAATATAGCTCCTGATCTGACATAACCTGATACTTTCCCATTAGGTCATGGAACCCTAAGCACTAGATTTTTGTGACAATTATCTTGTGTTCTGCTCAAATGCCCAGGGTCTGATCTTTAACTCCGCATTGGTCTAAGTGAAGCGTGTGTCGGGAGCTTTCCGGAGTCACTCCAGGAAGTCAGGGGGCCCAACCCTGAAGGGGGCAGAGTGTGAGGTGGGAGCTGCTTCTTCAAGGGAGGGGATACGTCTGCCTGTGGGCATCAGCTTCCCACCTGCGCTGACACCGTCCTTCCTGCGCCTCTTTGGAGAGCAGAATTTAGAATGAAGCACCAACGAGAGAGGAGTGGTGAAGAAAGCCTGGACCTGGGCCCAGGAAGGCGTGCGGGGGGCATGGCAACTCTCTTCAGAGCCTGAGAACTGATCTGGGGAGGGGAGACGCTGTCATGTCTGCGGGGAGTGGGGTTTCTTTTCAGGGGAATTGCAGACTATCAGGTCCTGAACACGCTGGCTCTGGGCCCAGCTCTCGGTGTGTTGCTGGAAGGCAGCCCCGCCAGGAGGGCCAGCGACCAGGCAAGCTCACACACCGGAGGGCTTACTCCTAACTCTGTGCACGGGGTCCCCCGTGGCGGTGCTTGCTGGGGCCACGGGGACTAAGCTTGGTCTGGCCACATGCAAGGCAAGTGCCCTGGGCCCCTGTTTTCCCTCTCAGGCCCGTGGTCTTGGAGTCTGATCTGACCCTGAGAACAAGCCTGTTGCCTCGTGATCTTGTGGTCCCACTCTGGCTTCTAGCCCAGCAGGCCAGGCTTTCTGGACAAGGCAGCTGCTGCCTGACTGGAGACCTTTCGGGATTTCCTAAATCGCGCTGGGCAGCCTCAACACAGCCTCCTGCCTTGCCCCTCGTGCCCGTGGACCATGCCAGCATCGAGCTCCAACCCCTCCGTGAGTCGCAAATCTCCCCAGCTTGGAGTTACTACACACCTTCTGCGTGCAGATGCGTGCTGCGTGGAGCGCCCCTGGTGCAAGTGCTATAAAACCCCTTTCCTCAGGGGGACTATAATTCAGAAGGGGCCGCATGGTCCCGTGAGTGCATTAAGCCCAACAGAGCCCTTGGGGAGGCGAGGCGAGAGCTGCTCCTCTGAGCAGGAGGAAGCTTGCGGAAGGAAGTGAATGTGGGTCTAGGGTGGGGAGGACTGAATACCCTCAGTGACACTGCAGACCAGCTCAGTCTTTCCAGTCCAGGCCATAAACCCTGGGAAGGGAGCGTCAGTGATCACTGCGCAGACTCACTTCCTCCCCAGCATCTTTGACAGTTGGGAAAATGTGTTTTGGCTTTAATGGGATTATTTCATACAATGGGACATAATCCCCTAATCCTTTTTCTTTTTAATATATTTTATCTGTTTAGCTCTGGATTGGAGCCACATTTCACGATAATGAAACCTTATCTTTTTGCTGCCCCAATTTGTGTTTTGACATAATAGTTTTTCCTTCAGCTAGCATCAAAAAGGCAATAGGAACTGTATTATACTTTCCACCAGCCCTCCACCCCCTTTCTTAAATGGTCTCTCTTTCTTTTTTCCCATATTTTAAAATGCTCTGATGATCATTATTGTGTGAAAGCTTCCATTATTGTTTCTTCAAAGCTTGAAACTTGTGCTTTACAGATTCATCAGGCAAAGATTATGGAAACAAATTGTCAGATTTTTATGTTTCTGTAATATATTGCCTGCAACCATAATAAGGGGAAAATCCTATGCTCATGTTTAGTCCCCCAGGTACATTATTACCCCGTTGTTTTGTGTCCTGAAGCACCACCAGCAAGCAAGTCTGATGACTATTACACTATCTTTCACTTTGAGAAACTTGGCCTGGATGACAAAGTAAGCTATTTAAATAATATTTCCGGGTATTTTTAGCATTGAAAGTTGCAAGTTGTTTGCCACATGTATCATATTTTTCCAAAGTATAATTTTGAGTTTTTTCCTTGAAATATTTTCTTGTGGTGTAGAGTCTTTGGTCTTGTTAACTAGAGTTATATAGCTTAATTTTTCTCTTTTAGACTTCTAGTCTACATCTGTTGGTCATTCTTTGTCTTTTATTTTTAAAATTGCTTCTAAAATTATTTTCATTGAAAATATTTTTCATTTATTTTATTTATAATAATTTCTGTTATTTTTAGTCTCTTTAATGTTTTTGATAGTTAGGAATTAATTTCTGGGGCCAGAGAGATAGTACAGTGGGTAAGGTCTTGGCCTTGTAAGCCCCTGACAAGCCTCCTAGCACCTCACATGGCCCCCCCAGGTCTGGCAGGTGTGATCTCTGAGCACAAAGCCAAAAGCAAGCCCTGAGTACGTCTGGTGCGGCCCCCAAACAAAAAAAAAACAAAAGAAAGAATTAATCTTGAGATAACATTTTATATTATTTTCAACCATGTCCATGACTATGCTTGGTTTGTGTTTTGTTTTTCTTTTTTTTTGGGTCACACCTGGCGATGCACAGGGGTTACTCCTGACTCTGCACTCAGGAATTACTCCTGGCGGTGCTCAGGGGACCATATGGGATGCTGGGAATCGAACCCGGGTTGGCCGCGTGCAAGGCAAACGCCCTACCCATTGTGCTATTGCTCCAGCCCCTTGGTTTGTATGTTTTTATTCATTTTGATGTATTGGTACTGGTGGTGTTTTCTACTTTTTTCAATGCTGCTTTTCTTTCATAGATTTCATTTTTAATGTATAATAAGAAGTTTGCTTTAAAATATTGGTTTTTACTTCTTTTCTCTTCTTTGAGCCTATTGCATTTTGAGGTCTATGTAGACTGTTATTCAAATTTTCTAATGCATTTTTCTTATTTGTTTATGTGGATTTTGACTAAGAATCTCTTTTATATTTTAACATCAAATACATTTGTTTTCTTGTAGTCGTAGGACAAAGTTCCTGTTTAGTAGCTCGAGTTGGGCTAGAATAGCACCTTCCAAAACCAGGTGGAGAAGGCAGGACATAGGGCTTCTACCTTTGGTGGTTTCTGATAATTACAAAAAAAAATACATTTTTCATGTAGTAATCTGCTCTCTGCATTCTCTGTCCCCCTTCATTGCGAATATGTTACTTCTATTTATTTACTGGTGATATTTCTGGCAAGATCTGTGAGTCTCATTTCCTCGCTAATCCTTCTCAGCATGGGGTTCTCTCCTTGATTCACTTCAAAGATTCTAATGCCAAAGTGCCTCCAAGCCAGCTTCCTGTGGTCCAAATTCTCCTTCCAGTCCCAACTATTGTTCTCCTGTCCTGCACCCTGAGTGGAGATTCCAGGGGAGAGGTGATGTCGGTGACTCCCGGCTGTGCCCCTTGGTCTATTTCTGCTGCGTCAGGCACGGCTGACTCTTCCTCTCAGCTCGGCTGCTGAAATTGGCTTAACTTCGGGGCATTCAGAGACTCTTCCTAGTTTTGTTGAAAATGATGTTCTTTGTCCTCCTGGTTTTTTGGGCTGTTCTCGAGCCTCTGTTTTATGAAAAGTGAAGATTAGATAGAAGACTGATGGCCCTTCCCCTTGCCCATCCAGTTTGCGTTTCCGGGATACATCTTAATTCTTGCCTTTGACATATTTCTTTCCCAATATTTTTTAAATTAAATAAATGTTTCATTGAATTACAAATTTAACATTTTTCTGGGAAAAATATTGGCTGTAAGTTCCTAAGAGGTTTAAGAAATGATCTTTCTGTTCTTTTAAAAATATTTAAAAAGCAGTTAGTCTCAATTGTTCTTAGAGACCCATAATGATATTTTGATAGCTACTGGGGAGATGCCGCATTATGTCTTGTTCGTGCTTCTTGCTCTTCGAGCAGGAATACTCAGAAATGTTAGTTGTGTATTAGTCCTTTGAGTTCTAACGGGTCTGGAGGAAGTTGGACAATGGACACTCGATTCCGGGATTTTCTCCCTACTCTTGGGAAAATTTCAGCGTCTAGCTCCTACAAATAGTGGTAAACCATTTTGCACCAAGCACACATGAATTTAGACATTACTGATTTTCACAGATCTTTCCTTTGGATTGGTAATTAATGGACTTTCAAAATTCAAGGCTTGTCTCTAATATGACGAATACTGACTAGATTAGGAAGGCGGGAAAATATGATGTCTCGGCCAGACAGGCTCATATTTATTTCCCTTATTCTTCCCTGGGACATTATAAACTGTCAGAATTGTGACAGTTAATGCATCGAAATTTTTTCTGGCACTTTTTTATTAGTAAAAAAGAACAAACTTCATCTGTTCAGCATTGATGAAACCTAATTTCTAGGGGTTTAACAGATGGTTTCTAGCTTTATGTTAACCAGTTATGTTTACGAGGACAGCTAGCATCAAATTACACTGTGACAAAAAATAAAAAAGTTTAAGCGATGACAGATTTGGTCAAATAGAAGGTGGCATGGAATCCTCTGATAATATAAACCTGTTAGAAAAAGATAGAGCATTGCATTTGTGTGCATACGTGCTGTCTCGAACTGTGTATTTCAGCATGGGATATCTTTGAGACATACGTAGAGAAAAGAAAACAGCAGGACTCAGTATGCAGTCATGTTCCAGCTGTAATTTTGCACAGGGAGACATAGATCAAGGTTGCTGATATATGCTCCCAGGTCTCTTTAAGGTTCCGGCGGCGGGAGGGCAGGAGGGAAACTGGGGACGTTGCTGGAGGGAGGTGAGCACTGGGGAAGAATTGGCATTGGAGCACTGCACGCCTGAAACCCAATCATGAAAAACTTTGTAACTTTGTAATTCATAGTGGTTCAATACATTTTTTTTTAAAGAAAAAAATTTTCACGGAAACTGCCAAAGGATCACATCTGGGAAACAAACTAAAGGTCTAAGAAGCCAGTGGAGGGAAAACCGCGCTTCTCTTTATAATCCTCCGGACACGCCAGGTTTTGTATCGACTTTGTGTGTTAGCTATAAAAACAAGAAGAACTTAGAGAGGGAAGCCTGCTCACATACGGTCTATGGAGCCCAGGTGAGGACTCCTGACTATTTTCTTCGTGCAGTTTTGTATTGGTTTACAATGTGACTGAAATTCATCCTGACATCCAAGATAAATTAATAATAGGTTTTTGGTTGGATGGTTAAGAATAGGTATTAATTCTAAAGTTAGAGGAGAAAGACCAATACAAAAACAAAACAGAACAAACAAAACATCTCCCCCAAAAAAACTTAACAGCAAGTCTCACAATGGAGATGTTACTGGTGCCCATTTGAGTGAATCGATGAATGATGGGACGACAGTGCTACAGTGCTGCATTAATTCTTTTTTTCTTTTTTGGTTTTTGGGTCACACCTGGCGATGCTCAGGGGTTACTCCTGGCTCATGCACTCAGGAATCACTCCTGGCGGTGCTCAGGGGACCATATGGGATGCTGGGAATCGAACCTGGGTTGGCCACATGCAAGGCAAACACCCTCCCCGCTGTGCTATCACTCCAGCCCCAGTGCTGCATTAATTCTAAAAATTTGTTACTCACAACATCCACCCCACCCATTTCCATTCCTCATGGTGTTTGCACCGTTGACGGAACCACTTATTTCTGGGTGGCTGAACTGAAAGTGTCAGTCAGGAGATCTGGCCTTGCGGGTCTCACGTAGACCCTCCAGATGTGTGGTGCGACGGGAAGTTGAACAAGCACAGTGACTGCTAACTGGATCCTCCCCGACCAGCAGAGCTGTTTCCTGTCCCCTGTCGCCAGCTGTTGGGGAAGGAAACTGCCTCCTGCAGTGTCTCTCTTGGGACAGACGCTCTCCAGATCCTTCTGGCTTTCCTTCAAGGCAAAAACACCCCTTGAAGGAGTTTGTGCGACTTAGACGTTTCCTTTTAAAATAGATCTTATCGCTATCATTACTATAGTTTAGGCCCCACTTTGCAGGAGTGCTAATGTGAGTGGTTTTGATGTGCTGACTGCACACCCGCTCTGCCAGCCGGCCCGGGGCCCTCAGCCACTTTTGACATTAGTTCCAGTCGGCTCTTGAAACGTTTTCATTGGGGAAAGTGAGGCATTTCTTACGATGTTCTGTCCCAAGAGTAAGTTCATTCAGAGACCAGCAGTGAGACGCTCCTTTAGACAGTCTCGGCCCACCCCGGCCTGCGTCGGTGGTAGCAGCTGCCAGACTCATGAGTCACTGAACAGGACAATAAATTTCGGCCTTATTTGATTTTGTTAATTTGTGTAAGTGGGAGCACGGTAGGAGCAGTGGCTAATTATCTGCAGTACCTGGTGGGTGAGGGGGACACGATATGCATAATTTTAATTATTTTCATTTCTGTGAGCACAGTGAGAAAGAGGAAATTACACTTTTCATGATCTAGTTTTTGGTTAGCGTCACTCTTTAAAGCTCTGTCTGTCAGAAAAGGGGGTTTGTAGGGTGCTTCTGGACTGTTGCAGTAGGAGCGATCAGAGTAGTTTGTGTTGTAGAGATGGGTATTCCATGCAAAGACATCTTGAAAACTCACTACATGATCCAGACACCATAAAAAAAAAAAAAGCAACAGTGTTGGCATGGGTGTGGGGAAAAGGGACGTTCCTTCACTGTTGGTGGGAATGCCGACTGGTCCAGCCTTTCTGGAAAACAATATGGACAGTCCTTCAAAAACTAGAAATTGAGCTTTCATATGACCCCGCAATACCACTTCTGGGAATATATCCTGAGGATGCAAAAAAGCACAGTAGCAATGCCATCTGTACCTATATGTTCATTGCAGTGCTGTTCACAATATGGAAGCAACCCAAGTGCCCTAGAACAGATGACTGGTTAAAGAAACTTTGGTACATCTACACAATGGAATACTATGCAGCTGTTAGAAGAGATATAGTCATGAAATTTGCTTATAAATGGATAGACATGGAGAGTATCATGCTAAGTAAAATGAGTCAGAAAGAGAGGGACAGACATAGAAGGACTGCACTCATTTGTGGAGTATAGAAGAACATCACATGAGGCTGACACCCAAGGACAGTAGATACAAGAGCCAGGGGGATTGCCCCATAGCTGGAAGACTGCTTCATGAGCGGAGGGGAGAAGGTAGCTGGAATAGAGAAGGGATCACTAAGAAAATGATGACTGGAGGAATCAGTCAGGATGGGAGATGTGTGTCGAAAGTAGAGAATGGACCAACATGATGACCTCTCAGTGTCTGTGTTGCAAGCTATAATGCCCAGAAGTAGAGAGAGTATGGGGAATATTGTCTGCCAGGGAGGCAGGGGGAGGGTGGGAAAGGGGAGGTATACCAGGGATATTGGTGGTGGGGAACGTGCACTGGTGGAGGGATGGGTGTTTGATCATTGTGAGATTGTAACCCAAACATGAACACTTGTAACTATCTCACGGTGATTCAATAAAATAAAAAAAGATTTTGACAATAGGATATGCAAAATGCTATATACTATATGCATTTTTACTTTATTTACCTATTTTTAGGTTTTGGGCCATACCCAGCAGTGCTCAGAGCTTATTCCTGGTACCAGAGCTTCTCAGCAGGAGGTCGCTGTCCAATCAGCGGCCTACTGCAGGGCCCCCCTGCCCTCAGGCACTTCTGGACAAAGGACAGAAAAGTTTCATTCATGATCGTCTGGCCCCTGGCCTTGTGCGGAGGGATCTGGGGGCCTTCGCCAGCCCCTGTCCACCCCAAAAAGTCTATCAGCGCTTTCACAGCACTTTTTGGCTCCCACCCTCCTCTGATCCCTACTATGGTTTAATTCCTATAATTTAGTATTTGGTGATGCTCTGTTTTATTATCTGGGATGTGTTAATTATTTTTTTCAGGGGCACCCGGTATGCTGCCAGTTCATGGGCCTTTTATGACTCGATAATAATTTATAGAAAATACAGATTAGTTGATGGCGCGTTTTGTACCTGCATTAAATTTTTTTTTTTATTGAATCACCATGTGAAAAGTTACAGGTTTTCAGACTTAAGTCTCAGTCATACCATGATCCAACACCCATTCCTTCACCAGTGCCCATGTTCCACCACCAAGAACCCCAGTATACCCCCCATCCTACCCCCAACCCCCCGCCGTGTGGCTGATGATTTTCACTTTACTTTCTCTTTACTTTGATTACATTCAATATTTCAACAGGAAACTCACTATTATTATTTGGAATTTTCCCCCAACAATCAGACCTGCAGAAAAGGCATCATTTGATAATTCATTTTACATTGCTGAGATTGGAGAGCATGTGAGGTTTTTGATTTCTGATATTTTAGTAACTAAGTCAGAGAAATTTCTGCCAGAAGTCGCTTCACTGCAAGCTCATACCTCTGTTTAGTGGGTTATAAGATGGCGGTCTCCATGCCACCGCCAGGAAAAGGAGAGGCCGAGAGAGAAAAACCTTTCCCCTCCTGGGGCAGCATGGGGCTGTAGCTTCGTTCACAGTCTTGATATATTCTGCAAGATGCTGCGGGTGCTGAAAGTAGTTAGTTGGCCTCCGGGATCACGGGCGTTCAGCATCGGAGGGGCCACTTGGGTGCAGCTGCTCGGGTCACATCTGGGCGTGGAGCAGCACCAGTACCGCCCCCCATCCCGAGGCCTCCCTCGAGTCCCATCACTGCAAGCTCGTACCTCTCTTTAGTTTGAGTACCTGCATTTTTACCTGTATGATTTTTCAATAAAAAATTCCAATTAAAAGGTGGTGTCAGACTGTGTAATATGTAAGTATGTAAAAGTGTAATATGTAATACGTAAAAGTGTGCAATATGTAACACGGAAACATTGTTCCATAGTATTGCTGACGCATAACTGAAGGAACTGATCATTTAAAAAAATTATTTATTGAATCACCGTGAGAAGAGTTACAAAGCTTTTGTGTTTGGGGGGCCGGAGCGATAGCACAGCGGGTAGGGTGTTTGCCTTGCACGCGGCCGACCCGGATTCGATCCCCGGCATCCCATATGGTCCCCCAAGCATCGCCAGGAGTAATTCCTGAGTGCAAAGCCAGGAGTAACCCCTGAGCATCGCTGGGTGTGACCCAAAAAGCAAAAAAAAAAACAAAAAAAAACAAAAAAAAAAACAAAGCTTTTGTGTTTGAATCTCGGTCGTACAATGATCAAACACCCGTCCTTTCACCAGTGCACATTTCCACCCCCACCACCCCCAATATACCCCCCATCCCACCCCTACCCCTGCCTGTGGGCAGATAATTTCCACATTACTCTCTCTCCACTTTGATCACGTTCAATATTCCGACCCCAGTCACATCATTGTTATTTGGAATTTCCCCCCAACAGTCAGCTCTGCCAAAAAGGCGACACTAGACAACTTGCTTTCTATTGCTGGTTGTGAATAACATGTGATCACTCGGCTGCTCCTGTGGCCGATCTTGGAATTCTAAAATTTTAATAATCAGGTCTGCAGAGATTTCTACCAAGAGCTGCTCGGTTCTGAGATTTGTTTGTGTGTCTCTGGGATCGTGGCTGTTAAATAGCCAGAGCTTAGTAAATAGCCGGAGGGGCCATTTGTGAGCGGCAGCCCAGAGTCCCCGGGCGGGGGAGGGGAGGGACCGGCTCCTTCCCTGTCCCTTGAGGCCCGGCCTGTGTCATCACTACGGGCCCGTACCTGGATTTTCCAGCGAATTCTGGAAGATGGCGGCCTCTGGGATCCCCAGGGAGCAGGCGGAGGGACGGCACCCGCTCCCGGCCGGGGTGGCCCGGGGAAGGGGGCCTCATGCAAAGTCAGGGGGCATTTCTGCCAAGAGCCACTCGGGAACTGGTCATTTCAAATTTTTGTTTGTTTGTTTGTTTTTGGGTCACACCCGGTGATGCACAGGGGTTACTCCTGGCTCTGCACTCAGGAATTACCCCTGGCCGTGCTCAGGGGACTATATGGGATGCTGGGATTAGAACCCGGGTTGGCCGAGTGCAAGGCAAACGCCCTCCCCGCTGTATTATTGCTCCAGCCCCAGGGAACTGGTAATTTCAAATCGACATGTAGAGGGAAAGAAAAGGCAGAGTGAGTCAATAATTTCTTAGTGCAGAGGAAAAAAGCATCTGGGCAGGCTAAGAAGGGCCAGGCTGGAGGAGGTACTGAAGTTAGCTGGAGAAAATACTCGAAATGGATTTCAGAAAGGAGCGGGTTTGCCTGCCTGTGCTGGGGCTCTGGTCGGCCCCGCGTGGAGAGAGTCTGCTGCCAGTTTCTGGCTGTGCTAGTGGAGTGATTCGGGTCTGAGCGCTGCCTGCTGGCCTCTCGGATGGACAGCGTTGGCCCTTAGCTCTGTAACTCTGAGCTGGAAAACACTTCCTGGTAAAACGGAAGTCACCAGGCCCTACCTCTCGAGAGCATGCTGACGAACCTCTCCACGGGACAAAATGAAGCTTGCTTCACATCGCAGCGGGAGCTGTGCGTGTGCGCCCCAACCCTTGCAAAATGGTCAGGCTCCTTTATGAAAACGCAGGCAAATAAGTTGAGTGTAAAAGGAGGACCAGTTCCCACCCATTTGTCCAGTGCTGTAGCAGCCTTGGTGCTGACACTCAGAACCAGGCAGGACAGCAGGCCACCGTTCCGGGAGCAGTCGGCAGGGCTAGAGCTCATGCAACTCTTCAAGTTATTTCTCACAGAGTCATCATGATTTAGCCTATTGGCTTGTTTCCTGAAAAAATCAAACTTAGTTTTCCTGAGTCGGCTGGGGCAGTTGAGTTCCTGGGGGCACCTGGAGGAAGAATGATCGGGACTGAGAGTTTGGCGTCACCGCTACACAAATTGGTGAATTAGCGCCAAACCAGAAGCTTGCCCCAAGCGCTGACGAGAACAGCAGTGGACGCAGTGGTGCCCGGGGCCCCGAGGGGCTCCCTCATGTCCCTGGGGCTGGGCATGCGGTTTGCACTCAGTCCTGCACGCGCTCAGGAGCGTCTCAACACTCACCTCTGCCTGATCTTGAGGCCCCAGCCGGTGGGAATGGAAGCCAGGCTGGGACTCCCCTCGCCAGAGTACTGCACACACTCGGCGACAAGCGAGACAGACAGACCAGAAGCTTCCTGAAATGAGCACTCGGTTCTCGCAGCATCCTTGACCTTCTTGGGTTCTTCTCTGAGTGTGTCAACAAAGACCTGACTCACACAGACATGTCAGAACAAGCAAGGCTGAGGGAAGCAGGCGAGCGGGCATATGGAAGAGCGCACGCGCGCACACACACACACACACACACACACACACACACACACACCACATTCCAGGCACACTGTGAGAGACCAGGGAGCTAGGAAAATGAAGCAGAGTAAAGCAATGGTTCATTACTTGTTACCTCCCAGTCTTTTAAGTGAAAGTGGTTTCTGATTCTCTGGAATGTGCAAAATGGAAGACATTAAGTGATTGATATTGATTTGCTCTTCTTGACAGAAGGAGGAGGAGGAGGAGGAGAAGAAAGAGGAGGAGAAGGAGGAGGAAGAGGAGAATAAAGAGGAGGAAGAGGAGAAGGAGGAGGAGGAGGAGGAGAAAGAGGAGGACAAGGAGAAGGTGGAGGAAGAGGAGGTGGAAGAGGAGGAGAGAGAGAAGGAGGAGGAGGAGGTGGAAGAGGAGGAGAAAGAGGAGGAGGAAGAGGAGGTGGAAGAGGAGAAAGAGGAGGAGGAGGAGGAGGGGAGATAGAGGAGGAGGAGAGGAGAAGGAGGAGGAGGAGGTGGAGGAGGAGGAGAAAGAGGAGGAGGAGGAAGAGAAAGTGGAGGAGGAGAGAGAGGAGGAGGAGGAGGAGGTGGAAGAGGAGGAGAAAGGAGGAGGAAGAGGAGGAGAAAGATGAGGAGGAGGAGGAAAAGGAGGAGGAGGAGGTAGAGGAGAGGGGTAGGGGGAAGCCATGGTACTGCGGAGAGACCTGTCATGTCTGGCCAAGGTCCCCATCTCTGTCAGCAGCTGGGATGAGGTCCCTGAGGCAGGATAAAGCTTGTGTCTCACGCTCTAGACCTTCTCCCCAAGCCCACAAGCCAAGCCCGACAGAAACCTAAGACACGTTGCTAGGAAGGAATATTCTCCAAATACAGGGCAGCTCTCCACAGAGCTTGGAAGTCTTCCAAAACAAGACCCGACGGAGAAACTGCCACAGCCACGAGGCCCTCAGAAGATAGGACGGGCAGGTGCCATTGGTGTCCTAGATGGGACGCTGAGGCAGAGATAACAATTGGGTAAAAGCGGGGGAAACTCACAGCCCAGGCCCCCGTGCTGGAGTCTCGCCTTGTGGACGGACACTCAGGACGCTCACAGCTCGGCCTTGGCATCTGACACACGCTCAGAGCACCTATGGGCGCTGCCCCTTGGAATAAGTGTGTGATCTTCCACATGCTGTAACCGAGTAACCAAGCACAGCAAACGTGTGATTCCATTCCCACAGCAGGGGAAGGAGTGGAGTGAGGGGGAAGTGGGGGTGGGAGGAAGGAATAAGCAAAGGAAGAAAAGAGAAAAGAGTGAGGGAAGGAAGAGGGAAAGGGAAAAGGAAGGAAGGAAGGAAGGAAGGAAGGAAGGAAGGAAGGAAGGAAGGAAGGAAGGAAGGAAGAAGAGAAAGGAAGGAGGAAAATAGGGATGTGGGAAGAAAGGATGCTAGGAAGGCAGGAAGGAGTGAGGAAATGAAGGAAAGGAAAGCACGAAGCATAGGACGAAGGGATAAAGGGGGGATGTAAGGGAGAACGAGAGGAAGGATGAATAACACATTCTTCTGGGAAACAGGAAGGCATTCGAATGAAGCGTGAACTTGAGTCGATGTCATGTGTCAGTGTTGATTGTGACAGCGGACCCAGAATCATGGGATTTTCAGAAGAAACAAAGTAGGGATTATGTAAACTCTCCCTATCTTTGCACCTTTTCTGTAAATATGAAACTACACTCAACTTTAAGTGGAAAATGGGCACTGGTGGAGTGATGGGTACTTGAACATCGTTTGACTGAAATGCAATCATAAAAGTTTGTAAGTCTGTAACTGTATTTTACGGTGATTCATTAAAATTTAAAAAATTAATTTTTTTATTGCTCCCTGGGGCTGGAGCAATAACACAATGGGGAGGGCGTTTGCCTTGCACTCGGCCAACCCGGTTTGATTCCCAGCATCCCACATGGTCCCCTGAGCACCACCAGGGGTAATTCCTGAGTGCAGAGCCAGGAGTAACCCCTGTGCATCTCCAGGTGTGACCCAAAAAGCAAAATAATAATAATAATAATAATAATAATAATAATAATAATAATAATAAAATAAAATAAAATAAAGTGCCTTGGCAGAGAGTCTCTTGCCCGCATGCTTGGCTGTCTTCCCTGGGGCCCCTTGGAGGGGATGGGCTCCAGCTTCCCTCCCCACCCTGAGCAGAGCTCCCGGTGGCCGAAGACCGCCAGAACCTAGCTGCAGCCATGCTGGAGGCCCCTCTCCACACGTTCGGACAAGCCTCATGCATGAAGGTACCGGCAGAGGAACCTAGGTGTGTGTAATCCCATCAACGGCCAACATCCAGAGAGAGACTTACTTCTCCCTCTGAGAGAAACTGGCAAGCTCCTGAGAGTTTCCTGCCCACATGGGACAGCCTTGCAAGCTCCCCATGGTGTATCCATATGCAAAATCCAGTAACAAGCTGGATCTCATTCCCCTGACCCTGAAGAGCCCCCAGTGCAACATCGTTAGGAGGGCCGAGTCGAGATAGACTTCTAAGATCTCAGGGAAAGGACAAAATGTTACTGAGCCGGCCCGAGAAATCGGTGATTAACGGGATTTCGTGATTTGTGAAAGTGCCTTAGAGACTGGAGTGATAGCCAGCGGGTAGGGCGTTTGCTTTGCACGTGGCCAACCCTGGTTTAAGTCCTCCATCCCTCTTGGACAGCCCAACAAGCTACCCATGGCATATTCAATATGATATGCCAAAACCAGTAACAAGTCTCACAATGGAGACGTTACTGGTGCCCACTCAGCAAATCAATGAACAGTGGGACAAAAGTGCTACAGAGAACAGTGTGTGTGTGTGTGTGTGTGTGTGTGTGTGTGTGTGTGTGTGTGTGTGTGTGTGTGTGTGTGGTGAAACCAGGGTTCAGGAACATCACAGATGATCGCTAGGGGGCGCCAGCGCTTAGAAACGCACCCAATGCTCCCTGCCATCACTCATGGGCGGAGGCCGAGGCCTTTGCTGTGTGTCTGTATCTCTGCAGAGTGCAGCCCTGGGCGTTCTCTGAGGGTCCAATATCCTCTCACCACAGGACACAGCACGGCTGAATCGCAGCCCAGCCAACAGCCTCCCCTTAACCTATTGCCCTCTCCTCTCGGGGAGGGGAGTCACACCTGGTGGGCCCGGGGTTTGCCCGGCTCTGGGCTCAGGAGTGCCTCTTGGGGATGCTGGGGTCAGACCCAGGTCTGCCTCGTGCCAGGCAAGAGCCCTGCCTGCTGTGCCCTGGCCTGGCCCCCTCCCCACCTGAGGGGCTTCATCGAGAGAGGCAGGTGGTGCTCCCTGGGGGCTGGGGCACATGACGCAGCAGGAACAGGCGCTCTCCAGGCCTGCCCCAGCCTGGCGGGCAGGATGGCTACCTGCACCAGTCCTGGTTTGCCTTTAGAGAGATGGACAGTCCCGGGGGCCGGTGGGCCGTGGGCATTCGAGTGGGGATACGCGTGGACCTTGCTTTCACGAGCCGCACCCGCCCCAAACCCACAGCTCCCGGGCACCCGGCGCCCTCTCCACCTGCCTTCCTGCCTTGGTCTGCACAGGTGCCCGCTGGTGCCCGTCTCCTTGCCTGCAGCGAGGGCGTCCCAGACATCCATGTCTCCTGATCCCAGTTCTGTGTATTCTGAGTCCTGACTTACACTTATTTTCTACTTCTGTGAAAAAAATCAGTATGTACCAGTAGGTTTTAAAAGATGCTCAGAAATGTGTATGATATTTTAATTTTAATTTTTTTTTTGGGTCACACCTGGCAATGCACAGGGGTTACTCCTGGCTCTGCACTCAGGAATTACTCCTGACAGTGCTCAGGGGACCATATGGGATGCTGGAAATCGAACCCGGGTCAGCCGCGTGCAAGGCAAACGCCCTACCCGCTGTGCTATTGCTCCAGCCCCTGTATGATATTTTTAATGATAACTTTAATGATAATTTTCTTCTTCTCCCTAGGTCTGGTCTGAACAACAGAGATTCACTGTCATCCATGTCCAGAATGGGCTGGGGGCGGAATATGGCTGCGATCTTTCTTTTGGGAAATTACATGTGCAGAGAATATTCTATAAGTGCCATAAGAAGGTCAGAGGGTTTTAAAGGGAAAATAATAATTTGGATGAAGGAATGTTTTCATTAAACTTAAAAATTATGATAGATAAATAAATTATATGGGGCTGGATGTGTTACAAGGGTTTCCTACACATCTAAAGAGATTTCAAAGAGGGAAGATGTCTTTAATTAAAGTGGTAAATGTTTAAGTAAACACCAGTTAAGTTATGCAGAGGCTCTTGAAGAACTTACTGGAAATTAAGAGGCAGGAAGTCAGAATATAAATACATAAGAATGTATAGCGTTACATATATTCAAGTTCTAATGTATTAATTAAATTGATTAAGGTGTCAAAGTATATTTAGGGTGTCAAAGTACATTTTTGCATAAAAAGTCATACTACATTAAAGGATGATCATTTTAACATTTAACATTTAATCAATGTATTGATTACATTGATTAAGGTGTCAAAGTATATTTACGGTGTCAAAGTACTTTTTTTGCATAAAAAATCATACTTTGACACCTTAAATATATTACATTTTTTAAAGCAAATGCAAATATATGTATTTAAGAAGACAAATAGACTAAATATCTTGGAACCGGGGTACCCAAGGAGACAATTGCATTAATATTTCAATCATAAATGAAGAAGAAAACTGAGACCTCAGGAGACTGTATTTCTCAATGCTAATAAACATATTTTCAATCCTGAAAAGTGAAAAGTGTTCCATCTTCTAGGAATCAAATAGAGAAGCAAAGAAATTCAATTATTGTACACACAACCAAGTTTACAGAGGAAGAAATCACACACACACACACAGACACACACACACACACACACATTCACCAGTCCCTTTGCTCTGTGGTTTTAGGGGCTGGAGATTGAAGACGACGCTGTGTCCTTGGGCCATCTTGCCGTGTGTGCAAGATGTGCTTCCCCTCTCTGGGCTGGGCTCCCCAGGGTGCTGTAGACCAGCGGAGCCTGGGGCTTCCGACACTCTCAGCTTCCACCTTGACCCTGACCCTGAAGAGCTTCCCCCCCTGCCGAGGAGACCTGCAGAGAGACCCTGGTTCCTGGAGTGAGCAAGAGACCAGGCTGGGCCAGGCTGACGCTGTCTCCCAGACTGCAGGAATGACACACTGGGACCCCCTCACTCGGATGCCAGCCGAACATCCGTGGTGCCTCAGCAATGCCTGCCTGAGTTTCTGGCGCTCAGCTCTGTGACATAGCGTGAAATCGCCGCTGTTAAGATGATCATCCTTTATTTTTAAAATTTTTTTTTATTTTTTGCTTTTTGGGTCACACCTGGCGATGCACAGGGGTTCTTCCTGGCTCATGCACTCAGGAATCACTCCTGGCAGTGCTCAGGGGACCATATGGGATGCTGGGAATCGAACCCGGGCCGACCGGGTGCAAGGCAAACGCCCTACCCGCTGTGCTATCGCTCCAGCCCCAAGATGATCATCCTTTAATAATGTAGTGTACTTTTTATGCAAAAAGCAATCACCACAACTCAGATAAACATGAAGACAATTCAACTTATGTTAGAGCAGTCGTGCAGCGGGCCGATCGATCGCCTTGCGTGTGGCTTACCCGGCTCAGCTCCCAGCACCCCAGGTGGTCTTCTGTGCTCCACCAGAAGTGAACCTTGAGAGCAGAACCAGCCATCCGCCCCAGGCATGGCAGGTGGGGTCTCCCCTGCCCCCTACACACACCAGGAAATTCAACTTACAATGTAGGAATCTCACACCAGCTTTGAAGATTCCAAAGGCCCTTCGGTCCCTATTCACATGCACAGGGCGGGTCATTCTCGTCCTTAAATTTGTTCTTTAGTTTTTTGAAGTATAACAGGTTTTAGGTGGAAAGTTTTGAGGGGGGCAGGGGAATCGGGTGCTCAAGAGAGAGAGGGAGCCCCCGTCACGCCCCAGGGATACAGTTTGGAAGTTCAGGCTCAGGAGGGGAGATGTGGGCGGCACCTGTGCCTGTCCTTAAGGCCCCCAAGCCCTAAGTGGCGCTCTAGAGCCCAGTTCTGAAACCTTGGTCCCTGGTCCCGCACCGTGAACCTCATGTGTGGGTTAGAAGCTCAGGGCCTCTGGCTCACCTCAAAGATGAATTTAATAAGACACTTGGGTGCTTCACAGACCTGCAAACATTAATTAACACCAATCGAAGTGGCCTTGTGAGAAGGAGTGGGGGCTCCTGTGAACAGACTCCAGGAACCCTCCTTCTTCCTATTGCGGGGCCCGGCGTGCTGCCTCCTGGCACTCCAGACCATGAGCACAGCTAAAGAGAAAGGGGTCTCCATTTATCTTTTGCTCCTCTTTAAGTAATAACGGTCTCTAGTTTTGTATCTCTTAATTTTCCTCCTCATGTCGGTGGGCCCCACAGGCGGCTCACTGGAGTTGGGAGGAGAGAAAGTCAGTCACCTTCTCCCGATCCGCCTCGGCTGCCCGGGACCCAGGGTCACTGGATTCTCGTCTCACCTCGCAGGATAGAATGTGAGGAGTAGACAAGAAGTTAAGTGAAACAGGTTTCTGTTTGGAAGTTTTGCAGAAAAGGAGGGAGAGGAAGTGGGAGAGAGTGTAGAGAATAACGCGCTCAAGAGAGAGCCCCTACACACACACACACACACACACACACACACACACACACACACACACACACACACACACACCCCAGCATCAGACAGGAACGCACGAGAACAAGTCCACATCTCAAGAGGGGAGATGCGGGCGACACAAGTTCTCGGGCACCACGTGTGCTCGGCCACATCTGGGCAGCACCTGTGCACCTTTCCTTTGCTCAAGGGGCCTTTATAGGGTCTCTCCAGCCTGTCCCCACGTGGGGCTTCTACCTAGGTCACAGTCTGCTGCTCAGGAGGCTACCAGGGGGGTTGGGAGTGGGGATGGTCTTCTCTGAAGTTCCTCTCCTGGCTCTAGTTTCTGCAGGCGCGTCTCTGGGTCCGTTGCTGTGGATGGGTGAGGGTCTCATGGGGCCTGAGCTCCTGTTTCTGCGAGGTCGGCCTCTGCAACTTCAGAGCTGTGACTCCCCAGGAAACGTACTGCCACGGCCTGGGAGGGGCCTTCCCTGCCTGCCTGCATCACTCCTGCATGGGCCGGTGGCTGTGACTGACTTTCTTCCAACTGCACGTATTCAGGAACAGAGCCCTGCCCTTCGAAACTGGGGCGCGGATCATGTCTGTTTGAAATGCAGCTTCTCAGATGAATAAACTAGATTGGCCCTTTCAGAGTTCTTTGGAAATAAAAGTCCCACAAGTGAGGCTGATAGGAAAATAGATCTAGCAAATCTTGTTGTTAATGGAGTAGTTGAGAGCTGCTCTGGTTTCTGGAGCTGGTTAGAGGTGCAGTGAAAGCTGGAGGCCCTAGAGGGTTACTGGAGTTTCCTGCGGCAGGGTGACAGTGCTGAGTTGGCCGCCCCTGCAGGCCCCATGTGCCCCTTATCCACAGGGTCCCGCTGCTAACGGGGTTCCGCTGATGTTGCCTATGCCTCAGGATTGATTTTTCTTTTCTGGGTTTGGCTGTTTTGCTACTCACCGATTTGCACGGTTGTCCTGCAGGAATTTGCGGAGTGTAAATGAAAAGCCTCTCCTGAGTGAGGTATCAGCAACCCGCAGCAGGCTGCAGGCTCAGCGCTGGCAATTCAGTTGTGTGTTTTAGAGCAACAACCAGATGTTGCCAGTAAAATTGGGTAAGGCTGGAGAGGAACGGGGTAGGGTGCTCGCCTTACCCCAGGGTGGATCCAGCACTACACATGGCCCCCAGGCCTTCCGGGGTCCCTGGGTGCAGAGTGGGGAGTGAAGGAGTTGATGTCGGGGGGGGGGGGGGTGCCCACAGGTGGCTCATGTGAAGCGGGGAGGAGAAGGACGGTCACTTTATCCCCAACTGCCTCTGCCACCCGGACCCGGGGTTACTGGGTTCTTGTTGCACCCTGCAGAAAGGAATTTCAGGAGTAGGCAACAGTGAAGTCAATAGATTTTATTTGGAGTTTTTTAAGGTGTGAAGGGGGGGGAGAGAGAGAGAGAGAGAGAGAGAGAGAGAGAGAGAGAGAGAGAGAGAGAGGAGAGAGAGAGAGAGAGAGAGAGAGAGAGAGTAATGCACTGAAGAGAGAATGCGCCTTCTCCAAGGGCAGAGAGAGACACTACACACATCCGAGCTTTAGACACGAAAGCATGAAAGTCCGATGCGGGCAGTACGTGTGCTCGGGCACCGCATGTGCTCGGCCACGTGGGCACAAGCAGCACACAGGCTCGGGCAGCATCTGAGTGCCCTCCCCTTGTCCAAGGTGGCGTTTATAGGGTCTCTCCAACCTGCCCCCACATGGGGCTTCTTTCCAGGGAAAAGTCCGTTGCTAAGGAGGTTACCAGGGAGGTTGGGAGTGGGGATGGTCTTCTTTGGGCTGGATTAATTAGATTAAGGGAGAGGTATGAGAGTTTGAGGAACTTCATGGGGAGGGGTCCAACCTCCCCAGGGTCTGCTGAAGGTCTTATCAGTCTGTTTTCTGTATCCACAGGGTGGGTCAGTCTCAGGATTCTCCTTCCTGGAAACTTTGTTAATCTGTTTCATTGCCAAAGGCCTTTCCCTATCTACCTGCCTACATCAGGGCGAGCCGCCAGCCTTGCTCGGTGTACAGAGGATGTGAGTGGACCCGTTTGTCCCCCCCCGCGCTCACACACCCGGTTCCAGACTGGCCAGTCTCACCAGCAGGGCCTGCGGGCTGTCCCCCAGTCTGTCTTCTCTCCCGGACAGGGGCTTGGGAGGGCACGTTTCCCACAAGCCCTATTTGCTCTCTGCTGCCTTTCCTCCTGAGTCAGAAGTCTTGAACCCACTCTGGCTTATGTCCTGTTATCTAAGTTCTGGATCATTCATTATTGGATGCTGTCCGAAGTAACTGACATTAGGAAAAAAAAATCTATAATTGCTTGTTACAGATCTTCCAGTTCAGAAAAGGCTTTATCTGTCTTCGCTCCAATTCCTAACTTGTGCATCCTCTAAATTGCTTCCAATTGCTGTAGCATTTTATCTTCTGTCATCACAACACAGTTCACCAGCTACTGTGAATAGCTGCAGAATACAGTTTGTCTACTATTGGTGAGTCTGCACAAAGCAGTCATTTATCTGATTGCTCAGACCCATCTTGTGTTTTATTAGGTTATTCCTGTTTGTTCCCGAGTAAACCACCGGTGACACGCAGGAATCCTTCTTTGTACCCTTGATTCCTTCCCGACTGCCAGATGGTCCTTAGCGTGTGAATGAACATTTCTGACTGCCCGATGGTTGATTGCCTTAGGAAAAAGATTTGTTCCAACACTGATGTTTTCTGCTTAAAATCAGACTTAGAGGAGAGGTCATAATTTCTTTTTTTAAAAAATAAATTTATTTATTTTTAATTAATGAATCACCGTGAGGGTACAGTTACAGATTTATACACTTTTGTGCTTATGCTTCCCTCATACAAAGTTCGGGAACCCATCCCTTCACCAGTGCCCATTCTCCACCACCAGTAAACCCAGCATCCCTCCCATCCTCCCCAATCCTATCTCCCCCCACTCCACCCTGCCACTGTGGCAGGGCATTCCCTTCTGTTCTCTCCCTCTAATTAGCTATTGTGGTTTGCAATAAAGGTGTTGAGTGGCCACTGTGCTCAGTCTCTAGCCCTCATTCAGCCCGCAACTCCCTTCTCCCGCATGGCCTTCGACTACATTATAGTTGGTGACCCCTTCTCTGAGTTTCCCTTTCCCCAGAATGTGAGGCCAGCCTCCAAGCCATGGAGTCAAGAGAGGTCATAATTTCCAGGAGAATGATTACAAATCTTACCTTGTTTGTTTTCTCTGGGGTGGCCATCTTTAAATAATGGTTTAGGGCTTGAAGTCCTGGTCATGATAATACTAGAAAAAACAGTTTCACCTTCTTATTCAGATAGCAGCAAGGAAATAAAATGCATTCAGATAACTTGCAGACATGGAGTATAAATCTATTATCAACGATCTATTATGTGGTGTAGAAAACATTCTAAAGAAGTAGCTGCAGTGTGAACACTGGAAATGATTTGACGAGGTTTTCTTCATGGGAGTTAGTTGAAGGTGAGAAAAATGTGTTTCTCAACAGGGGATGGAGCGATAGCACAGCGGGTAGGACGTTTGCCTTGCACGCAGCCAACCCGGGTTCAATTTCCAGCATCCCATATGGTCCCCCAGGCACTGCCAGGAGTAATTCCTGAGTGCATGAGCCAGGAGTAAGCCCTGTGCATCGCCAGGTGTGACTCAAAAAGCAAATATAAATATATATATGTACATATATATATTTATGAACAAAGAACGTATTATTAAGCTGGGTAGCAGACACCGGGTAGCTGCTGAAGGGAGAGAGGAAGTACAGGTATTTCCACACAGATGACGTGTGAATGCCACCAATACCAAAAGGTATTTCCTTTGACCCGGTAATTCTGTTTCTGCCATCTTCCTCCAGAAAGACTGTGCACACCTGTGTTTGCTGCCGTGCTGGGCACAGCAGTCAGGGCCTGGAAGCCACCCCGATGGCCGATGACAGGTGAGTGGATAAGGCCGCTGTGGTGTACCGGGAAGAGACGACCAAGCAGCTTGCTACGGCCTGGGTGGGACGGAGTCCATCGTGCCGGGTGAGGCAAGGCAGAGGGGGACGGGCAAGCCCGGTGCTTCCGCGCCTCCGCGGCGGAGAGGGAGAGAGACACAGGGGTGGGTAATGCCAACTGGAAACAAGCTCCGGGCGCTGGAGTACAAGCAGAAAGCGCCAGGGGGCTGGAGCAGACGGCCCGAGGGGACACCGGGCAGGGCGGGGACCTTGGGCACGTGGGAGGTGACGGGGTGAGTTACCCGTGGACACCAAGACTGCAAATGCCACCCGCGTTGCAAAGACAGCACCTGACTTATTATCAATACATGATCTAATTGTGTTATCTAAATGCAACGTCTAAGTTGTTTTATAATAAATTTTAAAGTGCAGAAGTGTGGGCTTGGGGAACAGGGTGAAAAGGTCTCAAAGGGGAGAGCAGTGTCTGCGGGCTCAGTGGTGGCTCATCAGGACGTGGTGGAGAGAGACGCCAGGCAGAGGGCAACACACGCATGGCTGAGGAACAGACTTTTACCCTGAGGACAGTGAATAAGATGAAGGTATTTTATTCTATATTTTATTGAACTTTATTTTTATGGACTCTTGTTTCTCTCCCAGAAACTTGGTTCACAGTTTGTTCCAAGATTTTGCTCTAGCTCTGCGTCATATTAACTGCCCCCTCAGAGATTTGAGAAAGAGTGATACGTATTTGGACTGTCTAGAAAATTCTACCGGGCTTTGATATGGAGAAGACACCAGAAAGGAGTGCAGAGAACAGGTTGGTTGTCTTTCTGGACTGAAAGGAGCATGCTACAAGAACGAGGTGCCTTGCTTTTCTGCATCTCCCAGCTTTCCCGGGGGTGGGGGAGCCCGAGGGCGGGGTCCAGGGATGACCCCAGACTCTGCACTCAGGGCTCATTCCAGGCGCCTGCCTTTTCAGGGTTATCTACCTTCCCGAGATGTGAGCACTGTTTGTCTCTATTTTATGGCAAGAGTTGACTTTTCCCATTTCTTCCTAACTCTTAACTAGCCTTTGCCGCCAGTAACCATCTCTGACACTCATTACTCTGTGTCACGTGCAAGGTCTCGTGTGCTACTGACAGTCCCGGTAAACTCCGAAGCAGGTCTGCATGCACATTAGCTTGTGGAGCTCTAACCTCAGCGCTACCCCACCCTTATCAGGGATCCGAGTAGCCGTGGCCCGTGGCCGTCACGGCCAACTGGTGTGCTGACTAAATAGTGTTGGTGTGTTCTCAAGCTCCACAGATAGGCATGAACATGGGCCTGGACTCTACCTGCAGAAGTCCTCCCTGTAATTCCGATCTCAGCCACATCTCAACTCTGACTCTAGAACAGGAGGGAAGCTCTACTTTGGTTTCTAAATTATTATGCTCATGCATCAACCAAAACTGTACTTCTTATGGGACATTCGCAGTGACTCTGTCCTATGATTATACCACATTTGAATTTTGGGTAGAGATAAAGTCACATGCAACCATGATATTCAAGATATCTTGCAAATATTTAAGAACATTCTAACCCTCACCCAGGAAAACACTGCATTGGATCTTAGATCTAACGAATACTTGTCTCGAGTCTATTTACTTCGTCTTCAGGACCTGAGGCTATTCCAGTGAGATCAGAGGATGCTTTGACACTATTCCAGGTTCTCAAATGCGCCTGGTTTACCTAAGGTATTTAATCAGGAAGTTTATAATGTGCGGATATTCTGAATAAAAATTGCAGACTCAATACTGTAGGAGTTTACATTTCTGAAATGACCACTGTAGCACTGTCACACTGTCATCCGGTTGTTCATCAATTTGCACGATCGGGCACCAGTAACATCTCCATTGTGAGACTTCTTGTTACTGTGTTTGGCATATCGGATACACCACAGGGAGCTTGCCAGGCTCTGCTGTGAGGGCAGGATATTCTCGGTAGCTTGCTGGGCTCTCCGAGAGGGACGGAGGAATCAAACCTGGGTGGCCATGTGCAAGGCAAACGCCCTACCCGCTGTGCTCTCTTGGGTCAGAAATTACCACATCTGAGGTTTCCACATCAGGGAATACAGCGGGTAGGAAGTGTGCAGAGGGGCAGGGAAGGTGCTGTCCTCGGGCTGGACTGTGGGCAGGCAGCGTCATCTGTTGCCTTTCGTGGTGTAGATCAGGCCACTTGGATCCTGCCTGGAGTAGCTGCGCCTGAATCTGGGTGAGGCCTCGCTCGGGTGAAGGGTCCCCACGGGACTCGCCCACTTCCATCCCGGGCACCAGAAGGTCATTAGGACAAATAATAGTAAATGAAAGTGGTATTTTATTTATTTTGGACCACACCTGGCAGTGGTCAGGGTTTATGTCTGGCAACGACGGTGACCATAAGGGTTGGCGGGGGCTGACCCTGGGTCAGCTTCATGCAAGGCAAGTGCTCTAGCCACTGGACTATTTTTCTGGTTCCAAAGTGGTCTTTTCACTTTTTGTTTTTCCTTTTCATTTAAATTGGATTAAAGAGCCACGAGACTCATCTGTCAGTCAATTCATTAATCACGCTCTCTGCCCAGCTGCCGGCGTGCTGGGCAGCGCCTCCCTCTCCAGGGACCCCGAGTGCCGCCCCTGTAGGAAGCAGCACGTGGCCAGGCCATCATTTTCTGGCAGGAGGTGAGCGGGAGTGAGCGGGAGGGGCTGGCCCCCACTCCGGCCCGCCTTTCCTTCACTCCCTATTTGCAGGGGCCACATGGAACCCCTGAACCCCAGTACACACGGGAGAGAAAAATGCCCAGGTGGGGAACTTGCATCATGCTGACCCCTCACCCCGTGGGGGACCGTGACCACAGATTCTTCCTTTATTCAAATGCAGAGGATGCAACGGAGAGGACTACGGAGGGCAAAGGTCAAGGCCTGACTCTCCCCACAGAGCAAATGAATGAATCTGCGTATTGATTTCATATCTCTGTCACGAGTGAGTAATGGCCCCCGTAGCTCCAGCATTTACTCAGTACATCGTTGCTTGCTGAGGGTGGGGGAGAATGTCCACGGGTGAGGCCCCTTCCCAGCCCACAAGCCCCGTGTGACAGAAACCTGGCCAGAAGGAGTTGAGCAGGAGGAGGAAGAGGTGAGCACCGTGTGAAAGAGCAGCCGAGCATCCAATGTGCTACGTTGGAAATAAGCCCAGAACCGCCAGCTCCTAAGAAAGGAGCTGCTGGGCTCTGAGGTGATTCCGGGGCGAGTGGGGAAGGCTCTGGCCTTGCACGCGGCTGGCTGGGCTCCCGCGCTGCTGTCCCACTGCGTCCCGCAGCCCACCAGGAGACCCCTGAGCACTGCCGGGTGAGGCCCCCAAACAAAATCAAGCAGAGAAAGAATATGGAGTGTGTCTCTGCCTGGGGAGAGGCTGAGCGACTCTAAGATTGAATGGGTACGTTCCAGGGCTCGTGTCGGAACCAGGTGCAGCCACTTAGTTGGAAGGAGCCGTTTTGCTGTTCTGCAGGATTGTGTGACTGACAGCTGACCCGGCATGGCCCCGGGACCACAGTGGGAAAGGAACAGGACCAGCACAGCTGGCAATGCTGTGGATGGTGCCAGCTGTCAGTAATAAGCAGGAATCCAGGGGTCGGTCGGGCATGGGAAGAGTAGAACAAAGGGGCACCCAAGGGTGTCACTGACCAGTCAGCTTCCAGGTCGGTTAGGGAGAAAGAACAACGTGGTTTCAGGGTACTTAAACCCTTCCCCGCAGTGGGTGGGGGTCGTACCCCACCGTTTCTCTACAGGGTGTGGCCAGTCAGTCCATAATGACTCTCTCTCTCTCTCTCTCTCTCTCTCTCTCTCTCTCGCTCGCTCGCTCTCTCTCTCACTCGCTCTTGCTCTCTCTCTTCCCTTCTCTCTCCCTCCCTCTCTTTTTACCTCTCTCTCCCTCCCTCTCTCTCTCCCTCCCCCCTCTCTCAGTCTGTTACAACTCTCTTTAATAAAATCTTTGAACTCCTTACGGGTGTCTGGTGTTCGAATCGCAGACCCTCATCCTTGATGATGCAGGATATTTTCACTAAGCTACAACCATTAGAAGGAATTTCAACAAGTGAAACAGCTACAGAAACAGCTGGTGTTAAGTGTGGTGTATGAATGATCAGAGTTATAAAATTGTATAAAAACTCAGAGAGTCTCTTGCCCGCGTGCCTGGATGTCTTCTCCGGGGCCCCTCGGAGGGGATGGGCTCCAGCTTCCCTCTCCTCCCTGAGCAGAGCTCCCAGTGGCCGAAAACCTCCGGAATCTAGCCACAGCCATGCTCAAGGCCCCTCTCCATATGTTCGGATGAGCCTCACACATGAAAGTACCAACAGAGGAACCCAGGTGTGTGGGACCTGGGGCTGAGACCTCCAAGCTTGCTCGAATCGGGACTGGGCCTCTTCCGCCCAGACTTTCCATTTTCCAGTAGCTAGGCGGTCACACCCAGGGACTGCCCCTGGCGCCATGTAATCCCATCAACATCCAGAGACTTAAAAGCAAGCTCCCAGAAGCTCCCAGATATTTTATAGCCTACTTCTCCCTCTGGGAGAAACTGACTAAATACTGAGAGTTTCCTGCCCACGTGGGAGAGCCTCGCAAACCCCCCCCCCCCATGGTGCATTCATATGCCAAAACCCGTAACATGCTGGGTCTCATTCCCCTGACCCTGAAAGAGCCTCCAATGCAGCATCGTTGGGAAGGACGAGTAGAGAGAGGCTTCTAAAATCTCAGGGCTGGGACGAATGGAGATGTTACTGAGACCGCTCGAGAACTTCAACGATCAACGGGATGATGATGATGATGATGATGATGATGATGATGATGATGATGATGATGATAAAAACTCAGTTCCCGTCCTGGTAAAAGAATGTTCTCTTACACCAGGAACCCCACTTTTTTTTTTTGAAATTACATCTATTCTTTGTATGAACCAATTGATGTCCTATCAAAAGAGCTAATAACCAATCGAGGCTGGACACCCACAGGGGACCACAGTGAAGACCAAGACTAGTGCTAGAGTGGTTGGGACCAGGAGAATATGGGGCAAAGCACCAGGTGAATGATGGCAACTTCCAGCTTGTTATCATACATCTGCTTCAGGAGAGCTACAGCCATCTGCCCTGTGGCAGTTCACAGTCGCCATGACGACTGCTGGAAGTGACCAAATATGGAGAGAATCTGGGTGTGTTGGTGCCAGGAAATCTTCATGCCAGATTCCTCCTCCTTCTCTTGAAAGCATGAATGTTCCACCCCTAATGAATTTGCCCTATTCTTCTATAAACTCGGCATTTGTGTGTGGGGTGGTTCTCTCTCTGAGGAAGCGTCCCGATGCCCTGACTCCCCGAGTGTGTTCTTTTAATACTCCTTATTCGATCCTTTTCATTCTTGACTTCTCTGACTCATGCTTGAATTCTGTCCTGTACAGGTCAAAGAAGTTGACTCCCAGATCGATACCCGATGGCCACGGGCCTGACCGGTCACTTCCTGCGTAGACACTACTAGAAGACTTATCTGAAAATGCTTTGAAATGATGTACACACTGGAAACTGGAGCACAGATGGGCAGCAGGAGATTGGGTACTGATCAATGACAGGCCATAAAGAAGGAGGCCACGGAAGACTGAAGGTAAGCAGCCTCCTGACGTAAGACAAGAAATATTCTTCTCAGAGAAATCACACGCATAGAGCAGGGGTGCCCGGGGAAAAGGAAGTCCACTTTCCTTTGGGGTCAAGGTTTTTGTTTGCGTATCTCTTCTAGCCCCTTCAAAAATGTGTTGTCTAAATATCTGTTGTGTTTCAAAGTAGATTTTGCAGATTCAGCCAAGTGTCATGTTTGGGAGAAAGTCAGATGGCTGACTGGCTCCAGCTACGGAATTTACTCTCACTGAGTGAAAGTCTAGCTAAATATTTATTCAGTGAGATGTCCCTGATAAAATAAACTTGCACAAACACAATTATGGGGTGCTATCACATATAAATAGACACCTCACACTCAAATTTTATATAAGGCAAGATTTAATACAATTACTTGTTGTTAAGTTAATTTTTTGATGCATAGTTTGCTTTTTGGGGATACATAGAGTGCAGGCTGGTCATTAAGGCTTCCAACAAGGGAAGAAACAGAAGAGAACTAGAGTAAAATGTCCATGGGTGCAACTGAATGATGACTCTGGACTCTGCGAGAGGCTCTGTGGAGAGTCAGTGCGAGCACGGCAAGGCTGAGTCACACTTGCCTAGAGAGAATGAACTAGAAAGTTGGGGCTCGATGTTTCCCACCGAGGATGCCCTCCTGGTGCTGCCATTGAGGCTCCCGCCTGCAGTCTGCTTTGTCACCGGGCTCGGGGACTCGGAGAGACAGACAAGAGCCCGGGGACAGGGCACCGCTGGGGAGAGCCTGCCCTCGGGTGGGGGGAGGAAGGGGGTCCTGCAGGGGGACGCAGGGCCCAGAGGAAGGCGGGGAAGCCACGCAATGTGGCTGGCCACCATCTGGCTGGCACAGTCTGTTTCTCCCTGGCACTGTCACTCCCCGAGCCCGTAGGGCTGGTCACTCTGCCCCGCTGTGGGCACTGCAGACGGCAGATTCCACGGGGCACACCGCAGCACCCCGGTCACGGAGAACCGCTCGTGTCAGCTGAAGGCGGGAGGACCCCTTGCAGGTGACTGCGCCAGTCAATGCCACCTTCCACTTAAACTCCTGCCCCCACCCCAGACGTGCCCACGTCCCCACTGTACTTGGAGCCCACTTTGGCGCCCCCTTCGTGTCCACGCCCACGGCTCAGCCAGCGTCTCAGTGGGCGCGCTTTCCCACGCTGCTCCCGTCCGCAGCGAGGTTCGAGAAGGCGAGTCACGGCTTCTCCCCCATCAGGACAGTCGAGTCACGCTGCAGATGCGCAGACACGAAGTGAAGGCGTGAAACAGGAATTCTTGCTGTGGCTCCCAGGACCCTTCCCAAAGCACTGCTGTCTCCGTACGAGAACAGAGACCGGAGAGGCAGGTGAGAGGCTCGAGGTTGGTGTTTCCCATTGGGGCTCCAAGGGAGGAAGTGCTCAGAGGTCAGGCCTGGAGGCAGGAGGAGGAAACTGGTGACAACACTGAAGAATAAACAGGAGCCCTGAGGGCCGGGGAGGGCTCGGTGGCACCCGGGCCTGCCTCAGGGGCTGTGGTTCCCTTCCCTGTGTCACCCCACCTGGGCTCAGTCCCAGCAGCTCGGTGACCTGGGCCCCGTGGGCCACAGCAGAAATGGCACCTTCTGCCACGTGGCCAGCCAGGTGAGTGCAGCACTGCAGGGTCTGCGAGGGAGACCCCCGGTGAGCCTTCAGAGACGCCCAGCGAGCAGCACCGCTAAACATACGGGCACCATGGCGAGGTCTGCAAGCCCCAGCGGCTACATTTGTGAGTCCTTCAGCTCCTCCAGGGAGCGCCAGGACCAGAGGAGAGGGAGCACTAAAGAGCACTGTGCTGAGAGTGTGACTTGTGTACCCCCCCAAGTCAATAATAACAGTGAAGGGAAGGGAGGGAAGGAAAAGTGAATTCCAGGACAGGAAATGGGTAGGAAAATCCCACAGCGATTTTCCCCAAGTCCAGAACTTGAACTCAATCAGAGTTTTCTGTTTTCCTAGTCCTGTCTCAAGGTTGAGGGCTCAGGGATATGAATTTAACTTATCAAATACGTGTTTGACACTGGAATATTCCATAGATGAACTTACTTTCATAGTGCTAGACATTTTATTGCATACCTTGCTTGTCACGGACAGGGCGAGTGGTTGGCTCACTGACAAGGCGTTTCTGGCCTTAGAGGCTGTGAAAGGATCGATCTCCTTTGAGGTGAGGAATACAGCAACACTCCGAAGCCCTCCCGGCCAAGGACAGTGAGTCTCCAGACAGGAAGGAGTGATTTTCAGATGATGTTGAAGAATGACTCCGTGAAAAAAGAATGCCAATCTTTCGGACCCTCTTGAGAGAATGATAGTATCTCTGCAGTATTTCTCTGGCTAGCCACAAACCCATCAATTCCCCTCCTGATGTGCATGCATGTCACCAGTTCTAAGCAGATTTTCTCAACATGCAGAAATTCTTTATCCCCCAAATTTTAAGGGCAAGAGGCCCTCGAAACTATGTAGGGTCATGTGCTAGACCATTCTACTCTTGGGGGGGAGGGGAGTCTCACGATGACCTGGTAAAATTGGAATTTTAAAAATTATTTATTTATTTATTTATTTTTGCTTTTTTGGGTGACACCTGGTGATGCACAGGGGCTAGTCCTGGCTCTGCGCTCAGGAATTACTCCTGGCAGTGCTGGGGGACCATATGGGATGCTGAGAATCAAACCTGGGTCGGCCGCGAGCAAGGCAAACACCCTACCTGCTGTGCTATCGCTCCAGCCCCCAAATCTGAATTTTTAAATTGTCTTATATCATGGATGGATGAATTAAGATTTTGCTTGGATTTGTAATCATGATGGCAAAACCCACAAGACTGGTAGATAGGAGCCTTTGGCTGGGAAATGGAAGTTAGCTAGCAGGGAGGAGGGTCCCAGAAGGGAATCCAGAGAGTCAGTGAGCCAATGGAAGAAAGGACCTTCCTTTATCGCTTTGTCGCCAGACACCTGTTTCAGCAAAGTCACTGAGAGCTGTTCAGGACAGTAAACTTGGACAGGACTTAAGATATTGTAATTGCAAACAACATTAATTATGAGCACAAATGAGTTAGACCCAGAAATTAAATCCTTTGGTGTTTAAAACCAGATGTTTTCTGAAAAAAAAAAAATTGTACTAAATGAATGGAAAGAAAGTGAAAGGTCTAGTGTCTGGCAGAAGAACAAATCAATCACATTTATTGGAAGCAACAAATATCTGACAAATTCAAATGACTTGGCTGATGGTCCAATTTCCCTTCCTGGGGGAAGTGGCGGTATGAAGTGATGAGGGGGGAGAGCAGCTTGGTTCTGGTCCCACAGTTCAGTTGTTTCCTAGGGATCCTAGTTCTGGGCACTCCACCGTTCCTGGTCTGGCTTTGGCTAGAAAAATCAACCCTTCGCATCCCGTGTCCCAACTCTCATGTTCTGCTATGCGGCTATTGTCGGGCTTAAATGTACATTAACCTACATACATACATGCCTTATGCACGTGCCCAATGCGTTGCAGATGACCCAATTATGATCCAAAGAGTCTGGCCACCGTTTTGCACTTCTGAACGCTTGAGTAGGTGCCCACCTTGGAGAGGTGTCCCTTCACCCCGATTCTCTGTCCTGCCTCTTCACCCCGAGCCAAGTCACCAGCAACGGCTGTGCTCTGGGCTCGGGTGGCCACATAAAGAAGGCAGGAAGACTTAACACAGTCGTGTGAGCGAGTCAGGCTCTTCCTGTATTCTGGGAGTTGACCCAAGGGACCATGAACGTAGGATTCCCGGGGGATTTCCATAGGACACAAACAGAAAATTAGAATGAATTCAGATTGCTCCTTCCAAGACAAGACCCTGAAGGATGAGAACCCTTCCACGAAGACCCCCCGACGGCAGCAGGGCTGAGGGGAACGAGCCCACCTCCAGTTAACGTGGGTTCCTCCTTTCCGGTACTCACTGCCACGAGGGCTACAGGAAGAGAACAACGGTTTTCAGAGTGGGGGCTGCCACGACTCACCCCACTCTGAAAGCCACAGGAAATGGTAATACACACTCCCACCTCAAATGCTATCGTTCTTCAGGCAGTTGTGAGACGTGTCCACTCGGTTCCAGGGACTGAGCCAGTCGAACTCTGCCTCAGTCAAAACAGGAACACTGAGTTCTGGGTCCAAGTTCTAGACCACGACCAGGATGAGGGGGTGAAGAGCAATGGCACTGAAGACACAGCAGAGAAGAACCCCTGCCCCTAGTCCTTTGGGGTTATTCAGGCCTTCAAGGATCTAGACAGTCCACACGCCTTCGGGGAAAGGAGCTGCACGACCCCCTTACGGAGACAGCACTTGCCCATGTAGAAACCCGTCACACACCCCAGGAGGGACCTTGGGGACCAGTCACTGAACATCCCGGGGGCCAGTCGACACAGTATTACTCATTTATTTTTCCTTGCTTTTGAGGCGCATTCCCATAAGTCTACTTCTTGGTCTCGAGTGTGGGAGATTTCCTACATATGATCATGGATTCTGTGCTTTAGAAGGATTCAGGAAAAAAAATCATATGGACCTGATCTGTGTGTGTGTGTGTGTGTGTGTTTGTGTGTGTGTGTGTGGTGTGAGACAGAGAGAGAGAGAGAGAGAGAGAGAGAGAGAGAGAGAGAGAGAGAGAGAGACCGAGAGACAGAGACAGACA